>NC_044347.1:4666973-5285875 GCF_007364275.1 Archocentrus centrarchus
GCTTCATTATTGCAGTGTAAAAAAACAAACAGATGCGTGCACTTATCAAACAGAGAGGAGGTTTGTACTGCCGAAGATAAAACACGTACAGTAATATAAAGACAGAGATATGCAGCGGTGGAGCTGTTACCAGTTTAAATATTTGTTAAAACAAAAACAGGAAGAACTTTGTTTGGATGATGGAGACAGCTGTTGGAGGGAGGACGTAAATGTGCTGCATCAACATGAGCACAGACTAGTATGAGAATGTTGACAGACATAGATGATCAAACAGAAATGATAGTGGACAATCAGTCAGATTTATTGCATAAATGTCTAATGTCGATTCTTCTTCTTCTTCCTGTAATATGGTAGTTTTTATTGTCCTGTGGAACTCAATGCTGCCTCCATAGGAAAGCCTGTTTTGTATTTGTGTTGTGGATGTTGGATTGAGTGTGAAGAACAGCTGAGGCTCATCCTGATGGATCCTAAATAAAAACCACAGAAATCCCGCTGACCTCTGTGGTGTTACGGCTCGGCTGCTGACCCACTGATGGCAGACTGAAGATCTGTGTCCACAGATGTGAACAGATGTGGAACTGCAACAAATGAATCTGAAGCTTTGATAAATCTGCTGATTTTAGCACTGAGCTCTCCAAACTGCTCAAACACAGCCGTCAGTACTACTCAGTACTACAAATGGAAACCACTTTGTTTACAGGTTCTGTGTATTCCCATCCAGGTTTCAGTTTGTAAATATGATGTCATTCCCAGCTTTAATTGGGCTTCAGGCTTGATAATCTATTTAAGCAGGACTGTCCCCGTCTGATCTTTCAATCAGATTAAGTCGCTGTCCTTAATGATGGAAGCTAATCTGGTGTCTGCGCCACACTAGGAGCAAGAAAAGCTAAGGGAACTGTCCCATTGGCCACTTGTTGTCAGTCCCTTGCTTTTATCAGCCAGCAAGGAGCATCATTATGACTCACACAATGATAGCCAGCATCACCTACTTGGCAACAGTGGCAGTCAGTTGGTAGTCCCCCAACCCAGGAACACCAGAAAATAAGAACCACAAGATGCTTAATAAGAGCTCATCTTTGAATTTGTGTTTGGCAGCATTAAGAAAACCAAAGCATATACAGCAAGAAGAAAAAACTAGCCAATCAAATACTTTTAGTGTTTATCTGTTGATTAAAAACCACCTGACTGACTGACGGTCCTTAATTATAATACATGCAGGCTAATTTCAAAGCACTCCCTTGCTAAGCCACATCACACCAATATTTAAATGAAAGCTGTCACTGCTTTGAGGGAATAAATCCCGGCTAAGTCTTAAATGTGATTTTACAAAACAAAAACACACTTACACTTCCTCAAGCCTGGCATCAACCACTGGACTCCAAAAGGTTCCAACCTGAAGTGAGAGGTGTGGACAAAGTCAGACCATCATATCCTTTGATAACACAACTGTTTTTAGCAACTGTTTGTAGTAAGAAGCCTGAGATACCTGAGAGTCTCCAGGCTCCAGAGGGGATCCTCGAGCTCAGCCAACAGCTTCAGCCCTGACTTTCCTGTGTGGTTGTAGCTCAGGTCCAGCTCTCGCAGACGGGACGATGGGTTTGAGTGAAGAGCTGAGGCCAGAGAAACACAGCCGTCCTCTGTGATCAGACAGCCGGACAGACTGCAGAGATGCAAAACCACAAACATGGCAGCTCATATGGGAATGTCTCTGCCAAATGTGATGGCATATATGTTTAAAATAATAACAGAATAAAAACTCTTAATTCAAATTGTGACACCTGACTGCCTGTTATACACATGAGATAATAAAATACTAATGGGCTTCTAAAAAAAGTCAGAAAACTGGAGATATTGCTAACTGTTGCTTAAGACTGAAAAGAGCGCACATCATCGATGAAGCAGAGTTCTTTACCCGACAGGAGAATAAGGACATGACTGCACATCATTTGACTGGTTTAGAAAAATAGCACAAGATAAAATGTAAACTGGCTGTGATCTTCAGACTACTGAAATGCACTTTACCTTAAATAATAAACTGATCTCACCTGAGAGTTTCCAGTTTACAATGTGGACTCTCCAGCCCAGCAGAAAGCTTCTTCGCTCCCCAAACATTCAGGTCATTGTTACTCAGGTCCAGCTCTCTCAGATGTGAGGACTGGGAGCTGAGAACTGAGGACAAAGCTTCACAGCTTCTCTCTGAGAGGTTGCAGCCACTCAGTCTGGATGAAAAAGAGGGCACAGGATCAGTAAAACTTTATCAACTTACTGAAACACCTCAACTAATTCTACTGATTAGTCCTTCTGTTTGGAGAAAATCCTAAAGCTAAAAGTCTGTGTACTCACAAAGCTTTGTTGGAAGCTTTAACCACTGGCAGCAGCCTCAGCAGAGCCTCCTCTGAAGCAGAGTATTTCTTCAGGTCAAACACATCCAGATCTTCTTCTGATGACAGTAAGATGAAGACCAGAGCTGACCACTGAGCAGGAGACAGTTTATCTGTGGAGAGACTTCCTGATCTCAGGGACTGTTGGATCTCCTCCACTAGAGAACGATCATTCAGTTCATTCAGACAGTGGAAGAGGTTGATGCTTTTCTCTGCAGACAGATTCTCATTGATCTTCTTCTTGATGTACTGGACTGTTTCCTGATTGGCCACTGAACTACTTCCTGTCTGTGTCAGCAGTTCTCGTAGGAGACTCTGATTGGTCTGTATTGAAAGACCCAGGAGGAAGCGGAGGAACAAGTCCAGGTGTCCATTTGGACTCTGTAAGGCCTTGTTCACAGCACTCTGGTAGAGGTGTTTCTCTGTCTGGGAGGTTGTTTGTTGTTCTTCCAGCAGATTGACTCCAGAGTTGATGAAGGTCAGATGGACATGAAGAGCAGCCAGAAACTCCTGAACACTCAGATGGATGAAGCAGAACACCTTGTCCTGGTACAGCCCTCTCTCCTCTTTAAAGATCTGTGTGAACACTCCTGAGTACACTGAGGCTGCTCTGATATCGATGCCACACTCTGTCAGGTCTGATTCATAGAAGATCAGGTTTCCTTTCTGCAGCTGATCAAAAGCCAGTTTTCCCAGAGACTCAATCATCTTCCTGCTCTCTGGACTCCAGTGTGGATCTGTCTCAGCTCCTCCATCATACTTGACCTTCTTCACTTTGGCCTGAACCACCAGGAAGTGGATGTACATCTCAGTCAGGGTCTTGGGCAGCTCTCCTCTCTTTCTGGTTTTCAGCACATCCTCCAGAACTGTAGCAGTGATCCAGCAGAAGACTGGGATGTGGCACATGATGTGGAGGCTTCGTGATGTCTTGATGTGGGAGATGATCCTGCTGGCCTGCTCCTTATTCTTGGATCTCTTGCTGAAGTACTCCTCCTTCTGTGGGTCAGAGAACCCTCTGACCTCTGTCACCATGCCAATACACTGAGCAGGGATCTGATTGGCTGCTGCAGGTCGTGTGGTTATCCAGAGACGAGCAGAGGGAAGCAGGTTTCCCCTGATGAGGTTTGTCAGCAGCACATCCACTGAGGTGGACTCTGTAACATCAGTCAGGATCTCAGTGTTGTGGAAGTCCAGAGGAAGTCGACACTCATCCAGACCATCAAAGATGAACACAACCTGGAAGTCTTCAAAGCTGCAGATTCCTGCTTCTTTGGTTTCAGTAAAGAAGTGATGAACAAGTTCCACCAAGCTGAACTTTTTCTCTTTCAGCACATTCAGCTCTCTGAAAGTCAATGGAAACATGAACTGGATGTCCTGGTTGGCTTTGTCTTCAGCCCAGTCCAGAGTGAACTTCTGTGTTAAGACAGTTTTCCCAATGCCAGCCACTCCCTTTGTCAGCACTGTTCTGATTGGTTCATCTCTTCCAGGTGAGCCTTTAAAGATGTCTTCTTGTCTGATTGTTGTTTCTGGTCTGTCTGGTTTCCTGGATGCTGTTTCAATCTGTCTGACCTCATGTTCATCATTGACCTCTGCAGCCCCTCCCTCTGTGATGTAGAGCTCTGTGTAGATCTGATTCAGAAGGGTTGGGTTTCCTGCTTTAGGAACACCCTCAAACACACACTGGAACTTCTTCTTCAGAGCAGACTTGAGTTTTTGCTGGCATGTAGCTGGAGTTCCTGAACAAACAATGAATTCCATAAATATACTTGAAACATTTTTAGGTAGAGATTAATGCAGAAGATGCAACTCTGTCATTAGAAGAGACACCGTCAAGTCAGATTGAAGTACGCTACAGACAACCTGGAGAAAGACGATCCATACTGAAAATGCGTCAGATGACATGAAACTGGAGTTCTTGTCTAGTGACACTGTGTATGTTTGGAGAAAGAAGGGAAAACCCAATGATCTCCATCCCCACAGTGATGGTGGAGGGAGTAGTAATCTGTGGGGATCCTTCAGTGTGCCTGGAACTGGGAACCTCACCATGTAAGTATGTAAGCATCCAAAATAAAACTAGGATGTTTGGAAAAACTGAAAAATTCCTTGCTCTGTTTAACAGCACTTGGAAAATACTTTTTAAAAAGGGGCATTTTCACAGGGGGACTAATAATTGCTAATAAATGAAAAAAATAAATAAAAAACTAATAAGTGTCCGCAGACATGTTTAACCTAGAAAACAAGGATCCCTGTTTTTCCCTTTCTTGTTCCTGCAGAAGGAACCAGATTTTCCCAGTGACCCAGTGGTCGATGGAAATGGATTGAAACTCTGAGCCAAGTTGGTTTACAAATATTTAGAGAAAAGGCAAAACTCCTGAAGGGTTAACACAGCCATTGCAAATAAGTGACAAAGCACAGGTGGACACGCAGGGCTTCACATATTTGGACAGCACTGCTGCCACACAAAGTGGCACTGATTCAGATGTCAAAGCAAGAACTGGCACAACCAGAAGGAACCCAAGCTCACAAGAACCTCTGGAGCTCCAGACCACTGACACATGAAGATGAAGCTGTTACTTGATGAGGCAGATACCTACAGGACTACCACGACCCCCCACAGACAGCTACAGACCCTAATGAGGAGAAGTCCTTTAGCCAGACAAAACCAGCAACTCCATCTTTGGCAGAAAACCCAGCAACTATGCACTGAACAAAAGTAAAGATGGTGAGGAGCGCATGTTTAGCAAAACACCATCAAGCACACGCATCTACAGTCAGAAAGAGATGAATTTCACCAGCAAGGGTAACAAAGAGTCTTTACTGTCCAAAACAAACAGTAGTGGGAAACCAGAGTTTGCTGGTGAACCTTCAGGTGAGGACCAGGCCTCTAAAATCTATGATCAGCTAAAACCTTATCTCCTTTATGGTCATCTTCATATAAAATACTGCATCACTCACAGCACTCCTGCTATGGAGCACTCCATGGAAGTCACGTTCTGACCACTTGCAGTTGTACATGTGTAATACACTCAAAGCTTGTTATGGCCAAAAACAGCTACTCTTACATCCACTGTAACATGTGGAGGACCCCCCCCCCACAGTTCAGACTGTCTGGGGGTGAATTTACAAATTCAAGGTGCACAACCCTGTGAATGGAAAATAAATAAATCCATGAACATGACCTCCTGACCTTATGTGCCTCTAATCTTCAGTGATGAGATTAGGTCACAGATTTTTTGTGGTTTTCAGGTATATGATGAAATCACAAATGCACAGCATGGTTTTTATGAGGGAGCAATCCAAACACAGAAAGAGTGGTGGGAGTGGGGCATCGCTGCAAGAAGAGCTTTAATGGGGAAGCAGCCAGGTTTGTTTTTGCTTTATGGACAGCTGGAAACAGCATGTCTGATTTTATGATCTTTATAGAAATGTTCTTACTTCTGTGCAGAAGGTCAGCCAGGTCCTCCTCCTTCATCCACCTCAGGAAGTGATCAACGATCTTCAGGAGAGCTTCTCTGCTGCTCCTCTTCTGCTCTTCACCCGCCAACATGTCCTCATCCTTCCTCTGACTCTCTAAGCATTCTGGGTAATCTGGACTCAGAGTCTTCTGGATCTTCTTCAGCTCGTTCTTCACAAAGGTGATGATGTTGTCCTCCAGCAGCTGGAACAGAAACTGTTTTTGTTTGATGTGAATGGTAAAGGACCTTTATTAAGCAGCTTGTCAGATCATGTATAGATTATTGGAACATAGTCACACAATTT
Source organism: Archocentrus centrarchus (assembly GCF_007364275.1). NCBI lineage: Eukaryota > Metazoa > Chordata > Actinopteri > Cichliformes > Cichlidae > Archocentrus > Archocentrus centrarchus. Next base: position 4,673,114 of record NC_044347.1, read on the forward strand.
TGTTGAACTAAATCACATCAATGAGAATTTCAGGTCTGTTTAATTTGGAGCTCAAGTGAAAGAAGTTGCTGTACAGACCATAAATATGGAGTCCAGGTGTTTCTGGTCCTGCAGGGCAGTCTGACTGCTGGGAACCTCTGAGCTCTCCTGGTCCACTCTGTGGAAACATCAGCTGTTAGTTAATATTTGGTATAAACTGGAATAAACGACCTTTTACGTTGAAGAACTTTGCAGTTCTTCTCCACAGCAGCTCTGAATCCACTTTTAGTGTATTTAGTGAATTCTAATAGCAAAGATAACATTAACATTAGTCTCTGGTTCTCTTCCACAGTGAGTCTTTGGTCCCGTTTCTCTTCTCTCACCTCCAGCTGCTTGCAGCAGACAACTGTAAGCAGCAGTTATCAATGACCCAATGAAGTTTTCTCTATGATGAGACTCAAATCAGGCACCGAAGCTTTACTTTTGTAACTCCTGCCACAGCTCAGCAGGGTTCAGACAAAGACACTGGATTATTTACTTTGACCTGATTAACTCAGACTGACTGAAGAAAAATATTTAATGCATTATTACAAATGATTGCATGGATAAACTGGATCACTCACATGTTAAAAGAGCCCCATTAAATCTGTTTTAAGAAGGAAGCATTGACCTGACTGAAAAATGACTTAAAGTAGTCGTTGTGCTTTGGCATAAATGTGTCTATGATATTCACAAAGCCTCTGCTGCCATCTACTGATCAAAGAAATGATCACAGTGCACCTACTGTAAGTAAAAGCAGATATTTTGAACTAAAAACTAAAAAAACAAACTAATGCAATAAGAATTCAACAAAACCTGTTAGCACCTAAAAGAGGAAGTGAGCTCTGTTATACATCATTCACAAATGTCCTAAGAATCATGTCATAATAAATGTTATTGACACTTTGAGTGCTCCTCATGTAAAAACAAACTTACTTCATAAACATTCTTTGAAAAATAAAAATTTGCTGAGTCATTTGACAGAAAGTTCATGTTTACTGTTCTGCAGCAGAAGCTTGTTGTCCTTTGAAATCAATGGGACGTTTCATAGAGTTATCACTCTGTAAGGACACACAGCTGGGTCCAGGTCCAGGTTCAGGTCCAGGTCCAGGTTCAGGTTCAGGTTCAGGTTGGTTCCTGTGAATAATGATGCAGCAGTGATGTGAGTGCTGAGCTGTGACATGGAGAAGAGTCATGGACAGTTAGAGATGGTCATCTCACCTCTGAGCTTTGGTCTGGCTCTCATGTTCCCCACACAGAGTGGTTTTAGAGGGAGGGACTCCCTCCTCTCTGTCCTCACACTGATCCACAGCAGAACCCACTCCGTCACAGAGACAAATCTTCCTGAGTGGGTGACCATCACATTTGTTGGAGATGAACTGGGAACCACAGAGAGCAGGTGATGTCATTGCTGAAGTCTTCTCCAGCCTGTTAGCGAGTCTTGTGCCATTTCATGATACCTGAAACATGATTAACATGAACATGCATCACTTTAACAGTCTGCAGAATATCTGATAGCTGAGTTTCTGTTCTGCATCAGTGCAAATGAACTGCTTTGATTTGCTGACCTCAGTTTTGGTTTGTACTGCCAGTTGAAGGTTGTAGAGCAGTGAACATAAACTGCAGGTTGAACTGCATGCAGGGAAAACTGGGAGTGATTCAGGTCCTGTGGAGCAGGAGCTTCATGAACACATGGATCTGTCAGGATCTGATGGTAAACACTGTTCTGTATTTTTCTGGCTCTACATCCCAAAGGTCAGCTGTTAGATGTACAAAAGCAGGCGTCCTCTGGATGAAGTCTGACCTCTCAGGTTCATCTACAGAGCTATAGGATATAATATAGGAGTTCATAGTTACGGTACTTGTAACTATGAAGTTACAAGTTTGAGTGTTTGCGCTACTGTTTCAGCTGCTGATATGTTTGTAGTTACAGAGCACTGTTACTCTCTGTTAGTGTGTGACAGATAAACCTAAGAGGACTCAGGGTTGTCTGACCTCTCAGGGCTCTGCCTCCTCTGGACCATCGTTTAGCTTCTGGATGACTGCAGACTGAATTTTAATGATATGGAGGCGAGTGCTGCAGCGTGGATGTGTGACCTCTGACAGCAGGTTTGGAGTTTCACAGGCACAGAGATTTGATTTGCAGCTTCTCACATACGAGCCACATATTATTATTCAAACAGACCAAATCAGGTGAACCTTTTCACAGATATTAAAGTTTTAATATGGAAAAATAATCATCTCACTTCAGTGGGATATTCCTCAGGTGTGACAGTATGAACCAAATCCAAATAAACGTTTTTCGAAAGAGCAAAATTCTGTTAATATATTAATATGTGATTGTGTTGGCTCATTTTCTCAGTACGTGAAACACTCTTATGCACAACAGGTGAAGCCGTATCTACTGAACTTACAGTTTCACACCTCATTGTTTCCCCTGCCTGACCTGCAGCAGCAGACTGATGTATTTACTGCAGCAACAAAGGTCAGATCAGGGTCAGGAGCATTTACTCCTCCTTTCTGTACTGTGTGGAGCTGCCAACCACAGCTCTGCTCCTCCTGATCTCTGCAGTTTATGTTGAAAACTGTGACTCATTAAAATGCTTTAAACTGTGGCTCCACTTTATCTGCCTGTTTGTTGTTGCTTACCTGCCCCTCAGGTAACCTGGATGCACCATTCAGGGACACCTCTGTCATCAGCTGTCAGCATTAACCTGACACCGTGTGACCTTTAGGTCCAACTCTGAGACACAATGATAGTTACCAGCTGTGTTTACAGAGATAACCGGACTGTTTGTGTTCATGCAAACAAATTCAACGAGCTTCAAAAACTACCACAAACATCTGAATAGATTCAGATCAGATTATGTACCAAACACTGACACCCAAATGTTCCTGCGTGTGTTTCAGATATTTATATGTGTCACACGATGCTGAACAAGTTTATTATAACCTGTCAAAAACAAGGAAACATGAATATTTCGGTTCATCAGGTGCAAAAATGCAGCGCAATAATCAAAAATGATCTTCAGTATCTTCGGGCAGCATGATTGACAGCGCTGTTACAGTCCCTCCCGGTACTGTTAAAGTGAAAGCATCTGTTATAGTGGGTTTATTTCCTGAATAGAAACACATCAGACCCCGGACAGGTTACTGAGCCACAGTCCCTCACTGCAGGAGCTCAGTTTGATTCATTCAGTTAAAACTGACAGAAACCGCTTTAAAGCTGGTTTGTCCCAAAATAGAGTTTTCAGACGTTTCCCCTTAAAGTTAAACTTCTATCAGTATCTTTGTTAAATTCAGGTTTCTCACAGTGCTGTCTGCGCAGGCGCTGATAATGTGAGGCTCATCGACTCAAAATAAACTGCAGATCCGCTCTTACAGCCAAACGCGCAACTTTGCAAAGAAGAGCAAAGAATAAAAGACGAGCAAACACTCACCGAAGTAAAATTATTCATGCAAAAAATAAAAATAAAACGTTGCTATGACGGCCTTCAGCTGGAAGACAGCGGACAAGACAACATAAACTAACCAGGAAACAAACAGAAGCTCACCTCAAGGAAGAGATGACTCCGCCCACCGCAGAGGAAATACTGCAGTACAGCCAAGTAAAAATACTTTATAGATCCCGAAGGAAGATATTTCTATATTGTGCGTGTTAATCTGCTGGATGCCCAAATTTCATAAAGTATCCATCCATCATTACTGATGGACTGAAAGACGTAACGCCCAACCGTGCCGGTCCCTGGAGGCTACAGGCGCTTAACGCAGCTTGTAGTTTATATACAGTTAGTTTAGTGAGCGGGTTCAGTGTGTAGGTCACCAGATAAACCTGAGGGGGTCATCAGACCAACAGGAGAAAAAAAAAATAGAGTTCAGGTGAACTTATTGATTTAATCACTGAAACCATTTTCTCTGATCTTAGATTTCTGACACCAGATTTCAAACATGACGAGAAATTATAACTAGTTTAAAAACATGACAGATATATTTGACGAACAATTTTGGCTTTTCTTATAAATGTAATTTAATTTTAACTAGAATCAACATTTTTTTTTTCTTAATAATCAATTCAGTGTTACAGCTACTGTAGTTACCAATGCTGACCACTAGAGGACCCACACAAACGTCACCTGTAGCGCTGGAGGATAAACGGAGGCTCCTGAACCAAACCAACTTCACTCTGTGGATTATTTGGATGATGCAAACTTTATGCAACAAATAGATGACAATATATTAAATATTTGCATATTTCTTAATAAATTTAATGCCTGGAGACAATGAAAAAAATGTGTAAGGCATTGGTGTACAAACTTGAACAGGAAATTGGGGGTCAAAGCTCCAGCAGTCGGCTCTCGTCTGGTGGACAACCTTGTGATTTACTGTGTTAGATGGCACCTGTCAGTGATGTCACAAGTGGGTGATAGAAGTAAACTGTATAGAGACAGATGTCAGCTCTTCGTGTGTTTTTGGAATCAGTATGAAAAAAAAATTCATATCAAGCAACAGGATAAAATAAGCAACATGTTGAATGTAAATCTAAAACAGGACCAACCTGAGGAGCTCCTCACATTAGCTTGGCTCTGTGTGAATTATGCCTGTTTATCCTTTTGCCCTTTCAATTTTCTAGTACTTTCATCATTACATTATTCAAAATATATTTTTGCAGATTTCCAGCTGTCTTTGAAGATCTCACTCATTTTTACAGATTTACAGTCATTTGAAAATGGTCATGAATTTCTGAAATAAAAATGTATGTTTGTCTGTTTGAATTACGGATCAGGGATTTACATTTAAGTTTCAGCTTAAAAAATCGTTATGAGTGTGTAAAAGGTAAATAGGTTTCATTTTCAATACTCACACGTTGTCAGTACAGCAGGAAGCTGCTGAAGAGGAGATTTTCTTTCTTTTAATCTGCATTTACTTTACAGTCACTAGTAAATTTTTTTGTTGCAGCTCTGCTCGCAGACACTGATGTCAGATGTGGAATCAATAAAATGTTATGACAGCCACAGACTTGAAAGGATCTTTTCATATATTTAACTTAAAAAAAAGCATCAGACCACATATAAAAATAGAATAAAAGACGAGGTGGATGTACAAAGTGCAGAGGTCATTACAGAGGTGACCAGCAGCAGACATACAATACAACAAAACAATAAGAATAAAAATAAAAAGAATACAAATCTGATAGAATGAAATAAAAACAAACACAACTCACATAAAAAATACACTGTTTCTTTAATTATCTGTATAGTGTAATGTGTTGGGTTGCGTATTTCCTTCCGTGTGCAAGTTACTTTCACTTTCCTGAATCTGGTGGCGCAGGTTGTTGTGTCCGTGTGAAGCTCCGTGTGAAGGTAATGAAGCAGTTTGTAATATTTTCCTGGCTAACATCAGCTGTGTGCAGCATTCCCGTGGTTCAGTTAGGGATTCTCACATCCAGCCCTCGAGGTCCGGTGTCCTGCAGGTTTTAGATGTGTCTCTGCTTCAACACACCTGAGTCAAATATAGAAGTCATTAGCAGGACTCTGGAGAACTTGACTGCATACTGAGGAGGTAATTCAGACATTTGATTCAGGTGTGCTGGATGAGGGACACATCTAAAACCTGCAGGACACCGAACCTCGAGGCCTGGATGTGTGAGGATCCCTGGGGTACAGATTGTGTACTACATGCAGACACAGATCGCGTTTTATCTCCTTTTGGTCTGCCGTGAATTTAAGCAAATGTAAAAAAAAGGGCGTTGTTGTTGTTATCATAATGTTTTGTGTGTGATATTGATGCTAGAGTTCAAATATGTGAATTTCTTTTCGAAAGAAAGAAAGAGACTATTTCTGCAGAGGACGCCACTGTCGCAGCAAGAATTTTGATCACGGAAACTTGTGCTACCCGACCGGGAAGTCATATGTCTAGTTAAAGGGCACATATGCTTTTAAATCCTTCCTTTTCATATGTAAATCATTCACTTGTGGTCTGTATAAAGTAGAACTGCAATGTTTTGGTCTGAATTCCTCGTTATTGCAGCTCCACAGACCCCTCTATTACACCTATTCTGAGCCGCGTCTTAGAGCAGCTCGTTTTGGTGCGGTCTCTTTAAATGTGAATGAAACATTTCACGCCCCGCCTCCCTCCAGGTCACAGAGGGTTCCACTCCACCCCGTTCAGCCATTTTTGTAGTTTGATAACAGCGATACGATCAGCTACCGGCAGAGAAACAGGCACTTCAAAGAGGCTCTGATGCCGACGAATAGAGAAAACTGATCAGACTGAAAAATATGACCCAGAAAGAATATAAAGATATCGACGCAGCACCAGGAGAGAATACATTTAAATTTCCTGCATTGCTACACACTGAAAGTACACAACAAAATGTATTTAAGGGTTAAAAAAGTGGATTTTGCATGATACGTCTCCTTTAAACTCATACTGAAGGATGCAGCCCCTGAAGGTATTTGAACCTACAGAGGAAACACACATCAGTCCTCACAAACCTTATGTGTTTTTTAGGGCTCTCACTATATCAGGTTCTCTCTACAGGATTAAATAATTTACTTTAAATATTGTAAACTTAATATCCAGTAGAAGAGAGAGCTGTCAGTAAGTCCTTTTTTTTTTTTGATAAATGAATCACACTCCAATGTAAGGGGAGGGAGGTGAAGAAAGAGTACACAGCTCTACAGAACAGGTGCAGAAGAACAGATAAATATTATTCTGGGAAAATATATTTGTTATTAGCACGATGTTTCATTTTACTCATTTTACTAAAGGCTGATTTTGTGCCAGAATTTATCTTTTTAATTGGATTTCATTTTAACCTGTTCTCTCTCTCTCTCTCTCTCTACACACACATATATATATATATATATATATATATATATATATATATATATATATATATATATATATATATATATATATGTATATGTATATATATATATGGACACATTATATATATATATATATATATATATATATATATATTTGTTTTTTTTTTTTTTTTTTTTTTTTTTTTTCTTTTTTTCCAGGACATCCTGGATATTCCCTCGAGCTACATATTTGTTTCTGATCTATTGTAGTCTATTAGCCTGTAGTTCATAATTTCTCATCAAGATTTTACATATTCTTAGTTTGCATAACAACCTGAAATCTAACAGCTGACCTGTTCAGTGTGCAGGAGAATAACAAAAGCATTTATTACGGAGTTTAAAGTAATGAATTTCAGTATTTATGTTAATGTGATCCTATTTTAGAGGATAAAGTGTAAAATTGTTTGAGTTTATGAGGAACTTGGTCCATCTGTTATTTTCTTTGTTGTTTTTATTTTCTTCTCCTTTTTAAGTGAAGTAAATTATGAATTTCACAGACAATATGGATTTCAATAAGAGTTTTTTTTTTTCAGTTCTCAGAGAAGGTATTGTTCTACACCTGAACCCAGTGGTGTGTCCTTTAAGAACAACGATTTAAAGAAGAATCTTGAAAAAATGTAAGAAACTCCCCAGAAGAAGTAATGTGTGTCTAAATGTTGTTCCTGACTCAGTGTTTCTGAATAAATTCTCCATCATGTTTAATGTCAGCTCAGCTCTTTTTCACACACATTTCTGTGTTCTGAGCTTGTGCACTGGGGCCTCTGCCAGGTGTCTCATATGGGTTCATCACTTTCTCTTGTAGTTGGACACTATCAGCAGTGTGAGGGCTAAACTTATGCTGTTTGTCCTCCAGAGTTTAACTTTTTGATTGGACTTCATTTTAACCTGTTCTATCTCTCTGTCAGCTTTTTCTGATCTGTTGTAGTTTGTTAATGTGTCCATAATTTCTCATTACATTTTTACAGTGTTCTAAAATAACAACCTGAAATCTAACAGCTGACCTACACAATGTGTTACTGAGTTTAGAAAGATGATTGTGTGACACAGGCAGCAGCATTTAATGTGTATGTGATCCTATTTTAGAGGATAAATTGTGAAATTGCTTGAGTTTATATGGAACTTGGTCCATCTGTGATTGTTATTTTTTATTTTATTTTTGTTTCCGTCTGTTTTTTATTGAAGTAAACTATGAATTTTACAGAAAATATGGATTTCAATAAAAAAAATTTTTTCCAGGACATCCTGGATATTCCCTCGAGCTACATCTGAACCGGTGCAACAAAAAGAAGAAGCTCCCCCAACAAGGTAATCTTTCTGTACATGTTCCTGACTCAGTGTTTCTGAATAAATTCTCCATCATGTTTAATGTCAGCTCAGCTCTTTTTCACACACATTTCTGTGTTCATATGTGAAGTAGTGTGTGTTGGAGTTTGTTGCACAAACACAGCAGTCAGAGTGTAAAGAATGGATGTTGTAGGTCAGGTCTCGTTACTTTGCTCTTGTAAAGTAAAATAAATGTAATATTATATTCTAAGTAATATATTATCATTTGATCAGTTTTCCTTTCAAATTCATAGTATCTTTAATGATGTGATGAGCAAGTCTTGCACTTACATGTTCTTCTGTGTTATGTTGACGGTTGTTATGGAGACACCGCAATTGTGCACAGTTGTTCTCATTATAGATACGATGAGCACAGAAACAATAAAATGTTACATGAGAGCAGCGAGTTTATCTCTGCACAGTCTACTATTCAGAAAGCGTTTTTGTTGCAGATTTTTTTTAATCAATACAGAAACATGAGAAGTTCAGATGCAAAACCTTCTAAATCTCCCTGAACACTTTTCTTTCAAAAGAGCATTTTTTTATAACTGGATCTTATGTTAAATTCTAGTAATTTCATTTCACAGGCAATGGTAAGGTGCCTTTTTTCAAAAATGTAAATATAATAATTTACCTACTTTTTAATAAATAATATTTTGTTTTGATGCAAAAACCAGCAAAAGCTTCAGTCCGTCCTCTTTTTAATTGGATTTTATTTTAACCTGTTCTCTCTCTCTCTCTCTAATAGACTACAACAGATCAGATACAAATATATATATATATATATATATATATATATATATTAGGGGTGGGACTCGATTAAAAAAATTAATTGAATTAATTACAAGCTTTGTAATTAATTAATCGAAATTAATCGCATTTTAATCGCATTTCAATATTTGACATGAGAAATATTAATTTAAGTTTGGTTGATGAATGAATCAATATACATAAGCTTAAACTTCAAAATTTTATTTTCCCACCAGTCTACTACACAGACCAACAAAGGGTGGAAGTGCTCCTGTGATAATCAAACTCCTGAAATTAAAGTTAAGCATCATAACTGGATAGTTTTATTCAACATTAATGTCTCACTTGTTATAGTTGGAAATTAATCATTCACTCAGCTGTATTCCTTGATGTTGAAATGTGTTATGCTTGTTTTAACAGCTTATTTTGAATCAAAGACTTAAAATTAAACCACAAAAAGGAGAAAAAGTTCGTTCTCCGTTTAACAGCTGCTTTTACACAGCTGTGCTTCACACTCACGGTTGCTAGGCGACATGAGCTACGCAGAGGTGACAGCAGCTGATATGAAGGCTAGCTGCTCACTTCCGGCCTTTGTGGTGTTCGTGGGCTGCGAAAGACGTGGGCCGGGTCCTTCGCAGGATGCGGCCCCTAATTTGGACATTGTGCGTCGATATAATCTGTATGCCGGGAACTCGTGCACTGAGAAACGTTCCACAGTGCAAAGTGCGATTAAAATGCGTTAAAATTTTTAACGCGTTAATTTCCCCGTAATTAATTAATCGAAATTAACGCGTTAAAGTCCCACCCCTAATATATATATATATATATATGTATATGTAGTCTATTAGTCTGTAGTTCATAATTTCTCATCAAATTTTTACATATTCTTAGTTTGCATATGTTGGGAATTTTAATCACTTTTATATTCGTATGTACTGTTACTATTTTTATATCATGCATTAAAAGTATATCAGTCACACGCACTGGATTAAGGAACACTGTATGCTTTAAGGTTACTGGGGTAAAGATAAGACCTGTTATATCTGTTACTCATATGTGCTTGAAGTCTTGGTGGGATGCAGGAACATATTTGGTTCACATGACTTTGTAACCTCATGTTGTAATTTAGGTAACTTTATGTCAGTGGCCCCCATGGAAATTGAGTTCTGCAGACCCACCTGTGTTTGCGTAACATGAATAAGTGAGGGGATAAATTCTAGCTAAGTGGGGATTGTCAAAGAGGTGTTTTCAAAGCAGAGGTTTTAGTTGGAAGAACATCCTTCACTGTGACATCTGCCAGAACTGTTGTAAACCACTGAGGTACTCTGGTGACATTTGTTTCTTTAGCCCTCATGGATGAGAGTTGGCAGAGCCTCAACAGGTGATTGGTTGGGGTTCAAGTTTCATGGATTGAGACTTTATGTAAATTGGGAGGGGTCAAAGGCAAATGGGCAGTTACCATCTTTAAGGTTATAAATGATGGCCCCACTAGCAGAACAAATCAGAGCCGGGCCGAAGGCGGGGCAAATGACCGGGCCCTTTATACCCAAATAATAAAGCTCATCATAACATCATTTTACAACATACACATGCCAGAAACAGCGGGGCTTACAAGCTTCGGCACCACAGAAAACAACTATGTCATTTTGAAGTCCATCAAACGGACATGAAATATAACACCTCAAGAGAACAACAAAAACATCAGGCTACATGGTAACTAATGATAAAACAACACAAATTCAAAGCAGTTCAGCACTACGGACCACCATTTTGACACTCACTTCATCTTTTACAACTCAGAGCCTGTATCAGTAGCTTTTAAGTTTGGTAAAACTGGCACAGTGGCCCACATGTTCACAAACATGTTCCCATTCGGGCCCCCTCTAGGCCCGGGCCGGGGGCGTGCCCCCCCCCCCCCCCCCCCCTTCCCGAAAGCCCCGCCCCTGGATGGCCCGCTCTTTGTCTCACTCTCTTACTTTTGCTCTTCCCTTTCCTGTCCTCTCCTTCTTCTCTTCCTGTCTCTGCGTCTCTCTCTGTGTTTTTGTTTCTCTCTTCTCTTTTCTTCTTTCTTCTCTCTCCCTCTTTGTGTATTCTTGTCTTAGTTCTGTTCCTGTCTGTGTTTTGTGTAACTAAGATGTCTAATAAACAGCCTGCACCAGAACCTGCTCATCCACTGATTTCTTGGAAAATTTGGTTTTAATTGATTTTGAATTTTCAGCCAAAAAGCACAGGAGGACCCCTAAAATCACAACCCAACACATAACAACCTGAAATCTAACAGCTGATCTGTACAATGTGCAGGAGAAAGCAAAAATTTATTACTGAGTTTAAAAAGATGATTGTTTGAGTTTTCAATAGTTAGATGTGTTTGGGGGGAATTTGGGCCATCATGTCTGTAATTTTTTTTGTCTTTTATTGAAGTAAATTGTGAAATTAATTATACAGGAAATGTGCATTTGAATAAGAGATCTTTTTTTTCCCAGCCATTTGCTGACACTAGATGTTCCTGGATCTGAATCCAGCAGTGTGTCCTTAAAGAGTGACGATTCAAAGGAGCTGGATATTAATTTTAAAGCAGGTGTTCCTCCTCCTGCAGAGAGGTAATGTGTGTCTAAATGTTGTTCCTGACTCAGTGTTTCTGAATAAATTCTCCATCATGTTTAATGTCAGCTCAGCTCTTTTTCACACACATTTCTGTGTTCATATGTGAAGCGGTGTGTGTTGGAGTTTGATCCACAAACACAGTGGAGTATTTCCCTGCAGACACTGTGAGGGCCACATGCTCTCGTAAAGTAAAATAAAATTGATATTGAATCCTAAGTAATATACTCTCATTCAATATAACAATTTTCCTTTCAAATTCATACTAATTCATTACTATTACATGTTTTTCTGTGTTATGTTGACGGTTGTTATGGAGACAATGCAATTGTGCTCATTATAGATATAATGAGCACAGGAAATGTTACATGAGAGCAACGAAGAAGTGTTTTTGTTGCAGATTTTTAAAAATGAATACAGAAACATGAAGAGTTCAGATGCAAAACCGTATAAATGTCCCTGAACACTTTTCTTGCAAAAGAGCATTTTTTTTTTTTATATAACTGGATCTTGTCATTTAATTTCACAGGCAAAATATAAATATAATAATTTACCTACTTTTTAATAAATAATATTTTGTTTTGATGCAAAAACCAGCAAAAGCTTCAGTCCGTCCTCTGCACAGTGTGAATGAAGGCAAATGGCCCAAATATCAGACTATGATAAAAAGTTTTCGACATATATTCACACAGTACAACTGCAATGGCACAAAATAGCAGCACATTTATTTTAACTATAACAGAATAGTAGATACTAGGCTGCGGGGTTCGTGACAACCAAGGGACGGACGCATACGGGGGCTCTGACCACATGTGGGTACACGCCGAGCCGCCTGCCCCTGTGAGAGACCCTCATGTATTTGCGTTTCTTCAGTCTTTTCTATGCCACTTCTGGGCAGCTAGCACAGTAACTCAATCCTGACGCATATGACAGTAGAAGTAGTTCAGACTTCATAATTTTATTTTGGAATAATCCCAACATAATCACACGGTAGAAAAACTGTATGCTGCCATGCCTAATGCAGCCCTCCATTTCTCCCCCTCACCTGATGTCACTTGTTACATTAAAAGGAGCAGCATGAACAACAAGTTGAATTATTCAAGAGCTAGAAATGAGTAATAAACTTGATCCAAACTTTAGATCAAACTTCTTATAAAGGGGCACTTAAACCTCACAGGAAAGAAGACAGGAGCCCAGCACAGGCTGGGGAGCACGCTCGTTACAACTTTTACTTCCTTTAGTCAGACAAGTTTGATCGCCGAGCATTTTTTTCTACACAAAACAAGGTTAGACTCACCTTCAGCTGTGTTTACAATCTAATCAGCACCAACAAAAGCGGGCTCTTCTGTGCAGTGCTAAAACTACTTGCAGTCACATGGTCCGTTTTTGCATTCTGATTGGTTCTAGGGACATGGAGGCATTTATGGGCAATGAGAAGTGGCGTTTGGAGGCTTTCAATAATTCAGACTGGTCAGAGACGGGTATTTAACAGGGTATAATGCGACATGATGGATTGGCGTATAGTACCTGTGAGAGTACTATTAGGGGTGCCGGATGGAAAACTCTGGTGGGCCCGCGGGTCGCCAGCTGGCATTCCCTGTTATAGTGCAGAGGCTGAGTGTCTGTAGGACTCCAGCTGCTCCAGCAGGGGGCCCCTTTGAGCTTCAAACACAGTGTACTTGGAGGATGTTCATTCAGCTGTTTTACTTTCATGAGATAAACCAATGAAATTAAATTATTTTATTAAATGGTACATATTTTTACAGCTGTTGGAAAAATGATGGCTTTATCATCAGCAGCATTTTATGTTATCAACATAATATTTTATATGATAACAGAGGAGCATTATTGTTGGAAGGCCACTAGTAAAAAAAACACTATTTCTATGAAACATTTTAATTCCCAGATGAAGTTTTGTAGGCTGAAAGCCTTGCAGAGTTGTAGGTTAAACATGACCATCCCATGAGAATAAAGATTGTTTAAAATCATTTGATCTTTAAGCTCATTTGCACCCCCTCCAGAGAACACCACAAACAAAAACTATTTCAATCAAAAGTTCTCCTGCTCAGATACTGTGACCAGATATCCTGTTACTCTGTATTCTCCACATTCAAACATATCATGTAACTCCCTCGCCCTTGCAGAGAAAAGACCCTCAGTGTTATGAGTGGAGGATGAAAAAGGCAGGACTAGCCAGAAAAATTTGCAAAAGTCATCAAGCTCTGGTATGTGTCACATTGGGCCATGTGTGAATTAAAATAAAATGTCATGTCATGAGCACTGTTACAGCAGAAAACAAAACTACTTATGATGCAGTTTTGTGAAATGTGTCTTTATTTGCCACCGCTCTGAAATAACAGAGCAGTGATGTCTCATTTCGCTGAATGCCTGCAGCTTTGACTCCACTTTTCCTTTGTGACTCAATCAGGGAACCAAACTCCATTCAAAAGAATCCAGGAGTCAGGAGTTAGTGTCCAAGCTCCAGGTGCTTTATTTATGCTGCACCTCCATTTACAGCTGAATAGGAGAGAACCTAACAGACATAAAACAAAGGAAAACAAGAAGCAAGGTGAATAAGATAACAATGCAATACAACTTGTAATACAGCTGCATGTTGAATAATACTTGAAATATATTGTATGTCTACTACTACAATATTACAGCACATAATGAAGCTAGAATACATTTGATATGATAATGCTAATATCAAAGCTCCAAGGGCAGAACAAGCAGTAAATCACAAAGGAGGAAAATGTCAGGAAGTTAACCTATAAGTGGTGGCCTAGGGAAGAAGAAGAGGGTTCATCACTGAGAGGACCCTGGTTCAAATCCTTGGGCTGGCATCACTGTGGGTCCCTGAGCAAGCCCACCCCCCCAGGTTGCTCCCCGGGCGCCCTTTGGCTGCCCCCTGCTCCATGCTGTGCTGTGTGTACTACATACTCCATGTGTGTGATGGGTTAAATGCAGAGAATGAATCTCACTGCATGTATGTTATTGGACACGTGCTCCCTTTGTTTCAGTGTCCCCCCGAGTTCATTTATAAAGAAAAGGAAAGGTCAGACTTCTAACTTCGTTATTAAAGATTTATTAATCAACACACATAATACATGAGATCAAAAATAATGCAGAATAATAAAAGCATGCTTGGAGATTGCAAAATAATATCCCTTACCACGGTTAAGGTGTCACCTCTCAGTAAGCGCACGGCAATCTCAAGGTGTCTATGCGTGCCCCCACTGTTTTATGATTCTGGCCCCCTGCCAAATAAGGAGTTGTTTTTCCCAAGTTCTGACCAGAGCTCTCTCAGTTATGCGACCCCCACTCCTGCCTAATGTAAACAATGGGAGCCACACTCCTCTGAGACTTCTTCACTTTCTTTCCCTGATCAGAATACTGCAACCTCCACAATAAACCTTGTATTTTCACAAATCTGCAATAATCAATTCCTTCAATGTGACAAATAAAGCTCTTTCTTCTTCTTCTCTATAACTGGACATGAAAGAGAACTGACCTTCAAATTAATACAGGAAATAACCAAAGGAAAAATAAAAGTGAAACGAGAAAACCACACTTAACAAGACAGACTGGGAGACTTCAACTACTACTACTACTGCTATTACTGTTATAAGTTAAAATGTAAAAAGGTAAATGTTGCTCACCTTTATATAGTGATGAAGTTGTGCAGCAGACACAAAGTGAGGCCTGCTTTCATTTTTCTACTATGACACTTTAGCTTAAATTCTTAAGTAAATGTAGAGTCTGACATTTTGAGTGTACTATGGTGTACAGTAGTCACTCATCCCTGCCCAGTGTTATTTATTGTATTTGTGTCTTTGATGTCACATATATCTGCAGCACAATTTTATTTAACAAATCAGTTCCATGACACGTTGATGTGGTTCAACTGAAAGGAGCTGCAAGTACAACTGTTCATGTCAAAACAGGCCATCTGAAGTAGTTCAAGCATCTGATCAAGAGGTTTCTTGGATAATTGCATGAGATTTTTCAGGCTTGTCCAACTGGAGATCTGGAACCTGACTGCGATCTGGTTTGGGAGGAAGTGCTGGGCGATTTTAGCTAATGAAAGGGGAAATGATGGATATTCTTCCCTGTGGTTGCCATGCTACACTGTGAAGCAGGAGTTGAGAGTGATTGTAGAACATAAAATCTGTTCAACATCAGTTCCTTCAGAGTATGGAAAAACAAAGTTTTTGCTATAACAAATTTCATTTCTGGAGGATGACAGGATCCTCCAGAAATGAACTCATTTTCTAGTTATTAGTACAGTCAGCTGAGGCACTATATTTGTCAAACTGTCACTTACTGGATCTTTACACTGCTTCATGATTCCTTCACAGAGTGGATCAGGAGAGCTCAGAGGTTCCCAGTGATCAGTCTGCCCAGGAGCATCAAACACAGCTGGATTCTGTATTTACGGTCAGTGCATGTAGGCAGCAAAACCTACTTTAATATCTATTCTTTTCAGGCCATCTCTGTGCTGCACTTTTCTGTATTCAAGTATTCTGTTCCAGGTGCTGGAGGACAAGATCATCATTTTTGTGAAGAACGAGTTGAAGAAGATCGAAAAGGTTCTAAGTGTAGATTATCCAGAATGCTTAGACATTCAGAAAGAAGATGGAGAGTTGTTGGAAGATGAGGATAAGGAGCAGAGGAAAAGCAGCAAAGAGGCATTTCTGAAGATCACACTCCAATTTCTGAGGATTATGAAGCAGGAGGAGCTGGCTGACCGTCTACAGAAGAGTAAGAGGATTTCTCCAAAGATTTAAGCTGATGAATACATGAGACTTTGACTAATGTCTCATGAGACCAACCATAATAATAATAATAAAAAAAAATCTTAATTGTTTAATTGATTTGTTTTTATGTTTTCATTCAGGACATCTTGCTGCAGTTTGTCAACAAAAACTCAAATCCACCCTGAAGAAGAAGTTCCAGTGTGTGTTTGAGGGGATCGCTAAAGCAGGAAACCCAACCCTTCTGAATCAGATCTACACAGAGCTCTACATCACAGAGGGAGGGGCTGCAGAGGTCAATGATGAACATGAGGTCAGACAGATTGAAACAGCATCCAGGAAACCAGACAGACCAGAAACACCAATCAGACAAGAAGACATCTTTAAAGGCTCACCTGGAAGAGATGAACCAATCAGAACAGTGCTGACAAAGGGAGTGGCTGGCATTGGGAAAACAGTCTTAACACAGAAGTTCACTCTGGACTGGGCTGAGGACAAAGCCAACCAGGACATCCAGTTCATGTTTCCATTCACTTTCAGAGAGCTGAATATGCTGAAAGAGAAAAAGTTCAGCTTGGTGGAACTTGTTCATCACTTCTTCACTGAAACCAAAGAAGCAGGAATCTGCAGCTTTGAAGACTTCCAGGTTGTGTTCATCTTTGATGGTCTGGATGAGTGTCGACTTCCTCTGGACTTCCACAACACTGAGATCCTGGCTGATGTTACAGAGTCCACCTCAGTGGATGTGCTTCTGACAAACCTCATCAGGGGGAACCTGCTTCCCTCTGCTCACCTCTGGATAACCACACGACCTGCAGCAGCCAATCAGATCTCTGCTCAGTGTGTTGACATGGTAACGGAGATTAAAGGGTTCACTGACGCACAAAAGAAGAAGTACTTCGATAAGAGATTTAATGATGAAAAGCAAACCAGCTTGATCATCTCCCACATCAAGACATCACGAAGCCTCCACATCATGTGCCACATCCCAGTCTTCTGCTGGATCACTGCTACAGTTCTGGAGGATGTGCTGAAGACCAGAGAAAGAGGAGAGCTGCCCAAGACCCTGACTGAGATGTACATCCACTTCCTGGTGGTTCAGGCCAAAGTGAAGAAGGTCAAGTATGATGGAGGAGCTGAGACAGATCCACACTGGAGTCCAGAGAGCAGGAAGATGATTGAGTCTCTGGGAAAACTGGCTTTTGATCAGCTGCAGAAAGGAAACCTGATCTTCTATGAATCAGACCTGACAGAGTGTGGCATCGATATCAGAGCAGCCTCAGTGTACTCAGGAGTGTTCACACAGATCTTTAAAGAGGAGAGAGGGCTGTACCAGGACAAGGTGTTCTGCTTCATCCATCTGAGTGTTCAGGAGTTTCTGGCTGCTCTTCATGTCCATCTGACCTTCATCAACTCTGGACTCAATCTGCTGGAAGAACAACAATCAACCTCCCACACAGAGCAACACTTCTACCAGAGTGCTGTGAACAAGGCCTTACAGAGTCCAAATGGACACCTGGACTTGTTCCTCCGCTTCCTCCTGGGTCTTTCTCTGCAGACCAATCAGAGTCTCCTACGAGGTCTGCTGACAGAGACAGGAAGTAGCTCACAGACCAATCAGGAAACAGTCCAGTACATCAAGGAGAACCTCAATGAGAATCTGTCTGCAGAGAAAAGCATCAACCTGTTCCACTGTCTGAATGAACTGAATGATCGTTCTCTAGTGGAGGAGATCCAACAGTCCCTGAGATCAGGAAGTCTCTCCACAGATAAACTGTCTCCTGCTCAGTGGTCAGCTCTGGTCTTCATCTTACTGTCATCAGAAGAAGATCTGGATGTGTTTGACCTGAAGAAATACTCTGCTTCAGAGGAGGCTCTGCTGAGGCTGCTGCCAGTGGTCAAAGCCTCCAACAAAGCTCTGTGAGTGTATATTTTTGGGTCTACCCATTATTTTTGAGATGCATTGTTAATGGTTCACGAGAGACACTTTTTTACGCTTTCATTTTTTCAGACTTGGTATATGTAACCTCTCAGAGAGAAGCTGTGAAGCTCTGTCCTCAGTTCTCAGCTCCCAGTCCTCTAATCTAAGAGAACTTCTCCTGAGTAACAACGAGCTGCAGGATTCAGGTGTGAAGCTGCTGTTGTCTGGTTTGGAGAGTCAACACTGTAAATTGGAAACTCTCAGGTCAGTTTTTCTAAATTCTCACGTTACCTGTTAATGACGAACAATGCTTTAACAATGCTGAGCAGTCTTCTTACCAGCTTAGCACTAGTACACATACACACACACACACACACACACATCCCGTTCCAGGGGTTGACCACAGTGTCACGGGCAGCATTGAAGCAGTTCTGGCGGCTGTCAGCGGTGGTGGTGACGAGGCGAAGCAGGAGGCAAGCCATGGTCCTGGCCGTGGCAGTGGCAAAGATGAGGAGGAGGCTGGCCGCGGTCCAGCGGCAGTGGCAGCGCAGATGAGCAGGAAGCCGGCCACAGTCCCAGTGGTGGCGGAGGTGAAGATGAGCACGACGCCAGCTGCTGTCACAGCCTGGGGCTGCTGAGTCGCAGGATACTCGAAAGAGTCTGGATATTCAAAATGTTCAGGCTTCTGAGCATGGTGCACAGCCGTCTCCTCTGATGACTGGGGCTACTGAGCAGGTGGATGCTCGGAAGATTCTAGCGGAGACAAGAGGGTCAGGGCATTGTGGAGCCACATGCCAGCTCCTAGTCAAAACAGTTCGCTGATAGCGATGGATGTTCGTCAGCGGCCATGGTACACCACATCCACCTCCTACAAATCACAGATAGGGCTGTGGGGATGAGAATCTGTCACACATTGTCCCAGATATGATTACCAGCCTCAAGGCTGGCTAGGGAGCCGAATTCCTGATAATGCAGATGTTGTTTTGGAACAGGCTGCTTGTTATTTTTCAACAGCCTTCAGTTTCACTGGGGAACCCAATCAGTAAATCTAATAATCTAAATTGTTCAATTACCATCATCGCCGAGCAGAACCGAATTTTATCTCCAGATCTTACCCCTTTTGCCTGCGAGCACGTTCTCAGCTGGACTACGCATCCAGCTTGCAGCTCAGGTCCAACAGGCTCTGAGTCTGAATCTGTACGGCTCTGCACAGCCCATCCATCTGCAGTCTCAGCAGATGTCGAACTGCTGCCCAGATTTTCTTAATTTCCTGGTAGATCAGGTATCCTCCAAGCCCAGACAGAAGAGTTCCTGTTACCAAATAGCCGAATATGTAAACATTTTCGACATCCTCAACTGCCAGAGCTGAGAGGCACACAGGTCTCCACGAGCTCCAAGAATCGAAGACGTATCAGACCGGGTCTGTTCCACTTGGACACACAGGCTCCCCTTTCCCCGATCTCAAAGTGGAGAAAATTCAATCAGTGGTGTTTAGGGCCCAGTTTGCCAGATCCATGTTGCTTCTTAATCTTAATCTTATTCGGTCAGTGTGTGAGAGACGCTCTTACAGCAAGCAGGAGAGATGGGGGAGGGCAGGGAGGCAGGAGAGAGATAGAATGTGACCGTCCCCGTCAGAGAGCAAGAGGGAAGCTAAAGGGCTGGATGAAGCAGAAGGGACCGAAGCTAAAAGGCTGACTGAAGCTGAGGGGACTTAAGCTGTAGACTCTGAAGTGGAGGTGCAGACTGTGGCAATTTGTGAATTGATGAAGCTGTAGACTCAGAATACTGTTGTGACTGTGGGATGCACTTGGCAGGGTGCGCAGCTGTCTCCTCTGACTGCTGGGGCTGCTTAAGAGGGCTCCCTGTCACCCTGTGAGGCTCAGAACCAGAACAGTCTTTAATTGCCCCCACCTGCAGAAACAAAACAGGAACAGAAGCGGGCCAGTCCATGGCCACTCCTTCCCGCAAAACTGAAACAGGTGCAGGGCAAGTTACTGGTGCCTCCGAATGAATGATTTAAGTCACAAAGTCTTTGATTAGTTTAGGCAAGAAATCCGAGATATAAGGAAAACTAGACGCCAGTTCATCTAGACAGCAGGAAATGGCTCTCTTATTCTGGCTCTCTTATTCTGGCTCTCTTATTCTCCTCGCTGGGATGGTTTAGCCATTCGTCATATAAATCAAACACACAATCATGAGTAACCTGCTTCACTTTAATGTCCCCAAGATCAGTCTAAGAGGAAGCATATGCATTGTCTCTTTCTTTGTCTGGCATAGGAACAGAAAAGGTGAAATCCAAGTTCTTGGCTGGTTCAGCAAACTTGTTACCATTAAAGGCCAAGTTATTAAGCACAGTCTCAGGAGGTTCAGTTTTTGCATTGCTATGTGTAGCAGGAGTTTCAGAGGGAGCCATAGCACTCATGAATAGCCCAGGAAATTTACAAACAGGGCTGACGGCGGTTGTGATCAGTGGCTGCACAGCCGGCGCGGCATCTCCAGGCTGGGGCTGAGCAAGACTCTCAGAGGCGGCAGGTGATGGCGGCTGTTTTCACCGCAGAGAGCTGCGCTTCCATCTGCCCGTATGAACCAGAGGTGTAGCGACAGCAGGCTTTTCATCCCCATCCCACATCCATGCCAGGAAGGCGGCAGGAGAAGAGCAGGCTGGTGGAGGTGATGTGGGCGGTGGATTCCACTGAAGTGGGAAGGAGACATACCTGCCCACTTTGATCTCTGTAACTGCAGGTGGAGGTGCAGCAGCTGTCGTAGCCAGCAGCTGCTGTGGGGAAGCTTGGACTGGAGGCAAAGGTGGAGAGCAGAGACGCTGAGGCTTATTCCTCCAGTCGGGCCCTCCCAGGGCCACGCGGGTGCTGATGTACTGTGGCTCGCCTTTAGAACCGAGCCGCAGCTCCCACATCAACACTCACGGCCCTAATAATTTGGTCTGCAGGGTCCATACTGGGTCGGGTCCTGCTGTCGCGGCTGGTGCGGCAGGCAAGGCAGAGAACCCCAATGCAAGACCCACGAGGCTTGAATAATGTTTAACTTACTTTATTAAATAAACTCAAGAATACCAAAAACTGGACGGGAGCCAGTTACACAAGAAACATGAAAACTTGAAAATCCAAAACACACAGCAGAAGCCAACATTAGGAGTCAGGCAGACACAGACAAGGACGCAACTAAACAACACTGAGACCTTAAATACACACATGCCAGGAAATCAGGGTAAGTGGAAACAACAGGTGAAACCAATAACACAGGAAGCCAAACTCAAAACACACGGTGAACACGAGACCTGCCAAAATAAAACAGGAAGTGATGCTAAATACAAAAGGTATCAAGACACAGGGAGAAACAGACAAAGGAGCACAAAGACATGGGAAGACCAGAACAATAAAATGCAAACCGTTAAAAACCAAGGACAAAGCAAACAACAACAACAACAACCTGAGAAATTAAACAGCAAGAAAACTAAACACAACCAGAAACATGCAACAAAGACAGAACCTCACCAAAAGAACTCACAACACTGGGCCATCAGCCCAGGACCATGACACAGTGAGCTTTAGTTTTGTACCAATTCTCTATATAATCTATCGTGTCTGTTCTGTCGTGTCTGTTCTGTGTGTCTGTAGTCTCTCAGGCTGTATGATTTCAGAGGAAGGCTGTGCATCTCTTGTCTCAGCTCTGACCTCCAACCCCACATATCTGAGAGAGTTGGACCTGAGCTACAATAATCCAGGAGACTCAGCATTGAAGGCTCTTTCTGCTGGACTGAAGGATCCACACTGGAAACTGGACAGTCTCAGGTACAGAAAGTAGCTGATAAGACATGTTTACATGTGCACTGCAGCCCACAGGATTAATTCAATTCAATTCAATTCAATTCAATTCAATTCAATTCAATTTTATTTATATAGCGCCAAATCACAACAAACTGTCACCTCAAGGCGCTTTGTATTGTGGGTAAAGACCCTACAATAATACAGAGAAAACCCAACAGTCAAAACGACCCCCTATGAGCAGCACTTGGTGACAGTGGAAAGGAAAAACTCCCTTTTAACAGGAAGAAACCTCCATCAGAACCAGGCTCAGGGAGGGGGGGGGTCATCTGCCGCGACCGGTTGGGCTGAGGGGAGAGAAAGACATGCTGTGGAAGAGAGCCAGAGATTAATATCAATTAATGATTAAATGCAGAGTGGAGTATACAGATATTCATTATTGAACTTACAGACACCTTCATTTTCTTTGTCATGCTGTTTCTCTGGGTCATGATGTGTGGTGAAAGAATTCAAAATCCCACATAGTGGGTTCTTTTGTACTTTTGCATGGATGGAAAGACAATGCATTTGCTGCTCCACTCCATAATAAAATACAGAGGTCAAAGTAAACAGAAACTCAGAGGGATCTGTCCTTGAAATCCAAAATATGTTTTATGCTTGATATGTGACCTATTTGGACTAATGAGGTGTGAATAATAAACTGGGTAGATTAGGGCAATGTAATGTCCATGTGTGCATGCTGAAAGAGACTGTGCTGCTCTGACCCCCCTCCTCCTTTCAGGGCGGAGCCTGCTGGAGCCCGATGGCTGATCCCAGGTCTGAGGAAGTGTAAGTGTGTTTTTAATGTGATTGATGAAAACAAAGCAGCACACATTCAACCATCTTCAAACTGTCACATCACTCATTCACATCTCTGATGTCAGGAGTCATCATCAAAGTGTCAATCAATGAACAGATGATGGATCAATAACTGCAGCTGGATTGTGTTTGTTCTCTCATCAGATTCCTGTCAACTCACAATCGACACAAACACAGTCTACAGATACCTCAAACTGTCTGACAACAACAGGAAGGTGACACATGTGAAGAAGGTTCAGTCATATCCTGATCATCCAGACAGGTTTGATTGTTTTCAGCTGCTGTGTAGAGATGGTCTGACTGGTCGCTGTTACTGGGAGGTCGAGTGGGAAAGAGAAGTTGATATTTCAGTGAGTTACAGAAGAATCAGAAGGAAAGGAGGCAGTGACTGTGAATTTGGATCCAATGATCAGTCCTGGAGTTTGAGCTGCTCTGGTGAACAAAACTACTCTGTAAAACACAACAACAGAGAAACATCCATCTCCTCCTCCTCCTCCTCCTCCTCCTCCTCCTCCTCCTCTGGCTCTAACAGAGTAGCAGTGTATGTGGACTGTCCTGCTGGCACTCTGTCCTTCTACAGAGTCTCCTCTGACACTCTGATCCACCTACACACCTTCAACACCACATTCACTGAACCTCTTTATCCTGGATTTACAGTCTGGTCTCGTGGTTCCTCAGTGAGTCTGTGTGTAGTTCAGGAGTAGCTTCATGGATTCAATCAGTTGATGTTTGAAACTGTTCTCAATGATTCCTTGTAAACTTCTTCCTCCTTTAAAGATGGAAGCTGCCATTATTCCAGGATCCACATGTTGTTTTTCTGTCTTTTTCCACTCAAAGCTTCACAGTCAATATCAGGATGTTGTGTTTCTCTGAAGCTCAGTTCAGCTCAGATGATTCAGTTCATGTCAGCTGCAGTTAGTTTGCTGCAGATGAGACAAACTGTGATATCAGAGAGGAATCACTGAGCTGCACTGACCCAAAACATCAATTTACAAACTGCTCAGAGACGTTCACACATTATTGTCCAATGAACACAAGTTTGGGTTCACCCTGATTTTGTCCATTATCACTTATTGTATTAATGATGAAATGATAACTGGGCTGTAACCTGTTTGGGAAACCTAAATACCTGGGAAATTGTTTGTTTGTTTGACAAATTATATTTACACTTAGAATTTGCCTGTGCATAATCTTTACACTGTATCCAGTTTTTTACAGCAATTTTTCTATTTTTTTAACATGTTCTATGTAATGCTTTTAATTTTAATTGTCTGAACAAACTGCAATATATCTTAAAAACTGAGACCTCTGGCTACCTCAGTCTGTTTACTCGATTGTTTGTAAAGCATCAGTGACCAATTTTATCTGAAAATAAAAATGGAGATCACACTTGTGCTTACTCTCAGTTGTCTTGCCTCAGTGTCTAACTTCTGGTCCCAACAGTGAGCAACGACATCTAATGTTGGCTTTGAAATGAAGCCCACTAATCACTAATGTCAGCAAATATGTAACTTCACCTGTGGTCACCAGATGCATGTAACTATAAGTTCAACCGGGGGCATCTCTGACATTGTGCCTGAATTCAGGTGCAAGGCTATTTTTTTCCTCCAAAAATCAGCAAAAATGTACCACATTTGCTTCAGAATGTCTGATTTTATTTTCCTCCAGTGGAAGATAAATCTAACTCTTTCTGCTCTGAAATAAATGAATGAATATATACATTTAAAATGAAAATAAATGAATGTGGTTTAAGTGATGAAGCCAGCCAAACAATTTCTTCTTCTTACCCAGGCCGGCTGCCATATTTGAATGAGTAATAGTGAAAAAAGTTATATATTAAGATGTTGTGATCGTTATTCCAGGTGGATACCTACATAACTAGCATGATCCCCCACAGAAAACTACAGACCCTAATCAGGAGCATCCTTCAAAGTATCTTCTATGTCTCTTAGCAAATAACCTGTCATATTCATAATAGATCCATTACATAAGGCACTTAGAATGTAAGGAGTAGTTATCAATAACTGCCACCACCTGCCTCTCCAAAAGGAAATCTGCTTGAAGATTTATCTCTGTAATGGGCGTCAAATCAGGCACGAAAGCGTTATGTTTTTCATATTTTCTGTTTTGTGCCTAAGCAAAGAGCTGCTTTTCCACAATCAGCTTTCTCCTGTAAAGTAAATAAAGCTTGGAATGAAGAAAAAATGGATTTTGAGTCAGTCTTGTGTGCATTAATGTTTCTTTTGGAATTTTCTTAGTTGATTAGTATTATTGGTATTTGTTTTGTTCGTCTTTGTTAAGTTTCTATGTATGTGGGTATGTGTATATTCAGGGGTAATATGAATATGTGTATTTGTGTTCTGTTGATTGATTTAATCTATTATTATTATGATGATGATTTTTGCCCAGGGACTGATAGATAAATCTGGTATAAAGCATTTTATCCTTTGATGTGATTAATGTGTTTTTGTACATGGAAAGAAATAAACTAAACTAAAAGTATTTTGTTAAAGTGAGATTGTAGCTGCAATGCTGTCTTGCTAGACTAATGGACTTCTGTTAGCAGGTAAACTGAGCTTCAAGTACAGTAGCCGTGCTAATGAAGCACAAAGCTGTTTATTACAGTAAGTTAGTGGGTTAACAAGTCAGCAAGACTAGTTCTATACATGTTGCTATAAGAGGTGAAGCAAATGCAGTAATTCCTGTTGTAGGCACCAGATTTTTACTTTATATTTTTTGGGTTCAGTATTAAGATAATGTTTGACTAATAATTTTTTTGATGTTTATAATTTGCATAATTGATCATTTCAGGATTAATAATTTAAAAATTTGTGTTATATTTTGTTAAGGTTATAACCTAAGGTAACAGTTTGTAATTTTTATAATTAGAAGCTAAAACAGGTGCCTGCAGGTTGCAACATGGGAACCTGTGTGTGTTTTTTGGAGCGTGGGCTGAAGGATGTGGAGGCTCACGGTTTTTCTGACCGTGTACGCGAGTCTGTAGTGGATTATTGAGTTTGAAATGTTCATGCAACAAGTAAAATTTAATTTTTAAACTCAATTCAAGTGGAAGACATTTCTTTTTCCTTTTTTTGGACATCAGGAAAACGCGTCAGCCTCTTTTTGTACTGGTTTATTGGAAATGCTCCTACACCTGTACTACTGTGATAGTTATTGTAGTTAAAGTACAACGGAAGAAGAACATTTATGTACATGAGACTGACTTCCTTGTGCTTCAGTTTCTGTGTAGTGATAGCCGCTAAAATTACTCATGTACTTCCTCACAGTGTATTAACATTTGTAACTCTGTATGCAACAAGTTGATGGTTGTCGTGGGAAGTCATTGATATTTTTGTGTTTCCTTGTGTAGGGATGAAGAAAGAATCCTGCAGTTAAGCTGTAAACAAGCTTATGTTGTGTGTCTCTTTATTTTAATAATGATTTGGAACTACACACCTTCCTGACATTAACCAGAATTGAACTGCAGACCTACTGATGTAGGGCCTCCCAAGCAGGTCCTGAGGCCTGGGGCACAGACGATGAACTAAACAATAACCAAAAGCCCCAAATAGCTCTTTATAACAACAGCAAATGACATACTTCCACAGAATTCCAGAATTGTGTGTGTGTGTGTGTGGGGGGGGGGGGGGCACAGCAAAACAATTAGTTTCTTTACAAAATCTGGACTTTACTCTTATGAACACCTGACCCAGGACCAAATACTTAATACTCTCACTAAAAAATAAAACACTAAAATGCATTCAAAAGCTAAGATCCTAAATAGCTGTTGGTAGACACACCCATACACATACCATGTTAAAAGACACAAAAATAAAGACACTAGCCTAACAGTGTTACAACATTAACAATGAGTCTGCCACGTAAGCTGAGCAAAGCCAGTTTAACCCCAACAGCTCTGACACAACAATCCATCCATAAAGGCTGTGGGAGATCGGCATTTTATTAGGATAATGGCATTTTTATGGTGCTTGGATGGTAACCCTGCTGTTGTCCCCTGAAACAGCTCTGGGAAAAGAGCCCATATCACTCTGCTCAAACTACGTAGCTCCACAAACAGAAGCTCAGTGAGTCCTGAGCAGCCCACTGACAGCAGTCTACTGTACACAAAATGATATGAGCAAACCTCCACTCCAGTAGATCTTGGAGAACAGGCCAGGTTATTCAACTGACTGATAAATTAATGTGAAAGTGTCTTATTGCCTCTGTTTTTACAGCATCAGGGTCGACTGACTGGTGGAGTGAATGAAGGTCAGGTTGATCTATTCTCGTAGGAGCGTGGCTGTTCCTCTGCATCCGCCCACAAGCTGCTTATCATGGACTGCAGTTTTTGTTGTGCAGTTCTGATGCTTTGTTATAATTCTGGTATTTTGTGGTTATTGATATGTTTGAGTTTTATTTATTGTTTGGTTTGGGATTTTCAGCTGTGCCTCAGGGTTCAACTCTTCAGTTCTGGTTATTTTCTTGTGCTGGATGAATCGTCTCTGCATTTTCAGGTTTATCCCCCTGTGTTTCCCTTCTCTTAAGTTGTGTTATGGAAATATGAAACAAATCAATCTGCACACACAGGTGAGTCAGTGAGGTTTTAATTGGCCTTTGCAAACAGGCCAAAAAACAATCTACTGTAGCGTGCATCAGCAGTGTGCATGGTGTTTGACAAAAAAATAATAACAAGCATAGAAGAGGGAGCAGTTATCTTTGTGCCACGGTCACAGAGCACAGACAAAACATTCAACACAATGGATAACTTGTACAGTCGAGGATGTCTTTGAATAAAGGATCATATAAAGACAAATCATGATAATATGGAGCCTCACTCTCAGAGAAACGCTGCTTTTCTTCATTGTCATAATGTTTGCCCTGGTTCATGTTTAGTTTCCTGACTTTGGCTTTTGTATTTTTGTAATCTGGAATTTTTCCAACAATTTGAGTAACAGGCTTGTTTTTATTTGTATGTTTGTTTCTCTTTCTCTTTTTGTTGACACTGTCTATGAGTCAGTTATTTGCTGACTCTCAAACTATGCTGCAAGCATATCAAGCATATCATTTCTTCAGAGATGCTGCATGTCAAGGGTTTCTATGAGACAATGAGCCCAGATAATGACTGCAGTTCAGCAAGATGAAATCTGAAGGTGCAGATTCCACCTTGGTAGGGTGTGTCTGATGGCCCCACAAATCTTTGAAACATGGTGTCAAACCACAGGACAAACTGATTTTGTCCACATTCTCTGTTACTGACACTACGTCTGAGCAAAGCTCCCAGCTGAGTGTGTTACAATGTGTGTGTAAGCAGCAGAAACAAAGCTGACCTTCCAGTGGATCAGTGCAGGTTTCAGTGAGCTCAGTTTTAGTTTGCTCAGCCACAGAGGAGGCTTTAACTACAGAGGATGTCTGAGTGTCAGGAGTGAAGGTGGAGCTTCATGTCAGGGCGAGGCTGCAGCAGCCACCTCAAATTGGAGCGCTCAGGTGTGAAACTATGAGGAAACTGAACATCCTCCTCTTTCCTCAGAAGTGCCGTGTGACCCGCTCAACCTCATTCCACAGATGAGCTTTAACAGAGTGTGAAGCTGAACTCTGAGCTGTGACAGTCTGAGCAGTGTGAGAGCGTCAGTAGATGATGAGCTGCTGAAGGGCTTTGAAAGAGGACCATGAAGATGCTGGTGGTGTTTGTGATCCTCCTGCAGGGTAAGATCACCTTCCTCTCTCTGCTCTCATCAGCAGCTTTTCTTCATCTCTCTCTATAACGTGTTGAAGCAGCAACACTGATTCTGGTTCAGATCAAACTAACAACCCAAAGCAGCTCACTCTGAAATCACTGCATTCTTCTTGGTGGCTTTCAGAGGAGCTCATGTTGCAATCAGCTGCTGATTGCTAAAATAGCTAAAATATTTGAACACAATAAAAATATAGTTCAGAGCTCTTCAACTCCAGGCCTCGAGGGCCGGTGTCCTGCAGGTTTTAGATGTGTCTCTGCTTCATCAGACCTGAGTCAAATATAGAAGTCATTAGCAGGACTCTGGAGAACTTGACTGCATACTGAGGAGGTAATTCAGCCATTTGATTCAGGTGTGTTGGATCAGGGACACATCTAAAACCTGCAGGACACCGGACCTCGAGGGCTGGAGTTGAAGAGCCCTGATATAGGTGTTTGTTTTAACCCAGTGTGTATTTGATCTACAACCACACAGGATTCTCTAAGCATTTACTTCACATGTTTATTCGTTATTCATTTATTTATTTAGATATTCTTTTGTTTTCTAAACAACCTATCCTGTCTGTCAGGTTTTGCATTTTTCTTTTATTTATTTATTCATTCATATTTATTATTATTCACATGTATGTGCAACATAGCAAAAAAAGAGCTGACAGTACAAAGAGAAAAAATAAAATGGGAGAGGATACAGGAATAAAAGAACAGAGCACAAGCAGAAAAACACACTGACTCATCACCTGCTGCAGCTGCAAGAAGACACAAACAACAACAAATAAAACAAAAATGAAACAAAAAGGAAAATAGATACACAAACTATTTTGTTGTGTGTGTGTGTGTGTGTGTGAGAGAGAGAAAGCAAGAGAGAGTGTCTTTATCATGAAATGTATTTGAAAAACACAGACCACATGCACACAAATATAGATCCCTCACTCATTCACAAACACCCAGACATCAGCCACACAACCACACACACCTAACCAATGCCAATCAAATAAAATCACAGTGTGGGTGAGGTTGTGAAGCAGCAACTAAACCCTTTGGATACGTCTTCACATGTTCTCTGCCAGAACCTCTGGACAGCCATATGAGACCACTAATGTTCCCAGCAGAGTTGCCTGTACAGTGGGAGCACATGTTTGAGTTTGTGAGGCTGATTTGGAACATCTTTTGTCTCCATAGAGAGTTTTGTATTATATGAGGTGTAAGTTGAGGCTTTTTGTGATTTTGAAGGTGTGTAAACATATTTGTGTCAATAGATTTGGATCCGAGTTGATGGAAAGATCTCACTGCTGTTTTGCATTTGTGAGGGAAATCTGTGAATCACCACCTTATTGTGTTGGAGGGATTTGTGTGCTCCAGTGATCCCAGGAGCTATGTTGTCTGGGGCCTTGCCCCCTGGTAGAGTCTCACACAGCAAATCGGTCCTGGGTGAGGGGCCGGACACAGAACAATCACAAAGACCGCATTGGAAGAGTCACCAAGGGAACAGTTCACCCTTCCCAG
Organism: Archocentrus centrarchus; assembly: GCF_007364275.1. Classification (NCBI taxonomy): domain Eukaryota; kingdom Metazoa; phylum Chordata; class Actinopteri; order Cichliformes; family Cichlidae; genus Archocentrus; species Archocentrus centrarchus. Next base: position 4,703,224 of record NC_044347.1, read on the forward strand.
GATAGGGTTATGGGGCCCCACCCTGGAATCAGGCCTGGGGAGTGACCTCGAGGGAGAGCGTATGGTGGCCAGGCATTAGCTGTGGTGCTAGAAGGAGTCCTATCTGACTTGGTTGGCCTGTGGGACTCCAGAGGCAGCTGATGGGTACCGGCACACCAATCCTGAAATAAACTCTTTTGTTTGTTGTTTAAATATATATTAGACTGTATTTTTTAAAATCAAAATATAAAAGGTAGTTATGAAGTTTTGCAACTACATGGAATTATGAAGGTCAGGATCCAAGATTACAGATGGCATGTTTACTTCAGGTACATTTTCACCTTGAGGCGGCTGTGTGTTCTGATTTAGCGCTATAGAAATAAAATTGAATTGAATTGAATTTTCCATCTATTAGTACCTTGTAGTAATTAGCATAACTGATTTAAATAAATTATTTTAAGTAATAAAGTTGCATAAAATTATGCAAAAATAAAAAAAAGCACACTTAAATAAGACAACCGGGAAACTACTTTGATTTTTTAAAAACATGCCTGTCAAAAAGCCGCTACCATGGAAACATCCAGACTAAATCTCTGAAAAGTCTCTGAATGAACTGATGCAGAGTTAAGGTTCAGACTTTAGACTCAGCACACAGCTGATTCATGTTTTTGTCTCTGTGTCCTCACAGATTCCCAGCATGCCTTGGGTCTGGAGGTGTATGAGGGAGTGGAGTCTGTCCCGCTGCCCTGCCGGGCCTTTTCTGTACCAGAGTTTGCCATGCTGGTGTGGAGCCGCTACGACCTCAGTCTTCCAATCATCCATCGGCGTAGCCGGGCAGGCGATGAGCTGAGTGACCAGAACCAGCATTACAGCAGCAGAACATCCATGAAGACCGACTCTATGCAGACCGGAGACTTCAGCCTCACTCTGAGAAAACCCATTCTCTCTGACAGCAGCTCCTACACCTGCACCCTCACAGCATTTGGAAGGGAACAGACACTGGCAGAAATACATCTGCAGGTCAAAGGTGGGCAGCAAACCCTAAAACCAGTTGTAGATACAGGTCAGAGGTCAGGGGTTATCATGTGAGCACACTGCTCAGCACACAGCAGGGACAGAAACAAGAGCTGCACATGCACATTTTGATCAGGAACACCTGGGTTGAAGCTACTGAACCTGTACAGGAAGGAGAAGGGCTAACTGGATAGTGAACTTTTTGGGGGACAAAGAGTAGGTTTGTAGGAGGGTTAAAGGCAAGATGTGACATGCAAGAGAATGAATGGAGACAGAGGTAGTAAATACATTGAATTGTAGTGAGCAGTTGCAAAAGGACAAAAGTGCAATACTGATGGTGCACAATACCAAATGGAACAAACAAAACAAAGATAGATTGTGTTTAATTCGGCCGGCATTAGTCAGTTAGTTTAGGCAGTTTGGTCAAATCTAAGTTGCTCCATTTTCAGGAGACAGCTGTTTATATGGCAATGGCACGACAATTATCCTACCACACAGGAATCACACAAAAATCTATCCTGTACAAACAACAGGACCACCACCATAAGAGTCCATTTTCTGGCTCAACATATGGCCATGTTACAAAAAAACGTGTTTTTAACTCCATTTTTACTTGTAACATTTTAACTGTACAGGTTTTTATTCATGGAATGTGTTTCAAATCCAATTTTGACTTTATTCCAATTAGATAACCACTCTAACACCAAACACAAATCTATCATGAGTTATTAGCAGCTCATGCTCCATAAAAACTAAGACTTCAGCTTTAAACTTAAAAGAATGACTGTAAAATAAATTTAAAAAGCACACAAATACATTTTTATGGGTTTTCCTGGTGCAGCATTAGCTTATTTGCCCATTAAAGTTTCACAGTCGCACCATGTGTCTCACATAGCAGCTTAGCATGAGTAAGAGAAATAAAATAAAGGTTAGCTTCAACTACGACTTGAAACATCAATGAAATAAAACATCACCAAAATATACCATTCAACACAAAAACAAGACATTAGTAACACACAGCTAATTTAAATAATCCGGCCAATGAGGCTCAGACTAGCATAGATTGGCCAAATGAACGATTGACACATAAACAATGCATGGAAATAACTGAGAGGCAGGAGAAGCAGGATTCTAAAAGCCACTGGGTTACACTACCTACACAGGATGGTATCATCTGTGTGTGAGCTGTAGGTCACACACAGCTGATTCCTGTTTGTGTCTCTGTGTCATCACAGTGTCCCACCGAGTCTTCACCCTTGAGGTGTACAAGGGGGCAGAGTCGGTCCTGTTACCCTGTCAGATCCCGTTTGTATCTGGACCCACCACAGTGGTGTGGAGCCGCTACGACCTCAGTCTTCCAACCGTCCACCAGCATCAGCAGGAGGGGAAACAACTGGAAGAACAAAACCAGCGTTACAGAGACCGAACGTCCATGAAGGCTGACGCTCTGCAGACCGGAAACTTCAGCCTCACTCTGAGGAAACCCCACATCTTTGATAGCGGCAATTATACCTGCACCATCAGAATGATGGGAGAAGAACCGAGACTGACAGACGTTCACCTGCAGGTCAAAGGTCAGCAGCATATTCCAAACCTATATTAGCTTTAACAACATTAGTTTATGTGATGTTAAAGCATTTAACTGTTAACTTTTTAAAATAAAGATACTGTAATGTATGCTACCAACAGAAGAATGTGTAATATGAACAGTACAGAGTCCAGTACGGAGCCCTGTGGAACCTCATGGCTAGTGATTAAATTGGTCCCTGTTAATGTGGAATTCACTCAGTTAACTCTCGCTCAGACTGACTGAAACTGAGATGAACATTGTCTCAGTCTGACCTCCAAAGTCTGGATGTGATAGACCCAGAAGCATCACAGGAAGTTCAACATTAAATCCAAATCAGAAACAGTTGAGAGCCTTTTTAATTTTACTCCTTAATCAGTGAAACAATCTTTAATGAGCAGCAGACCTACTAGAACTTATTTTCTATTCTGCACCAGGGTGATCATGTCCATGTAAACCTCATTCTGTTGATTTCTTGCAGAACCTTATGTTTTCCCCATTGAGGCCTGGGTTCTTCTGGCTGTCTTGGTTATTACTATAACTGTAGTACTTGGAGTATATTTGTGGGGATTACTCAAGAAAGGTATGTACTGTAGTGTGTCTTTGTGTTGGTTTTTTTTCCCTCCATGTCCTTCTAACCTGTTCACACACAGTTTCTTATATTCCCACCTGGGAGCTCTCCTGCAGCCACAGTTTGGTCTGCAGTGACTGAGCTGCTCCACTGGGACAAATGAAGGTGATTCATGTGATTACAGTACATGTGATGTGTTCTGGTTTTCATCTTCCTTTTGTGTGTGTGTGTCTTTATTGTCAGGCTTTTGCTTTTGTCTCTCTGTTAAAGTACTCTGCCTCTTTTTTTAACAGTGGTTTGTTATAAATTCCAACATGGGATAGACCCAGACCCCCTGGACCCTGAACTGAATAAATGAAAAAAAAAAAAGGATGGATGGATGCATGGATGGATGGATGTCTATATTGTCTGTATCAGGGCTCTTCAACTCCAGGCCTTGAGGGCTGGTGTCCTGCAGGTTTTAGATGTGTCTCTGCTTCAACACACCTGAATCAAATATAGAAGTCATTAGCAGGACTCTGGAGAACTTGACTGCATACTGAGGAGGTAATTCAGCCATTTGATTCAGGTGTGTTTGTAACCCTTTACTTAAACTAGGTCTAAGTATGTAAGAGTAACAGACCAGCATCTAGGTTCGGATGAGGTATTGTAAGCTAGGAGTGATACGCAAGGAAATAGCTGGAGCCAGGAAATGAGTTAGACAATTAGTATATTTTAAACATGGAACAAAAGCATAAACAAGAATTCAACTTCACAAACTGGTATTCAAAAGTCCACATCAGGTTGGTTCATGTTCCCATTAGTACCCATAGTTTGTTTAGTCAGAGTCTGTCTTTGTTTTAGTCGTCTGGTACCATTCAGTTTTTTTTTCTTTTCAGTCAAATAGTGTTCCAGATCTTGTGGTGAGTAGTTACCACAAGATGAGTCAGTGCTGAAGAAACAAACGTGGTTCTCCGTTCAGGAATCCAGTTCCGGGCTCAGGCTCGCCATCTCCAATCAAGGAGAAATCCATTCAGTCCAACCAGATGGTCTCTAAATCAGCATTAGAAACCTAGCCTGTATAACAATAATAGTATTATTGCATATGACTAGTAATCAGTATCATCCAGAATCTTCTATCTTAGCTATAGCTCATTAATCAATCAGTTTTCAATAATACCATTAGTCAATAGCATTAATTTACATGCATGTTTTCTTTCCAACTCAATAACTGCTATACATGAAATAGTCTTCACCCATGTAAATAAGCATCATGAATTTCTATCTTATCTGTTTATCAATCATGAAATTATGATTCATTTTAATCAATTATCAATTACTTTACCAATTGAAATAAAATTCACCATTTGTGTTACCTGGCAGGTAATAAAATAAAATGGTAAAAACTCTCAAATCAGTTCTCAAACAGTAAACAATGTAAGGTTTCTCTTACATAACATCCAACACGTGCTTGCCTAGTATCAGCACCATTAGCACAGTGTTGAGCAACATTTCACACATTTATAATGACCATACACAATACAAAAACAATCGTGCGCTGCATCACAATGTCACAAACTCAAATAAAACTCCAAATGACTTTAAAATATGTTCAAACAATATTTTAGACAAGTTTTTGCAGCTAATTAGCATGCGCGATTAGCATGCTACTAGGTTAGCGTATCGTTAGCATTTTGCGCTCACCTGCGTATCGCATCAAACACCTACTATCAACTTTCATGAAAACGACTCACCAAGATGGTGTATAAGTAGAACACAACAGAGGAATCGTCATGCAGCCTCTCTGCCTCGTGCTCAGAGACTGGAAAGTTTCTACGATGCTCGGTCAGCAACGTGTGGGTGAAAACCTCGCTCACGCAGCACGATCATTAGCAACGACCGTCAAACAGGATGTAAACTCAAAGAGAGAGGATCAACACTTCCTCTTTTCAAAATAAAATGTTTTTCAAAATAAAATGTATACATAAAACAAATAAAAGAAGAGAAATAGAGCACTTTTCTCTACCGGGTTACGCCCTCCCCTGTTGAATATCATGCACGTCTCGTTGCATGTATATTCCATAGTGTCCATTTCTGTCATTCAGGGAGTTTGTAAAAGCTGTACTCAATCCCTGAAACAAAGATTTCACAACAGTCACTAGAGGATTTCCCAAATCCTGATAGTCAAGTCTTCTGGGAGGTTGTCTGTTTCGCTCTGACCTCCTCAAAGGTTGAGTTGTAATAGGATCATCACTTTGTAATCCTTCAGGTAAGTTTTTGGGATGGTCTCTTAGTTCCTTTCCTGCCTCCTCAGGAGATTTATCAGGTAAGGTACCTGGTTCCTCATCCACAGATTCATTAGGGCTTGGCAGATTGCCACACTCAGTTCCAGGATCTTCTTCATCTGGTAAGTTGTCTGAAAGCGAGTGCTCTTCAAGTTCTTCAGGTTCAATATTTTCCTCTGATCCACCCTGTCCAGCAGAAGGTTCAGGTAAGATGTCCATGTTCGGTGACGGTTTGGAATACTCATGTACTGTGGTAAATCGAGTGATCCTTTGACATGGGGATTCCTCAACCCATGGGATGAAAAACTCATGGTCGGTTTCATTAGATTCCTCGAGTTCAGTATCCTCTGTATTGGCAGTTTGACGAGTCCGAGGTCGACGAATAGATTTGGGCTCACGTGTCTCCTCAATTGCTACAGGAAGGAAACCACATGGGAGCAAGAGATCTCTGTGTAGTGTGCGAGAGGGACCTTCTTTTGACTCTGGTTTCACAACATAAACTGGTAGGTCTCCTGCACGTCTGACCACAACATGTATATCTGCCTCCCATTTATCTGCAAGTTTATTCTTGCCACGTAGTCGTACGTTCCGAACCAAAACCCTATCTCCGGGTTCAAGGTTAGAAACTGTGACTCTGTGATCAAATCTGGCCTTGTTCTTGTCTGCAACCTTTTGTGCCTTTCTTGATGCTAGCTTATAGCTTTCCTCTAGCCGAGATTTGAGATTTTGCACATATTGGGAATGGGACACTTTCTGATCTTTGTTCAAAGGAAGTCCATAGGCAAGATCGACTGGTAGTCTGGGCTTTCTACCAAACATTAGTTCATAGGGTGTGAACCCTGTTACATCACTGCGCGTGCAGTTATATGCATGCACTAAGGGCATAACATAGTCTTTCCAGTGATATTTCTGTTCGTTGTCAAGTGTTCCTAACATACTGAGCAAGGTCCTATTGAATCTTTCGACAGGATTACCCCGTGGGTGGTAAGGGGTTGTTCTTGTTTTCCTGATTCCTGAAATCTCACATAACTCCTTTATCAACTTTGATTCAAAGTCGGGACCTTGATCGCTATGAAGGCGTTCTGGTATGCCATAGTGGACGATAAAATGGTCCCATAGACACTTGGCTACCGTTTTTGCTTTCTGGTTTGGAGTTGGCAGGGCGATTGCAAACTTTGTAAAATGATCAGTCATTACAAGTATGTCTCTGGTATTTCTGCTGTCTGGTTCCAGACTGAGAAAGTCCATACAGACTAGCTCTAGTGGTCTTGAGGTTGTTATGTTGACTAGGCTAGCTGCTTTTTTAGGAAGACACTTCCGTCTAGTACAGCGATCACATGTTTTTACTTTTTGTTCTACATCTGTAGACATCCGAGGCCAATAGAATCTAGTCCTGACTAAGTCAAGAGTTCTGTCTATTCCCAGATGGCCCATATCATTGTGCAAATGGTGGAGCACAGAACATCTGAGCTCCTCAGGTAGAACAAGCTGAAAAGTCACCTGATTCCCATCATGTCTTTTCCGGTATAACACCTCATCATGTAACACCAACCGATTCAGCTCTCTTAAAAAGAGAGGGAGATCTGTGAGTTCTTTTCTGATGGCTGGTGGAGGAGTTTGACCGGTTTCTAGCAGGACAATCACTTCTCTGATTGTTGTGTCTGTTCTTTGTTTGTCCTTTAGCTCTGCTTTAGACAAAGCCGGAACTGTTGGTAAGCCATGCTCACCTTCTTTACCAAAGATGTCTGGAATTGCATCACCTGAGATTGTAAGTGACTCTACAAGTGTAATGCCATAGTCATTATTGTCATCTGGGTTCTTAACAAGATGGCTTTGACAAATGGCTTGAACAACATCGCGATCAACAAGCTCTGTGGCGTCAGTGTCAACTAAGTGACACTCAATGAAGCGATTTACACGCTCCTGCTCTTTCTTTGACTGGACATCATTTATGAGTTCACCATGAGGGCGTCTAGACAGACCATCTGCGTCTAGATTTTGCTTGCCTGCTCGGTACTGAAGTTTGAAAGAATAGTTAGACAAAGATGCTAGCCACCTATAACTTGTGGCGTCTAACTTGGCAGAGGTGAGTATGTACGTTAAGGGATTACTGTCGGTGACAACAGTAAACTGGCTACCATATAAGTAGTCAGTAACAGACCACTTGAGTGCCAGAAACTCTAATTTATGAGCAGGATATCGGGACTCACTTCTTGACAATCCACGACTGGCGAAAGCTATGGCCCTCGGTTGACCTTCTTGTTCTTGGTACAACGCTGCGCCTAAACCAGTTGTACTGGCATCCGTGTGAAGAATATAGGGCAGCTTGGGGTCTGCAAACCCAAGGATAGGGGCTGATGTGAGTTTGTCAATGACTTTTTCAAAAGCTTCCTGACAATCTGGTGTCCATCGGTCCTCAAAAGGCAGTTTGGGATCGAAATAGGACTGATTGGTTACTGATTTGGTCTTGGCACCTTTGCGGGATGGTGGATACCCACGAGTGAGTTCATTGAGTGGACGTACTATCTTTGAGTAACCTTTAATGAAACGCCTGTAGTAACCTGAGAATCCTAGGAAGGACCTCAGTTCTCTGAGATTTTTGGGTCTTGGCCAGGTCTTTAAGGCTTTGACTTTTTCAGGATCGGTCTCTACACCACTTTCGGAGATCACATGACCAAGGTATCGGACGGATGTTTGGAAGAATTTACACTTCTCCGGAGACAACTTTAGTCCATACTCCTTAAGACGGTAGAGTACTTGCATGAGTCGGTGTTCATGCTCTTCCAAGGAACTGGAAAAGATTATTAGATCATCTAGGAAGACTAAAACTTCCTTTAAATTCATGTCGCCTACGCACCGCTCCATCAGCCTCTGGAAGGTGCTTGGTGCGTTTGTTATGCCTTGTGGCATTCGATTAAACTCCCAAAAACCAAGTGGAGTCACGAATGCTGTCTTAGCTTTATCTGCTTCGTCAACCTCAATCTGGTAATAACCAGATTTAAGATCGAGCACCGTAAACCACTTGGAACCAGTGAGTGCTGAGAATGCTTCTTCCAGATGAGGAAGTGCATAGGCATCTTTTACTGTTTGTAGATTAAGTTTGCGGTAATCTACACACAGACGAACATCATTGTTCCGTTTACGCACCACAACTATTGGTGACGAATAAGGGGACTGAGACTCTCTTATGACACCAGCAGCAAGCAACTCTTGAAGGTGTTGGCGAACAGCCTCAACATCTTGAGGGTGTATAGGTCGTGCACGCTGCTTGAATGAAGTCTCATCATGAAGCTTTATCTGGTGTTTCACTTTATCGGTACACCCGAAATCAAGATCATGGTGAGAAAACACCTCGGGGATCTCATTAAGCCTTTTGGTTATTCGCTCTTTCCAATCTGGGGGAACAGGGGAATCACCAAAATGAAAACTCAGCGGGGACTCTTTATCTCTGCTTGGCTCACTTGCATTGACGACATTGTGCTGTGAGAGAATGCACTGAAAGGCTCCCAACTCTGCAATAACGCGAGTGGGAGGAATAGCAACATCTTGGTCTGACTCGTTAGTGATAACCACAGGAACTTTGTATGGAGCTCGAGAGGGAAGAGTTATCAAACAACTCTTAACACAAAGGCCTCCAGGCAAGGAGGACTGGTCGGGATGTTCAACTAGGGCACATCTGTTGGTAAAGGCACAATGGACATTGGCGGACCCTTCTAAAACTACAGTGTGACCAGCTGGGATGACAGCTGCAGTCTTGCCTGATAGGGTAACTAGCCCTATAGTACCATTGCTAGCAGCCGCGTGCCTTAGTTCAAGGGTCTTTAGAAGTGCTTTGAAGCCATAAGGGCCTGGTGAGTGATCAGGTGTTTTAGTGCCTAAATACATCTCATACAGAATATCAAGTGTGTTGGTCCCAACTAACACTGGTATCTGGCTTTCAGGGTGAACATCTGGAATGACAAGAGCCAAGGTTTGTATCTCAGCCTCCATTTCAAGGAACTCTTCTGGGAAGGTAATAGAAATCTCTGTATAACCTAAGTAGGGAACAGGCTGTCCAGCGGCACCTTCTACTTCTAATAGGTTATAGAGGGGTTTGAGACTTTGGTCTGGGAAGTTCTGCTTGTAAAATGACTCTGAAATGGTAGTCACTTGTGACCCTGAATCAAGAAGACAGTTTACATTAACACCAGCTATCTTCACTGAAGCTGTGCATTTGGATCCAACTAACCCCTTTGGCAAATAATTTTGCCGTTTAGCAACAGATTGCTTAAGGTTAGCATGTAGTCTGCGTTTAGCTTTATTGGGACTGGATTGTCTTGCTACAGCCTCCATTCGCCCCATAACAGAGACTGACTGCAGTTTAACTGTTCAGTAGCAACTGTGGGGTTTTCAGTTTCCCACTTCTTCTGTCTCTCTCTAAGTAGCTTCCGTTTTTCTGTGACTAGTTCTGGATTTGGTTTGTTTTCGCTGTGAGGCTTAATGTGACCATCTTCGCCACACTGGAAACAATACCACGGTCTAGGTTTTGAGCTTGGAGCTTTAACCGTTTGTTCAGTAGGTTCTTTGGCGATTTTATCTAGTTTCTGTTTCTCTTTCAGTTTCGCAGCAGACATACTTTTTGAGTTTTGGGATTTCTGTCTCGATGGCTTTGCAGTTAGTTTTACCAGCTGACTTTGAATTTCTGCAACTTGTTTAGAGAGCTCTTGAGCAACTGTGCTTAGGGTAGCAATGTTGTCATTCTCATCTTCCAAGTAACCTTTAGCAGACTGCGCATATGATGTCACTTTTTGCTTTGGATGGCCCAAATGTTGTCTCATGCGCTTGGTTTTAGCAGCATACTGATCTTCTTCTGTACGCAACAACAACAGAAGCTCAGGAAAGCTTGGGGGATTTGTTCTCTTTTGTTTTAGCTGGAGTTCAGTAAGAAGGGAATTGTCCCAACAACCTCTACAAAATTGCGTGAGAAGATGCCGGTCAACGTCATTGCCTGAGGCTCCTCCTCGCTTTACAGCAAGATTCAAAGCTACTTGAAGACGCTGCAAATATGCTGATGGTTTCTCCCCTGGATTTTGGAAGGTGTCGAGAAACTTGGCATACAGTTCTCCCCCATCTTGTACAGTACCATAGGCTGAATCTAGCAACTGAAGATATTCAGCAGGTAAGCTGTTAGGACTCAAATGTTTAACAACATCAGCTGCTGGGGGCAAGAGGCTCTCAAGAATCCGGTGAGTTTTTTGCAGTTCTGTTATGGCAGGATCCGTCATGATTAATTCCACACTGGAATGCCAGGAATCAAAATCAGGTTCGGAAGCAAGACGGGGTTCTTTACCAGAAAAAGGCCGTAGTCTGTGAGAAGACTGCTGCACTGCGAAGTCATCTCTCTTTACAATATGCTCAACCACGACACGCTGCACTTCAGGTGGGTTGAGCTCATGTACAAGGAGGGCTGGCACACTCCGAGTAAAGCTACTGGGAGCAGAATGTGATGGGCTGTCAGGATTTTGTTGTGCACCTTTAATGTTAGTGGCCATTGCAGGGAGCTGTGGCTCGACCCGTGGAGACTCAGGTAGGTTATCAGGTACATCTGCTTCTTCGGGTACATTATTCACAAGATCTTTGATCGACTCGTTAATTTGGGACATCACATCCTTCAGGATGTCTGCATATTCCCTCCCACTCATCTTAGCTAGGTTGTGAATATCAGTGAGATACGACTTTGTAGTGCTATCACCAACACTCTGTGTGTACACATCGGCCAGAGACCGTATCTGGTAGGTAACACTACTATCAGACACATGAGTACATGGCAATGGGTCTAGAGCTTTAACAGCGGCTCCTGTATTGTATTCCACAATAAAACTCGGGAAAAGCTTTGAGGTGTGGTCATCTACAGTTATGACTCTAGCAACTGATCCATATTGTTTTAAGAAGTCAACCACCTCATCATCTCGCTCATCTCCAGCTATTCCACTCACAATCACTGCATTTGGGATCTTAATTGATTGTTTTTGAATAATCTCCATTTTGAGCAATTACTACTGCAGATTAAGTAGCCAATACCTCCTGGCTGGCTCGCCACGTTTGCTCTTATGTAACCCTTTACTTAAACTAGGTCTAAGTATGTAAGAGTAACAGACCAGCACCTAGGTTCGGATGAGGTATTGTAAGCTAGGAGTGATACGCAAGGAAATAGCTGGAGCCAGGAAATGAGTTAGACAATTAGTATATTTTAAACATGGAACAAAAGCATAAACAAGAATTCAACTTCACAAACTGGTATTCAAAAGTCCACATCAGGTTGGTTCATGTTCCCATTAGTACCCATAGTTTGTTTAGTCAGAGTCTGTCTTTGTTTTAGTCGTCTGGTACCATTCAGTTTTTTTTTTCTTTTCAGTCAAATAGTGTTCCAGATCTTGTGGTGAGTAGTTACCACAAGATGAATCAGTGCTGAAGAAACAAATGTGGTTCTCCGTTCAGGAATCCAGTTCCGGGCTCAGGCTCGCCATCTCCAATCAAGGAGAAATCCATTCAGTCCAACCAGATGGTCTCTAAATCAGCATTAGAAACCTAGCCTGTATAACAATAATAGTATTATTGCATACGACTAGTAATCAGTATCATCTAGAATCTTCTATCTTAGCTATAGCTCATTAATCAATCAGTTTTCAATAATACCATTAGTCAATAGCATTAATTTACATGCATGTTTTCTTTCCAACTCAATAACTGCTATACATGAAATAGTCTTCACCCATGTAAATAAGCATCATGAATTTCTATCTTATCTGTTTATCAATCATGAAATTATGATTCATTTTAATCAATTATCAATTACTTTACCAATTGAAATAAAATTCACCATTTGTGTTACCTGGCAGGTAATAAAATAAAATGGTAAAAACTCTCAAATCAGTTCTCAAACAGTAAACAATGTAAGGTTTCTCTTACATAACATCCAACACGTGCTTGCCTAGTATCAGCACCATTAGCACAGTGTTGAGCAACATTTCACACATTTATAATGACCATACACAATACAAAAACAATCGTGCGCTGCATCACAATGTCACAAACTCAAATAAAACTCCAAATGACTTTAAAATATGTTCAAACAATATTTTAGACAAGTTTTTGCAGCTAATTAGCATGCGCGATTAGCATGCTACTAGGTTAGCCTATCGTTAGCATTTTGCGCTCACCTGCGTATCGCATCAAACACCTACTATCAACTTTCATGAAAACGACTCACCAAGATGGTGTATAAGTAGAACACAACAGAGGAATCGTCATGCAGCCTCTCTGTAGTGATGTTACCTCCAACACCGAGGCTTCGAAGCACGCTTCAAACTCGCCAGGGTAGTTATGGTGAAGCAGTGGGCCGGAGCTTGCTTCAGTTGACGTCACTGATGACGTTCGAACCACTTCACTGCTTCATTCAGACTGAATCAGCTGACTGGTTTGATTTCACAGGCGGAGCTTTGAAACTTTGGCGCGATACTCAGAGTATTTAAGACGACTGAAACGCTGTTTCACGCCCTGTACCAAACCCGCTGTGTGTCAGTGACGGCTGGTTTGTGTGAATTTCAAACTTTCAATAAGAGAGCCATCTCATTTTCCCTAAGTATGGGAATATTTTGATTTGGTGCCACCGAATAAGGTAAAATAATTTCAGCATGTCCATCCATCCATTTCTTTCCAATTATATAGGAAACTTGTGCAGGTAGGACGAGCATGGAAAAAGAAAAATGTTGATGCTTAAACCACATCAATAGCCCAAAAAATATAATGAGTTTACAGCCAATTAATCTCTCCGATCTCAGTCGCCAGGCAATCCGGCGTTGACATCGCAGCATTCCGGGTATTAATAAACTACTTTATGATCAACAAAACATGATGACACTAAGTAAGATTTAAATTAAAATATAAAATCATGCATCCACCTTTAAATTGGTGCCCAAATGTGCGATTAGCGGCCAGCGACGTTCAACGTGTCGAAAAGCAAACAGGTTAGCTCGAACGTCACTGGCCGAAGATGCAGCGATCACAACACACCTATTCAGTGTTTATTCAAATATAATACTCATAGTGCCACATCATTCAAGAGGTGCTTTTCTTTCTCCCTTTCTTACTTCCTGGTCACACCAGCTTCTTCTGTTCCGTGTGAAAGGATGGTCTCAAAGGCTGGGAAGCTGTCCCTAAAAAGAGAAACCAGTGAAGCCCATCTACTGTGGAAACATTATTCCTGAATGATAATAAAAAACCGAGATGCAAAAGCACACATTTCCTGCACACCAAGCATAATAACAAAGGAAATAACTGTACACCAAAAAAAAAAAGAAAGAAAAAAAAGGGGGAAACGGATCAATCTCACCTACTGACTCATTATTATTGAACATCTTCCCTGTCCAGTATGAAATTTAGAATCAACGACAAACCAAACCATTTTCCACATATATTTATTTATTATCATTTCATAGATGGAATTACTCAGGCAGATGATTTTTACATATGGGATACAAAGAACAAATACATAAAACAGGTCATTTGAAGAATTGTCCCAACACACGTTAAGAAGTGTTATTATACACATGAAAGCTGTGTCACATCTGCAGGGCTTCATTTGGCTGTGCAACAACCATTGTGGTCAGCAGATGTCCCCCAGGAGTACTGAATGAACCTTCGAGTAGAGAACCAATTTTTGACACAATGGTTCAAAAAGGTTCAGAGCTTCAGAAAGCCTCGTTTTGCCATCACTACCTCTCTGCCTCGTGCTCAGAGACTGGAAAGTTTCTACGATGCTCGGTCAGCAACGTGTGGGTGAAAACCTCGCTCACGCAGCATGATCATTAGCAACGACCGTCAAACAGGATGTAAACTCAAAGAGAGAGGATCAACACTTCCTCTTTTCAAAATAAAATGTTTTTCAAAATAAAATGTATACATAAAACAAATAAAAGAAGAGAAATAGAGCACTTTTCTCTACCGGGTTACATGTTGGATCAGGGACACATCTAAAACCTGCAGGACACCGGACCACGAGGCCTGGAGTTGAATAACCCTGGTCTATATTCACTAACGTTTTACTCTGGGTAACAACCCCACTCTGATGTTGAATATTTCCATCAAAGAAAATGCGATCAGTGCTGTTGCTGTTCATCTCTCAGTCCCCCAGGTGGAGGTGGATTCAGGGGTGGAGTCTGTCCAGCTGCCCTTTAAAACCACAGTTCACCTGCATGAAGGTGTTACAGTGGAGTGGACAGACAGAAAGAACAGGAAGATCCACGTGTATCAGGATGGCTCTGATCTGCCTGAAGAACAGCACCAGGTTTACAGAGACCGAACCAGGATGAATGAAAACCTCCTGAAAACTGGAGACCTCAGTCTGACCCTGAAACAGCCCACAGAAGAAGACACAGACACCTACACCTGCACCGTCTACAGCCGGCGTGGAAACATCCTGATGAAGAAAAGTTTGCAGCTCTATGTCGGAGGTCAGTGAACTGAGTGGAAACATGTCTAGAAACTGGCATCAGCAGTCAGGTGTGTGTACCTGGCTTTCCAAGGAGCTTTAGCCTAGAATGCATTAATATTAATATGGTATCACTTATGTTACATTTTCTTGTGTAGTCAATCTGATATCCATCTAGCAGTGGCTCCACATCAGTTTTAAGAACATTTGTCCTTCCTCTCTCGTCATTTTAAAACATTGAAATGCGATAGGCCTATAATCATTGTCCTCCTGAGGACATGCCTTGTTCTGGAGCTGGTATTTTGGTGGAATTTTTTTCCATATTTATGTATCAATTAAGATATACATTGCTGTGTCAGAATTTTGTCCCACTCTTCTTTGGAGGGCTCTGAGCATGAACAGCCTTTTTAAGGTCAGACCATAGCATCTGATTTAAGTCTGGACTTTGACTAGGCCACACGAAAACTTTCATTTTTTTTTTTTTCAAACCATTCAGAGGTGGACTTGCTGCTGTGTTTTGGATCACTATCCCGCTGCTTGATCCAAGTGCTCTTGAGCTTCAGGGCACAAACTAATGACCGGACGTTCTCCTTCAGGATTTTCTGATTGAGAGGCAGCAAAGCTGGCCCAGACCATCACAGTACCACCACCATGTTTGACTGTAGCTATGATGTTCTTTCTATGAAATGCTATCAGTCCATATTTTACCAAAAGATCATCCAGATGTTTGCAGGTAGATGTGAGCCTTTGTGTTCTTGTTGGTCAGCAGTTGTTTTCTCTCCCATGGATGCCATCTTTGCTCGATCTCTTTCTTATTGCTGGATCATGAACTCTGACCGTTACTGAGCCAAGTGAGGCCTGCAGTTTTTTGATGTTGTTCTGGGTTCTTCTGTGACCTCCTGGATGAGTCATCAATGCTCTTGGAGTAATTTCAGTAGGCTGGCTGCTTCTGGGAAGCTTCCAGGTTTTATCCATTTGTGGATAACGGTTCTCACTGTGGTTCTCCGGAGTCCCAAAAATGTCTTTGTAACTCTTTCAGACTGATAGATGTGAATGACTTTGTTTCTCAGCTGTTTCTTGGGATGGTGGGATGATGTCTTGCTTTTTTTAATCTCCATTTTGTTATACAGGCTTTATTTAAGTGATTTATTGATTGAACAGGTCTGGCAGTAATCGGGGCTGGGTTTCCAAAAAAGTGTACCTTTTATAAAAGTTAATTTAAACACAGATTTAAACAGGGAGGGGAGATTGTGCTCTTTGCACACCCCATACAGCAACCCTGCTGTGGTCCCTGTGGGGGCACATCCACCTGGTGTTAGTGTGGGTTTGCCCTGCCCACACAGCCCCACAGGTCCCCCACACCCTCCCTCTGTGGACACTCACCGGCATGTTTGCTGGGATGTCCGATACTGTGATTTACTCAGCAGAGTGGCACCTTCATTTTTTTTTTGTCAGTTTTCATTAAAACAATTATATGACAATTATATGATACACTTATATGATATAAAACAATTATACTGTATCACGAGTATATGAATTGATGCAACATCATGTTTATGATAAAAGAATGAAAAGATCTTTTATAACTGAGGAACATATTTCACACTGTGAGTAACAAAAGTCTCAAAACTTAAAAATAAATATTGGAGTGATGTGTTTTCATTTCTTCTCTATTTGGTTATCATTTCACAAACAAGAAAAGAGTTTGTCACAGTTATTCCTCCTCATCCTGCTCCTCTTATAGAAAGTCTTCCTCCTCTCTCTCAGTCCCCCAGGTGGAGGTGGATTCAGGGGTGGAGTCTGTCCAGCTGCCCTGTAAAGCCACAGTTCACCTGCCTGCAGATGCTAAGGTGGAGTGGAAGGTTGATTACGACACAAAAGTCCACGTGTATCAGAACGGCTCTGACCGGCCTGAAAAACAGCACGAGCTTTACACAGAACGCACAATGTTGAAAAGAAACCTGCTGAAAACTGGAGACCTCAGTCTGAGCCTGAAACACCCCACACATGGAGACAGCCACACCTACACCTGCACCGTATACAGTGGGTGGAAGAAGATTCTGATGGAGAAGCAAGTGGAGCTGAAAGTCAGAGGTCAGTGCTGTAGATACAGGTCATTCTCATGACAGTAGGCTCAGTACCACTGTGTTCTAACCATGATAGGATGTCTCCTGTGTGTGGCTTTTATTTTATTTTGGATTTAATTTTCACCCAGATGCAAAGGCAGACGGGCTGTGTGGCAGGCAAAGTGTGGACCCCATCACAGTCTCGGGTTTACACAACCTTGAGTTTAATACTTGGTTCAAAAGCAAAATCAATACAAAATCCCTCAAAAGAACATAATCCAACAAACAAGAAGGAACTTCAGGCAGCCAGGAAAAAACAAAACACAGAAGCAGAGAGCTTCCAACAACACCACGACCAAGAACAGGAAGAAACATGGAGAATAAATACATCAGGGTTAATGAGGAGGGCGTGGAAACACCAGGGAACACAGGTGGACATAATAAGACTAATGAGACAAGAGAAGCAAAACTAAACATGGACTAAGAGACAAAAACCTGACACAGAGGCAGAAGGTAACAATAAACACGGTAATACAAAAACAACCAGAATCTCTGAACATATTATTATTCATTTTAAACAAAAAATAACATAAACAGAACTTCAGACAACAAAACACTGGACAAGAGGTCCAGGACCATAACACCACATTAATAATCAGGCATGGTGGAGTCACAATAACTACAACATGCTTCCTGCAGAATTATGAAACATGTATTAGCAGCATGAGATCTTCACTTTCTTCATCTCATTTTCCAAACTTGTGTGAAGTTTGAGACTTCTCTGAATGAAATGACTGAGACTATAAATCAGTTCAACACAAATAACAGCTGGCTTTACAGATTTCTTAACAACACATTTAAAATCTGAACATTCTCTAAAAAGCCTCTGGGTTTGGCTGCTGATTGTGGTCTCCACAGAGATGTTATATTTGTGTACCTCAGTCTGACTCACATCACTCAGTGAAGAGTTTCACATGTTTCAGTCAATGTATTAATACAGTTCATATGCACATTACAGATGTTACAAACAGCAGCTGAGGATCACATCTTTGTCTCTGTTAATAAAGTTGGATCAGTTCGAATAGTTTGTTGCACTGAAAGCAGTGTTTCTACCAGCTTAAATTTACTGATTAATACTTACAGTGGAAACTGCCCACCATATGTATAAAAAGTACTTTAAAAAACTGATTTTTAAAAAAGTGTTTTTAAGCACTTGCAGAATGCTTGGCTTTAAAAAACTTCATCTCTGGATAAAATCATTATACATGGATGGATAAAGAGCTCAGCTGCTTGCTGAACAAAACAAACAGGTCTGATGTTCAGAATTGTTATTTTATTTCAGAAGGCGCCCAACACTTGCAACAGACAGATGGCGTTTAGAATAGAGTCGAATAAATATTTAAAACATGTAATTTGATCATTTCTGGAGCAGACTCGGCATCAGTCTTCGTGCTCTCCATGAACGGCATCAACATGCCGCTGCGATCCTCCCGTCTCCGATGAAAATGCTCTCACATTCCTCCCTGAGTTTTAATTTGAAATAAGCTGTTAATCAAGGTGTAGGCCTGTGTTTGTGAGCTCATTAGCATCTGTTTATTTAGAGATACATGCTCCTCACAGGACAGCCACTGCAAACATCTGATTTTCTAGACTATGATGCATTACTGCACATTCAACACAATAGATCAACACAATTTCCAATGAACTCAGCCAGGAACATGTGCAGTAGTAATATTGGTCAATATCACAATAATGGCAACATGTTTCAGCAAAATAAGCACTTTGAGTTTGGCCCTGGATAAGCAGAAGAAACTAGATGGATGGATGGACTTTGGATCCTATATGTAAAATTTGGCAGAACTGCAGTTTTGTGTGTAGTGGGGTGTTTTCATAGTGTTTTATTGCTACTTTGTTCTATCAGATTGTTCCAAATGTTCTCACATTGAGCTGTGTCAGTGAGTGAGTGTGACAGAAACACTCAGACTGTTTCTCTGCTTCATCAAGTCAAATCCTCAGAGACTGAATAAAGTTCTGTCCCACTAACAGCAGCTCCAACAGTCTGTTCTTCCTGTCAGTCTTCATCTTTCTGCTGCATCTCCTCTTCACACTGACCACTTTCTCTCTAACAGTGAGCTCCCAGTGAAGCAGCAACATTCAGCCTGTTAGAGGCAACACAAATGTCTCCATCCAAGCGCATGTTGTGCTTTGTTGTCCTCTCAGTCCCCCAGGTGGAGGTGGAGGAGGGGGTGGAGTTTTTCCTGCTGCCCTTCAAAACCACAGTTCACCTGCCTGAAGACGCTGTAGTTGTGTGGAGGGATGGTGATGGAGATAAGGTCCACGCATATCAGAGCGGTTCTGACCAGCTTGAAGGACAGCACCAGGTTTACAGAGACCGAACAAAAACGAATGAAGACCTGCTGAAAACTGGAGACCTCAGTCTGACCATGAAAAACCCCACAGAGAGAGACAACTACACCTACACCTGCACCGTCTACAGCAGGGAGGGAAACATCGTGCTGAGGAAACAAGTGGAGCTGAACGTCAGAGGTGAGTGCTGTAGATGAAGGTCAAAGGTCATGTAGTTTTTTTCTCTAAAAGCTTTTAGTTTTAATCTATTTTTAATTCACTGAAATAATCTAAATTCTTTGATGATTTTATCTAAAAGTCAAACATGTCAGGTGGAGCAATTGTGTGTTTTTAGCTTCATGTGTTGGAGCTCAAATATTCCCACTTTAAACACAGGAAACAAACTCAGCTGTGGAATGATGTTTTTTTGTGCCCTGGAATGATTTCTTAATCTACCAACACATTTTGAGACATATTAATATCAGCCTCACATGTCCCAGAATGGCTAGATTTATATTTATATACTGAAGATTTTCATCTCTTTATCTGCTCTCACCAGACAGTGTACAACAATATAGTCCAGACAACAAATGAATTAAAAATACTCAATCCAATAAGAAAACACAGAACAACAAATAAATATAAAACATACGGCATTAATTACTACACATTGGATGTCCATCTACCAATAAAATAAAAGAGAAACTGATTTTATTTTTATTTAAAAAAAAAGAGTTTGGTCCGCAGAAGAAAATGGATGGAAGGATGGATGGAGTTTGGTCCTGAGAGATGGGTACAAACACAATTCAGACCTACCAAAGTATTATATGTGCAAAACACATGAAGCCATCAAGATCCATAGGGGTTCAGTTGAGCTTTTTATTGGTTCAGTCACTGTAGCAATAAAAGTCATTGTGATCATTTTCAATGTGCTATCAAATAGCATCAAAACAAGCAGGTCCAAATGAACAGAGTCAGTGTGGATAAAGAAAAAATCTATCTCCAGTGTGATCTAAGACTAGTTTATATATAATTAGTGAACTCCAGCAAGAACACAGACAGTAAGAACTAGAGATGGCATGATACCACTTATCTTACGTCCAATACAGATACTGATATTTTACATTTGGATATCTGCCGATACAAGGCCGATCTTTTTTAAAACAATTGTTTTTAAATGCCTGGATGCATTTTACAACAGTCTCTCACACAACAATTGCTCTATAACCTGAAGCCTGCTGCTCCTGTGTGAGAAGGTCATGCACCGGCTTGTGGCATGTTGCAAATTTCATTAGGGCTGCAACTACTGGGGTTGCTCTCGGCGTATGGATATGTGTGAAAGTTAGATAGTAAGCACTTGGCTGTAGGCTGCTTGTATGGGTAAATGCAAACGTGTTGTATAAAGTGGCTGTATACTCTAGCTGAGCGCTCAGAGCAGAAAAGTGCTATATAAGAAGTAGTCCATTCACTGCCAGTGGTCCTGTTTCATCACTGCTCACCTTAGCCCGAACAGCTGGGTCTGCTCACCTTCCCTAAGGTTATTTGCTCCCACAGATAAATGATGCATTTGATCACATTTCAGATCCCAGTTGGTTTGGTTCTCTTGATCTCCACAGTGACTAATGGCAAGTAGAGTTTGCCCCCAAAGCAAGACCAGGAAATACCTTCACCATCAGGCACAGACTGTGGCAGTTCAAAGTCATACCCTTCAGGCTCTGCAACAATCCAGCAACATTTGACAGACTGCTGAAGAGAGTGCTGCTGGACTTTCCTTAGAGCCACTGTGTTGTGTACCTGGACGACCTGCTGGTGAAGGCTAATTACTTTGACAAAGTACTATCCAATGTGAGTGAGGTTGCAAGTCAGGACAGCGGGAGGCTGATGCAACACTGGCTCAGGTGAGGAGGTGGCTGCAGATGGTATGGCACCATAAATGCACAGGAGTAATGGCACAGGGGCCCAAGATTAAGGCCTACCACTCTCAAGGGGGCGACATTGACATGCATGATGGCCTCATGTACGAGAGGTAGCAGGCCCTCCTCCTACAGCTGCTGGTGCACGGTTCACTATGCCCTCAGGTGCTCAAGCCTTGTCCCTGGCTTAGTGGGGGCAGGGCACTGTGATAATGCCAAGACCCGCGATCGCCTCACAGGGCAGTTCTACTGGCCTGGCTGCTGATGAGATGAGGAGTTGCATGTGCAGTGCTGTGACAGCTGTACAGCCCAGAAGGAACCAACTCAGCACTCCCTTGCATCACTACAGCAGTATTTGGTGGAGGCGCAATGGAATGAGTGGGAGTGGACATTCTGGTGCCTTTCCCCATCACTGATTCAAGCAACTTGTGGCCATGGATTATTTCACGAAGTGGCCTGAGGTATACGCACTGCTGGATCAGAGTGCAACAACAACAGCAGAGAGGCTGGTGGAGAAGATGTTTACCTGCTGCATTTTGCAGTGCAAAACATGAAGACAAAGTCTTTGGTTTGGTCCTAATCTGCTGTCAAGTCTGTTGGATACTGCTGGATGTGCAGCTGTTAGATCCCAGAGCAGAAACTCATTAGCCTATTGATCCCAGAATATTGCATCAATAGAATTGATGTGACTGTGATCAGTGTAAACAGTGATTTCCACGTCTCCTTCGTGATGTGTCGGTGTCAGAGCTCAATGCACTTGTAGAGTATCATGTGTTTCTGGCTCACATCCAAAGTGTTGCAGCTCTAATGTACAGCTGTCATATTAGAAATAGAAGCAGCTCTGATTTTAGTGCTCCAATAAATCCATGAAGTTATGAATTCACACATGAACAGTTTTCTGCAGTGTTCCTCTCGGCCTTATTTGCAGCTCCACTCTTGTATTTGCTGGAACCGTTATTGAGCTTCATGAGCTGTTTCTGCCTGTAGGAGGCGCCACTCCATCACTTCATTCTGTGCACAACAAGAGTCACATGATACTGAACCAATCACACTTTGCACAGCTCTTGTTGTGTTTGTTGTCTTCTCAGTCTGTCAGGTGGAGGTGGAGGAGGGGGCGGAGTCTGTCCAGCTACCATTAAAAACTTCAGAAAACCTGTCTGGAGATGTTAGAGTGGAGTGGCAACGCTATGAACCATCAATGAAGGTCCACAAATATCAAAACGGCTCTGAACAGCTTGAAGAACAACACCAGGTTTACAAAGACCGAACGAAGATGAATGAAGACCCCCTGAGAACTGGAGACCTCAGTCTGACCCTGAAACAGCCCACAGAGAGAGACAGTGGGAGATATGGATGTGACGTCGTGAGGAGTGGATTCATAATCAAATCGGAATCTGTGCTGCTCAAAGTCAAAGGTGTGTGTGTCTGTGTGCGTGTGTGTGTGTGTGTGTGTGTGTGTGTGTGTCTCTGACTGTCTTGTGTCTCCTCTGCAGGGAGAGCTCAGGTCCAGGATCAAACAGAGAACATCAGGAACAGAAGCAGCTCCATTGATCCGACTCCTCTGATGGCTGATCAATCAGTTTGATCTGTTTGTTTGATTATTGATCAGTGATGTCAGAGTGGAGTCAGTGTGATGTTGTTGTTGTTGTGTGTCTGAGGAAGAGGAGCACACTCACATTTACGTTCCTACCAACAACATGATCACATGACCAGAGGGTCGTGGACTTCAGTGGTCCTAACAATAGTGGATCTAGTGATCCTAGTAATAAAGGAACACTCCACATGTTCTACTTTGAATGCTCATCTCCAACAAAGCAGACTTGTCATCACTTTAACTCACTATGATGGATTGTTGGCATTCGTCTTTGTGTCTTTGGCACATTGGATAAAGTCATTCAGATTAAACGTTATTGTCATGGCTCAATACAAGTACAAGGCAACAAAATGCAGTGAGCATCTACCAGTAGTGCAGGTAGTAGCTTTGGGCAAAGTTGTAAATATACAAATATAAAAAATGAAAACTGTGCAATTACAGACATGGTGCAGTTATAACAGACAGCAAATGGTAGCAAAGGGCAATTATGACAGTATAATGAATATGAGAGAGATGTGGTAATATGGTCTATGGATATTTATAAATGCAGAATAAATATGTAGGGTGGTTAAATAAGTTATAACATTTACAATATCCCGTGAACAGAGTGTAAGATTACTCCAGTGTGTGCAGTAGTATTCTTGATGTAATGTGGTGTAGTTATGAGTGAGCTGACGAGTTCAGTAGTTTAACAGATAATTAGAAAAAGCTATTCCTCAGCCGAGTGGTTCTGGTACTCCTGTATCTCCTCCCACAGGTCAGGAGGTTATACAGAGTGTGAGAAGAGTCCCTGATGAATCTGTGCAGTCTGCAAACAGTGCTGGTGGGGAAGGTCGCTGATGGCAGGTAATCGTACCTCCTTTACCTCAGGCTAAAGGAGGCAACACCAGTTTTGGAAGGGTATCCACACCTTGGTCCCCAAAACCAGAAACCCATTGTTTTGTGAAACCCTGCTGTTTCACAAAACAGTGACCATGAACAGTTAACCGAACTTGACGTGACACACCCACCTGATTGTGACTTATCTGAAACCACTGCCAATGCAGAACCGAATATGGAGAAAGATCCAAATGGAGATGAACCTATGGATTACTCACTTGTAGGAACCCTACCGGATAGAAACAATACGGGAACTGACAACCAAGTGGAAAATGAAACCATCACCATGTTGGATGAACCTCCTGGAGATTCAGTCGAAGAACCAGTAAGCCAATCAGTTGAGGTGCCTGATTAAATGTATAGTAATGATCCATTACAACTCAACCAGTGCGACGATCAGAAAGAACCAGACAATCTCCTAAAAGACTTGAGTATCCTAATTTAGGAAATCCACTAGTGACGGTTGTAAAGTCGCTCTTTCAAGGGTTGAGTACAGCCTTCTCAGAGTCCCTTAATAGCCAAGAAAGACAGTACTGGGTACACATGCAACAGGACGTGCATGACATTTAGCAGGGGGGTGTGTAACCCAGTAGAGAAAATGTCCCCTTTTGTCTTTTTTTTATTTCTATCAATACACTTGTACTCTTTTATTTTGAAGAAACTTTTATTTTGAAAAGAGGAAGTGTGATTCCCTTTAACCTTATTTCCGGTAATGAAGGCAACAGGCTGTATATATGTCTATATATGGTCTATATGGTAGACCTGCTGTGCTGAACTTCATCAGTCATCTTGGTGAGTTTTAAAGCAGAAAAGTAGTGATGAGAAAATGAAGCTTTTGTGAAGCACTGAACCACTTGAGGCAAATGGTTCGAAAATAGGTTCATTACTCGAAGCTTCAATTATAGCGCCCTCTCCTGGAAAAATGCAATGCTTTCAATTACACACCTGCATGCACACGCTCACACAGCTCAATGATCTGAAGCATCTTTGCATTGTTTGAGGCACACACGTTATGACCAAATATAATGATATCAGGTTCTATTACAAATACAGATGGATGAATGTGTGTGTTGTGTTATTGAGCAGAGTGCTGGGAAAACATGGCATTAACTGGCTGTGCTTGTGTAACTACCACTTTTGCGTTAATCTTGATATGACAGCATCCGTCATCACGTTCAAAGGATGAGCCAGCAAAGGTTGTTTTTAATTCATAACTCAGCAGTAACTGTTGGTCATAACAACACTAAAACTGTGAGAGTATGAACCTGGCTGACTGTCTCGCTCTCGCTCCTTCACTCGTAACCAGCGAATCACCTGAACCAGTCACATGATTCATTCCGAGAACGAAGCAGTTGCTGCTTCGGACGTCATATGTCACATGATTTTTTCTGTCCTGAAGCAAGCTTCGAAGCAGAGGTTCTCTGGAATTGTAAGCCCACGGTTCGAAGCACGTATCGAAGCTTCAGTTTCACACGCTCATCACTACAGAAAAGTATTCTAAACAAGTAACTGCACTTACAGAAGCTAATCTGAAATATCTGTTATGTTAAGTTGATGGAGCACGAGCTAGAGAGACCCTGTGGCTGTCCATTGCCGTGTCCATATTGATACCTCATCTTGGTGAGTTAAGACCACGTGCTTGCTGAAGCCAGCGTCATGCTAAAATTAGCATTGTGCTAACGCTAAATCACAGGAAGATTTCTTTCTGTTTAAGAGCCCTGAAAATGTTGTTTCTGTTAAGATATGGTTTTACCAAAATCTTTTCTTTTTATTGCACTCGTTTTTTTAGTTGGATGCAATGTTTCTTAATGGTAAATGTATCTTTTTATGGGGAAAGTTACAGAACATTTGTAATGCTGAACCCAGTAGCCCAGAGAGGATTTAACTGATACAAAGGATGACTAGAGGAGAATATTGGAGCTAGGAATACTACATGCTCCTTCGTAGAGTGAAAACTTGATTGTATTTCATGTCCTGATTTGCAAAAGCTTAAAAAATGATTTAAGAATCAATTATTTAATTGGTTAAAAAATACTAATCATAATTTCATGGTTAAAGCGAATTTTATTTGTTTGGGTTATTGGAGATAATTTCATGACTACAAAGATTTTGAGACGAAAAGAAGAACATGCATGCAAAATATTACTGTGGTAATAAGAGAAATGAAGATAAAAACTAAGCTATAGCTGTAAGAATAGATAGGATATTGGGTTTTATTTAGCTTTATGCAATAATATCATTATTGTGTTAAGAAGTTGGATTGGATTGCTGGATGGCATCCTTGGTTCTCTCCAGATGGAGATGGAGCCCAGAGCAGAACTGAGCATTCGTTAAGGAGCCTCCTTCTCTTCTGTGTGAACATCCATGTGGTAACAATACAAGCTGCTGACTAACGACCAAAAGGACAAACTGAAATATTGAGCTCAATAAGACTGTGTTTTGATTTTGATATGCCAGTTTGTTGTTATTATTGTTCTGATTAAGCTGTGTCGTTATTTCATTTTCTTTGCTCAAAATAATAACTATCTCCAGCCAGTTCATTTCGCACTCACCTTGGTTCCTATTGTACTCCTGCTGAACCTGGCATCTGGTCTAAGATATTTAAGTTATTTTGAATTACTTAATAAATCAGGGGTTACACAAGCACAAATTGCAGAGTAAGGTATCGCCACCTTTACACATAAGACAAACGCCCAAAGAAAGAAATCTGGAGCATAGACTCCAGGATGAACTAAGGACAGTATAACAAAACCAGCTGTTTCCAAAGAATTCCCAAATCCTACGCGAAAAGAACCCAAAAAAAACCACACAAAACCTTCACCCCCTAACATGCTGAACAAGAGGAAAGTACAAAATAAACTGCAGTTCGCCACTTTTGCTTCAGTGATTGCTCCAACTGTTTACAAGAAATTTTACACAACTTTGGAGGCTGAGGACAAGACTGTCAAACAGTGCTGCTGCTGCTCAGGGAGTAACAGCTGGAGATCAGGTTTTTGAGCTGCCAACTGACGACAGGGACAACCAGCATCAAACCCAGTTTCTTCCAGTTCTGCCAGCCAGAGAGGGACCTGCAGGGAACTCCCAGATCCTTGAAGTGAAAAACACTCACTCACAGATGTATACACACCAGAGGTGGCAAAAGTACAGACATTCTGTACTCGAGTAGAAGTACAAATACTTGTGTTAAAAATATACTCTGGTAAAGGTTGAAATACTGATTCAAATGTACTCAAAGGAAGAAAGTAAAAGTAACTCTTTGCAGGATTTTTTTTTTTTTTTTTTACCAGCTGTTGTGCAAAGCTAAATGAACCTTGTGTTGTATTTATGTAACAATAAAACAATATTATTACACGAGAATACAAACTTTATTTCAACCTAAATTCTAATGAATGCGCTCAGCCTGAACACTGTTGTGTAGAACATGAGCAGAGACAGAGATTTTGCAGGATGTTTCATGTATGAATATTGTTACTTCCCACCTCTGATAAACACACTGGCCTGGAACAACATACGGCCGTAAGAGCGTTCTTCACCACCTTTTGCAGGGCCGTTCTTTCAGCCACAGTGGAGCTTCCATACCACACTGTCACACAATTAGACAGATCACCCTTAATGGTGCAGCGCTAAAAGTATTTGGGGGGATAGATGGTCCTTCTTCAGTTTCCTCAAGAACCAAAGGCACTGCCTTCCCTTCTTCACCAGACAAGAGGTGTTGAGAGTCCAAGAAAGATCGTCAGAGATGTCAACACCCAAAAACACGCTGTACCTCATCTCCATTGATGTGGACACCAGTGTGTTTGTGTCGGCTTCTCCTGTAGTCTACATCTTTGGTCTTCTCAGTGTTGAGGGTGAAATTGTTAGAGGAACCTGTGCAGATTACACATGGAAATGAGCAGTTTAGCTCCACTCTGCAGGTTTCCTTCTCGTATTTTTGTCTTGATGTCCATAAACACGGACTGTCCCTCAATCCAGATAAAAACAGCTGCTAACCTTTAATCTGATCAACTGTTGTTCTTCTTCTGTGGTGTTTCTGATAGAGCAGCTGTTCCTGGTGTGTTTGAGGATCAAACCAGGGTTCCTGCAGCTTCAGAAAAATTGCATTCAAGACATTTTAAGACTTTTTAAATGTCACTCAATGAAAAAAATCATTAGTTTCACAGTCAAGTTGTTGGTTTTTGTGCTTTGTTGAGGTTCAGTTCCACATTCAAACAGCTGTGACCTTGTTAGCAACAATCTAAAATATGTAAGTTAACTTGTAGCTTGAGTCCTTGATTCCCATCATGGGAAAGCTTTCTACACAACATACAACACGCTTCATACACGCTTTCAGCCATGATGCAGATTCTTGGTTGAATTTCTGTCTCACTGCTAGCTTGAAAATCTGACTTCCCGTGTCTCTGAAGACATCATTTAAGACAGTTTATATTTTTAATGAATTCAAATAATTAAAAGGTTCATTTTAGTCACTATATTTTGAAAAGAAAAACAGAGAAGGAAATGATATTTTGAAAAGACGCACCTTGTCAGCGCAGCAGGGAGCTGCTGTTTTTCTTTTAATCTTTGCATTTACTTTACAGTCACAGGTGAGTTTCTTGTTGCAGCTCCGCTCACACACACTGATGTCAGAGGTGGAATCACTGTCACAGTATGACAGCCACAGACTGATAAATCTTTAAACTGATTTAAGTTTTAACTGAAAAAAGAGCAACAGACGGCATATGAAATATTAAATACAAGATGGATGTACAAACTACAGAGGCCGTCAGAGAAGTAGAAAAAGAGTAAAAACCTGATAGAATAAAAAAATTGAACGCAACTCCTTTAAAAGTACACTGTTTCTTTAATTGTCTCTGTGGTGTAGTGTGTTGTGTTGGGTTGCGTGTTTCCTTCTGTCTCCAAGTTAGTTTCACTTTCCTGATCTGGCGGCGCAGTTTGTTGTCTCCGTGTGAAGGTAATTAGTTTGTAATGTTTTCCTGGCTAACATCAGCTGTGTGCAGCTTAGAAACAGCACAAATCTGTCGCTCCACAGTTCACGGTAACGGACTCACAGCTGGAAGAGGTAGCAGGGACGGAGGAGGCTGGCTTTGTCCGCCATTTAATGTTTATGTGTGTGATCAGAATCAGCTGATGGTCAGCAGCTGGCTCAGAGTCGTTGTTACTGTGGATCTCCTCTCTGATGGCTGCAGGCAGCTTCTCCTCCTGCGGAGAGGAGCCTCTGGACTGACTTTGTCTTCACTTTTTCAGAGGACCGTGTCGGTGTGTTTGCAGCACAGCTCTGTGTGGGTTAAATGTTGTTACTGCGGGGATGTCGGGTTCAAACTATCAGCTGCAGTGACACCGAGGAGGCGGTTCAGCTGTCACAGGTTATAATGTAAGATTTAGAGTGATTAGATGAGCTGTAATTTGTGAAGCTGCCGCAGCTTGAATTTTGTTGCTCCTCTCTTCCGGGTATTACCGTACAGGTGCTTATAGCCACACAAACAGTCGATGGAGGAAGTTGTACGTCTGCCATTTTTAAATAGTCCACCCATCACCCAGTTTATTTAAAGCACAGCTCTGCCCTCTTTGGTATGGCTCATAATCACAGTTTTCATGCTTCTAATGTAGTTCATGTCCACATTACATGAAAAGACAGTAGAGATAAATAAAAGATAATAAAAAAAACAGTGGTTTATAAACATATCGGCCCTTTAAGTAACAATGATTGAACTCAAATTAGGTGAAAAATAGACGTTACAGGCACAGGTGAGTCTGCAGCTCCGCTCACACACACTGATGTCAGAGGTGGGATCACTCAAACAGTATCACAGACACACACTTTTAAGGATCTTCTAATTTATTTATAACTGAAAAAAGAGCAACAAACAGAATAAAAATAAAGTTGGATGTATAAACTACAGAGGTAACTCACAGCAGACACACAATACAACACAAAATAGAAAAAGAGTACAGATTTAAAAGAGTACAAATCCGATAGACTAAAATAAAAACACTGAAAACATCTTATATAAAAACACAGTGTGTCTTTAATTGTCTGTATAGTGTATAGTGGAGTGTGTTGTGTCGGGTTGCGTGTTTCCTTCCGCCTCCAAGTTACTTTCACTTTCCTGATCTGTGGCGCAGTTTGTTGTCTCCGTGTGAAGCTCCGTGTGAAGGTAATAATGAATTAGTTTGTAATGTTTTCCTGGTTAACATCAGCTGTGCGCAGCTTAGAAACAGCGCAAATCTGCCGCTCCGTAGTTCACGGTAACGGACTCACAGCTGGTTATGGGACTGCGGTGGTGTACTGGGAGCAGGGAGGCTGGCTGTGTCCGCCATTTAATGTTTGTTTATGTGTGAGATCAGAGTTAGTGAGTCAGCTCAGAGTCGTTGTTACTGTGGATCCGCTCGCTGATGGCTGCAGGCAGCTTCTCCTCATGGAAACTTTGTACTTTTGGAGCGACCGTGTTTGTGTACTTACGGCGCAGCTCTGTGTGGGTCAAACGCTGTTACTACGGAGATTTTAAATTCATGAGTTCAAACTATGAGCTGCAGTGACAGTAGAGGCGGTTCTGCTGTCAGAGGCTATTATGTAAGATTTGGTGTGAATGAGCCGCAATTTGTGGAGTCGCAGTAAAGCAGCCGCACCTGGAATTTTGTTGCTCCTCTCTTCCGGGTATTACGGTACAGACAGTGGCGCAAGTTGTACTTCCGCTGCCAACAACGATGTAAAAATAATATTGCACTAAACAGACTTTACAGCGTTAGTTAAAATTAATGAGGAACTCTGCTCAGAATAGATAATAAAATATTTTAACTCTGAAAGAAGAACTCCTTTAAAGGTGACTCCAAACTGACCTCAGATCTGTCCATGGCAGCTGTGTCCTTATATAACTGCAGTTTCTGAAAAAATTAAAAGCAATTTAGCATTTTTATATTTGCATGTTTTCATTTTTTAACTGTTATTACAGGAATTCCTTAAAAGGTGACAGAAAATCATTGATGGATTTCCGGTCAGGCTGACCTCAGATCTGTCTGCGGTAAGTTTCTGATCATAATACTGCACAGTTTTTTTCTTTCCAAAAATGTAAATAATAGTTGTGCCACATGTGTAGATGTATCTGGGGGCTCTGCTGCCTTGCAGATGCAGATTCATTTGAGCTGAAGTAATTTGATCAGCTCAAACAGCTGGAGGCACAAACACACCTTCAGCTCATTTATTCAGACCAGGACCAGGATCAGAGCAGGACCAGGATCAGAGCAGGACCAGGATCAGACCAGGACCAGACTGCATTATTAACCTCTTACAGATCAATCTGTGTGCCTCCAGCAAAACATGTAGACTGTTCCTAAAGTTTATGAACCAGTGTTGATGCAAACAACAAAACTCTGATATTAAGACTAAAAAAGAACTGAACCATTTTCCCTGTAATTTCTTAGGTGTGTTTGTGTGTTTGTGTGTGTGTTTGTGTGAGCAGAGTGAAAGCATCCACCACATGACACAAGTGTCACAGTTGTTTATGATTATGACAGGATATAAATGTGCTGGATTAGTCCGAGCAGTCTTCCTTCAACTGATGATTATGTTCATGTCTTAATGTTTCTCTTAAGGCTTAAATTAAGTTTGAATACTTTGAAAATGATCTTTAGACAGATTTTCAGACTGGGGTTTATAAAAAACAAACAAACTGTAAACAAGAATATTAAACCCATACATTTTTGTTAGGGAGCACAGCGGTGTGATGGTTAGCACCATCGCCTCACAGTGAGAAGGTCCTGGGTTTGAATGTTCTCTCTGTGCCTGCATTGGTTCTCTCCGGGTGAGAGACCAACCATCACCAACCATCCTAACACTCTGAGCTTGAACCCTGCCTCGCTCCCTGTGGCAGCTGGTATAGACTCCAGCCCACTGTGGCCCAGAATTTGATAAGTGGGAGTAATTAAACTAGTAAACCAGTAATTAAACTAGTTTAATTACAGCAAACTCGAAAGGCCATGGTGCATAGCCTGTAATCAAAGATAAACTGATCACATGTAAAATGAAAGCATTTAATAATCACAAGACGTCTTTGAGCGGTCTGTAACAGGCACATTGATCATTTACAAAGGTCTGCTAAACTAATGTAACACCACTTCCAGTTCATGAGCTCTTCAAGGTAAACATTTGTGAGTTTTAGGAGGAGTCAAACCGGTCTGATTTCTGCTTTGTTTGTTAGAGGAGCAGGATCCAGAGTCATACATAGTGAGGCTGTGATAATATTAACAAGGTCATCGACCTCTGGTAGCTGCTCTGCATTGTTTCACACTCAGCACTGAAGTAAATAATAGTGTCATTGTTTCTTTAATGTTAGTTGCAGCATTTTCAGAAACTGCAATGAAGATTTTTCCACAGTGCTGTGTTCTTCATTATTTTAAAATGAAGTGTTATTAAGAAATAGTCTAACAAACTATATGAATAAATATTCACCATCTACTTTATATTACAGCAGCATGGATCAGTGTGAGGACAGAGAGGAGGGAGTCCCTCCCTCTAAAACCACTCTGTGTGGGGAACATGAGAGCCAGACCAAAGCTCAGAGGTGAGATGACCATCTCTAACTGTCCATGACTCTTCTCCATGTCACAGCTCAGCACTCACATCACTGCTGCATCATTATTCACAGAGAAACACGTAGAACTAAACGTAAGTCTGAATCCGAACCTGGACCCAGCTGTGCATCCATTGAGAGTGACGAGACAAAGGATGACAAAGTTAAGAGAAGGCGTGCCTCTAAATCCAAGTAGGTTGATATCAGTTACTTTGAAAGCTGATTTTGATGCGGGGACGATTTATTAAAATGCAGCAAACATGTTTTTTTTTTCTTTCTCTGTCAGGATCCATCAGAGTTCAGACTTTCCTGAACCTGAACCCAGCTGTGTTTCCTTAAAGAGCGATCAGTCAAAGGGCATTGGAGAAGTTTTTAAAGGACAGCCTTCTGGGACAAAAAGGTAATCTGTACCTGAAGCAACATTACAAAATATGTTACAAGCTTACAGACCAGACTGTATCTGCCATCTCAGCTTGGACACTTAAAGCAGTTATCATCATGCTTCAGTTGACCTCTTTGTTGCCAGATATTATGGATCCTAAAACCATGGCTCAATTTTTAATAATACAAAAACATTACTTACAAACTTCAAACACAAATGCGTGAAATGGGAGTTCCAATATAGACGAACAAATGGAGGAAAAAGACCAGTGTTGATGGAGGAGAGAGAAGCAGCTGGCTTCACCTGCATGATGGTCTGCCTCTGCAGGTGTTCAGCATTAGATATGAACCAGAGAGTGAGTGAAACCAGGTTAATGACAGAGACAATAATATGCAGATGGACCAAGCTGCACCTAACACCAACTGACTCATGATGTCACTAAAAGCTTTACTACTACCTAGAATGGAGCAAAACACTAAGTTTACTGCTACACAGGAGGAGGTCTTACTCTTGCTCCCATGAGCAGCTCTCTGTGAGTCTGTCACATCATCATTCACAGGAATGAACCTGGAGCAAGAACTGTGTCTTAGTCTGAAGACAGCTGTGAGTCATTTGAGACTCGGTCAATGGAAACTGATGGGGCAGGAGGTCATCCTTCTGCCTCAGAGATATAATCTGTGTCTAAATGTTGTTCCTGACTCAGTGTTTCTGAATAAATTCTCCATTTAATGTAAGCTCAGCTCTTTTTCACACACATATCTGTGCTCATATGTGAAGTAGTTGGAGTTTTTAATTCCACAACAACAATAAAAAAAAATCACCATCTCTAACTGTCCATGACTCTTCTCCATGTCACAGCTCAGCACTCACATCACTGCTCCATCATTATTCACACGAATAAAAAACATGGAATAAAGATATTAGCTTCAATTTGAACCCAGCTGTGTGTCTTTATCAGGCAAGAAACCACACATGGTAACTTGGTTTGCAACATAACGATGTCACAAAACTAAAAATGTCCGATGATATCTTCAAGTAACATTCTATGTTTTAAATTTCCAAGAATTTCAACACTATAAAGGGTTAGAGATGTTTATGATGCAGGGATGATTTACTTCAAATATAGTAAATGTGTTTTTCTCTCAGGATTCTTCAGAGGCCACATTTACCTGGACCTGAACCCAGCTGCGTGTCCTTAAAGAGCGACCAGTCAAAGGGCATCGGAGAAGTTTTTAAAGGACAACCTTCTGCAGTAAAGAGGTAATCTGTATCTATAAGATGTCATTTTTTGGAGTTTGTTCCACAAACGCAACAGTCAGAGTGCAAAGAGTGGGTGCTGTAGAAGGTGTTTGTGTAGTGAAGAGGATTAGTGTAGGACTCCGGTTGGTCCAGGAGGTGACTCCTTTGAGCTTTGCTTCAAACACAGTGTAGGGAGGAATGTCCACTCTAGTCACCTGAGGCCACATGAACTGAGAAGCTGAGAATTTTCTCAGTCCTGGATGCTGCTGCATGATGTCAGCAACTTTTATCTGATTTCTTTTTAACTGTAGCTTTAAGTCAGGAGCTCGTGTCAATAGAAGCACATCGACAAATATCGTTTTTATTATGAACTGATCGTCTTATTGTAGATATAAGGTGAGTGAACCATCAAAATAAGATGTAGTGTTCCAGAAGCAAAGGCAGATAGTTTGTTTCGTTCCACCAAAACAAACTAGTCCAGAAACACCAAAATAATCCAATAATCATTGCAATCTTTTATATACAAACATGGTTGCAAACTGAGCCCGACATCGGTAAAGGGCACTGATCCTTCCAGAAGTCTTTATCAATGTTCAGTCTTCAAAGGTCTATCACCAAGAAATGCAGCCAACTTTAATTTTTTCTTACTTCTTGTTAAACCCCCAAATTCTTTTATTTTTCTTAATATGTCATACTAATTTCAGTTTGATCCCTCAGTCCCTGGTGTATTTTAGGCATTTAGTGTATTATCTTCCATAGATGGAAAATGTCTCTTATGAGTCACCACTGTCTGAATCCAGTATCACTGGTTCCTGGTTTGAATTTGGCATCAAGCGAGGCCAGATTATGGTCCCTCACAATCTCACTTCGCATGTACCATACTTGTTTGTTGGTTTCATTGTTTCCTAAAAAGTTGCATTCCTTATATCTCTTAATGATGTTGGAACGGTGATAGTTTCAGTACTATCATTATGCTGGGCCTTCCAGCATAACAATGACCCAAAACATACCATCAAGGCACCAAAGAAGTGGCTAAAGAAGAAGCACATTAAGATCATGGAGTGGCCTAGCCAGTCTCCAGACCTCAGTCCTACAGAAAATCTGTGCAGGGAGCTTTGAGTTGCAAAGTGACAGCCAAGAAACCTAAAGGATTTAGAGAGCTTCTGTAAAGATTAGTGGGCCAAAATCCCTCCTGAGATGTGTGCAAACCTGGTGACCAAATGCAAAAAAAAAAATTTTTCCGGGTTTCTCCACCAAGTACTGAGTCACATTTTTCTTGGGGATCAAATACTTACTTCACTTAATGATATAAAAAGTAATATAACTTTTTTCCTGATTTTTTTTTTTTTTCTTTTTTTTTGGGGGGGGGGGGGGGGGGATTGGTTGTCTCCATTAAAATAAAGCTACCATAAAAATTAGAGACTGTTCATTTATATGTAAGTGAGAAAAATTAAGCAGATGATCACATAATTATTTCGCCCACTGTACAACTTTACAGTGACTGTAGGTAGCTTGCTCCAGGAGAGAGAGGAAGTAAGGAGAGGAAGGATTATGAAGGATTTCATGAAAGATGTTTGGGCTTGAAGCATGAACACTCCTCACTCTTAGTGAAATCAGCCGGACAAGAATTTACCATGAAAAGGAGCAAAACTGATTCACTTTTCAAACCCAAACATCTATTTATAGGCCTTTAGCTTGTGTCTTTCTCTGTGTGGACAGACAATATCTGAACTAATTCTTTATGATTCCTCCACAGAGTGCACCAGGGGACCTCAGAGCCTCCCAGTTATCAGTCCATGCAGCACCATAAAACAGACCCGGAGTCCATATTTATGGTCTATTTTTACATTTTCACATCCATTCTGTTTACTGTCATCTCCATTCTCCACTTTGTAGACCAGTAGATTTTTAGTGTTTCCAACATGAACACTCGATGATTTACTTCAAAAAATGTTCTGTTCCAGCTGCTGGAGGACGACATCATCACTTTTGTGAAACATGAGCTGAAGAAGATTCAAAAGGTTCTCAGTCCAGATCACCCAGAATCCTTGGAGAGACAGAACGAGGATGAGGAGGCATTGGAAAGTGAGGATGAGAAGCACAGGAGCAGCAGCAGCAGAGAGGCTTTTCTGAAGATCACACTGAACTTCCTGAGGAGAATGAATGAAGGGGAGCTGGCTGAACGTCTGCAGAGCAGTAAGAGGATTTCTCTTAAGAATTAAGCTGTTGGGTAAATGGGACATTTATTGATGCCTTGATTTTATTGAAGTGCCCACTCTTTGGGGAAATTAATTAAGAATTTTATTTATCCGTCCGTCCGTCCATCCATCCTCTTCTGCTTATCCAGGGCTGGGTCACAAGGGCAGCAGCCCAAGCAGAGAATCCCAGGCTTCCCTCTGCCCGGCCACCTCCACCAGCTCATCTGGAGGGACCCCAAGGCGTTCCCATGCCAGCCGAGAGATATAATCTCTCCAGCATGTTGTGGGTCTACCCCGGGGCCTCCTCCCAGTAGGACATGCCCAGAACACCTCACCCAAGAGGCGCCCAGGAGGCATCCTAATCAGATGCCCAAGTCGTATCAACTGGGTCCTCTCGATGGGAAGGAGCAGCGGCTCCACTTTGAACCCCTCCTGAATGGCAGCACTCCTCACCTTATCTGTAAGAGAGAGGCCAGCCACCCTTCAGAGGAAGTTCATTTCTGCCGCTTATATTCGCGATCTTATTCTTTCGGTCACTACCCAAAGCTCATGACCATAGGTGAGGGTAGGAACGTAGATCGACTGGTAAATCGAGAGCTTCGCTTTTACACTCAGCTCCCTCTTCACCACGACAGACCGGTGCAGCATCCGCATCACTGCAGATGCGGCCTAGATCCGTCTGTTGATCTCCCATTCCGTTCTCCCGTCACTCATGAACAAGACCCTAAGATGCAGGAACTCAGCCCTGAGCTGGAGAGGGCACTCCACCCTTTTACGGCTGAGGACCATGGCCTGAGAGAGATTCTGAGGCCACCAAGGCAGAAGCCTTCCACCACATGGCTATGGCTAGAAATTCTGTCCATAAAAATTATGAACAGAATCTGTGACAATGGGTAACCCCTGCAGGGTCCAACACCCACAGGAAATGAGTCCGCCTTATTACCGGTTACATGGACCACACTCTCACGGTGGTTGTACAGGGACTGAATAGCCCACCACAATGGGCCAGATGCCCCTTACTCCTGCAGGACCTCCCACAGGATACCCCGAGGGACGTGGTTGAATGCCTTCACCAAGTCCACAAAGCACACATAGACTGGTTCGGCAAACTCCCATGCACACTCAATCGGGACTACCACCCTGGTCTGCCAATTCAGTGGCACCGCCCTAGATCTCTGCATGATGTTGCAGAGGTGTGTCAACCATAACAGCCCTGCAGCATCCGGAGCCTTCAGGAACTCAGGGCAAATCTCATCCACCTCAGGGACCCTGCCACCAAGGAGTTGTTTAACAACCTCAGCCACCTCACACTCATTGATGGGTGAGTCATCCCCCGCATCCCCAGAGTCTGCTTCCACTACAGAAGGCGTGCCAGTGGAATTAAGGATGTCCTTGAGTCTCCTGATAGTTTGCCAGAATCGCTTCAATGCCATCTGAAAGTCGTTTTCCATAGCCTCACCAAAATCCACCCACACCCGAGTTTTTGCTTCGCCCACCACCCGA
Source organism: Archocentrus centrarchus (assembly GCF_007364275.1). NCBI lineage: Eukaryota > Metazoa > Chordata > Actinopteri > Cichliformes > Cichlidae > Archocentrus > Archocentrus centrarchus. The sequence continues at coordinate 4,740,775 of NC_044347.1, forward strand.
GCTGCATTCTGTTTGGCCTGCCAATACCTGTCAGTTGCCTTCAGTGTCCCACAGGCTAACCAAGCCCGATAAGTCTCCTTCTACAGCTTGATGGCTCCCTTCACCTCCGGTGACCACCATCTGGTTCGGGGATTACCACCACGACAGGCACCAACCACCTTGCAGCCACATCTCTGAACAGCAGTCTTAAAAATGGAGGTGCGGAACATGGTCCGTTGGGACTCAATGTCCTCAGCCTCCCTCGGAATGCTGTCGAAGTTCTGTCATAGGTGCGAGTTGAAGATCTTGTGGACTGGGACTTCTGCCAGGCGTTCCCAGCGCACCCTCATAACACATTTAGGTGTGCCGCGTCTGTCCAGCTTCCTCCCCCACCACCTGATCCAACTCACCACCAGGTGGTGATCAGTTAACAGCTCAGCTCCTCTCTTCACCACAGTGTCCAGAACATACGGCCTCAGAACTAGTGATATGATTACAAAATCGATTATCAACCTGTGACCTAGGGTGTCCTGGTGCCACATGCACTTATGGACATTCTTATGTTCAAATGTGGTGTTCATTACGGACAAACTGTGGTTTGCACAGAAGTCCAATAACAAAATTCCCTTGGGGTTTAGATCGGGCAGGCCATTCCTTGCAAACACGCCCCTCCAGGTCTCACTATCATTGCCCACGTGAGCATTGAAGTCTCCCAGCAGGACAATGGAGTCACTAGAATGAGCACCCTCGGGCACCCCACCTAGCGACTCCAAAAGGGGAGGGTACTCTGAACTGTCATTTGGTGCATAAGCACAAACAACAGTCAGGACTCGTTCCCCGGCCCAACGGCACAGGGAAGCAACCCTCTCGTCCATTGGTGAAAACTCTGACCGGGGGGGTCAAGAATACCCACTCCAACTTACAGCCTCTCAACGAGGGCAACACCAGACTGGAATGGAGTCCACCCCCTCTCCAGGAAACTGGTTCCAGAACCCAGGCCATGCACTGAGGTCAGCCTGACTATATCTAGCCTGTATCTCTCAACCTCACACACTAGCTCAGGCTCAATCGCCACCTCCTTCTCCTCCATGAATCGCCACCTTATCGTGGTGGAGGAGTTTGTGATCCCAGGTGCTGTGTTGTCCGGAGGCTTGTCCACCTGGTAAGGTCTTACATGGCAAATTGGTTCTGGGCAAGGGGCCAGACCAAGAGCAATTCAGAAGACCCCTATGGAAATGGCAACAAGGTTAACCGGGATACGGTTACTAGGGCCCTACCCTGGAGCCAGGCCAGGGGAGGGAGCTCAGGGGAGGGAGCTCAGGGGAGGGAGCTCAAGGGAGAGCGTCCGGTGGCCGTTCATTAGCCTGTTTTACCCAGCTGGGCAAGGCCAGAAGAGACGACATGGGCCAGCCCTCCTGTAGGCCCACCACCCACAGGAGGTGTCGTAGGGTCAGGTGCAGGTTGTGTCAGTCGGTGGCCTTGCAGACCAATCCCCGGCTATCAAGACTGGCTATTGTAACAGAATTTTATTAATTATAGAATTTCTTTATGGATTTTGTTTGTTTTGTTTGCATCCAGGAACACATGGTGGAGCTTGCCGTGATCTTAAATCTAATCTGCAGAAGAAGTTCCACTGCGTGTTTGAAGGGATCGCTAAAGCAGGAAACCCAACCCTTCTGAATCAGATCTACACAGAGCTCTACATCACAGAGGGAGGGACCGCAGAGGTCAATGATGAACATGAGGTCAGACAAATGGAAACGGCATCCAGGAAACCAGACAGACCAGAAAGAACAATCAGACCAGAAGACATCTTTAAATGTTCACCTGAAAGAGATGAAACAATCAGAACAGTGCTGACAAAGGGAGTGGCTGGCATTGGGAAAACAGTCTTAACACAGAAGTTCACTCTGGACTGGGCTGAAGACAAAGCCAACCAGGACATCCAGTTCATGTTTCCATTCACTTTCAGAGAGCTGAATGTGCTGAAAGAGGAAAAGTTCAGCTTGGTGGAACTTGTTCATCTCTTCTTTCCTAAAACCAAAGAAGCAGGAATCTGCAGCTTTGAAGACTTCCAGGTTGTATTCATCTTTGATGGTCTGGATGAGTGTCGACTTCCTCTGGACTTCCGCAGAACTAAAGTCCTAACTGACCCTAGAAAGTCCACTTCAGTGAATGTGCTTCTGATAAACCTCATCAGGGGGAAACTTCTTCCTTCTGCTCACCTCTGGATAACCACACGACCAGCAGCAGCCAATCAGATCCCTCCTAAATATGTAGACATGGTGACAGAAGTCAGTGGGTTTACTAGACCACAGAAGGAGGAGTACTTCAAGAAGAGATTCAGAGATGAGGAGCAGGCCAGCAGGATCATCTCCCACATCAAGAAATCACGGAGCATCCACATCATGTGCCACATCCCAGTCTTCTGCTGGATCACTGCTACAGTTCTGGAGGATGTGCTGAAAACCAGAGAGAGAGGAGAGCTGCCCAAGACCCTGACTGAGATGTACATCCACTTCCTGGTGGTTCAGGCCAAAGTGAAGAAGATCAAGTATGATGGAGGAGCTGAGACAGATCCACACTGGAGTCCAGAGAGCAGGAAGATGATTGAGTCTCTGGGAAAACTGGCTTTTGATCAGTTGCAGAAGGAAAACCCAATCTTCTATGAATCAGACCTGACAGAGTGTGGCATCGATATCAGAGCAGCCTCAGTGTACTCAGGAGTGTTCACACAGGTCTTTAAAGAGGAGAGAGGGCTGTATCAGGACAAGGTGTTCTGCTTCATCCATCTGAGTGTTCAGGAGTTTCTGGCTGCTCTTCATGTCCATCTGACCTTCATCAACTCTGGAGTCAATCTGCTGGAAGAACAACAAACAACATCCCAGTGTTCTGAAACAACAAAAGAAACACATTTCTACCAGAGTGCTGTGAAGAAGACCTTAAAGGATCCAAATGGACGCCTGGACTTGTTCCTCCGCTTCCTCCTGGGTCTTTCACTAGAGACCAATCAGACTCTCCTACGAGGCCTGCTGAAACAAACAGGAAGTAGTTCACAGACCAATCAGGAAACAGTCCAGTACATCAAGGAGAAGATCAACAAGAATCTGTCTGCAGAGAAAAGCATCAACCTGTTCCACTGTCTGAATGAACTGAATGATCGTTCTCTAGTGGAGGAGATCCAACAGTCCCTGAGATCAGGACGTCTCTCCACAGATAAACTGTCTCCTAGTCAGTGGTCAGCTCTGGTCTTCATCTTACTGTCATCAGAAGAAGATCTGGATGTGTTTGACCTGAAGAAATACTCTGCTTCAGAGGAGGCTCTGCTGAGGCTGCTGCCAGTGGTCAAAGCCTCCAAGAAAGCTCTGTAAGTTATCATAAAATTAACAGAACTGGAATACATTGCTGTCTTTCAGAGATAGAAAAAATGACCTGCCTCATCTTTATGTCTCTTCAGACTGTGTGAATGTTTCCTCTCAGAGAGAAGTTGTGAAGCTCTGTCTTCAGTTCTCAGGTCTCAGTCTTCTAGACTGAAACAACTGGAACTAAGTAACAACAACTTGCAACATTCAGGAGTAACACTGCTGTCAGTTGGACTGAATAGTCAACACTGTATACTCGAAACTCTCAGGTCAGAGCAACTTCCGCTTTGTTTCATATGGTTTTTAGATAGTTCTCTAAAATTTCAGGTTCATAAATGTCTTTCATTTGCAATCACAACAGATCAGTGACAAAGATAAAAAGTACAATTATCTATGCAGCAGCATACATCCAGGTGATAAACAAGCAACAAAATACAAATAAAATAGTATCATGAAAAGAAAGTACAAAATTGTTTTATTTATTTTACTTATCTCTTAAAGAGCCATAAATTAGCTATATATAGCTATATTATTGATATTTTGGCTTCAATGAGCAATGCTAGATATTTTTTCTCTGATTTTTTTTCCATCAAACAAACAATAATGTAATTACATTTTAACAAAACAAAAGTTACATTTTGTGTATTATCATTTTAGGATGAATGGCTGTAACCTTTCAGAGAGAAGCTGTGAAACTCTTTCCTCAGTACTCAGCTCTCAATCCTCCAGTCTGAGAGAGCTGGACCTGAGTAACAACGACCTGAGGGATTCAGGAGTGAAGATGCTCTCCACTGGATTGATGAGCTCACAGTGTAAACTTGAAAATCTAAGGTCAGGATTCATCATACTAAGACAAGTTATATCACTAACTTACCAGTAAAAATATTATCTTTCTCTTACTTAAGTCTTTTCCACAATAGAAATTGGAAAAATAAAAGAAAACTACATTGAAGTTGGTGGTGCTGTGTCACAAAACGTCTGATGTGGTGTGGTGATTTGACAGATTTAACAGATGGAGGATGTGTGGATGGATGATTTTTTTAATATACATCCAAATATGGACAAATAACTACAATTATTAAGTAGTATCAAACCAAATCACAATATTTTCATGCTACTGAAAGGATCCAGTAAATTAGGATAACATCAGCTTACATCATTAAATCATCCACCATCTTAGTTCTTTAAAGATAACAATACGGTGACCCAGTGTAACACAAAATATACATTAAAGATAGGAAATATCCCTTTACATCCCACCATAATCAGTCAGATAAAAGGTTAAGCAGCGTCTTCTTAACTTACAGATTACCAGGCCAAAACAGTGGAGTAATGTAGACTCCTGATTGTGTCTAACTGATTGACAGTTGACAGGATATGATGTATGCTGATGCAATGAAGTTGCAATGGGTTCAAAACTTTAATGGCCTGTAACCAGGAGCAACTGTGAACTGTACAAACCTTTAAAGTCTTGGTTCTGCTTGTTTCTCACGTTTTAAACAAACCCCTCTTCCCTGTCTCGCCATCCAATGCATCCTACTCAGGAACAATCCAAGAAGGAAAAAAAAGAGTGCAGTTTTTCAGAATAAAAGTACATCTTGTATACTGAAACAAACTGTTTTAAGTATTTACATGTGTAATGTGTAATAGTTACAGTGTTTGATGTTTCAAACCAGCTCTTGCCTTTCTTCTCCTTGAACTGTCTGAATATGGATTAACTATTGCTTTTTGAGTGCCCTAACCTCGTTAGTGCAGATACCCAACTTTAAAGGATGTTAAGTTCCTCTAGTGTGTCTGTTGTGGGTCAAGTTAGAACACAAAGTCCTGATTGCCACTTGTGGGGTTCTGTGTGTCTGCAGGCTGTCAGGCTGCCTGATCACAGAAGAAGGTTGTAAGTCTCTGGTCTCAGCTTTGAGCTCCAACCCCTCCCATCTGAGAGAGCTGGACCTGAGCTACAACCATCCAGGAGAGGCAGGAGTGAAGCTGCTGGAGCAGCTGAGACTGGAAACTCTCAGGTATGGAGAGGCCTGTTGCAGCCACAGACAGTGTCTGATAGAGGAGGACGGGGTGTCTGACTTTCATTAAGCTCTGCTAGTTTTCTTCATGTTGAAATATGTATTTTATATGAACAATCATATACAGAAGAGCCTTTTTACATGCACAGGATCTCGCAGAAGAAAATCTCAGGAACAAGAATGATAGTTCTCGTTAGTTTTAATTCATTTAAAGGTCTCACTCTTAGCCTTGAACACCCTCACTGGAAAACGTACACAAACAGATGTACAAACACACACAGCAGTTTTATTTGGTGTTTATTGTCTGCCTGCCCTTTAATTAGAGTTTCATCTGATTTCTAAGACTTTTTATCTGAATTTTTTGCTCATTTCAGAGGGAATAATTATAGCAGTTAATATGCATGTAGATGCTGGAAATGACAGCACTGCCACAGCCTCTACATACTGTATAGTCCTGGCTCCTCTGAAAAAGAAAGCAAAGAGTGGTTTAATTCCCTAAATTATAATTTATAAATGCATGTATGTGAGTCCCCATCACTACAAGACTGTTTAGAGAATTCTTGTGATCAGTTTATTTTTACTAACAGGCTACACACCACAAATTAACATAATTAAACCAGCTGTAATCACAGACTGATTTACAACCTTCAGTTCAATTAAAACATTCTCCACTTAAGAAACCTGTCTGTTTCTTTTGCCCCTGACCTCAGATCAGTTAACAGAGTGTTGGAATGGAGACATCACAGGGTGAATTTAAAGGTGCAAAATGTTGGACTGTTCCTTTATCAGTGTCTAACAGTGTGTGTCTGAGAGCGATGTAATGTCCATGTGTGCATGCTGAAAGAGACTGTGCTGCTCTGACCCCCCTCCTCCTTTCAGGGCGGAGCCTGCTGGAGTCCGATGGCTGATCCCAGGTCTGAGGAAGTGTAAGTGTGTTTTTAATGTGATTGATGAAAACAAAGCAGCACACATTCAACCATCTTCAAACTGTCACATCACTCATTCACATCTCTGATGTCAGGAGTCATCATCAAAGTGTCAATCAATGAACAGATGATGGATCAATAACTGCAGCTGGATTGTGTTTGTTCTCTCCATCAGATTCCTGTCAACTCACAATCGACACAAACACAGTGCACAGAAACCTCCAACTGTCTGACAACAACAGGAAGGTGACACATGTGTGGGAGGTTCAGTCATATCCTGATCATCCAGACAGATTTGAGGACTGGTATCATCAACTGCTGTGCAGAGATCCTCTGATTGGTCGCTGTTACTGGGAGGTCGAGTGGAGCGGCAGGATTGATGTTTCAGTCAGTTACAGAGGAATCAGCAGGAAAGGAGGAAGTGTTAATTGTTCGTTTGGTGGAAATGATCAGTCCTGGAGTCTGAGCTGCTCTGAAAATCGCTGCTTTGTCTGGCACAATAATGAAAAGACGTGTTTTTCCTCCTCCTCCTCCTCCTCCTGTGTCTCTAACAGAGTAGCAGTGTATGTGGACTGTCCTGCTGGCACTCTGTCCTTCTACAGAGTCTCCTCTGACACTCTGATCCACCTCCACACCTTCAACACCACATTCACTGAACCTCTTTATCCTGGATTTGGTTTCAGGCCTGCTTCCTCACTGAGTCTGTGTGTAGTTTAGTGTAAAGAGTGTCCTCCTGTCAGATTTGAACAGATAGTTCAGTCTGTACATGTCTGTCTCTTTCACTCACAAACACTTTTTCACATTCATGGATTCAATCAGTTGATGTTTGAAACTGTTCTCAATGATTCCTTGTAAACTTCTTCCTCTTCAGTCCTTTAAAGATGGAAGCTGCCATTATTCCAGGATCCACATGTTGTTTTTCTGTCTTTTTCCACTCAAAGCTTCACAGTGAATATCAGGATGTTGTGTTTCTCTGAAGCTCAGTTCAGCTCAGATGATTCAGTTCATGTCAGCTGCAGTTTGTTTGCTGCAGATGACAAACTGTGATATCAGAGAGGAATCACTGAGCTGCACTGACCCAAAACATCAATTTACAAACTGCTCAGAGACGTTCACACATTATTGTCCAATGAACACAAGTTTGGTGAGCAGCCAGAGTTCATCCTGACATTTATTGATGTTTACTAATGTAAATGAAAAACTTCAACCTGTTTAAATTATTTTTGTCATATGTATCCATTTGAATAGAAGCCTTAAATAGTTGGCACTGTGTGGTGAATGGCATAAACCTACTCATATCAAACACTCAACTCTATAATGTATCTATGAGCTTGGTGCAACTTGAATGTATTCAATCCACAGAGTTTAAAGAGTAAAAACACTGTTTCACTGTAATGCTAATCATGTGAGGTAATACCTCAGTTAGATACTGTGTATCTGTAACTGTGATACCTTTGTTGTTGTGGGCATATTTATGTGACAGTTGCCACATAAAGAAATTAGGATAATAAACACTAATAACTAACATTTTTTCGCTAAAGCTAAAAAAATCTCACAATACAGTTTTATGATGCACTTTCATATGGATGAATTTCTAAGCATATTGTCACACAGATTGAAGAAGGAAAACACTGCATTGATGCTTAAATCCTGAATAAACTTTTGTTTTTCATCTTTTTTTGTGCCTAATTTGTCCTGTAGAGGGCGGTGTCTCTCCTCTCTGTGAAACTTTGTTGCAGATTTTATACCAAAACCACACTGTGACCTGCAGCCTGAACCTGTTGAAATACCTCTCTGTGTAAAGAGCTGCTTTTTCAGCCTGAAGACCTTCCAGGCTGCCATGATGGCCACATAAAGAGGCAGGAAGCAGAGATTTGATCTGATAACACTGAGCATCTCCAACAGCTACAGCTGTCATCACAGGTTAGAGAAATTAAAGTGTTTTTGTAACTGTTTACACTGATTGGTCACTTTGTTAAGCATGCATGTTTAACTGCATGTTAATGCAAATATCTAATCAGCCAGTCACATGGCAGCAGCTCGCTCCATTTAGGCATGTAGCCATGGTCCAAGTTTCAGTGAGCAGGAGAATGGGGCACAAATGTTTGTTGGTGTCACACAAGCTGGTCTGAGTGAGTGTAGAGTCTGTTAGAGCAAAAGTCACAGCGAGGCCGTCCAGCCTTCATCCCAGGGTTATAATAGTTTTGGATTTTACATTATAGTTTAGTTTTAGTTAGTTTTTACTTCTTTTTCTCTAATTCAGTTAGTTTTAATTAGTTTTCAGAGTGGTTTTTCTCGTTTTTATTAGTTTTTATTTTTGGTTTCATGCTTAGTTTTAGTTAGTTTCAGTATTAGTTTTAGTATTTTCATACCTAATCAGGTGCAAGATTCAAGGCGCAAAAGTGACTATTGTGTAATGAAAACTTGACAAAAGATACCGTTTAAAGAAATATATTCAACAACCAGCTGTTCACAAGACATGCTAAATGTGTGTAATATTAAGGACACACATGAACATCAACAGGGAGAAACAAAGAAAAACATGAATTCCCAAACTCAATAAATTCTACAATAAACTCCACAATAAACTTCAGCATCAGTGCAGCAGATTAACAACACCTACATGTGCTGTTTGACAAAAACAAACTCTTTGAAGGAGTCAAAGCTCAAATCCAGCTGCATCCTGATGTTCTCACCACCTGAAGCTGCTTCTGTTTTGGAGCTAGCTTGGTTAGATGCTCGCTAATTAAACTTGCAGGGTCTTTGCGGCCTCTGTACACAACCCACGGAAGTTGCCGACCTTATGTCCACATTTATGCTTGTGTAGCTGGATTGTGTGTGTTATTACCTTGTGGTCGTGTGCAGGTGTTTTATATGCAGCGCAGGCTGGGACTTCTTTTTTGGTCCTCACTCTTTGTGCTCAGTTTTTTGGCTGCAAACATATTTGTCCCTGTTTTTTTTTCACTTTCTTCATTCCTTCACGTCCATCCTCATAGTTTCAGCAGTCTCCTACCAGGAATTTGCTGACAGTTGTGAGTCCTTATATTGATGCTTTGATTATTATTCCTGATTGTTATTCTCTCACTGATAAAGTAGCCGGAAACGCACAAGGACTAAACAGTTTAGTCACAACTTTCTGGGCTGCGTGGACCCGACAAGTAGTCCCGTTTCTCAGAGGCGCAGGCCAGGTTACCTCGTAGGATCAGAGCGGTTTCTGTAGCCGTTGTGTGCTTCTCAGGTGGACTTTGATGTTGCTGGTTTTTCCTGACTGAGAAATGTTCCGCACATTTTTCATCATCCACAACAAGACTTTTGATTCTATCTGTGCTCTTGTACTCAAAGAGCCTCCATACGGGACGCTGCCGCTTTCTCGGCAGACCGCAGCCATTACTTTGCGGACCAGCGCGGTGAGCGCACGCACATGCGCACACACTCACACAGTTGTCCGATGGCGCTCCCAGCTTAAACTTGGAGAGCGGAAAAAATGATTTCATATCAATCCACAAGGCTTAAAAAAAAAAAAAAAACAAGTAAATGAAAGTCAGTTTATCGATAATTTCAGTTAGTTTTAGTTAGTTTTGTAAACTCACAATTCAGTTTTAGTTAGTTATCGTTTTTTCCTTTTAATTATAGTTTTTATTTATTTCAGTTAACGACAATGTTTTTTCAATTTCAGTTTTCGTTATTTCGTTCGTTTTCGTTAACTATAATAACCCTGCTTCATCCCCATTATGTTGTACAAAATCTGACATCAGCAACAACAGCAGCAGTAGTTCAGTGACTGACCGAGCTGACTGGTTAAGAAGTGTTAATACTGAGAAGACTAATAAGCCGTCCCAGCTGTGAACTTGGCACATCACAGCCAGCAGAGCTCCAAACACCAGGATGCTTTACTGAGATAACTCGTGTTACATGTCAAAGTAAACGATGTGAGGTGAGTAGAAGTTGTGTTTGTCAAGTGTCTGTCACACAAAGTTAATGTGAGGTTACCAGCATTTAGTTATTTTGTGTTATAGATGATTGCATTTATCTGCTCCATCCTCCACTGTCAGATTTTTAACCTCTTCCTCTTTATTCTTCTTCTTTGTTTCAAACTCAGGAGGACGGTCTGTCATTCTTCAGTGACTTTCACTGTTATCATTAAGTGTGATTAAACAGAATCATGTATGACACTGTGCACAGTGTCACTGCTGCAGTTTGAAGTTTGTCAGCTGACCTTGTCCATCCCTTTATAGCCATAATACACCCATCGTTTGATGGCTGCTTCCAGCAGAATAACACACCGTGTCACGAAGCTCAGATCATCTCAAACTGGTTTCTTGAACATGATGAGTTCACTGCATCCAAACGGCCTCCAGTAACCAGACCTCACTGTAATCGAGCTCCTTTGGGGTGGAGCAGGAGGTTCATCATGGATGTGTAGCTGAGCAGCAGCTCTGTGACGCCGTCATGTCAACACAAACCAAAATCTCTGAAGAACGTTTCCAGCACTTTGTTGAATCAGAGACACAAAGATTTAGTTACAGCTCTGAAAGCAGACGTCTTCTTGAGTGATTAACCCTTTCATGCATAGTGGTCACTACAGTGGACAGCTGTTCAAAGCTGTTCTCTTGTATATGCCTGTGTTTTGTTGTTATAGTTGCATATCAGTCAACACAGTGGATGCTTGTGATCATCTCATACACTGCTACCAATTGGCCGGTCACGGGGAGTTCTTTTTTTATTTTTATTTGTTATTTGAATGTAATTAACAGAATCAGGATTAGTCAACATTAGCAGTGACAGTCGTTCTGAGGATGCAATATCATTTTCTGTTATTGGTGTGTTAAATACACATTTCTCTGGTTTAAAAGTCAAATGCATGGTGTCCAGCTGAGTGGACATATTTTTAACTCCATGAAAAATAGGTTCATAAACAAAATCTTAATTGCATTTTTTTTCTTGCTTAAAGAGAAATAAAAACATTAAGAAAAAAAAATCTTGACTGAAGTTCTCATAATTCATGCATGAAAGGGCTACATTATGATGCTCTTTGTGGCCTGAGAAACCCACAAAACTAATGAAACTAAGTCTCAAAGTAACTAAATCGTAACTGTGTATTTGTTTTATTGCTTTGATGTAAAACGCAGCACAATGTCAACACAAACAAACCCAGCAATGGGAAATTATAGCAACTGAACACAAACAACCAAACACACCTTTGTACATGTATACAAATATGTTGGTCACAGCACAGAGCAACATACACAGTAAATATTCAGTACAGAGGAGCTGGCTCACAGGCTGACAGCTGTCTTACTGTCCACAGTCACAGAGTTCACAGATGTGGGCTACAGTATACATTTAGATTTGAGTGTTAATGAATGATCCAGGAAGCAGATGTGTTTGAATGTGCTGTTATTAGCCCCCCCCCCCCCCCCCTCCCCCACACACACACACACACAGAAAAATTCACATATATATATATATATATATATATATATATATATATATATATATATATATATATATATATATATATATATATATATATATATATATAAATTTCTTTGGGGGGTGCATCTTTACAAAACTAAATTCATGGTATTTATTAATATTGCTGTTGACAGTTTGTGTTATCTTTCGGTTTGTATTTGAATCATATTGTTTAATATTTTCTTTTCTCAACAAAAACATGGAAAAATCCTCAGAAGCTTTTGTGTCTTTCTGCTGCTGCAATGGCGCCATCTTGTGGTCACCAGCAGCACAAAGGTGTAGTTACAGGAAGCGTTTTTTTTCTAACTGAAAGTACCAGCAGCTCACGCTCCGCTACCGGGTCAGTATTTAGACACGCGGTTTGTGTGAAGTTTCAGCGGCTCATTCAGAGAAAGCCGCTCAAAGCTGTTTCTGCTGGGAGGCTCCACCTGCGACTCCTCAGGCTGCTCAGGTGAGTTTTGATGTGTTTTAAAGCTGTTCTGAGGTCAGATTCCCTCCTTTAGTTTCAGTTTGTGTTTCATTAACATCTTCACGGCAGAAGGCCACATTCACTTATTTTCTCTTTAAATTTGATCCGGACTATAAACGTCACCGACTGTACATTTAGCACAACAGACACGTTATGGGCTCGACACACGGGGAGCGACAAACGACAGCGACAAATGGGCCACATCGCCACTGGGGTGAAACCGAACACACGGGACACGATAGCGACGGCAGCTTTGCGAATCGCGCTCTCATGTCACTCGTCTCCAAGAAATGTGATTGGTTATGAAACTGGAGGGATTTAGATATTTTCAAACCAGTCCGTGTCAGACACGGCAGTAAAGATGAGGAGTCTGAAGATTTTATTGGAACTGACAGAAATCTTGCTGTTAAGTCTCCTCTACAAAAGAAAAAGACAACCTCGCGTTCATCCTATATTAGCACAAAAGTCCTCTCTATCCGTCTGTTTAACGTTAGTCTTGCACCAACACGTTCTCATATGGCTGCCTTTTATGTTTAACTCGATAATCACTGCGTGAAGTGTCATATAATATAGGAAAGTCAAACACAGATAAAACGATGCTTTCCTTCCTGCTGAAAGTGGTTGCAAACTGCAGCGTGTAGCATACTCTTCGCTCATTGGTCAGTCAATGAAACTCTTGCTGATTGGTTTAGTGCCACGCGACAGCGACAAAAGTAGAACATTTTCCAACTTTGTTGTGTCGCGTCGCCTGGTCGCGTGTGCACGTCTACGTGTACGAGCTCGAAATTTCACATGCACGAATGTCGCCGGTCGCTTAGCTGGAGGAGGGCAAGCGATTGTCGCCTCATCGCACAAGCTCCATAGGAAATGAATGGAGAGCGAGCGACGTCGCTCCCCGTGTGTCGAGCCCCTTAGTGTGCCGACAGAGAAACCGAACCGTGTTGGAAGAAAGTCGCTAGTAGTCCAAACTGTTACTACTTTGAGTTTGTTTTTATAGGTCATATCGATGCCCTTAGTCGCTCGATAAAACTGGAGCATTGTGAGTCCCACACTGAGGAGTTCATCATAAACACGAGCAGTTAATACAGATAAAAAAAGTCTGAAGCAGCGCTGGCTCTCTGACAGCCTCAGCTGCAGGAGTCTGCTGTGTTTTCCTGTCAGAGGAGCAGCGATGACAGGAAGTGCGGTTCATCCAGGAAGTTTTCACTTGTTCCACAGGTTCAGTCACATGACAAAATGAGTGAAGTGAACTACACATTCCTTCAAATGTTTAACTTCACACATATTTAAAGTAAATAAAAACAACAGGAATAAGATACAAACATAAAATATCAACAATAAAGAAGGAGTTCATAATTTTATGTATGTATGTGTAGATTCTCAGTCATCCAGGTCTGGAGCTTGAAAAAGGCGACTGGACTTCTTTTTGTTCTTGAAGACGTTTCACCTCTCATCCGAAAGGCTTCTTCAGTTCTCAACCAAATGGTGGAGAGACCCAGGTATTTAAACCCCTGTGGGCGTAGTCCCCTGGAGGTGGTTATGACCCTCTATTGATCATGTGCGTAAACACATGTGCCCAGGTGTGAAGGGGGCGTGGGTCATATTTAATCAGTGGTTTCAGTTGAAACCAATTTAGGACTCCGCTCCATTGTTTCCTGTGGCCTATTGAGGTCACTGGAACAAAGGTGTGAATGGGGGTTGAGACGTCTGGGAAGGGAGCTCAGGACAGCACTGTAAGCGGGGGAAAGTTGGTGACGTAATCCACCTCCTCTGTTCAATGATGGTTGTTCACAGTGGACATAGATGGCTTCTTTCACTCCTCTTTCAAACCATCTGTCTTCCCTGTCCAAAATGTGAACATTGGCGTCCTCAAAAGAGTGACCTTTGACCTTCAGATGCAGATGTACAGCTGAGTCTTGTCCTGTCGAGGTGGCTCTTCTATGTTGTGCCATTCGTTTGTGAAGAGGCTGTTTGGTTTCTCCAATGTAGAGGTCCGAGCATTCTTCACTGCACTGAACAGCATACACTACATCGCTGATCTTGTGTTTGGGTGGTTTGTCCTTGGGATGAACCAGTTTTTGTCTTAGGGTGTGACTTGGTTTGAAGTATACTGGGATGTCATGCTTGGAGAAGATTCTTCTGAGTTTCTCTGACAAGCCTGACACATATGAGATGACAATTTTCTTCCTCTTGTCCTTCCCATTCTCTGTAGTGGAAAGTAAAGCTCTTGGTTCTTTCAAAGGGATGGCACCTAGCCACTGGTGCAGATATGTAGATGACACCTGGGTCAAAATCAAAACCCAAGAATTAGAAGCCTTCACACGCCACATCAACTCAGTGGATAAATACATACGTTTTACCAGGGAGGACACCAGAGATAACAAGTTACCATTCCTGGACTGTGCGGTGCTTATCGAGGAAGATGGAAGCCTCAACATTGAAGTTTACCGGAAGCCCACACACACAGACCAGTATCTCCTCTTTGACTCCCACCACCCTCTGGAACACAACCTTGGGATGATCAGGACCCTACAACACCGTGCGGAAAGTGTTCCCTCTGAGGCAGAAGGGAAGCATAAGGAACACACACACATTAAGAAAGCCCTCAAAACATGCGGTTACCCCAACTGGGCCTTCATCAAATCAGCTAAGATGCACAGGAATGAAGGCCAAACACAAACTACAGAGAATGGGTCTCTCCACCATTTGGTTGAGAACTGAAGAAGCCTTTCGGATGAGAGGTGAAACATCTTCAAGAAACAAAAAGAAGTGCAGTCGCCTTTTTTCAAGCTCCAGAGAATAATTGTATGTAGTTTGTGAAATCCTGGAGATCAGTCAGTAATAATCTGTCACCCCAGAATGTTTTTCAGGAATTCTGGATTCATGATAGATAATAATGCAGCGCGCTGGATTTTCACAGTCAGCTTTAAAGTTTAATGGATAAAACAAACCCGAAGTAAACACACGTTACTCCTCCGCTCTTCCCCACCACAGCCTCAGGACCTCAGGGCTGATCTATGAATGAAGTTCCACAAGGGGGCAGCAGTGCTGTGGTTTGAGACAAGTCTTAGATATCTAACTTTAGTGAGATGACAAACTCATTAGAATAAATGATTTATTACAGGGACCGCAGGACTGCCAGGCTGAGAGTTACAGAGTGCAGTCATTTAGTCAACATGAAACTTTTCCCTCTGTGCCTGATGGGAGGGACTGATGAGTCTGAGGAGGCAGAACTTAAGACTGTGAATGTGGATGTAGTGCTCACCAAGTTAACTCAGGGTTTCCCCGGTGTGATCGCCTCATGGATCAGTTTACTGGCATCACAATGGCAAATTGTTTAAACAGAAAAAAAGGGGTCCGCACACCGGCAAAGCTCCTAAACCAGGTTTTTAATCCAAACAAATCTTAACAGCAAGTGACGTTTCGGGCCACAGATTGCCCTTCTTCAGACTTAACGAGAACAAAGCAGGACTCATCATATATATATATACACAATAATACGTCATGTGATGGATGCTGCCTACCTATCAGAAAGGAGGAAGGCAAAAAACACGTGTATGTAATCAACCATCAACAGCAAAGAAAATATATTACCAAAACAATAAATATATTTCAAATATACAATAAATATTTAAACAATCTAACTAATCATACATGTAGAAAGATACACACACACACACACACACACACATGTATATATAGAAAATACTACAATTATTAAAAAGTGTTCCAAGATTAAAATATATACCATCAAAAAAAGTACAAAAATCACAGTTAATTTATAAATAAGCAGTAGTCAAAATATAGGAATGGCAAAAAATAGAGACTATAAAAAAGGTCTCAAATCAAATTCCTCGTTAAGGCCATGAGGAGCCAATGTGTTCAAAGTAAAAATCCCAAAAGCCTCTTTTTAATAGAGAGGAATTGATGTCCCCACCACGACAATGGGGTTTAACTACTTCAATCCCACAATAAGTGAGAGTAGAGACATTATGTCCGGCTTGTGTGAAATGGACAGGAACAGAGCTTTTAGGATCCTGATTGCGTATACATGTGTGTTCTGATATTCTAATTTTTAATGGTCTAGTTGTTTTACCCACATACGCCAAACCACAGGGACATTTAAGTAAATAAATGACATTGTTAGTTTGACAAGTGATAGTATCTCTGATCTTGAAAGGTTTCCCACAGTGGGGAAGATTAAAGCTGGTGGTCATGTGAGTGAAATTGCACTGTGCACAATGACCACAGCTGTAGTTACCCGAAGGAATCTGTGTTAAAAACTGAGAAGGTTTTGGACTGGGGAGACAAGCTCTTACTAAAAGGTTTTTTAAATTCGGTGCCCCCTTATAGACAATACGAGGTGGTGTGTGAATACATTTCAAAGTCGGATCAGAATTGATAATATACCAGTGTTTTTTAATCATCGCTTCTAAGTCTTTGGCAAAAGGAGAAAAATGGAGAATACAATTAACGTTAGAAGTGGTATTTTTAGGCTTGGTACTAGACAAACATTCAGTTTGAGATATTCCCAAGAAACATTGGCGTGCATGTGTAACCCAACTCTGTTTGTCCTGCCTCTCAATGAAGCGTTTCTCATCTCTTGCAAAGAGAAAAAAAATCTGAATTTAGTGCTGCTCAAATCCTCTTTGAGCACCTTTACTTTACAAGAACAGACTATTTGACCTAAACACCCATTTTAAAATTTAATTTCTGTTCTTGTTTTTATATAACAGCTGCATATAACCAGCTATTATTAACATGAACTTTACAGCTGTCTTTGCATTTTGGTACTTGTCCTTTACAACTATGAAATACATAACCACAAGACTTCTACATTTATCATTATTTTAAAATATATTCTCAAAACAAAATAAATAACTTTTTTTTGGTAATGTTAATACTGGGAATATATTAAAAAAAATACTGGTACAAAATGAGTATTTCACATGAAACAGTTATCGCATTGTGTCAAATGAGGTCAGTTGAGGTTGAGATCTTGGTTATTTGATTGTTATGGAAAATGTTTATTTTAAAAATCATCCTAACCAATAGGAGTGATGTTTTTTAAATTCCATTAAAAAAATTACAATAAATATTTACACTATAAACACAAACATAACTATACAATTGTAGCCATAAAGTATGTACAGTTTACCACTGCATGTGTGTTTGTTTTAGTTGATCCTCCCTTGTAGACAGAATGAGCAGCATCATGAGGTCTGCAGCTCATTTAATGGCTCTGGGTGTCATTAATGATCACTGGAGGTGATGCAGACGTTTTTTTAGTTAAATTGTGTCGATTTCATTATTATTTATTTATTATTAAATAATTTATTAGCTTATTTCAGTGAAGGTGATGTTATGATGCCGATAGCAGCATAACATCAGTGACATTTAAAAGCTGTAACGCACTTTCAAAAATAATTGTGATGCTTTCAGTTTTTGATTCAGCTTTATTTAGCTGTTACTATAGCAACAACTATTCTTCTTGGGATCCACATCAGCTGATTGCTTCAGATGAAACACATATTTTTGACTGGCTGATTATAAAATGACGGCTGTCAGATGAAGCAGTCAGTGATAAATGTAAAATATGATAATTCTGAGTGTAGAAAGAAACTGAGATGAAGCACTTGGTTATTTTTTTTAAATAATGGAATTAATGAGTTAGTTAATTTTTGTTAACTTCTGTTATCTTTCTTTCAGCAGAAAAAGTGATCTGTGAAGATGAGGAGCCTTCTGGTTGGACATGACCACCTTCACTTTTGCTGAGTCAGCGGTGAGCTACAGAAGTTTGAGTACAGAGGTTTAAAGTGGTTTTTCAAATGTAAAATCCTTTTTAAACTATAAAATATTAAACATTTTTACAGTTTAACATCGTGTCGGGTCAAAGGTTTCCTCCCTTTTCAGGCTGCATCCCAGGTTTTTTACTTCCAAGTAGAGCCAGCATTAGAGGAAAAAAAAATCACAAAAATAGAGCAGAGTCGTTGGCAGTTGGTTTACTGAACAAAGAGTTTATTGAACAAAAAGTTTATTGAACAAAGAGTTCAATAACACACAGAAAAAAGGTAAAGAGGAAAAAGCGAAGCTTTTGTTCCTTAAGCAGATCCAGGTGATAGAAGCAGGCAGAGATGAAAAGCTCTCAGGCTTCTGAGAGCCTCAGTTTCTCTCTCCAAGGGAGGTCTAATCACTCCCTTATTATTATGTCATACGTCCTGATCTTTTCCTAATTGTGTTTTATATATAAATGTTTCTTAGAGTTACATATTTTGAATACATTTGCTTGCTTTTATTTAAAATCTTAGCCCCTCTATAAGGCTTTATGAAATTAGAGGCTAGAGTGGCCTGACCTTTATTGAAAGTTTTGCTTGACCTATTACATTTATCCAGCCCTCTTGGTAATTTTCCTTTCACATGCTACATGTGATGCTTAGCATTTCTTTGACAGCTCCATTACCTCATCTGTAAAAAGATTACCTCGTGGAAAATCTCCAACTCCCCTAACCCGGCTAGTCCTTGAAAAGCATCAAGTTCTTTTGATTTATGACCTGCACAGACTGCACACTGATTCTGCCAGGCAACAAATCCATCCATCCATCCATCCATCCATCCATCCATCCATCCATCCATCCATCCATCCATCCATCCATCCATCCATCCATCCTCTTCTGCTTATCCTGTTCAGGGTCATTTTGTTATGTACAATCATAAAAAAATCAAATCAATAGTCAGTCAGGTCAATAATCAGTAGTCCATTCAAATCAGTAGTGTCTTAGTTCAGCAATCAAACATTTCCATAATCCAGAGTATGCTTACAATCATTATTACTGAAAACATCTTGATTTAAAGTAATCAAAAGCAGTATAATACCCATCAAAAACACTATGTAAAAACATCTCAAAAGTAAAGTAAAAAACATTAAAAAATAGTACATAAAAACATACAAAAATATCCCACAATTACACATTTTAGATACAAATGCAGGGCTTAAATTCTATGGAGGGTCAGGTGTTTAAACGATCATGTTCTGAGTCATATTCTTGGTAATTTTGAAAATTGTGCTCAGACTTGAATGCAGATCCAGACTATCATCTGTGACTGCGGAAAAGGAGAGTAAACCATTATCAGAGATTAAACTGGGTTCTTTCTCACTCACTGGGAGTGACAAGCAGGGATCTGTTCTTTGTGTGAATCTTTGTGTGTTCAGTAAGTAGGGGTTATATAAAAAGAGAAAATGTATTTAAAAATTATTAGTTCATATTTTCTAGCATTAATCAAAACCAGCCTTACAAGGTGCTTTATAAAAATATATATTACACACTAAAATGAAATCAATAAGCACTGGGAAAAGATTATAATAAAAGTCAAAGCCTAAGGATGAATTATAAATACACTTGGCACATCATTTTAAAACAGACCCATGATAGGCTCAAGAACTGACTCAGTAGTTAAACATAAAATAAACCTCAGAAATAAATAAGCCTTTAGCTTATTTTTGATAAAGAAAAAAATATCTTCATTTTGTCCATTTTAAAAATGATTTCAAACAAATCAGATGTGAGTCTTTGTTTTAAATACAGTTTTAGTCCCTCCCTCATCAAGCCAGCTTGTTTCAGACCGAATGTGGTGAGGAGCTGCAGAAAGGCCCAGTATGAGATAAATACAGTGGGTACAGAAAGTATTCAGACCCCTTAAAATTCCACTCTTTGTTTCATTGCAGCCATTTACTAAAATCAAAAAGTTCATTTTATTTCTCATTGATGTTCACTCAGCACCCCATCATTACAGAAAAAAACAGAAATGTAGAAATTTTTTGCAAATTTATTAAAAAAGAAAAACTGAAATATCACATGGTCATAAGTATTCAGACTCTTTGCTGTGACACTCATATTTAACTCACATGCTGTCCATTTCTTCTGATCCTCCTGGAGATGGTTCGACTCCCTCATTGGAGTCCAGCTGTGTTTAATTAAACTGATTGGACTTGATTAGGAAAGGCACACACCTGTCTATATAAGACCTCACAGCTCACAGTGCATGTCAGAGCAAATGAGAATCATGAGGTGGAAGGAACTGCCCAAGGAGCTCAGAGACAGAATTGTGGCAAAGCACAGATCTGACCAAGGTTACAAAACAGTTTCTGCAGCACTCAAGGTTCCTAAGAGCACAGCGGCCTCCATAATCCTTAAATGGAAGAAGTTTGGGACGACCAGAACTCTTCCTAGACCTGGCCGTCCAGCCAAACTGAGCAATGGTGGGAGAAGAGCCTTGGTGAGAGAGGTAAAGAAGAACCCAAAGATCAGTGTGGCTGAGCTCCAGGGATGCAGTAGGGAGATGGGAGAAAGTTCCACAATGACAACTATCACTGCAGCCCTCCACCAGTCGGGGCTTTATGGCAGAGTGACCCGACAGAAGCCTCTTCTCAGTGCAAGACATGAAAAAACACATGAAGGACTCCCAGACTAAGAGAAATAAGATTCTGTGTCTGATGAGATGAAGATTGAACTTTTTGGCATTAATTCTAAGCGGTATGTGTGGAGAAAACCAGGCACTGCTCATCAAATTTGTAAAAAATTCTACATTTCTTTTTTTTTTTTTTTTCTGTCAAGATGGGGTGCTGAGTGAACATTAATGAGAAATAAAATGCACTTTTTTGGTTTTAGCAAATGGCTGCAATGAAACAAAGAGTGAAAATTTAAAGGGGTCTGAATACTTTCTGTACCCACTGTAAGCATTGGGTGGAGGTGACCTGGTCAAGTCTATTTCATTAGTTTTCCATGGTTTATCTTCCATACCACAGAGTCTAAATCTTTGTTTGAAATGAAAAACAATTTGTTTACTGTGATATTTTGTTTGAACAGAAAATACTCCAGGAAATAAAGAAACATGGCTTGTACATCTCAATCAGCAGTAGAGTACGTCAAGAGGGCCAGACGCCACCTGGTGAGAACTTTGAAGGGGCTCACTGTGATTGTGGAGAACCTGTACCAGAAAGGAGTTTTCTCAGAGGAAGAAGTCAGTAAAATAAAGACAGAGGGTGATGACTTTGATAAAACCAGAAGAATTGTGGACTCTGTCATAAACAAGGGGGAAGCAGCTTCCTATGAGTTTCTCAGGATTATTGACACAACAAGAAAGAGGTCCACAGAGAGGCCCCCACCTTTTCATGAAAATACACAGTTGACTTCCTCGTCACGAGACACGTTTGACCTGAACTACTGGATCAGCTGTTTTTCTTTTAACGAGGACATCAACACGGACATAATACAAGGTATTTTTAAAACAAACTGAAGTGTGTGACACGATTTCATGTTCATCAGTGAAATCAATAAATTACTCTTTTTTTCTTCTCTTACATCATCTTTCATTCAGGCCCTAAACCGTGCCACAGATACCAGCTGAAATTGAAATCAGAGGGTCAAAAGATTTCAGGAAGATCATGGACCAAAAGCAAAGCAGTTGTGTTCAACAAGCAGAGCTCCTTGTCCTACACTTCACTTGTGTTAGACACAAAAGGACAGGCTTCACCATCCAAAATAAAAAAGTCAAAGATCAAGAAAAGCAGGAAAGTTCGTACTAAAAAACTAAAGACCTACATACCTGAGGACAAACCAGGAACTTCCCCTGATGAACTGCTGAAAACATATCAGAAAAACATCCTTTTAGTTGGTAAACCTGGAGTTGGGAAGACGGCTGTGGTCCATCAGATGTTGAAGCTCTGGTCAGAGAAAGATAAGGATCTAGATTACATGTTCTACTTTGACATGAGAGAAACACCCACCATCACAGAGGTCCGTAAACTGGAGGATCTTCTCTTTGGTGTGTTCAGTGAACCAGATGAAGGCAAAGACGAGGTTTTAGAGGACATAAAGAAAAATGCTGACAGTGTTACTTTCATTTTTGATGGAGTCACAGATGTGCCCTCTACATCTGTGGTGTTTAAGCTCATTCAGAAGACCCTCCTACCTGAAGCAAAGATCATCATCACCTGCAGACCAGAGGATGAGTCAGCAGACTTCCTGTTAGATTGGGATTGTCTCAGAGTGGAAGTGAAAGGCTTCAGTGAACAGGGCATCAGAGAATATTTATCCAAGAATCTGAGTGAGGAACACTTGAACCAAGTTTTGTGTAACTTGGAGTTATTCACTCTTTGCCACGTCCCCATGTATGCTCTGATGGTGGCTGCCTGCTTCAGCTTTGAGGGCTCAGATGTCTCTCCACATCCCTGCACAGTTACAGAAATATACCTCAATATCCTCCACATCTGCATTCAGAGAAATGGTTGCAAGAATTTGAAAAATCAAACCAGCCAGTGCAATGCAATCCTGTCTTTAGCTGAGGCTGCTTTTTGTGCAATAGAAGAAAAAAATGTGAACCTATCATCACTGTCCCAGCTTGACAGCTGTGTTCATTTGTCCTTTTTGAATACGCTTCTAATTCAAGTCGGTCCAACTGTAAAGAAAGCCTCGTGTGCCTTTCTCCACTACACAGTTCAGGAGTTTTTTGCAGCGCTGTGGGTCTTGAAGGATCCAGAAAGAACCAGAGGTGTTCTCCAACAGTGTCTCACTGAGGACACGAAACACATGAAACATTTGGTCCCTTTCTTGTGTGGACTGTTGAATGAGAAGAACACTGATTTGCTAGAAAGTCTGATTCCTTCTCAGCAGCTCAGAGACACATCTGGCTGGTTGTTCAAGGACTTGGTGAACACCTTTGTAGATTGTAGTGACACTGAGGACTGTGAAATCGACCTGCTGTTCATATGTCAGTGCCTCTGTGAATCTCAGTCTCCTGAAGCCTGTCTCTATCTTCTGGATAAACTGGACTACGGTTTTGATCTGAGTGGGGAGACTCTTGATCCTCAGCATTGTTCTGCCATCTCCTATGTGATCAGCCAGCATAAGGAGAGGAAAATGCAGCTAAACCTGGAGGGCACAAAGATATCAAACCAAGGACTGAGAGCGCTATTAGGATGTCTCGACAAACTCCAAAGGTAAGGGAGAACATGTACTATTGAAATCAGAAGTTTACATACATCCAGTAAGCCTTTCTTAAATTAAACTGCTGGAAGTCTGTTCCTCTTAAACATCCAAGTGAAGTCCTCCTTGCTTTTTCCCCTTTTTTTTCAATGGTCACACCAATACCTGTATACCTTTCTCCTTTTTGTCACAACTTTCTCACTGCGGTATTGTATCACTTCCTGTTCCTGTTTCGGAGCAGTGTTTTGCTGTCTGTTAGCTGTTATATCTGTATAACTCGATTTATCTGGATAATAACATATTTTAGTGTAATCTTCACCTACTTTAAATAGCATACTCTTTGCTGAATCACCTGTATTCACATTACTCACTTTATTTGTTTTTAGAAATTCGCTAGCTTAGCTCAGCTAGTAGCTTAGCCCTTAGCCGACTCACTACCAGCATGGCTTCTTCTCCTGTCTCTCCTGCACTTTCCTGCTCTGGGTGTCACATGTTTAGTTACTCCTCGGCCTCCTTTAGCAGTAACGGTACTTGTAATAAATGTAGTCTGTTTGTAGCTCTGGAGGCCAGGCTTTCTGAACTGGAGACTCGGCTCCGCACCCTGGAAATTCCTGTATCTAGCCAGGCCCCTGTAGCGGGTGCGGACCATGGTAGCTTAGCCGCCGTTAGCTCCCCCCCAGCAGATCCCGAGCAGCAGGGAAAACAGGCCAGCTGGGTGACGGTGAGGAGGAAGCGTAGTCCTAAGCAGAAGCCCCGGGTACACCACCAACCTGTTCACGTCTCTAACCGTTTTTCTCCACTCGGCGACACACCCGCCGAGGAACAAACTCTGGTTATTGGTGACTCTGTTTTGAGAAACGTGAAGCTAGAGACACCGGCGACCATAGTCAAATGTCTTCCAGGGGCCAGAGCAGGCGACATTCATGGAAATTTGAAACTGCTGGCTAAGGCTAATCGTAGATTTGGTAAGATCGTTATTCACGTCGGCAGTAATGACACCCGGTTACGCCAATCGGAGGTCACTAAAATTAATATTGACTCGGTGTGTAACTTTGCAAAAACGATGTCGGACTCTGTAGTTTTCTCTGGGCCCCTCCCCAATCAGACCAGGAGCGACATGTTTAGCCGCATGTTCTCCTTGAATCGCTGGCTGTCTGAGTGGTGTCCAAAAAACGACGTGGGCTTCATAGATAACTGGCAAAGTTTCTGGGGAAAACCTGGTCTTGTTAGGAGAGACGGCATCCATCCCACTTTGGATGGAGCAGCTCTCATTTCTAGAAATCTGGCCAAATTTATTAACCCTCCTAAAAACTGACTACCCAGGGTTGAGACCAGGAAGCAGAGTTGCAGTCTTACACGCCTCTCTGCAGCTTCTCTCCTCCTGCCATCCCCCCAAAACCCCATCCCCATAGAGTCGGTGCCTGCTCCCAGACCACCAAAAACAAAAGCTAAAATTAGCAAAAAACTATTTAAGCATAAAAATTCAAAAACAATAAATAATACAGCTTCATCAACTGTACCAAAAAATAAAACAATTAAATGTGGATTGTTAAACATTAGGTCTCTCTCTTCCAAGTCCTTATTAGTAAATGATTTAATAATTGATCAACGTATTGATTTATTCTGCCTTACAGAAACCTGGTTACAGCAGGATGAATATGTTAGTTTAAATGAATCAACACCCCCGAGTCACAGTAACTGTCAGAATGCTCGAAGCACAGGTCGAGGAGGAGGATTAGCTGCAATCTTCAATTCCAGCTTATTAATTAATCAAAGACCCAGACAAAGTTTTCATTCTTTTGAAAGCCTGACTCTTAGTCTTGTTTATCCTAATTGGGAAAATCAAAAACCTGTTTTATTTGTTATTATCTATCGTCCACCTGGTCCTTACTCAGAGTTTCTGTCTGATTTCTCAGACTTTTTATCTGATTTAGTGCTCAGTTCAGATAAAATAATTATAGTGGGTGATTTTAACATCCATGTAGATGCTGAGAATGACAGCCTCAACACTGCATTTAATCTATTGTTAGATTCAATTGGCTTCTCTCAAAATGTAAAGGAGCCCACCCACCACTTTAATCATACTCTGGATCTTGTCCTGACATATGGCATAGAAACTGAAGACTTAACAGTATTCCCTGAAAGCCCCCTCCTGTCTGATCATTTCTTAGTAACATTTACATTTACTTTAATGGATTACACAGCAGTGGGGAATAAGTTTTATTACAGTAGAAGTCTTTCTGAAAGTGCTGTAACTAAGTTTAAGGATCTAATTCCTTCATTGTTATGCTCTTCAGTGCCATGTGCCAACACAGTGCAGAGCAGCTACCTAAACTCTGCTCCCAGTGAGGTTGATTATCTCGTCAATAGTTTTACATCCTCACTGCGTATAACTTTGGATACTGTGGCTCCTCTGAAAAGGAAAGCTTCAAATCAGAAGTGCCTGACTCCGTGGTATAATTCACAAACGCACAGCTTAAAGCAGATAACCCGAAAGCTGGAGAGGGAATGGCGTCTCACTAAATTAGAAGATGCTCATTTAGCCTGGAAAAAGAGTTTGTTGCTCTATAAAAAAGCCCTCCGTAAAGCTAGGACATCTTACTATTCATCATTAATTGAAGAAAATAAGAACAACCCCAGGTTTCTTTTCAGCACTGTAGCCAGGCTGACAAAGAGTCAGAGCTCTGTAGAGCCGAGTATTCCTTTCACGTTAACTAGTAGTGACTTCATGGATTTCTTTACAAAGAAAATTTTAGACATTAGAGAAAAAATTATTCATAACCATCTCAAAGATTATTCTTCATGTTCGGCTGCTTTCAGCACTGCTGGTATTTGTTTAGACTCTTTTGCTCCAGTTGATCTTTCAGAGTTAACTTCAATAGTTACTTCCTCCAAACCAGCAACATGTTTGTTAGATCCCATTCCTACTAGACTGTTCAAAGAAGTCTTTCCAATTATTGATGCTTCAATCTTAAAAATGATCAATCAGTCTTTATTAGTTGGCTATGTACCACAGACCTTCAAGGTGGCTGTAATTAAACCTCTACTTAAAAAGCCATCACTTGACCCAGCTGTCTTAGCTAATTATAGGCCAATCTCCAACCTTCCTTTTCTCTCAAAGATTCTTGAAAGAGTAGTTGTAAAACAGCTAACTGATCATCTGCAGAGGAACGGTTTATTTGAAGAGTTTCAGTCAGGTTTCAGAATTCATCACAGTACAGAAACAGCATTAGTGAAGGTTACAAATGATCTTCTTACAGCCTCTGACAGTGGACTCATCTCTGTTCTTGTCCTGTTGGACCTTAGTGCAGCTTTTGATACTGTTGACCATAACATTTTATTACAGAGATTAGAGCTTGCTATAGGTATTAAAGGTACTGCACTGCAGTGGTTTGAATCATATTTATCTCATAGACTCCAATTTGTTCATGTAAATGGGGAGTCTTCTTCACACACTAAGGTTAATTATGGAGTTCCACAGGGTTCTGTGCTAGGACCAATTTTATTTACATTATACATGCTTCCCTTAGGCAGTATTATTAGAAAGCACTGCATCAATTTTCATTGTTATGCAGATGATACTCAGCTTTACCTATCAATGAAGCCAGATGACACACATCAATTAGTTAAACTGCAGGAATGTCTTAAAGATATTAAGGCCTGGATGACCTCTAATTTCCTGCTTCTAAATTCAGATAAAACTGAAATTCTTGTTCTCGGCCCCACAAATCTTAGAAACATGGTGTCTAACCAGATACTTACTCTGGATGGCATTACTTTGGCCTCCAGTAACACTGTGAGAAATCTTGGAGTCATTTTTGACCAGGATTTGTCCTTCAATGCACATATTAAACAAATATGTAGGACCGCTTTTTTGCATTTTTGCAATATTTCTAAAATTAGAAACATCCTTTCTCAGAGTGATGCTGAAAGCTAATTCATGCATTTATTACTCCTAGGCTGGATTATTGTAATTCGTTATTATCATGGTGTCCTAAAAGCTTCCCTGAAAGGCCTTCAGCTGATCCAAAATGCTGCAGCTAGAGTACTGACAGGGATTAGAAAGAGAGAGCATATTTCTCCCATATTGGCTTATCTTCATTGGCTCCCTGTTAAATCTAGAATAGAATAGAATTTCCTTCTCCTCACATACAAGGTCTTGAATAATCAGGCTCCATCTTATCTCAAAGACCTCATAGTACCATATCACCCCAATAGAGCACTTCGCTCTCAGACTGCTGGCTTACTCTTCTGTGGAACCAGCTCCCAGCTTGGATTTGGAAGACAGACACCCTCTCTATTTTTAAGATTAGGCTTAAAAATAGAGAGGGTGTCTGTCTGCTGGGGGGGGGTTCCCATAATGCACTGTTTTTTTTTTTTCATTCACCTTATTTACTCTGTTTATACTCCACTCTGCATTTAAATATTAGTTATTACACAAACAACACATATGAAAGTCTGAGAAATCAGACAGAAACTCTGAGTAGGGACCAGGTGGACAATAGACAATAACAAATAAAACAGGTTTTTGATTTTCCCAATTAGGGTGGACAAGACTAAGAGTCAGGCTTTCAAAAGAATTAAAACTTTGTCTGGGTCTTTGATTAATTATTAAGCTGGAATTGAACATTGCTGCTACTCCTCCTCCTCGACCTTCGTGGTCGACAGTTACTGTGACTCGGGGGTGTTGATTCATTTAAACTAACATATTCATCCTGCTGTAACCAGGTTTCTGTAAGGCAGAATAAATCAATATGTTGTTCAGTTAGTAAATCATTTACTAATAAGGACTTGGAAGAGAGAGACCTAAAGTTTAATAATCCACATTTAATTGTTTTATTCTTTGGTACAGTTGATGAAGCTATATTATTTGTTTTTGAATTCTTTAGGCCTAAATAGTTTTTTGCTGATTTTAGCTTTGTTTTTTGGTGGTCTGGGAGCAGGCAACGTCTCTATGAGGATGGGGTTTGGGGGGATGGCAGGAGGAGAGAAGCTGCAGAGAGGCGTGTAAGACTGCAACTCTGCTTCCTGGTCTCAACCCTGGGTAGTCAGTTTTTAGGAGGGTTAATAAATTTGGCCAGATTTCTAGAAATGAGAGCTGCTCCATCCAAAGTGGGATGGATGTCGTCTCTCCTAACAAGACCAGGTTTTCTCCAGAAACTTTGCCAATTTTATAGGAAGCCCACGTCGATTTTTGGACACCACTCAGACAGCCAGCGATTCAAGGAGAACATGCGGCTAAACATGTCGCTCCTGGTCTGATTGGGGAGGGGCCCAGAGAAAACTACAGAGTCCGACATTGTTTTTGCAAAGTTATGCACCGAGTCAATATTAATTTTAGTGACCTCCGATTGGCGTAACCGGGTGTCATTACTGCCGACATGAATAACGATCAGGGGTGGACTGGCAATCGGGCGTACCGGGCATTTGCCCGGTGGGCCGACAGTCCTCAGGGGCCGATGCCGTTGGATTTTTTTTTTTTCTTCCCTTTTTTTTTTTCCTAAGAGACTGGCCCACAATTTAGAGGGGGCAGCCCATTGGCCCATCTTCAATATAGACAGTGGACAGAACCAATCAGGATATAGGATGAAAGCGGCCCCACCCTTTCTCTGCGTGGTGCAGAACACTGAAACTACTCCCGCTAGTAGTTTCAGAGTTGAGCGCGTGTGTTAAAGGAGAGGCAATATGGATTAACCAGAAAGGAGGTGCGGAGAAGTTACGTGTGAAGAAATTGAAGAGTGTCCCTGTAGATGCTACAAAATGTGTAAAGATCACAGACATGTTCGCTGCTGTAGCCTCCACGTCCTCTGTAACAGCAATGCTGCAGTAACAGCATTATTGTGGGGTCTTTACCTTACACTATAAACTAATTTAATGAGTAGGCTACACTCTAATATTTCTGTCTCTGCTGAAAAGCTAATTCATGCATTTATTACTTCTAGGCTGAACTATTGTAATTCATTATTATCAGGCTGTCCTAAAAGCTCCCTGAAAAGTCTTCAGATGATCCAAAATGTTGCAGCTAGAGTGCTGACAGGGACTAGAAAGAGAGAGCAGATTTCTCCCATATTGGCTTCTTTTCATTGTCTCATAATACCATATCACCCCAAAAGAGCACTTTGCTCTCAGACTGCTGGCTTACTTGTGGTTCCTAGGATACTTAAGAGTAGAATGGGAGGCAGAGCCTTCAGCTTTCAGGCGCCTCTTCTGTGGAACCAGCTCCCAGCTTGGATTTGGAAGACAGACACCCTCTCTATTTTTAAGACTAGGATGAACGATGGGTTTTCTCTGTAATTATTGTGGGGTCTTTACCTTACAGTATAAAGTGCCTTGAGATGCCTGTTTGTTGTGAGTTGGCAATGTATAAATAAAATGTAATTGAATTGAAAAATTGAATTAAAAAAGGCTGAAACTGTAATATCTCTTAAAAAAAGAAAAAAAAATCAACTTTAACCCTCCAGCATTAATAACAATTAAGTTTAGGGGACAGTGAAGTGGTATGAAGGGGGCCCCAAATAAAATATTGCTTAGGTCCCCTTCAAGGCTTGGGCAGACTCTGCTGTAGGTGAAGACAGCAGCAGTGTGATGAGCAATGGCGATTGATTAATATCAATATTTATTTACATTTGCATAGTTCCCCAAATCAGGCAGCAAACGGTCAAGGCCGAGAAGTGTTGGATGAGCAGCAAGTGTCCATTTTAGGCTGCATCATAGCATTTTAGATATTAAGGTTAAAGGTGTCCTGAAAGGCTGCACAGTAGTTTGAATTTGTAGCCTCTGTGCTGGTTAAACATGTTTTAAAAAGCCCTCAAGCAGGTGAAATAACAGATTTTAAAAAACTAAATGATACATCAAAGCTTTGCAATTTAAGCATTACTAAAGTAAGTTTAAAAAAAAAAAAAGTATAAAAGTATTATTAGCAAAAGGTATGCCCACACTGAATAAGAGTAAAACAGTGTCAAATGCTTCTAAGACATAATTGCGGGCCGGTCTAAGCCAAAAATGCCAGGGACGATTTTTTTGTCCCAGTCCAGCCCTGATAAGGATCTTACCAAATCTACGATTAGCCTTAGCCAGCAGTTTCAAATTTCCATGAATGTCGCCTGCTCTGGCCCCTGGAAGACATTTGACTATGGTCGCCGGTGTCTCTAACGTCACGTTTCTCAAAACAGAGTCACCAATAACCAGAGTTTGTTCCTCGGCGGGTGTGTCGCAGAGTGGAGAAAAACGGTTAGAGACGTGAACAGGTTGGTGGTGTACCCGGGGCTTCTGTTTGGGCCTTCTCTCTCTCTGTCTCTCTCTGTCTCTCTCTGTCTCTCTCTCTCTCTCTCTGTCTCTCTCTCTGTCTCTCTCTCTGTCTCTCTCTGTCTCTCTCTCTCTGTCTCTCTCTCTCTGTCTCTCTCTGTCTCTCTGTCTCTCTCTCTCTGTCTCTCTCTCTGTCTCTCTCTCTGTCTCTCTGTCTCTCTGTCTCTCTCTGTCTCTCTCTCTCTGTCTCTCTCTGTCTCTCTGTCTCTCTCTGTCTCTCTCTCTCTCTGTCTCTCTGTCTCTCTCTCTCTCTGTCTCTGTCTCTCACTCTGTCTCTCTCTCTCTGTCTCTCTCTCTCTGTCTCTCTCTGTCTCTCTCTCTCTCTCTGTCTCTCTCTGTCTCTCTGTCTCTCTCTGTCTCTCTCTCTCTGTCTCTCTCTCTCTCTCTCTGTCTCTCTCTGTCTCTCTCTCTCTGTCTCTCTCTCTCTGTCTCTCTCTCTCTGTCTCTCTCTCTCTCTCTCTCTCTGTCTCTCTCTGTCTCTCTCTGTCTCTCTGTCTCGCTCTGTCTCTCTCGCTCTGTCTCTCTCTCTGTCTCTCTCTCTCTCTCTCTCTCTCTCTCTGTCTCTCTCTCTCATTGGCTCCCTGTTAAATCTAGAAAAAATTTAAAATCCTTCTCCTCACATACAAGGTCTTGAATAATCAGGCCCCATGTTATCTCAAAGACCTCATAGTACCATATCACCCCAACAGAGCACTTCCCTCTCAGACTGCTGGCTTACGTGTGGTTCTCAGGACCCTCACTGTTTTTAAGATTAGACTTAAATGTTTCCTTATTGATGCTGGGGGGTTCCCATGATGGTGGGAGTGTTTCTTTTCTTTCACTCATTTTTACTCTGCTTATACCCCACTCTGTATTTAATCATTATTTATTATTAATCTCTGTCTCTCTCCCCTCAGCCCCAACCAGTCACAGCAGATGACCCCCCCTCCCTGAGCCTGGTTCTGCTGGAGGTTTCATCCTGTTAAAAGGGAGTTTTTCCTTCCCACTGTCACTAAGTGCTTGTTCATAGGGGGTCGTTTGACTGTTGGGTTTTCTCTGAAATTATTGTAGGGTGATTACCTTATAATATAAAGTGCCTTGAGGTGACTGTTTGTTGTAATTTGGTGCTATATAAATTAATTAATTAATAAAATAATTAAAATCCAGTGGCACCAGGCAAGAATGGTCAAACTCACATTTAAAACTAAGAGTTAGTGTAACTCCCTGGAGTAGAAGAGGTTTGCCTCTATGGGACTGTAAAGTCACTGAGAGGAAGAGTTTGACCGTTCTGTGGACAGAAGCTGAGACTCCCAGCTTTACCTGTGTGCATCAAACAAGGACTTCTGTGCAGGAACCATAGCTCTGTTTGGAGACCTCAGTGTTCACATTGGTGTTGATGGACAAACTTTCAGGGGGAGGAATAGCCTGCATTTTCTAAACCATTTTTTGTGCTATGTGAATTTTGTCCTTCTGTAATGTATTGCGCAGCCCAAAGTCCTGAATAGATTAAAGCTTCAGCATCACTTGTATGCAAATTTACATTTCAAAACTGGGGTAATTTCCTTCTTAAATACTTCCCAAAGAGGGGATCAGGGCTTTTCCTTTCAGTCTATACATGTCAACAGCATGATTGCAGTGAACTGCTTGTTGAAATGTAGGAACTAGAATGAAAAGAACAGGTTAAATCCATTTTGGTATGAATCAACAGAACAGACTTCACAGTTATTAACAGCTGATTACTTGTCAATTAATTCAAAGTTCTCTAATAAATGTCCAATTGTAGGAGTCACGTCTTGTCACGACAGATGTGGACCATTTGTCTTCTCAGTGAGGAGCAGGTGGATTACATCAGCCTACTTCACTTCACTGAGAACCAGCTGCACCTTTCAGTCAACAGTAAAACACAACTCTATGAACGAGCTGCAAAAGTCCTGCAGAAAAGTGCTGAGAAGCTTAAAGTCTACCTCCACTGGGATCAGAGAAGTTCTGTTTGCCCAACTGTGAGCGAGTTCCTCTTACAGTGTTTACCCTGCATCCACTCACTCAGGTATAATCTATACACACTAAGCTACATATGCCTAGTTCAGACCTACATCTGTGTTTCATCTGTCTTTACCTTCCAAATGTGTCATTTTAACAGAAATTATTAATGCAATTAAAATACTAATTTTAACTATATATTTTTTATCCAGTTTCTGTCGGTCATCAGAAATTCTCTCACATCAAGCTGAGTTCTTGATGAATCTCTTCATTGGAGCAGCAGAGAGAGAACAGCAGACAGGAGAGAAGATACTGGAGCTGTTATCATCAGCGTGCAGATATGAAACATTAATTTGTAACAACAGGGATAAAAAATGTCAGTGTGATTTCCTGCTGGATCTGTACTCCCATGCAAAGGACCATGAGACTCAGACAGGTCTGAGTGTCCTTCCATCATTACAGTCAGTTCTTCCAGCTCCTGCAGTCTGGTTCATAAACCTCTCAGAGAGAAAGGCCTCCATCCTCCTGGAAGTGCTGAAACTCCAACCAGAGAAGAAACAAGTGGAGCTGAGAGGCTGCTCACAGGAAGAGAGTGAAGTGAGGAGTTTCCTGCAGTGTCTGCCTTATATCTCACAGCTCAGGTAAATCACACATATTGTATTCGGCAGCTCAGTGAACAGTGTTTATAGAGAACATGTATTTGCTGTATGCAGTTTGTTTTCATCACATGAGCATGATGGTTCCTCCTCCTCACTGACCTGTGCTCACACAGCACATAACAGTGTGACCTGAGTCTCTGAGGTTTCTCTCAGCATCTCAGCTCTTCTCTTTTAGACTCTCTATTGTGAAAAGTGTTCTCACAGTCTGATCTGAATTTCTTCACTATTAAAGACAAAATGAAAACATGAAGAATCTTTAAATATGTAACACTGACAGGAAAACTGTCTGTAATTAAGTGTGAAATGGTTCATAGCACTTAAACACATCTCATCATTTGAAGAAGTGCATTGCAGTCATTGTTATATTAATATGCAGTGTTTAAATGTCTATGACCACCACCCAATGGAAAGTTTGTTACAGCTGCCATAAATCAACATTATTGTAATTAAAAAATCATTTATTTTATAGTAATGTTAATGCACCAACTCGTCCATTGAAATTATATGTTTTTGCATTTTTGGCCACAGCGGCTTTTTGTGACAGTGGAGAGAGACAGGAAATGGGGGAAAGATACAGGGAAGACAGGCGGGCAAATAGGTGACGGGCCGGGACGCGAACCCACGCCGCCCTCAACGCAGCGTGGCGTGTGTATGTGGTTGCCGGCTTCACCACTAAGCCATCCAAGCGCCCCAAAATAACATGTTTAATGCTAAAATATAATTACAAAAAAAGTACAAAAAATAGTGAAGCTTATTATTTTTGATTAAGAAGCCAAATTACAGTTATTGTTTTTACACTCCTGAGCAGAGAAATTAGTTTTAGTGGTTAAATGGTTTTGCTTGATTCATTTCTGACTTCACATGCTGTCTCAAATTTGGGTATAAAAATGTAATTTTATACTTTTAATTGCTGATTAGATAACTACATAATTTTGATTTTAAACATGTTTTTGAAAATTTTCTAAAATATTTGTTTCTTTGTTTTGTGACAGGCAGTTTAATTAATTAGTGAAGCACTGATGTTGAGATCAAATCATCACTAAATGTTTCCTTCTTATTGTTACAGTGTTGATCGTTGGAGGTCACATGAAGAAATGAGGTTCTTTGTGAATCTGTTCTGTGCAGCAGCAGAGAGAGAACAGCAGACAGGAGAGAAGATACTGGAGCTGTTATCATCACTGTGCACATATCAAACATTCCCTTATACTGACACAGACATGGATCCGTGTGATTTCCTGCTGGATCTGTGCTCCCATATGAAGGACTATGAGACTAAAACAGGTCTGAGTGTCCTTCCATCATTACAGTCAGTTCTTTCAGCTCCTGCAGTCTGGTCCATAAACCTCTCAAAAACAAAGACCTCCATCCTCCTGGAAGTGCTGAAATTCCAATCAGAGAAGAAACAAGTGAAGCTGAGACGCTGCTCACAGGAAGAGAGTGAAGTGAGGAGTTTCCTGCAGTGTCTGCCTTATATCTCACAGCTCAGGTAAATCACATGTTCTTCACATGAGTGAAATATCAGTAAGAAAAGACGTGCTGTGAAAGGAAGTGATGGAAATAACTGAAGTCTTCAAACTGTAACCAGATTGTGATATCCAGCTGCAGCAGACTGGAAACAGAGCAGGCCTCTGACTTAATTAGAAAATGAAATGATGTGAATAATAACACTGTAGCTCAGTGACATGTCAGTCCTGTTCATACATCCCCATAAAATATAAATCCCAGGATGAACTTGGAGTTCAAATTAATTTTGGCTTTTTTAATAACACAGAAACTTCAGGAGAAAATCAAACAGCCTGTAAACATCTGTGTTCACTGAGAAAGTGTCAAACATTGATTTAAGTTTAATTTTCAAAAACACATTAAAGTAAAGTTACATTACTGAGTTTTTCAGTTAAATAATTACTTCCATTAATTATTGACATGAAGCTGCACTTTGACTGAACTTTACTGAGGATGATGATGATGATTGTAGCAGCTCTATAGTGAGCAGCAGATGAAGATCTCAGACAGCAGAGTCTTCATCACTTTGTGTGTCCACCTGCAGATGGAGAAGATCTGCTCTAACAGGATGAGTGTTTGTGTTGTAAGAGTGTAAAACAGTGTTGAGCTGCTCTGATGGAAGATGTGTTTAACATGTAGCTTCATCATGTACAGGAAGGACATGGACCAGATGGAGTCCATCAGTAGTGTGTGGTTGTGTTTACGCAGCTAAGATCAAATCATCACTAAATGTTTCCTTCTTATTGTTACAGTGTTGAACCTTGGTGGTTAAATGAAGAAATCAGGTTCTTTGTGAATCTGTTCTGTGCAGCAGCAGAGAGAGAACAGCAGACAGGAGAGAAGATACTGGAGCTGTTATCATCACTGTGCACATATCAAACATTCCCTTTTACTGACACAGACATGGATGATGAATATCAGTCTGATTTCCTGTTGGGTCTGTACTCCCATGTGAAGGACTATGAGACTAAATCAGGTCTGAGTGTCCTTCCATCATTACAGTCAGTTCTTTCAGCTCCTGCAGTCTGGTCCATAAACCTCTCAGAGACAAAGACCTCCATCCTCCTGGAAGTGCTGAAACTCCAACCAGAGCTGAAACAAGTGGAGCTGAGAGGCTGCTCACAGGAAGAGAGTAAAGTGAGGAGTTTCCTGCAGTGTCTGCCTTATATCTCACAGCTCAGGTAAATCACATGTTCTTCACATGAATGAAATATCAGTAAGAAAAGACGTGCTGTGAAAAGAAGTCATGGAAATAATTGAAGTCTTCAAACAGTAACCAGATTGTGATATCCAGCTGCAACAGACTGGAAACAGAGCAGGCCTCTGACTTAATTAGAAAATGAAATGATGTGAATAATAACACTGTAGCTCAGTGACATGTCAGTCCTGTTCATACATCCCCATAAAATATAAATCCCAGGATGAACTTGGAGTTCAAATTAATTTTGGCTTTTTTAATAACACAGAAACTTCAGGAGAAAATCAACCAGCCTGTAAACATCTGTGTTCACTGAGAAAGTGTCAAACATTGATTTAAGTTTAATTTTCAAAAACACATTAAAGTAAAGTTACATTACTGAATTTTTCAGTTAAATAATTACTTCCATTAATTATTGACATGAAGCTGCACTTTGACTGAATGTATACCGAGGATGATGATGATGATGATGATGATGATGATTGTAGCAGCTCTATAGTGAGCAGCAGATGAAGATCTCAGACAGCAGAGTCTTCATCACTTTGTGTGTCCACCTGCAGATGGAGAAGATCTGTTCTAACAGGATGAGTGTTTGTGTTGTAAGAGTGTAAAACAGTGTTGAGCTGCTCTGATGGAAGATGTGTTTAACATGTAGCTTCATCATGTACAGGAAGGACATGGACCAGATGGAGTCCATCAGTAGTGTGTGGTTGTGTTTACGCAGCTGAGATCAAATCATCACTAAATGTTTCCTTCTTATTGTTACAGGGTTGATCGTTGGAGGTCACATGAACCAATCAGGTCCTTTGTGAATCTGTTCTGTGCAGCAGCAGAGAGAGAACAGCAGACAGGAGAGAAGATACTGGAGCTGTTATCATCACTGTGCACATATCAAACATTCCCTTTTACTGACACAGACATGGATGATGAATATCATAGTGATTTCCTGTTGGGTCTGTGCTCCCATGTGAAGGACTATGAGACTAAAACAGGTCTGAGTGTCCTTCCATCATTACAGTCAGTTCTTTCAGTTCCTGCAGTCTGGTTCATAAACCTCTCAGAGACAAAGACCTCCATCCTCCTAGAAGTGCTGAAACTCCAACCAGAGAAGAAACAAGTGAAGCTGAGAGGCTGCTCACAGGAAGAGAGTGAAGTGAGGAGTTTCCTGCAGTGTCTGCCTTATATCTCACACCTCAGGTAAATCACATGATCATTAAGAAATGTAACTGTGACATCATTAATGGTTGTGTGTTTCTAATTTTACCTTAGAACATAATATGGTTTGTAATAGCTGTAATGATGTATCTCAGGCTGTGGTTTCATCTTCTCTGTGTTTTAGTGCTGGTCCAGAGTTCTTCCAGAGAGTGTGTACATCCATCTCTGTCAGATCCAGAGAGGAGGCCCAGCAGCTGGAGTCTCTGCTGCAGCTGCTGGGGTTCCAGCTGCTGTTAACAGGAGACTTAGACAGGAGAACCTGCTGCTCTGTGGACTCAGTTCTCAAACTGTGTGGCTCTAAAGTGGATCTCATCCTCACACCCAGCAGGATGTCTGTCAGAGGAGCCGCTCTGCTCTTTAGACACACAACACAACTACACAGTCTGAGGCAGGAGTTTAAATCATGGCTCTCTCTTGTTCTTATAACACCATTTATCTGCTGTCCACTCTGAATCTTTATCTGCTCA
Organism: Archocentrus centrarchus; assembly: GCF_007364275.1. Classification (NCBI taxonomy): domain Eukaryota; kingdom Metazoa; phylum Chordata; class Actinopteri; order Cichliformes; family Cichlidae; genus Archocentrus; species Archocentrus centrarchus. The sequence continues at coordinate 4,778,289 of NC_044347.1, forward strand.
TCATTTCTGCTCTTCTCTCTCTGATCTTCAGGCTTTCCATCGACATGTCCTTGCTGCTGTGTCAGTGGGTAAGAAGAGGCAGAGTGGGCTGTCCACTGGCTGTTGAAGAGCTTTCTCTGGTGCCTGAGAAAGTCCAACCATCAGAGAGAGTATTGCTGAGGGCTGTCAGTAGTTTGGCCTCCCTGCTGAGATCCTGGACAGTCAGACGGTTAGACCTGACTGAGACCTGCATCCCTGCTCAGAGACTCATGACACTGCTGCTCCATGATGGTCCTCTAACAATCAAGTAAATGTCTTTCCTGAACTCTGTGAACCAAACAGAATATAGATTTAAGAGATGATTATTATTCTTTATTCTGATCTCTGCAGACTGAGTGAAGAGAACTTCCAGCAGCTTCTGGTCCTCCTCCATGAAGTCCAGGACAAGAACTTGACTTTGTCCTTCTTGAGTAAGGTTGGTGGAGACCTGAGCTCCTGCTGTCTGAACTGGGAGCTTCTTCTCTATCTGCTGCAGCAGTGGTCAGCTCAGACCATCACTGTGGACCTGAGGAGGAACCTCTTCTTACAGGAGGAGACCACACGTCTGCTTCCTTTTCTGGACAAGATCGTGTTTAGAAGGTGATGAATTTAGTTTGATCTTCTACCAAATACACAGTTTATCCTGTTTAATCATGAGTCTCATCTTTAATCAGCAGTTTATGTTTTCAGGCCCAGTCCCAGCTTTGTGATGACCTCCATCAGAGAGCTCCACAGAGCTCATGCCAGTCACGCTGTACCCAGTTTACTGAGGTCATTTGATCATGTGATCAACCTGAGCTGCAGAGAGCTGGACTCAGTGGACTGTGCTGCTCTGATCTTCATCCTCAAACATGGAGACAGAGTTAAACTGAACCTCCTGTGGACCTCCATACCAGCAGAGGGAATAGAGTCCATCCTCTTCATGCTGCACAGAGTTTCTGATCTCAGGTCAGATATCAGTGCTCGTTTCTCAGAGCTGCACCTGAATCAGTGCTGCACCTGTATCAGTGCTCCACCTGAATCAGTGCTGTACAACACACTGGACTTTATTCAGCCTGTCAGTTGTTTAAACTGTGGTTATATTTTCATATTTGTCTCAGTGATGACTGCAGCTCATTGTTGACATGTTCTTATATATTTATATGGAGCCTGTTCAGGGAGGTTTCTGTGGTCTGCTCTTAGATCCACTGAGCTTTGGTGTTGTGTGTCACATCCTCCTCCAATATACTCTCCCAGCACTGCTCTGTCTCCAGCCTTGGTGGGGGTGCTGGTCTCATATTGTTCTCCTGCCACTGAGAGTCCACCTTAGATGGTTCATTGGAGAACATCTGGTTTATTCTCACAGCTGTTCTGTCTCTGCTATACCTCTTCAAGCAGCCAGCCAAGGCTGTGAGTCTTTGCTTGGCAGTCTCTAAGGCCTCAGGTATCAACAGCCTGTTGTACTTCTTAGTTTCTCCTTTCTTCTTCACACCTTTCTGCACCTCTGACAGCTGGCTAACTTCCCTCCGTGCTGCCCTGAGCTTAGCCTCTAGTCTTCTTTTGCATGCAGGGCACTGCTCCATGAGGCGTCTTATCAGATCCTGAGTATCAGTGCTGATCAACTGATTGATTTCAGTGATGAAGTAAGGACTGTCCACAGTAGACTTTCAGAGGGTACTTCATGTAGTCTTGGTAGTCAGCTTTGAGGGGTCCAGGTTTCCATCTTAGCCGTGATCTCATCTATTCAGAGTACAAGGTTTTCTTTAGCACTCGTCCTGAGTCACTGCAGCAGTGAGACCAGGCTCACTCCCAGTCATTTATTAATCTGAACAAAGCAACAAGAGAGTCAAAATAAACAGAAGTTTAATGTCTTTTGATTTACACCATCGTCCAAAGTGCCTACTTATGACTTTTTAAAGCACATATAATCAACATTATCTACAGCACTCTGTATCTGTAGGTTTCCTGAGGACAGAGTTACACTTCATCATTGCTGACAATGATGCCTTTGATGTGATTATAATGCAATAAATTCTGGACAACACAGTTATCAGATAAACTGAGTCCTGATTCATTTTAGTAGCTGTAAACCTGGGCTCAGTGTGACTCTGATTAACAGAGCAGTGCATAAATCCACCAGCTGATTACAGTAGTCTGTTTTACTGGGCGCTCCTCCTGCTAGTCTATACTGTTATCAGATGTAGTCTCAAAGATCAGTGATGTTTATCTAACCCAGCAGTTTGCTTGCAGCCTCTGTGATTTAGTTTTTCTTTCTCCATCTGTTTCCTTGCAGTGTTGACAGGAATCAGCTGCTGAGGTTCATCCGCTGCTGTGCTGCCTGTGACGCCCAGCAGGAGGCAGCGTCAGGCCTGCTGAGGACTCTGCAGCACAGCTTGGATCTGTCCTGCTCTGGATCTGAGCTACCAGAGGAGGGTCAGACTGAGCCTCTGAGTCTGACTGCTGATGACTGCAGGGCCGTCTCCACCGTCCTGAGACACAGCAGCCGGGACACACAGCTCGACCTGCGAGACTGTGAGGTGGAGGACAGCGTGCTGGACCTGCTGTTTCCCGTCCTCCACAGGGTCCACCTCAGGTGGGAAAGAAGAACCTAAACCAGAGAGAAGCTCGTTCACGTTGGTGCTGATGCATCCTGACAGTTTCTCTCTGCTCTGTTTGTCTTGTTTAGAGTCAGTAAAACTGTCCTCCTCCAGCTGCTGTCTCTGGTTCCTGTGAACACTGAGGGGGACACAGCGAGGCGGGCGGAGTCCCTGTGCAGAGCCCTGGGTGGAGAGCTGGATCTCAGCCACACCACCCTGGATCAGAGGGCCTGTGGGGCTTTGGTCCAGATGCTGGACTCGTGTGAAGGGCTGACAGAGCTGGACCTCAGTCACTGTCAGCTCACTGACCAGCTGCTGCTCACTCTCATCACACATCTGCACAAAGTCCAAGTCCTGGAGTGAGTGTCGCACTGATCCTTCTCTGGGAGGCACCAACAAACATCAGCCCTGCTCACACACACTACAATAATATGATGTGCAGAGAAATTAGTGTCACGTGTTGTGTTTGTGTTACAGTCTGAGTCACAATCAGCTCACTGATGCTTCGACTGCTGCGTTACTCCAGCTGCTCTCCATCAACCCCTCCATTGACTGTGTGCAGTGAGCCAACATGAATCAGTGCAGCATCAGTGAAGAAGCTTCTCCTCAGACTCTCAGAGGAATCATTCTCAGTCTGAGCTCACATCAGTTCATGTTTTGTGTCACTGAGTGACCTTTGCCCTCTGCTTCGGTCTCTTTCTAGACTCTTCAGCAACAACATCGAGCACAGAGCAGCCTTTAAGGAACACGAGCAGTTTGAGATCTGGTGAAGTCGTCGTCATCATCAGGGAGTCGTTGGTTCCTCTCGTCATCGTTACATTAAAGTATTGGGTGGAGAGCAGACACTGATGCTGCCCTCATACATTAATGTATGACATCAACATTAGATCAGACAAGTTCTGATGACTACATTAGATATTTTAAATATTGTGATTAAGAAAACAGTTATTTCAAATCAAAGATCATATCTTCCATCTTTGTATCTGAAGTGTTGCAGACTTTTGTTTTATGGAGCTCTGATTCCAGCTGACTGTCATCCTGATGTTTACACATTAGATTGTTTGGTTGTGATTGTGACTGAATTATTTCCTCACAGTGAAACAAAGAGAGACCATCACAGTGACATCAGTGAGCCGACCTCACTGAGTTTATGGAGCTTTGTAATAACTGCAGGTCTGCATGTTTCAGCTAAAACTGAGTAATTTATAACGACTTCTCAGAGTAATGATGTAATAATTAACATGTCAGTATGTTCATGCTTATTGGTCCATTTAAGTTTGTTCCTTTTCTGTGACAATATAAAGAGAATATTGATAAAAATGGTTAAAAGCATAAAGTCTGTTTTCTGAAATAAAAATGCACTAAAATTTCACACTATGCATTTTCCTGATGGGAATCTCTCATACTTTAAGGGTTTTGTTGGGTTATTTTGAAATTTCTGCTTATTATGATTTATTTTATATCTGTTTATTATTGTTACTTTAGAGTTTGGACTGAGTTTTGTAATTGTAACCCTTTTAAAATATGTTCATGTAAAATATAATGGAATAAATATGTTCATGGCTAAAAAATAGTATTTGTTGAAAATGTATTGAATAATTTGATTTTGTTTAATAAGAAAATGACAAAAGTTTTGTGTATTTATTTCATTTGTATGACCTGTAACCTTTTGTGGAAAGAACCAATCACATCTCAGGTCAATGGACAGGAAATGAGGGGTGATTGAGAACGTTACTATTGGTAAATAGAGTGCAGTCAGCATGATTTATGAAGGGCTTATATATAAAAAGAAGAAACTGAGATTATTTATTGAGATATTGGACAATGACTGCTATTGTGATTGGATGACCGCTCATCCCGAAGATCTGGAACACACCTAGAGACCCTCTGATACTACGTTTCCACTGCCGAGGTGCCGGTGCTTGTCCTCGTTTCAATGAACCCGCGAAACACTTAAGAATGGGCCTGCGTTTCCACCGTACGATGCGAATTGATCCTTTATGTATGAGTGTGGGCGCGTGGATGCTGAAGGTACCGAGCACACAGTGAGTTCGCAATAGAAAAAATGCTGAACGGTTCAAATAGTGGCACCAGTACCCACTCAGTCAAAAAGGAGCCTGAGACTGGGTGACTGAATAAGGTAAAGTAGTGACTTATGAAAGGATGGCATTAGGTTCCAGATCGGACAGACTAATAAATGTTAAAGTGGGGCATTTATCTAGACTTTATATCCACACTTATGTAATGACCAGGCACAAATATGACAAAACTGTTACAGGTATAAATTCAGGCGTTTGTTAACATTTTGGTGCTTTCAAGTTACACAGGCTTGATTTCTTTTGTCTCTTTTTCCTTCCACCATGAGAATCAGAGGCCTGTAATTAAGACGACTTCTTTTGGTTTAGGTGGAGGTTATGAAAATACTTTACTGTATGTATGTTGGATTGCTCTGGTTCTGAGAAAAATATCACATCATGAAAGAATAATTTGCTGCATCAGCACTTTGCTCATACTCACGTCCTCTAAAATAATGAAGGCATCAATAACAGCGTCTTTCAAAGGGAACCACAGAGCTCGATGGTGGGATCATGAGAGGAGGAGACATCACAGGCTCTGATTAAAGTACCTGGACTGATGAAAAGTATCACCAAAGCTACCTCCACCTTTGCTTCACCTGCTGGCAGAGGTCAGCTTATGCTGACATGGTGCCACAAGCTGAAGAGGCAGCTGCAAACCAAACGTCCTTTTTGGGAGAAACTTTGTTGACTTCAAGGGAGTCCTGGATCTGAACCAGAGGCAACAAGACAGGAAGTGGATAACAGTGTTTATTCTAGCTGGGTGGAGACACTCATGCATGAAGAACTGCAGGCTTCATCTTTGGTCTAGAGCCCACAAGATGTCACATGACACATGTAGATGCTATTTTACACAGATTAGAGATGTTAATCTTTGGGTCAAATAAACTCCAATGAGCCAGAGACAATTCAAACAAAGCTTTATTGGCACAAGCAGGCAGGACAGAGAACAGTCAGCTGATGCTACATGTAAAAATATTGAGGGAATAATGTTTGTGTGCAGCTCCATCAGCTTTCAGCTCAGAACGCATGCTCAGTGGTGACATCAGCAGTGACATCATCATACACTGAGTCAGCAGGTTCTTTTCCTGTAGGCAGAAATAAGATGTTATAATGCAGAGGTGGATTAGAGTGTGCATTAGAACATACCTGAGTTTGTACCTGAGTTCCTGTTTCTGCTATAGCAGAGCGACAGCAGCAGGACGGTGCTGATACAGAATGGACAGAAGACTAGAAGATGGGAGAAGACTCTGAGCATGGACGCAGACTGAGGAGGAGGTGGAGTAGAGGAAGAGCTGGTGTCAAGAGGCGGGGGAATCGAGGTACCAGTGGTTGGAGGAGGTGAACGAGTTGTGGGATCAGGATGAGGAGCTGTGAAAGAGCAGAACACTGGAGAATTAGTAAATTTGTGTTTCAGACAAGGTGCTTCACTCAGTGTGGATGGATGTTTGTCTTTATGTGTATGTGATCAGTATGTATCCGCTCCCTTGGGGGTCCGGTTGGCTAAGGCCTCTTTGGTGGGGTGGGGACACCTTCTTGATGCCGGGGGATTCTTGAGTGCTCGGTGGCCTGTTCTCAGCTTGCGCCCGTGTGGCCGACCTCTGGTGGAGTCAGCTGTCTGGTGCCTCTGGTACTCTGGGCTCTTGCCCTAATACTGTTTAATGGCTAAACAGTATTATTGACATGGTCCGCCAGACAGCCAGGCTGGTGTATTCTTTCTCTTTTTTTGTTGGTCTCTCTTTCTCTTCTCTCACTCTCTCTGTATGTGTGTGTGTGTGTGTGTGTGTGTGTGTGTGTGTGTGTGTGTGTGTGTGTGTGTGTGTGTGTGTGTGTGTGTGTGCATGTTAACCACACCTCTGCGTTTCAGTGGGCTAAAGACCAACAGGAGGACCTTTATAAAGGTCTTCTTGGCAAAGCAAATGCGTCTGGCTCAGCACAGCATGCAGACCATAATTTTGCTTGCTTAAGCTGCTGGACAGGACAGGCTATTGAAATAAAAAAGGTGCTTAATATTGTAAGGTAAAGACTCTGCCGTGTTTAACACAATGCTGTCACTCAGTCAGAAACACGTGTTTTTATGGGGTTATTTTGGTATGTTTGTCTGTCTGTTAAATATATTAACAATATTAACAATATCACAGCAACTATTACAGCAAACCGATTCATACCACATTTGCACAAACGATGGACAGTGACTCCCCAATTTTGCCACAATTGGGTGAAGGTCAGAGGTCAAGTTTTCTGAAAATCTTGTGAATGCGATAACTAAAGAACGATGTGAGTTAGGATGTTGAAACTCACAACATAGAGAAACATCTACTGAAGTTTGAATCGGTTTGAATCTTGATGATCTTAAGGTACTGTGAGGGATTATTTTCTATTCAATGAATAAAGGAAAAATGTTTAAAGGTAAACTCTAGTAAGTTAATTAATAAACAATGGATTAACCGAATAATAAACAATTAAATAAAACATTAGACAGAGAGCAACAGATAGAAAGTGCTGACTAACTTCTCTGTCTCAGTGCATCTTATCTTGGAGGTTCAGCCACAGTATGTGCAATTAAAACATCACCAATGTCACCATGTTCTGTCATTAATCTGGACAAGATTGCTCTGTGTGACAAAACCTCAGGAGGAAGATGTGCTGACTCCACCGCTGATGAGAGAAATCTGGGTCATGAAAAGACTGAAGACAAGGCCAACTCAAAGCATCCAGATTGTTTACATATATATAAGTGGCAGCATAAAGATGTTATGGTTAGAGAGCACAGACAGAGGCCGTCTCATCCTCTGAGTTCCCACATGTACGTGTGATTTTTCTGACTCTTTAATATATTAAATGTCTTATTTTTTAATTAAAGTGTTTCAGGTGTCTTCCTTTGCAAACATCCTGTTTACCTGTCAGTACCCTCAAAGTTACCTCAAGTCAAAGGTCAAAGGTAAATTATGGGCATGGACAGTAGGACCTGTGTGTTGTCTTGGAGATTCAGTGTTTGGAGACTGACATGTTTGTCACTTCAACACTCAAATCAGCTAAAATGTCTGCCGGGGGCGGGGTTTGCTGTGCCCTTTTTGTGAGCTGTAATTACCTGTAACGGTCAGCCTGCTCTCAGGTGAGCCCATCATCATATCAGAGTGAACTGTAGTGCAGCTGTACATGCCTTCATCAGACTTTTGGACATTATGGATGGTGTGGACTGGAGGGAAGCTCTTCCATCCAGACTCCCCCCTTCTATGAATAGAGTCCGCTTTGAACGTGTTATGAGGTCTGCAGCGCAAAGTGACATTACTTCCTGCCATCACTGGCAGAGCAGGGATTTCCAGGATCACATGATCTAAACAAGCACAGACAGACCAGGACACACAAACACATCACGTTAGTGGGTGATTGTAGGCCAACTGACAGCAACACTGACAAACTCTGTAACAGATTCATAAACAATATGAGACAAAATGACAAACATTAAAAACACCTGCAGCTGATCTCAGTCTCAAAGCAGCACAAACAGGCACAGAAAAAGACACTAAATCACCTCAAAGAGGCTGTGTAAACCAGCTTGAGGTGGGATCTGTACCTGATACAAAGATGCTCAGCTTCTCACTCTTCTGTCTTGCTCTGTTCTCACACCAGTAAGCTGCACTGTCTGAGTTAAGATCTGAGATGATGCAGGAGGAACCATCAAACTGGCCAAAGTCTCCATCACAGGTCTGGATTTGATCATTGTAAGGTTTTTGTCTCTTCAGGGTCCAAACATCAGAGCTGTGAACCTCCTCACACCTCAGAGTTACAGACTCTCCGGGGAAGAACTGAGCACGATTTGGACTGACATTCACAAAGACTGGAGGACACACACACACACACACACACACACACACACACACACACACACACACACACACACACACACACACACACACACACACACACGCGCACACACACACACTTTTTAATCATTGCTTGTTGGGACCACCTTTCTAACAGGTACATTATGAGGCTGTAATTGTATCAAAATTATTTGTGTGTGTATCTCAGTCCACATGTGTGTATTCAGATCTGTGTGTGTACTGAGATCCATGTGTGCGCATTAAAAGCTGTAAAATTTGTAAATCTGTGCAGAGATTTGTGACTCTGTAGAGCAATCTGCAAATGTGCATTCAAAATGTAATCAGATTTGCAAATGTGTAAATAAATGTGTAGGTATAGATATTAATAGTTTAGAAGTATTAAAGTCACCCTGCTTTTCAGTTGGCTTTTTGTTTTCGCACACATGACATTTGTTACACTTTTCCAGCCAATCTGTGCAGCAATTCATGGAGAGATTTGTCTCTAATTGAGGATTCATTAACCCTGAACTCAGACTCACAGGCTCAGGCTTTCCTGCATGCTCAGTATGTACCACCAGGTGGTGTATTACTCAACCTTCAAGCATCACGTTTGGCTGCTCAGATCAGTGGATTCACTACATGCTTACTGTAAGTGTTTCTGTTTGCTCAGTAGTTGTCATCAGCAGCTCATATTGTAGCTCTGTCCAAAAAAAAAATGTTATCTGTATCTGGGAACAGCTGTGATTACTCAGCTGATGGTTCAGCAGTAAACTCCTCCATCAGCTGCAGAGAGGAGCTAGCTGTAGCAGTTAGCTAAAACCTCAGTTTACATGTGTCAGTGGAGGATTTGATCTCTAAGCCAGAGTGATGTTCCTGAAACTGAGAGCAGAACCTCACTGCAGGATACTGAAGATCATTTGGGTGGCTGTAGCTCAGTAGGTAGAGCAGGTCACCTACTGATCGGAAGGTCAGCGGTTCAAATCCTGGCTACTCCAGGCTACATGCCAATGTATCCTTGGGCAAGATACTTAACCCTAAGTTGCTCTCTGACCGTTCTGTCGGAGTATGAATGCGTGTGAATGTTAGCTAATTAAAAAAGCACTTAGCTTAATTAATGATGGAAGTGCTTGTATGAATGGGAGTGCATGGGTGAATGCAAACAGGTTGTATAAGTGCTTTGAGTGCTCTGATTGAGTAGAAAAGGGCTATATAAGAACTAGTCCATTTACCATTTGAACACCTCTGGCTCATCATGCAGCTACAATAATAATAATATTAATAATAATAAACTTGTGCAGCCTACCTGGAACTACAGTGAGAAATTAGCTTCTCGTATTCCCTCTAACTACCTGGTTACCAGACTTTAACACATATTCAGCGTGTTGAGGCAGACTAGAGAAAATATGGCTGATATAAGAAAGTTTAAAGTACTCACTTTATCACACTAAAGGAATAAAAACAAAACAGTGATTTGAAAAGCTGGGTGATTTCTCATGATTATTTGATGTGATCATTTGTGTGTATTTCCAGTGATTTGAGCAAAATTTTAAGCCAGCAGAATACATTTCTAGTCTTTGTGATCTAATGACAACACTGAGTGGTATCTATTGCAGTGTAATATCTGCATGTAGTAAAATCGGGGTGGGCGAGTAATGTGATCTACTGAGTGTCCTAATGATGCATCTGTGATGGTTCTTTTGTCTTCCATGGACTCACCTTCAGAAACAGTGCGAGCAGACAGCAGCAGCACACACACACCTGCAACAGCAGCACAGAATCATTCATATCATCACTGTAATATTACAGCTATTATTACAAGCTGCACTTCATCAGAGTGAAGGCATCAATGAGCTCCTGCAGCTCGGCTTTAAGGAAGGAAAAAATAAGAGAACAGAGAGCTCATTTCTGCATTTTTGTTTAGTTTCTGAGAACAGTTGATTTAAATAAGTCGACTGTTTAAGGAAGAAACAGAGTGAACAGGAAGTAAAGCTCACCTTCCTCTCAGAGTCAAGCTCTTTGCTGTAATCTAAAATAAACACAGAGCCTAAAACAAACTGAGCCCAGAGGAACTCTGTGTGTTTCCTTTATTCAGACTTCATTCTTATAATCGTGGTGTTAGAGAAAACTGAGGAAGGATCTTTGAGTAAAACACAGGACAGCGTGTTGGAGGATGGTGACTGGACTAGTTCTTATTTAGCACTTTTCTACTCTGAGCACTCAAAGCACTTATACAACATGTTTACATTCAGCCATTCACACAAGTGTTGACTGTCTAACATTCACACACATTCACACGCTTGCATCAGAGAGTAACTTGGGGTTCAGTATCTTACCCAAGGATAGTTACCGGAGCAGCCGGGAATCAAACCATCAATCTTCCAATTAGTAGGTGACCTGCCCTACCTCCTGAGCCACAGAAAACAAACAAGCAGCTCTGAAGGAGCAAACAACAACCAAAGAGAAGAAACCAGCTCCATGATGTCCTTCACCGTCACTCAGACCATCAGCCCTGAAGCTACATGTGAACCTGGATCTCTTCTGGAGATCCGAACAGTGAGGAACGTGAGCCCAGGACGGGTCTCTGGAAACCTGAACCTTTAAGAACATCACAGCACCTCCAACCAAGCTAACATGAGGTTAACCAAACGTTCCAACTAAACTCCTCAGAATTCACAGGATCATCAGAGCCACGTTTAAACAGACACTGAGTTTAACAAAAGTCACATTTAATCATTAAAATCATGCAGAGATGATTTCTGCCTTCAGGAGAAATCAAACAGGTTGGGGAAGAAGTGGGAGTCGTTTCTTTTTCAGTCATTCTGTCAACAACCTTTGTTCCCTTTTTTCAGCTTTGTGTGAACGTCTGAGGAACCTTTGTTCAAGAACCATTTTAGACCCACTTGGCTCCTTGGAACCAAAACATAATGAAATGGGGGCTGGATCAAGACTTTTGCACAGCACTTTTGTGTGGCTGGGCTTCGAAGTCAGTGTGAGGACTGAGAGAAGAGTTTTAGGGTGGAGCCAAAGTTTTAGCTCTGAGCCGATCACACCTGAAAACATCTGTCCATCTCATTCCAGATGCAGGAACACTCCTTGAAGCAACGACCAGCATCAGATCAGACGATGATTCATTTAGATATTCTCCTCCTAAAACGTTGTGTTTTAAAAACTCCAAAAATATAGATGCAATAAGGTGAGCGTCACAAACACACCTGTCCACACCTGCAGGTCTCACACTGAGTGTGTAGCAGCAGGAAACAGGTGGAGAGGAGAAATAATAACTGTGATCCAACAAGAAGCACTCAGAGACAGCAGACCTCCACCCTCTGACCTCCACCCTCAGACCTCCACCCTCTGACCTCCACCCTCAGACCTCCACCCTCAGACCTCCACCCTCTGACCTCCACCCTCAGACCTCCACCCTCAGACCTCCACCCTCTGGGCACTTCTTCCTTTTAAGGAAGACTTTTGTATTTTGTATAAATTCATTTTGTTTTCTGTCTTCTTTAAGTGCAGGTTTTTATCTGACCTGTTGAAACCAATTTTAATATACTTGTCATCATTCTGAGTGTAATAATTTCATTATTTTCATTTACATGGATACAGTTCATGTGCAGCATCCATTTCAAAGTTTACAAAATTGATTTAAATGTTTAGTAATAAATATCAAGTTTATTTTGTTTTCTAAAAAGGAAAAAGAAGAATAACCACAGTTATTAAGGAGGTTTCACTGATTTTAAATATTAGTACTTTCTACATGTTGATCATACACATCACACTGTAAGAGTCATAGTTTCTCAGCTTTAAGGCTTTTTGTTCATTAAGTCAACCTTGAAGATGTTGGTGGATGTGAGCTGAACTCACACACACACACGCACACACGCACACGCACACACGCACACACACACACAAACACACAAACACACACACACACACACACACCCACACACACACACAGTGATTGACTCACCGAGGAGCAGAGAGGCTGATGCAGTCTTCATGGTGTCTGAATGACGGCTGATATTTATCTCTGCCCAGAAACTTAAAGCTCACCCTTCAAACAGCTTCAGACCACAGCTCCTACTTCCTGCTTTCTTCAGTGTGAACACAGAAATAAACCAGTAGCTGCTGTTTCACTGATTTAAGTCTGATCTCTCTGCAGCTACACAGACTTCTGCAAATCTAAGACAGCACTGTTTAAGGTTACTAGAAGTTCCCTTCAGACTGAACAGAGTCTCCATCAAACAACCACACTGAGAGTGACAGAGTGAGTGAAAGTATTTCAGCAGATTCATGAAGTCAGAGGTTTGATTCAGTCTTTGGTGAACTTTAGGTCTTTCTAAGAGAGAAACTCTGAGGTGAAACAGACCACTGCACCCCATCTGAGCTCTGCTTCAGGCTTTAGAAAATCTAAGCAGTCACACCAGACTGTGACCAATCACAGGCTTTCTTTACCAGAGGGCAGCTTTCCTATTGGCTGTTCTACAGACACATACGTGTGTTTGTAGTTCAGCTTGAAGAAGGTTCAATTCAGGATTCAACAACTCATCAAAGGGTTTAAACATATGCAGCAGAAGCTCCTTAAGATAACACACCTGTTGGACTGCATTCACAGGTTAGCTAATAAAGTGAGTGAGTGCTCATTTACATCTGATTTATGATGGTGTTTATTTAATATTATACATTTTGTGTAAAATCGGGCAGCATGGTGCCATGGTGGTTAGCACTGCTGTCTCACAGAGAGAAAGTCTGGGTTTGATTCCACCCTGGCCCAGGCCTCTCTGTGTGGATGGTCTCCCCGTGTCTGCGTGGTTTTCCTTCCACAGTCCAAAGACATGCAGTTAGTGGGGTTAGGTTAATTGGTCACTCTAAATTGCTCATAGGTGTGAGTGTGAATGGTTGTCTGTCTGTCTCTCTGTTAGCCCGGCGACAGGCTGCCGACCTGTACAGGTGTACCCCGCCTGTGACAGTGCTCGTGTCATCTTTGTGATGATCAACTGGCGCCATCTTGTGGACGTCAGCTGGATATACAGACAGGTGACGCGATTCTCTAGGACAGGGATCCTCAAACCCAGGCCTCGAGGTCCGGTGTCCTGCAGGTTTTGGATGGTTCTCTGCTTCAACACACCTGAATCAAATATAGAAGTCATTAGCAGGACTCTGGAGAACTTGACTGCATACTGAGGAGGTAATTCAGCCATTTGATTCAGGTGTGTTGGATCAGGCACATCTAAAACCTGCAGGACACCGGACCTCGAGGCCTGGGTTTGAGGATCCCTGCTCTAGGAAGTAGCCCTAGTTCATGAGTCAAAGTAGCTTCACCTCAAGCAATGTGAAGCTTCAGTGACTGCTCATCGTGCTGTGCTGGCGGATCGAGACTTAGACAGTCAGTTTATTGACGTGTGAAAGGTTCGGATCGAAGTGAACTGCTTAAATGTGCCGGAGGCTCCGTCTGTGATACCTGCACAGGTGAGTTTCTGAAGCTGAGGCTCTGTTCGGTTACAACATGTTTGAACTTCAGACTCACTCCTTTACTGCGAGTTTGTGAAGCTGATCCACACAACAAACTCGGTGACTGCCACAGACGTTACACAGTAACCTGTACAGCACTTAAACACAGTGGCGGTTTCTGATATGGGCAGCCGCCCAGGGCGGCTTTTCATCTAGGGCGGCATGACCGCCCCCCTCCCCCCAACGCATTGCGATCGCTGCAGCAGCACCTACCGCACTGCTCCACTTGTGGGGTAATGGGCGCCTTCTGCCTGCTGTGTGGTGCATGTAGCTTTCTGCCATGGTCTGACAGACAGCGGAGAGGAGAAGGGGGCGGGGCAGCGCTGTATGTGTTTGTAACAAGATTAACGTGGAAGCGCGTGTCCTTATATTAAAAACTTTTGCGAGATCTCGAATGCTTTTCCATGTTAATTTTGATACGGCAGCGTCCCTGAGGACGTTGAAATGATCGGCCAGAGGTTGCCAGGAAAAGTCGCCTTTAATTTATAATTCAGCGGTTACTGTTGGCCATAACCACTCCAAAACTGTACAGGTATGAATGAATGAAAGAGAGCGAGACAGTCAGCTGGGTTCATTCATTCATGCCTGTACAGTTTTGGCGTGGTTACGGCCAACAGTAACAAAACTGAATTATAAATAAAGGCGACTTTTGCTGGCAGTCTCTCGCCAAACCTTTCATCCTCCCTGACACTGCCATATCAAGATTAACGGGAAACGTATTAATATTGAAAAGTTTTTCGAGATCTCGCAAACCTGCCTCTTTTATTTTTCCTCCCATGTTTTTTTTCCCCATGTCTCTTGGGTTCCGTATAGAATAAATCTTAAAAAAATTAGATGCACACAGCTGATAGAACACAAAGCACATTTCATTTATAATACTGGAAATATGGTCATTAATTCACAGTATTTGTGTGAACCCGAATCCTCATGATAGAAATAACACAAATACGAATCTAGACGGTTCAGACAAATGTTGGTGGATGGCGTGTTGCCAGATTCCCAGATTGGGCAGCTTGTGAACACATTGGGCTGGAAAATTATATAGATATATCTATATAAGTATAAAATCATATTTTACAATTAAAAACTTCCTAAAAACCTACCAAATATGGTGAAAAGCAGCCAAAATTTTAACAACTTACCCAAAGCTGTGTGTATTTAAATATATATCACACCTGGTGCTATTAACATGAGTTTCAATGGAGGTTTTGTTGTGTTGGGCTGGCAACTGTCAGTCAGATCTGACAACCCTGGGGATGGGTGGCGGTGATAACCTATTCCGCTTTAGTGCGAATTACAGCAGATGGAAAGGAAAAGGTCATTTGTTTTTTCAAATAAAAATTTAAAAGAAATTCTGAGTGTGCCTGTGATGGTGGGGGGACCTTCTGTTAAAAACTGTCTTTCAGACCATGGCAGAATTCACCACACAGCAGGCAGAGGGCGCTCATTACCCCCCAAGTGGAGTAGCGCGGTAGGTGCTGCTGAGGCGATCGCTATTGGGGGGGGGGGGGGGGGGGGCGCTGGCGGGGATGCTCGCCCAGGGCGCCAAACAGGCTAGGACCGCCACTGCTTAAACACACGGTTTTTGTTTTTGTGTGCGGACATAAGGCAGGAAGCAGTCTTTACAAAATAAAAGGGAGCTGCTCTTCCAGGTGTAACTTGTTTGATTTGCGTATTTTATAGACTCTATAAAGACGTGGATGCGTCATCGGGCGCTCCATTCACAAACAGGAGAAACCTCAGCCCACGGTAACCTCAGCCCACGCTGGGACAGCTGACCGTTAGCGCTGAAAATCTGCTGTTTACTTTGCAATTGTCGAGGTTTAAAAGTAGCTTCACAAAATGCAATGACCTCTAATTTCAAAGAGACATGAGGGGCACCTCCCAAAGTCTGACCTGCATCGACCCCCCACTCAGTCTTGGACCCGCATCCTGCACAGCCCGGAGGACTGCTACTGTAAACGAATTCAACAACGAGGAACAAAAAACATCCAGGCGATCAATTTCTTAACACTTAGATTTAGTGTTATTATGCGATGATGCACACAACGAAATTTAGAATAGAATAGAATAGAATGCCTTTATTATCATTATACAGGATGTACAATGAGATTGTACTACAACTTGACTGATGAAGATGATGAATTATGTAGCTGTGCAGTACTGATGGCGATGAAGGTGATGATGTACACCTCCATGGCAAATTAGTTTTCTTCTTTTTTAAGATATTTTTATTGTCATCGCAAAATACAGTGACATATTGTTGCAGCCATCCTCCAGGTGCCGAAATAATAAATACAAGATAGAAATAAGAAATACAAATAAGATAAATAAGGATCTGGTATTTACAGTGAGCAGAGGTAAGCAGCAGTATAGTGGCAATAAACAGTCCAGTTTAAACTGCACAGTTTATTATTAAATGTCATAAACAGCAGGAGAAAGGCTGCAGGTTCAAAGCCTCAGACTGAATAAAACATCACGGCCATGTCACAAGATATGACATCCACACCACTAACCCAAAAATGTTAGCTTAGTTTGCTACAGCAGAAAGAAAGAGGTAGCAGGGCTAATGTTTGAATGGTTTCTAGTTAATGCACACTGAAGCCTTATTTATTTATAGATTCAAAATCATCATTTTAATGATATCAAAGTTGTGGTATATGTGTTGCAGGTGCTCGCATCTAGCTGTTTTTGCTTTTGCATTTTTTTTGTTAAAAACAAAACATATTTTTGAAATTATATAAATATAAATATGTTCTCACTGGCTTTTAATTGTGTATTCAGATATGGAAAAGAAACTGCCATTGAACACAGAGATTTAAATCCCTGCTCCTGTTATGATTTCATGATCTGCACAAAGCAGTGAGGCAAGAAATTTAAGGAAAACTAATAAAAATTTAAGCTCAATACGCACAACAAATGTATGACACTGTGTAACATACAGCACCTCCCCCCAACACTCTGACGTCTGACTGACAGTATGTCCTTCCACCTGCAGCTATTAAAGTATATTTATATTTTTATTATATGAAAAACCAGAGATCTTGTTGCAGCTTCTTGTCCTGCAAATGTCAGAGCGACAGACTGATGTTTGAGATACTGATGATACTCTAAGCCTGTCTGTTACCCTGAAGGATGTGCTACAAAGTAAGACTAATGGGTTAGTGAGGTGTACTGAGTCTACAAGCAGAGTTTTCAGTGTCATGAAAGCGGCTCTCTTTAAAATGGCTAAATCACTTTGGTAACTTATGCTGAGCTGGTTATATTTAGTTATAGTCTATAATCAGCTGGATGCACCACGCTCTCACTGATTTTTTTCTTTACACTCTGCTTTAGATGTGATATAGATTCTCTGCTGGAGGAATATGTTTCATATGGTGATGCTATAGTTACCTTGAAAAAAGAAATCCGATTACTGACTACACCTTTAAAAAGTAACTTAGTTACTTTACTGATTACTTAATTTTAGAAGTAACTAAGTTAGATTACAAGTTACTTTATTAGTTACTTTCAACAGCTGCCGGTGTTGTGTCAAAAAGTGATCGTCTGCCATAAAGTGACTCTGATGTTTGTGTGTGTTTATGTGTAATATCTTTGCTTATGTTGGTAAACAGAGTGCAGTCTGCATGATTTATGAAGGGCTTATATATAAAATGAAGAAATAACCTGTTTTTCAACAATCTTTAGGAGTCTGTGTTATTGTACCTACATTATAATCAATCCAGAGCTTTTTGGCCACTTCAACTATCTTTATAGATCTGTGATGTTATATTTTTTGTGATTTCTGCAGCTTTCTGAGCCAGATTTCTGTTTAAAAAAGACATTTTTAATGTCAGTTTTTCCCTTGTTAAAAGTCACTTTGCCAAAAACTGAGTGCAGCTTCTTCACTGTGCATTGTACTGTGTATAACTGTGCATGTGACAAATAAACACTATCTTATCTTACCTTGTGATAGAAATGCTGTTTCTTTGAATGACCTGATATCATTCATGAGAGATATGTTTGATATATGCTTCACAGATTATAGGTCAACAAGTCATTTAAATACAGCCGTTTAAATACAGGAGATCATTTTTTGGCAAACACAGAAAATCGCTTTTTGGCACAACACTGGCAGCACCCCCCCGCTGACAACCGCGAAACGAGGGCGAGTCAGCCGTGTTTAAGGGCAGCATTTCCTCTCCTACATACTGTCTGATCAACTTCTCCAGCTCCCCCCCCTCCTTACTGGTTTGTACCGAAGTCCAGCTTTTGTTGTTTGGGTGCGGGGGGGCTCCTGCATTAGCCGCAGCTCTGCTTCACCACCTGGTGGGACTCCTCTGTAGGTTTGATGGTGCTGTCACTCCAGATGTTTCTTCAAATCTGACGTAGTGTTTTTGAAGCTAGATAGCACTTTGTCACCAGCACAGAGTGCACAACTAACCTTGATGTTGTCATCTTTAGCTGACACAGACTCACAATAGTGCCTGTATTTCAGCTAGAAGACGCACATCTCTCTCCTCCCTCCATTGTTTAGGTTTGTGTTGCTGTGCTGTTATTGTCCTCATGATGAAAACGGGACGCAATTGTTGCATCTGCCAGACGTCACTCCCCGAGATGCAAGAAGAAAGCAAAATATATATCTTTGTACTGAGGAAGATGACAAAAATAGTAACGCACAGTGACTTGGATAAATTACTTTAATCTGATTACTGGACTGCAAATAGTAACGTGTTAGATTACTGTTACTGAGAAAAAGTAGTTGGATTAGAGTAACGTGTTACTGGCATCACTGCATATATGAAACCTGTTAAACTGTACCTTACTGAGACAACCAGTTGAAGCCCAGATGCAAAGTTACAGCAGCACAAACTGTGTGTGGCATTGTCACTGGAATTTACATGCATTCAGTTGATGATGTTGGGTCCTAATCTGCTGCAAAGTCCTTTGTAACACTGCTGGAATTACAGCTACTATAACACAGATTAGACAGCTGATCAGACTGTATTTCACCAGGAATATTTATGAACACTTAATTTCACTGTCACAGGCAAGTTCCAGTTTCCTTTATTATGCTATGGGAGAGTGTAAGAGCTGAACAGAGGAACCTTTAGGTGCACAGAGTGAAAGGTTTCAGCGCTCTGATGTGCAGCTGTCATGTTTAAAATAAACAGCAGCAGAAGGATTACATTAAGTCAAGCTAACAGATGTCTCCTCCTGCTGCGTGCTTTTGTGATCATCAAATCATGTGTTAAATGAGCAACACTCCTGTCTGATTAGCAGTGAAAGTAAGCTTGCATCTTACTGTAAAGTATGTTCTTTATAGATCGCTGTCAGCCGTCCCTCTGATAAATCAATAAATCAATCAGTTACATTTTGTATGGAAGAAGAGTGGAGCACGCACAGACGTTAGAGTTAACAAACAGCCACTGTTGTGATTTTAGATTTTGTTAAGCCAGCTAACACAAAGAAAGCCTGGCTATGTTGAACTTGCTTTGTATAGTGTACCTCTGTGGTCCTTCTGCTGCCTTCAGTCTACTAAATCTGTACTTTTCTATAAAACTAAAAGACATTTTCAAACTTAACTGTCAGCAAGAATGAAAGGTTCTTTTATTTATCAGGTTATATTACCATAACCAAAGGGAGCAGAGGTGTAGTTTGGATAAATGCTGAAGTTCAGTCTTTTTTTTTTCCAGTGTACTGAATGACACGCTGATGGCATGGATCAAAATTACATGTAAATAAAATATTTATTGATTAATTCCCAAGATTGTTTTTTCAGTTTGACAACAACAAACATACACTGCTCAAAAATAAATAAATAAAAAATCATACTGGATATCTGAACTGGGTGATGTGTAGGGAATGAAAGGAAGTCACACTGTTGAAAATAAAAACGATCAGCCTACAGAAGGTTGAATTCAAAGATAGCTGAAAATCAAAGTGAAAAACCAACAATGATGCAGCAGGCTAGTCCATTTTGCCACAATTTAAATGCAACAACTGAAAATGGTACTTTGCATTGGCCCCATGTGATGGTATACAATCTCCTCCCAGATCTGGACCAGGGTATCACTGAGCTCCTGGACAGTCTGAAGTGCAACCTGAATCATAATGTCTCAGAGGAGTTCTACTGGGTGTAGTTCAGATGAGTGTGGGGGGAAATCAATCCCTGATGGCAGGCAGGGTGGCGTTGCCTATCCGAGCCTGTAGAGGTCTGTGAGTCCCTCATAGATATGCCCAAACCATCACTGACCCACCACCAAACCAGGTCATGCAGAAACAGGTTACAGGCAGCTTAATGTTCTCCACAGCTTCTCAAGACCCTTTCACATCTGTCCCATGTGCTCAGGGTGAACCTGGTCTCAACTGTGTAAAGCACAGGGCACCAGTGCTTCTGGTATTCTATGGCAAATGACAGTCTGGCCCCCCGGTGCCGGAGAGTGAGCACAGGACTGTCAGGCCCTCAGGCCCCCCTCATGAAGTCTGTTTCTGATTGTTTAGTCAGAGATGTTCACACCAGTGTCTGCTGGACATCATTTTATTGCTCATCCTGTTCCTCCTTGCTCAGAGGAGCAGATACCGGTCCTGCTCATGGGTTAAGGACCTTCTACGGCCCTGTCCAGCTCTCCTAGAGTAACTGTCTCCTGGAATCTCCTCGATTTGCTTGAGACTGTGCTGGGAGACACAGCAAACCTTCTGGAAATGGCACATATTGATGTGCCATACTGGAGGAGTTGAACTACCTGTGCGACCTCTGTAGGGTCCGGGTGTGGCCTCGTGCTACCAAACTAGTGGAAAAACTGTCAGGAAAGATGAGGTGTAAAAAAGTCTGTGTCCTCCAGCTGTAAAACCATTCCTGTCCTGGGGGTTGTCTCATTGTTGCCCCTCTAGTGCACCTGTTGTTAATTTAATTAACACTAAAGCAGCTGAAACTGATTAACAACACCCTCTGCTACTGAACTGCCCACATCAGTATCCCAGAGGTTTAACTGACTTCATGTTATACTGATTCAAAAGTGTTTCCTTTTTTTTTAGTAGTGTATAAACCCGTACACTGAGCTACATGACTGTCCGTGTTGAAAGTTAATGACTTTGAAATGCACACATTACATAATGAGACATGACCAAACACAAAACAATTAAAAAGTTAGATTCCATGAGGAGGTACTGTATACAAACAATTATCAGCTGAAGTGAGCTTCAGAGAAACACAACATCCTGATATTCACTGTGAAGCTTTGAGTGGAAAAAGACAGAAAAACAACATGTGGATCCTGGAATAATGGCAGCTTCCATCTTTAAAGGACTGAAGAGGAAGAAGTTTACAAGGAATCATTGAGAACAGTTTCAAACATCAACTGATTGAATCCATGAATCTGAAAACGTGTTTGTGAGTGAAAGAGACAGACATGTACAGACTGAACTATCTTAGATTAGATTGCTTTTTTGTCGCTGAATGTTCAGCGAAATTTCCATTGCAGCTTCCATTTAAAAAGACATAGATACACTATACATAAACAAAAACAATATTAAAATACACAATAAGTTAGAATAAAATAAAATCTGTTCAACAGTCAGAGTTTCTCTGACAGGAGGACACTCTTTACACTCAACTCAGCACAGACTCACCAAGGAATCACATGAGACTGTAAATCCAGGATAAAGAGGTTCAGTGAATGTGGTGTTGAAGGTGTGGAGGTGGATCAGAGTGTCAGAGGAGACTCTGTAGAAGGACAGAGTGCCAGCAGGACAGTCCACATACACTGCTACTCTGTTAGAGACAGAGGAGGAGGAGGAGGAGGAGATGGATATTTTTGTCTTATTGTGCCAGACAGAGTAACCGTAATAAGAGGAACAGCTGAGACTCCAGGACTGATTATTATGTCCAAACAAACATCTTCCTTTCCTTCTGATTCTTCTGTAACTCACTGATATATAAACCCCTCCTCTCCACTCGACCTCCCAGTAACAGCGACCACTCAGACCATCTCTACACAGCAGCTGAGGACAGAGGCAATCAAATCTCTTTGGATCATCAGGATATGGCTGCTCCTCCCAAACATAGGTAACTTTGCTGCTGTTGTCAAACACATTTAGTTTTCTGTGCACTGTGTTTGTGTCGATTGTGAGTTGACAGGAATCTGATGGAGAGAACAAACACAATCCAGCTGCAGTTATTGATCCATCATCTGTTCATTGATTGACACTTTGATGATGACTCCTGACATCAGAGATGTGAATGAGTGATGTGACAGTTTGAAGATGGTTGAATGTGTGCTGCTTTGTTTTCATCAATCACATTAAAAACACACTTACACTTCCTCAGACCTGGGATCAGCCATCGGACTCCAGCAGGCTCCACCCTGAAAGGAGGAGGGGGGTCAGAGCAGCACAGTCTCTGTCAGCATGCACACATGGATGTTACATCGCTCTCAGACACACACTGTTAGACACTGATAAAGGAACAGTCCAACATTTGGACTTATTGTTTTCAAAAAGATCTCCTGCTGACGGTCTCACATGACTGATGATCACTTTCCGCTGTGCACTATTTCTCTAATCCTCTTTCTGGAAGTCTTTTAAGTTTTTTAATAGTTAAAAAATTGAATTCTGACTTCACTGCTCTTCCCTACAAAACACAACATATGCAAAAGAAAACTGACAGCTCAGCACCTTCACCACGTAAACAGGTCTAAATGTCAGCACCTCAAAAACTAAAGTGATGTGCATATTTGCCAAGTCATTCAGTTTCAATTTAAACTAACCGTCACCTCAAAGCTCATTATATTGTAAAGACCCTACAATAATTAGGGTCACAACTCATTTGACCATCACAGTGAATAGAGAACCACTTGAATATTTGTATCACGGTGTGTTGGGGTCATCAAGAGGCACAAGCTACCTTGGAGTATGCTTCCCAACCACAGATTGAAGCCAAATTTGACAGGAAAAACCATTAAAAGAATCCAGGAGAGGGTGAAAGAGGACCACCCTGAGCAGGAGGTAATTTTCCTACACTGCATAATCCACCAAGAAACACTGTGTGAATTTGTATTGCAGCTTGATCATAACTTTATTCGAGTGTTGAAGGCCTAGCTGGGAGACACAGCAAACTATGTATATAAATGCCATCCTAGATGAGCTTGGCTAACTGTGCAACCTGAATGGGCCTTGACCAGTCTCTAAGAGTACAGGCTTCTCTGTACCTGAGAGTGTGAAGTCCCCAGTATGGATCCTTCAGTCTAGCAGACAGTTGCTTCACATGTTCCTGTCCTGGATGATTGTAGCTCAGGTCCAGCTCTCTCAGATGAGAGGGGTTCGAGCTCAGAGCTGAGACCAGAAAATCACAGCCTTTCTCTGTAATCAGACAGCCTGACAATCTGCAGACACCAAGCATGACAGATAATCTCAGAGAGCAGCTGATACATGAATAAATTAAAATTATTTTTAAAAAATGAAGAGATAGATTAATAAAAAATAAATGTCTCAAACTGGAAGTTAGCAGTAACCAAGATATTATGAAATGGGCAAATTATAATGTTGGCCAGAAGATAACACTAAATCAAAACAGAGATGATCATTTAAGTTATTATAATTCACTGAGAGGGAAACATTAACATCTTTTTTTTTTAAATACTCATATAGTCTTTCTTTAAATATTTTGAACAGTTTGAATCAAAGTGGGAAGGAAATAAAAATCCTCACACTGAACTTTACTGTTGATGAGGCTAGAAATATTTTAATATGTGGAAGAATTTGTTAAAAAACAAACCGAATTATACAATACTTAACCAAGGTAGAAACCTTCTGTGTATATTTTTCTTTGGGGTTTTTTAAATATTATTTTGCTTCTTTTGCTGAATTCAAATAAATTTTGGAATCATTTCTGATGAGATACATTGTGGTGCAAATGTATGAATCAGGGGAAAATTTATGGGAAACCCTTAAACCCTCTGTGGTTAACAATCACAAAAAGTAAAGAAAAAACAAAGAAATTATAAAAGTATTTATGAGTGAAACATTTGAAGAATCCTGACCTGAGTGTTTTTAGTTTACAGTGAAGACTTTCTAGTCCAGAAAACAAGACTTCTACTCCTGAGTCCTTCAGGTCGTTGTTACTCAGGTCCAGCTCTTTCACGCTGCAGGACTGGGAGCTGAGAACTGAGGATAGAATTTCACAGCTCCCCTTTGATAGATTACAGCCACTCAGTCTGAGGAGACAATGATACACCAGTAAACAAACACCATCTTACAGTGCAATACAATATCTAGTCTGAGCGTTTCACCATACATGGTTAATGTAAAAGTCCTTACTGGTTTCAGCTGAATAAATGAAGTGATAAAAAAGAAAAACCTAAGGTATTCCAATATGTAACCCAGTAGAGAAAGCGTCCCCTTTTCTCTTCTTTTATTTATATCAATACACTTGTACTGTTTTATTTTGAAAAACCTTTATTTTGAAAAGAGGAAGTGTGATTCCCTCGTCTTAACCTTACTTCCGGTCTCGCTATATGCGGCACTTTGAACTGAAGGTGGCAGGCCGTAGACCCGCTGTGCTGAACTTTATCAGTCATCTTGGTGAGTTTTAATGGAGAAAAGTATTCTCAACAAGTAATTGCATTTACAGAAGCTAATCTGAAATATCTGTTATGTTAAGTTGATGGAACACGAGCTAGAGAGGCCGTGTGGCTGACCGTCGCCGTGTCCTTATTGATACCTCATCTTGGTGAGTGAGACCCTGTGTTGTTGGAGCTAGCGTCATGCTAAAATTAGCATTGTGCTAACGCTAAGTCGCGGGTAGATTCCTTTCTACTTAAGAGCCCTGGAAATGTTGTTTCTGTTAAGATATGGTTTTACCAAGTATGGTTTGAGTTTACAATACGCACTTTAAGTTTTCTTTTCTTTTATTTGCACTTATTTCTTCAGTTGGATATAATGTTTGTTAATTGCAAATGTATCTTTTTATGAGTTATAAGGAAAAAGTTGCAGAACATTTGTAATGATGAACCCAGTAGCCCAGAGAGGGTTTAACTGATACAGAGGATGACTTAAGGAGAATATTGGAGTTAGGTATACTACATGCTCATTCAAGGAGTGAGAAATTAGTTGCATTTCATGTTTGCAAAAGCTTAAAAATGATTTAAGAATCAATCATTTAATTGATTAAAAAATAATTTCATTTATTGTTTGCGTTGTTGGAGATAATTTCATGACTACAAAGATTTTGAAGAAGAACATGCATGTAAAATATTACTGTGGTAATAAGGGAAATGAAGAAAAAAGACTAAGCTATAGCTGTAAGAATAAGATAGGAAATTGGGTTTTATTTAGCTGTATGCAATAATATCATTATTGTGTGTAGGCTAGGTTTGATTTGCTGATTAAGAAGTTGGATTGGATTGCTGGATCGCATCCTTGGATTCTCTCCGGACGGAGATGGCGAGCCTATGCCCAGAGCAGAACTGAACATTGGTCGAGGAGTCCCCTTCTTCTCTTCTGTGTTAACATCTACGTGGTAACAATACAAACCACTGACTGAAAAAAGGAGCTGAACTTGAAAGACAAACATATTTTGACTTGACTAACGACCAAAAGGACAAAGCTGAAATACTGAGCTCAGTAAGACTGTGTTTTGATTTTGATATGCCGGCTTGTTGTTATTATTATTGTTCTGATTACGTTGTGTTGTTATTTCATTTTTGCTCAAAATAATAACTGTCTTTTGCTCATTTGCTGCCTCCAGCCAATTCATTTCGCACTCACCTTGATTCCATTGTACTCCTGCCGAACCTAGCATCTGGTCTAAGATAATTGAGTTGTTCTGAGGTACTTAATAAGTCAGGGGTTACAAATAGATTTGGTTCTGTCAGTAAATATCTAGCCTTTTTGTTGCTTTGTCACTGAATGATCTGAGTGGCAATGTTGCTTGGTTTGAGCAGTTTAATGTGGAGCCTTTGCCAGAAGTTGTTCTGGGGAACCCCAGCAGGAAATGCTGTTCTTCCCTTCCCTTTACAGAGTGATTGTTGTGCCAGAGCCATTGTGAGAGAGACTGGCATCACCCAGCTCAGATGGAAGCCTCATTGTAGCTACCTAACATTCTTTGGCTAGTGTTTTTTTTTTTGTCTTTTGCATGTGTGTATCCATGCACATGTATTTAGGATGTTGGGGTTTGAATAAAATTTGTTATTTTTATTTGAGGTAACACTGTTAAGCAGTTGATCTTTGGTGCCCATAACTGTAAAGTGCAGATCTTGTAAAATACTAATTCTTGTTTGATCCTTATCAGTTGCTTGATTTGGCCAGACTGCCACATTAATATAAAAAAACACATTCCTATGGTGAGTATTTTTTTTTCTACTAATTGGCATCTCAAATTGAAAAAGTCTTGATCTGACCTGATGGTTTCCAGTGTAAAGTGTGGATGCTTCAATCCAGTTGAGAGCAGCTTCACTCCTGAGTCCTGCAGGTTGTTGTTACTCAGATCTACAGCTCTCAACTCACAGTTGCCCATTTTATGAAAGGAGGAGAGAGCTTCACAGCTTCTTTCTGACAGGTTACAGCTACTCAGCCTAAAGATATATTGATATGAAATCAAGAATTGATGGATGTGATTTTCATTCCTGTTAAACAGAGGTATGTTTAAATAGCTTAAAATTATAATAATTTACAGAGCTTTTTGAGAAGCTTTGGCCACTGGCAGCAGCCTCAGCAGAGCCTCCTCTGAAGCAGAATATTTCTTCAGGTCAAACACATCCAGATCTTCTTCTGATGACAGTAAGATGAAGACCAGAGCTGACCACTGAGCAGGAGACAGTTTATCTGTGGAGAGACTTCCTGAACTCAGGGACTGTTGGATCTTCTCCACTAGAGAACGATCATTCAGTTCATTCAGACAGTGGAACAGGTTGATGCTTTTCTCTGCAGACAGATTCTCATTGAGCTTCTTCTTGATGTACTGGACTGTTTCCTGATTGGTCTGTGAGCTACTTCCTGTTTGCTTCACCAGACCTTGAAGGAGAGTCTGATTGGTCTGCAGTGAAAGACCCAGGAGGAAGCGGAGGAACAAGTCCAGGTGTCCATTTGGACTCTGTAAGGCCTTGTTCACAGCACTCTGGTAGAGGTGTTGCTCTGTCTGGGAGGTTGTTGGTTGTTCTTCCAGCAGATTGACTCCAGAGTTGATGACGGTCAGATGGACATGAAGAGCAGCCAGAAACTCCTGAACACTCAGATGGATGAAGCAGAACACCTTGTCCTGGTACAGCCCTCTCTCCTCTTTAAAGATCTGTGTGAACACTCCTGAGCACACTGAGGCTGCTCTGATATCGATGCCACACTCTGTCAGGTCTGATTCATAGAAGATCAGGTTTCCTTTCTGCAACTGATCAAAAGCCAGTTTTCCCAGAGACTCAATCATCGTCCTGCTCTCTGGACTCCAGTGTGGATCTGTCTCAGCTCCTCCATCATACTTGACCTTCTTCACTTTGGCCTGAACCACCAGAAAGTGGATGTACATCTCAGTCAGGGTCTTGGGCAGCTCTCCTCTCTCTCTGGTTTTCAGCACATCCTCCAGAACTGTAGCAGTGATCCAGCAGAAGACTGGGATGTGGCACATGATGTGGAGGCTTCGTGATGTCTTCATGTGGGAGATGATCCTGCTGGCCTGTTCCTCATCTCTGAATCTCTTCCTGAAGTACTCCTCCTTCTGTGGGTCAGTGAAACCCTCTGATCTCTGTCACCATGTCAACACACTGAGCAGGGATCAGATTGGCTGCTGCAGGTCGTGTGGTTATCCAGAGGCGAGCAGAGGGAAGCAGGTTCCCCCTGATGAGGTTTGTCAGCAGCACATCCACTGAGGTGGACTCTGTAACATCAGCCAGGATCTCAGTGTTGTGGAAGTCCAGAGGAAGTCGACACTCATCCAGACCATCAAAGATGAACACAACCTGGAAGTCTTCAAAGCTGCAGATTCCTGCTTCTTTGGTTTCAGGAAAGAAGTGATGAACAAGTTCCACCAAGCTGAACTTTTTCTCTTTCAGCACATTCAGCTCTCTGAAAGTGAATGGAAACATGAACTGGATGTCCTGGTTGGCTTTGTCTTCAGCCCAGTCCAGAGTGAACTTCTGTGTTAAGACTGTTTTCCCAATGCCAGCCACTCCCTTTGTCAGCACTGTTCTGATTGGTTCATCTCTTCCAGGTGAGCCTTTAAAGATGTCTTCTTGTCTGATTGTTGTTTCTGGTCTGTCTGGTTTCCTGGATGCTGTTTCAATCTGTCTGACCTCATGTTCATCATTGACCTCTGCAGTCCCTCCCTCTGTGATGTAGAGCTCTGTGTAGATCTGATTCAGAAGGGTTGAGTTTCCTGCTTTAGCGATCCCCTCAAACACACACTGGAACTTCTTCTTCAGAGCAGATTTAAGTTCATGTTGATAATGTTGAGCAAATATTTCTGAAAACACACAATAATTAGACTAAATGCATGCATTTTTATACAGTCAATATCTCAACAACCCCCCTAAAGAACGAGTTTATGTGTCTATGTCTCCAGACATAAGTAAATAGTCCATTTATCCAGCAGCTGCAATCTTTAAAAACATCTTCTTACTGTTCTGCAGACAATCAGCCAGTTCCTCATGATCCATTCTCCTCAAGAAGTACAGTGTGATCTTCGCAAAAGCCTTTCTGGTGCTCCTATTCTGCTCTTTAAGCTCACACTTCAACACTTCCTCATCCTTGCTCTGACTTTCTAAGTATTCTGGATAATCTGCATGCAGAACCTTCTGGATCTCCTTCAGCTGTTCCTTGACAAACGTAACAATGTTGTCCTCCACCATCTGGAATGGAATACCATATGAATGGTTCAATAAATTGAAACCATGGAGCCAAACATCCAATCCTTGATGGGCACGCTGACAATCTATTGGTCTAGAAAGTGCAGCATGGAGATGACTAAACTGAATACAGTGGCTTGCAAAAGTATTCATACCCCTTGAACTTTTCCATAATTTGTCACATTACAACCACAAACATAAATATATTTCACTGGAATTTAATGTGAAAGACCAACACAAAGTGGTATACAATTGTGAAGTGGAAAGAAAATTATACATGATTCAAAACATTTTTTACAAATAAAAAATTGAAAAGTGTGGTGTGCAAAAGTTTTCAGCCCCCTTTTCTGTGAGTGCAACCAACTGCATTCAGAAGTTGCCTGATGACTGCTAATGACTAAAAAGAGTCCACCTGTGTGTAATCTAATCTCAGTACTAATACATCTGCTCCGTGATGGCCTCAGAGGTTGGTTAAGAGAATATTGGGGAGTAAACAGCATCATGAAGTACCACGAACACAGCAGACAGGTCAGGAATAAGGTTGTGGAGAAGTTTAAAGCAGGCTTAGGCTATAAAAGATTCCCAAGCTTTGAACATCTCACGGAGCACTGTTCAATCCATTATCCAGAAATGGAAAGAGTACGGCACAACTGTAATCCTACCAAGACAAGGCCATCCACCTAACTTACAGGCCCAACAAGGAGAGCACTGATCAGAGATGCAGCCAAGAGGCCCATGGTGACTCTGGACCAAATGCAGAGATCCACAGTTCAGGTGGGGGAATCTGTCCACAGGACAACTATTACTGGTGCACTGCACAAATGTGGCAAGAAGAAAGCCATTGTTAAAAGAAAACCATAACAAGTCTCGTTTGCAGTTTGCCAGAAGCCATGTTGGGGACACAGTAAACATGTGGAACAAGGTGCTTTGGTCAGATGAGACCAAAATTGAACTTTTTGGCCAAAATGCAAAATGCTATGCGTGGCAGAGAATTAACACTGCACATCGCTCTGAACACACCATCCCCACTGTCAAATATGGTGGTGGCAGCATCATGCTCTGGGGCTGCTTCTCTTCAGCAGGGACAGTGAAGTTGGTCAGAGTTGATGGGAAGATGGATGGAGCCAAATACAGGACAATCTTGGAGGGAAACCTGTTGGAGTCTGCAAAAGACTTGAGACTGGGGCGGAGGTTCACCTTCCAGCAGGACAACGACCCTAAACATAAAGCCAGGGCTACAATGGAACGGTTTAAAACAAAACACATTCATGTGTTAGAACGGCCCAGTCAAAGTCCAGATCTAAACCCAATCGAGATCTGAAAACTGCTGTTCACAAACGCTCTCCATCTAATCTGACTGAGCTTGAGCTGTTTTGCAAAGAAGAATGGGCAAAAATTTCAGTCACTAGATGTGCAAAGCTGGTGGAGACACACCCTAAAAGACCTGCAGCTGTAACTGCAGCAAAAGGTGGTTCCACAAAGTATTGACTCAGGGGGGCTCAATACTTTTGCACAGTGGTGGACAGTAATACTGTGCTTAAGTAGATTTTTCAGGTATCTGTACTTTACTTGAGTATTTATTTTTCTGACAACTTTTTACTTTTACTCCCTACATTTTTACAGAAGTATCTGTACTTTCTACTTCTTACATTTTCAAAACAAGCTCGTTACTTAAGGTTTAATGCGTCTGAGAAACATTTGCATTTCCGGTCAGTGCGGCAGCCGGCTTTTGACTGCGAGCGGTTTTTTCTTGGGAGTCACAACAACAGGGCGGGAGGTGGGGGGGCAGACACCCCACACGGTAGAGGGAGAGGCTCCTGCAGCGCTCGCTCGGAGACCGGAAAGAGCCAGAGGAAGTTGCGCTTTACATAGAGGCTGCACGCCGGAACGGTGAGTAAAATGAGTGACAGAAAATGTAAAGGACAAAAAAGTGTGTGCAGTTTGTCACACAGTGTGTCTGCGAGCTAAAAGAACAGCTTCTGTATTTTAAGGGAGAGCAAAGAATGAGCGATAACTTCACTCAGATGGAGAAAGATGTAAGAAAGAGGAAGAAACGTCCTCCAAGGAGCTACTTTTACTTTCTTACTTTGAGTAGATTTCAGAGCCTGTACTTTTTTACTTTTACTTGAGTACAGACGTTAAACCAGTACTTTAACTTTACCAGAGTAGTTTTAACACAAGTACTAGTACTTCTACTTAAGTACAGAATGTCAGTACTTTGGCCACCACTGCTTTTGCACACCACACTTTTCAGTTTTTTATTTGTAAAAAATGTTTTGAATCATGTATAATTTTCTTTCTACTTCACAGTTGTATACCACTTTGTGTTGGTCTTTCACATTAAATTCCAGTGAAATATATTTGTTTGTGGTTGTAATGTGACAAAATATGGAAAAGTTCAAGGGGTGTGAATACTTTTGCAAGTCACTGTAGATGTAAAAATAGTTGTTGCACATGTACAGACCGTAAATATGGAGTCCAGGTGTATCTGATGTTGTTTGGTAGACTGATCACTGGCAACTTCTGGCCTCTTCTGGTCCACTCTGTGGAGGCATAATGAAGAATTAGATCTCATTGTGTTTGTGTAGACAAGCACAAGCTAAAGATCCATGAAGTCATGTTTGGATGTGAACAGTGGATCCGCCGTCTTCCTCTGGTGGTAAAGGTGTAATATTCCCGCTGATTAAAATTTTAAAATAAATGTAAAATGTCAGTACATTATCTGTTTCATTTTTTTGTTTTTTTAACATAAGTTTCCATGAATGGTAATATTCAATATGTGTTTAAAAAATGAGGAAAGACATCCAAAACCAAAATAATTAAAATTCCTTCATTTTAAAATGATACTTTCTACTGTCTTATTGTAAAGCACTTTGTGGCAGCTGTCTTGAAGTGCTATATATAAATAAAGTCTTACTAAGTTTGGTTTAGTCCCAATAGCTCTCACCCCCCTACACCAAACTTTCCCTCCAGTGCAGCATTTAATGCTGTTGACCATAACGTTTTATTACAGAGATTAGAGCATACTATAGGTATTAAAGGTACTGCACTGCAGTGGTTTGAATCATATTTATCTATTAGACTCCAATTTGTTCATGTAAATGGGGAGTCTTCTTCACACACTAAGGTTAATTATGGAGTTCCACAGGGTTCTGTGTTAGGACCACTTCTGTTTACATTATACATGCTTCCCTTATTCAGAAACAACATTTAGACACAGATTACCTCTCTGCAGGAGGAGAAGCTCCATCTTTAAAATTATCATAAATGCTCATTGACTGGTTACTCTTTAAGGACACACAGCTGGGTCCAGGTCCAGCAGATTCTGGTCTCTGATGAATCCTAAAAGAAAAACGTGTTCATTTTGGAAATCTGATGGTTTTATGAAGCAGAAAGGAAAAACTGAAAATAATAATTTACAGGCATGACGCACCAAATTAGAACTAATAAATTATCTAAAAATCTTAATGAGAACAATTCATCATCCAAACCATAACCAAGAAAAAAAAAAAGAAACCACTCACTCTTTGTCACATGAAAGTCCATTTTTAAAGTCAGCACCAATCCCCATTGACCAGTTGCTCTTTAAGAACACACAGCTGGGTTCAGGTTCAGGTTGGTTCCTGTGAATAATGATGCAGCAGTGATGTGAGTGCTGAGCTGTGACATGGAGAAGAGTCATGGACAGTTAGAGATGGTCATCTCACCTCTGAGCTTTGGTCTGGCTCTCATGTTCCCCACACAGAGTGGTTTTAGAGGGAGGGACTCCCTCCTCTCTGTCCTCACACTGATCCATGCTGCTGAATTCACATCAGCTCACACACACTTTCTACCTTCACCTGCAGAGGAAACACACATCATTGATGCTCACATCAACTGAAGCATCATGTGACTAATGTGGCTTATTATTCAAACAGGATACACAGAGAGGGAGAGTTCCTATATTTTATTGTTTGAATGTGTGCTCATTACTAGTACCTGCTTTATGAGTTTTGAACGTTTCTTCATGAATTGAAGGTGTGTTTTGAAACAGTTTCATGTGTGTTGTATTAAGTAACAGGTACCTATAATATCTTTTGCCCGAACATGTTGTACAGATCATGTTTGCTGTGTCTGCAGAAGCAGAAGCATCTACACGTTACCAGAGGAAGTAGTTTCACTTCCTTTGGCTGCACTTAACTCTCTGTTAGTGACACAAGAAGTGAGGTAACAGGAACCTGTTGCCAAGAATAGCTATTTAC
This sequence comes from Archocentrus centrarchus, assembly GCF_007364275.1. Lineage (NCBI taxonomy): Eukaryota > Metazoa > Chordata > Actinopteri > Cichliformes > Cichlidae > Archocentrus > Archocentrus centrarchus. The sequence goes on from NC_044347.1 coordinate 4,811,347, forward strand.
TGCAGGAAATCTCTGAATCATAACAGAAACATCATTTAGGATCAGATCACTGCGAGGGCTGTCACGGAGCTCCCAGCTAAACGAGAGCTGATGAAACATGTCAACAAGCCAAAGCAAACACAGACACTGCAGACAGTCCAGAGATGCAGCCATCTGACCGAAGAGCTCAAAGGATTTCTGATTTTATGTTACCGTTAAATACAGTGAACTACAAAATTAGTACATAACTGCAAAATATAGAGCTCAGAAGCTGAACACTACATGTACTGACCAGGACCATCCTGCTCTACAGCCTGCCCACCTGATTCAAATGTGAGCCCCACATTAGGAACGTGTTTTGTTCTTGAGAGAAGGGAATTCACCAGAACAAAGGACACTTACTTATGCAGGATCCTGCTGCATCATGCTACACTGTTACTGGGCAGAAGTGACACAGATCACACAGTTAGACACGTTATATGCAGCAGATGGGGCAAACAAGTCTTAGTGGTTTGGAGAAAGAGGCAAGTACAGAAAACAGAACCCTGTCTCACTTGGGGAGGTTCTCCATGCCTGCACCTGTGCTATGTGCAGGGGTCAAAGGGTTAAGCCTAACATGGGGTCATGACAGAAAGGAAGCTAAATCTCAGGATATCACAAAAAATAAATAAATAAATAAATCCTCAACCGTGCACTAGTAAAAACTGTTCTCAAAGGTGCCACACCAAGAGGAGAGGTTAGTGTGGACTAATGTAACATTTAGTGTGGAGCAGAGGAGGAGCACGCTGCCACCAGAGAGAAAAGCACGAACTGATTGAAACCTTTAATGCTGAGGCTGAATAATGTCATCAACTACATCTGGACCTTTTTTATGTCCTTAAATAATGTTCTCAGTCATGTTTATCTTGTTTTACTTATATTTGTTGTTGCTTATGTTTGTTGTGCTCTTTGTTTTTCTCTTTGTATTCAAATCATTTTTCTTAAGAGTCAAACCAGGGACAAAGTCAGCAGATCAGATGTGGCTGCAACTCCTTCATCAGCTGCACTGGTTTGATCTGGCTCCAGTGCAGGAGTGTTTATACACTTTTTAATCAGAGTCTAATCAGATCATTTAATCTTCTGGGTTATGGATCTGTTCATTAGCAGAGGGGCTTTTTAATCAATTTCAGCTGAAATTAACAGCAGATGTACTGGAGGGGCAGCAGTCAGGCAAAAACAGGAATGGTTTTACAGGTGGAGGACAGTGACTTTCTTCACAGATTTGCAGATATCAGTTTCAGGGGCAGAAGATTGGACAGATGGAGCATAATTATGTAGCAATATTAAAGGTAGAGTTTCAAATACACAGATGCAGGGGTTGAATGACTGAAACATTTAGCAGACAGTTTGTACGTTTACTTCTGAGTCCCAAAAAAATAGGAAATGAAAGAAAAAAGAACCTCAAAGTCAGCAGTGGTGGAAGACAGCACAGTAACAGTCCTGTTCTCAGGATAACAAGTAAAAATATTCTTCATTAAGAGCTCCTTTCTCTGGATTAATAATTTAATAAAACTGTAAGCTGTACTTTCAGTTGAACTGTGAGAAAGTGTTAAGAAGACGAAAAATTCAGTTACTTGGAGACAGCAGTGAAAAAATGAATGAACTTTCAGTACTTCAGGTTACAAAATATCCAATTTTTAAAGGCAGCTTCAAAATAAAAATACCTCTAATGTATTGATGAAAATATTTAAATATGAATTCATATACAATACTACTACTGCTCTTACTCTTGGATATATTATGTTACTATGCACTCTCTCTTTCTCTCATATACACACACACACACACACACACACACAAACGTGTGTTTCCTTCATTTCAGCTGTGAGTCTGTTACTGTGAACTATGGAGCTGCAGGTTTCTGCAGGAACTAAGCTGCACACTGACGTTAGCCAGGAAACCTTCATTACCTTCACTTGGAGCTTCACACGGAGACGATCATCTGACACCAAGTCCAGGAAAGTGAAACGAAACTTCAGTGAGGAGGAGGAAACACTGAGAGGCGTTCAAGGGACTCTGAATCAGCAGACTCAGAATCTGATCACTTTGGCGTTTTATTCATTTTAAGAGAAAAAAAGTTTTGGAGCAGAAATAAATGGTTATTTTAGAGTGTTGCTTAAATGTCAAACATACAGACCCTAGTTATCTGTTTTGTTTGGTTTTAATGTTGAAAAGTGGGTTAAATCTGCCTCAATATAAGAAAGAAATAAGTTCTAATGATGTCCAATAGAAAACCTCCAAACTCCAAATGGAAATTGGGTTGAAAGTTTATTTCCTTTCAAAGTGTACAGCTGGGATGCGAGTATAATTCTGGCCTGCAGCCCAGGGCCCAAGGACAGCACAACCAGGGTTACCTGCCTGCTTATAAACAGAAAAAGGCGGTCACTCAAAGGAATAACCAGTCTATCACACATTGGTCTTGCATCTTCCTAAGAGAAAGTTAACCCACCTTAATTTTCCTCGTGTTAGTGTGGAGTCAGTTCCCACATGAGATGCTGGGAACTCTGAACTCTTCACTTTGTCTTTAACGTTCTTTCATACAATAGATCAAAGTTACAGCTGAATTTTAACAGAGTACACTAACTGAATATTTTATTTACTTACTACACATGTGGGGGGCAGAACTACACATCTGGTGAATACTTATACTTGATACTGCATACATTGAGCTATTTATCCAGTTCCGCCTTTTTACAGCTGTTTTTGTACAAATACTAATGTCACATTTTCGGGTAAAGTTTTTCAAAACACTGAACAAAAAACAGCAAAAATTGGGGTGAAGGGGAGGAAAAAAGTTGCAGTGGCTTTTATTGTAAACATTTAGATCTCATTATAGAAGCTGCAGTTACTCACACTAACAACGAGGTGGCAGTGTTACACTGCTATTTTTATTTTTGATCAATTAAGTCAATAAAGTTGCCATTTTTGTTGCATCCAGTTAGCAATATTATAGAAATACTTTTGTTCCAACACTTAAAACAAATCAAATAAAAAATACTAAATTAAGGTAAAAACAACAAACACTTAGGAAACAACATAAATAAACAGAGAAATATAAAGCTAAATGAATAACTGTCTGAACTTTGCTCCAAGATTTCAAAACTGTAACATTGTTGAGTTCAGTGATGCTCAGCTCACACTTGGTCTTTGTTACAGCTTGGTCCCATCAATCTGCTCAAAGGCTGTAAGGTTACACTGCATTAATGGAACCACAGTCAGATTTCTGTACATGCTGCTGGTCTACAGCTTGCACAGAAATGCTGAGGAGTTGAACTTCACCCTATAACCAAACCCAGGATAAAGAGGTTCAGTGAATGTGGTGTTGAAGGTGTGGAGGTGGTGTCTCCATTCCTTCCAATCCCTCTGTAGCTCACTGCGACGTAAACCTTCCCACCCCACTTGACCTCCAGTAACAGCGACCAGTCACAGCATTTTCACACAGCACCTGGGGCCAGTAATCGAATCTCTCTGGGTGGTCAGGATATGGGTGCTCCTTTCTTGTTGCTTTCAGAGAGTTTGAGGAACTTGTGAGCTGTTTGGGTCCAGCGTGAATTCACAGAAGTCTGACAGAGAGAGGATAAATTGATTTGGTTAATATTGGCTAAAACTGTCAAGGATCAAGGATGTGGCAGGCAGGAAGGGGACCCCAAGGCAGACGAGGTAAAGGAAAACAGTCTTTATTAGGCGTCGTGCAGGGTAACGTCAGGAGTAAAAAGCAACAAAACTGAAACATTAACAGGAATGAACCCAAAACCAGGAAGAACACAGGAGGTCCACAGCCGGGGGCAAGGCGACAACAACGCAACAACAAACAGCGAAAACACGGGACTTAAATACACAGAAGGATTGATGAGGGAAGAGGAAACAGGTGGGAACACAGGTGACACTGATAACCAAGACGAGACCAGGGGGAAGCAAAACTGAATACAACAGACAGGGGCCGGAGGACTATCAAAATAAAACAAGAAGTATGTCGAGGGAACAGAGACGCAAACATGACACAGAATACAGGGAGACACAAGGAACTAGAAATAACTGAGGGCAAATACAACAGATAACAAAAAACACTGGTCCACCGGCCCAGGACCATGACAAAAACTTTCTGTGTTGCGTGCATGTCTATTTTTTAGTTGATGAGCTTCCAAGTACATTAAGTGGATTTTGGATCACTTGGAGGGAATGTGAAATTCTGAAAAAAAAAAAAAACATTAACATTGTTGGCTTCATGAGGATATGTAAGGGGGACCGTAATTCATTTGTGTCTGTTACGTTTGTCTTTTGTGGGGGTTTAACATAAGAAGTTTTTTTGTTTCATTGCTGAGCAGCAAGTCCATTGTGTTTTATTTTTAAGTTTCATATTGGGTAAAACTACCTCTTTCAGTGTGTTTGTACTCTGTTACTGAGGACCCGTGGGGACATACTGGTGGTGCTGTTGGTAACCTTATGACTCAAATCTGGTATGATTTATTAGCCTAGTTTCTCTTTGTATCTTGTTGTCTAGTCTTTGTTTAGTTACTTCCTGTTTTGTTTTGCCTATAATTTTACTTTCTTTGTCTCATCGTCATAATTTCCTCTCAGCTGTCTCATCTACCTGATTAGCCCTCAGTGTTTTGTGTGTTCTTTGTGAGTGTTTGTTACTCTGATCTGTTCCTCCTGTTGTTGGGACACTCTTTGTTTTGTCTCATGGATTTTTATTTTTGGATGACTTGCCAATCAATATTAAAGGTGCGCTTTGTGTTAACTTTGCTTTTGAAGGTCTTGCATTCAGTCCCACTTCCTGTCAGCCATTACCAGGAGTTAGAATTCTCCAATCATACTGACAATGGTTTCATTTCATGTCTTCAGTGATTCTAATACACATGAAGGTGCAGCCGTCCATCAACACCACCTGAACCTGATCCCTAAAAGGCACAGGTGGCAACAATTGAGAGTTTGTCAACATTCAGCACTGACAGTGCGATGCAAACACAGTCACTGAAGCATGTGTACAAAACCACGCACACATTAACACTGTCTGACACACATTCATAGATAAAAACAAACCACACCCTAAAATAAACCACTTCAATAAGCACCTCAATAAGAAACACACAAATCAATTATACACACATCTTAGAAACAATAATGAGAAATAGACTAAAACAGAGTGATCATGGAGCAGCTAAATATAAGATGTTGATAGAATGTGGAGGAGAGGGAGGAATGCTGGATCTTTGGCTCTCCTGGGAAAAGGACTTGGGAGGAGATGATGATCATCAGTAGTTTGACATTTGTTCAATTCTAGAATAATTTCGATGGATTTAAGAGTTAGATTGAAACACAGACTTTTTACACTGGGGGTTAAAGATTCAGGTTTTTTTTTCTGGAAATGTGGTATGGATGCAAGTCATGGTCTTAGTGCAGCAAGATTCATGTTATACTGATAATGTCACAATGCTTCTCAAGCTCTGCCATGTGCTTTATGTAAAGCACTAGCTGTGTCCAAATTAAGGGGCCTCATCCTTTGTAGCCCACGAAGACCGCAAAGGTCGGGAATGAGCGCCTGTGAAATTGGATGGTCTAGTCTTCATATCTGCATCGCCTGCCCTCTCCTCTGCCTAGCTCCTTCGCCATGCAACCGACAAACCGATTTGTTCAGGAACAAATGAAACACTGAAATAAACCAAACATCAGCTGTTAGAGATCATCTGAGTGATTTATAACTGTGTTTAACTTCCACTCAGCAGCAAAAGCCAGCGTGGCTTTGAAAAGGATGTGCCGGGAGTCAGGTGTTCTCACCAGGTATAGCAAGCTTCCATCTGCCAGTCAGCTGACAGCTGGCGAGGCAGAGCAGCAAGAAAGGACATCTCCGAAAAGGTCGGGGCACTTTTTGCAATTAAGCGATATCTTGATAAAACAAGTGGATATTTAAAGGTTTACATTCTACATTACATTCAAACATCTTAAAAGTTTATTTTGTGTCACAGAAACAGTCATATTTCAAACTTTTTGGCCGCTCTCCTCTGCCATTGCGGTTTGAGGTTTGCAGTGCAATGAATCATGGGATGTGGTAGGCCATGAAGGATACACCAGACCCAGCTTTCAAATCCTTTTAAAGAAGGATTCGTTGATTGGATTTGGAAGAACCTTCGAATTTGGACAACCTTCGTCGCCTCACTGTGACATAATCGGGCTACAAATGTGGCCTTGGAAGGATGTGGCCCTTGAATTTGGACACAGCGACCGTCTGCTTCTCAACAGCCCTTGAGATATTGGACAATGACTGCTATTGTGATTGGATGACAGCTCACCACGAAGAACTGGAAGACTGGGTGACTGAATGCAGTAAAGTCACTACTTTACTGTATTCAGTCAGGTTAGAGACCGGACAGACAAATACATGTTAAATTGGGGCATGCATAGACTATATGTTCACACCAATGTAATGACCATTCACCAAGTGCAATACTCACCATCTTCATTATTATATGTATACACTTATTTTACTTTTCTTACAATGTATATATATGCACCAACATATATATTTTTAGGCCCTGCAACAGGCTGGCGACCTGTTCAGGGTGTACCCTGCCTCTCGCCCTGTGACAGCTGGGATAGGCTCCAGCCCCCCCGCGACCCTTAACAGGATGTGCGGAAGCGAATGGATGGATGGATGGATGGATATATATTTTTATACATTCTCTTATTTTCTGTATTTTTAATACATTTTATTTTCTGTATATATTCTTATAGATTTTATTTTTTGCATATTTTATACATTGTTTTATTTTCTGTATATTTTTAGATTATATTAGATATTTTATTTTTATTTTAGAGAGTTTGACTTTCTATTGCATGGCCCGCCAATCTCATTGTACATCCTGTATAATGACAATAAAGGCATTCTATTCTATTCTAGTCTCTAATCTTTGGGTCAAATAAACTTGAGACGGATTTCAATTTGAGACGGAGACAAATTCAAACAAAGCTTTATTGGCACAAGCAGGCAGGACAGAGAACAGTCAGCTTGATGCTACATGTAAAAATAATCAGGGAATAATGTTTGTGTGCAGCTCCATCAGCTTCCAGCTCAGAGCGCATGCTCAGTGGTGACATCAGCAGTGACATCATCATACACTGAGTCAGCAGGTTCTTTTCCTGTAGGCAGAAATAAGATGTTATAATGCAGAGGTGGATTAGAGTGAGCATTAGAACATACCTGAGTTTGTACCTGAGTTCCTGTTTCTGCTATAGCAGAGCGACAGCAGCAGGACGGTGCTGATACAGAATGGACAGAAGACTAGAAGATGGGAGAAGACTCTGAGCATGGACACAGACTGAGGAGGAGGTGGAGTAGAGGAAGAGCTGTTGTCAGGATGAGGGGGAATCGAGGTATCAGTGGTGGGACGAGGTGGAGTAGAGGAACAGCTGGTGTTAGGATGAGGGGGAATTGAGGGATCAGTGGTTGGAGGAGGTGAAGGAGTTGTGGGATCAGAATGAGGAGCTGTGAAAGAGCAGAACACTGGAGAATTAGAAAATTTGTGTTTCTGTCAAGGTGCTTCATTCAGTGTGGATGTGTGTGTGTGTGTGTGTGTGTGTGTGTGTGTGTGTGTGTGTGTGTGTGTGTGTGTGTGTGTATGTGTGTGTGTGTGTGTGTGTGTGTGTGAGAGAGAGAGAGAGAGTGTCCTGTGTCTGTATTTATGTGTATGTGATCAGTATGTATCCGCTCCCTTGGGGGTCTGGTTGGCTAAGGCCTCTTTGGTGGGGCGGGCACTTCTTCTGGATGCCGGGTTATTCTTGAGTGCCTGTTGGCGGCTTGTGCCGTGGTGGCCGGCCTCTGGTGGAATCTGCTGTTTTGGTGCCTTTAGTTCTCTGGGGCTCTGGGGCTTGCCCTTAGGCTGTGGGGGCTCTGGCTGGGCCTCCCTCTTCCTTCTGCTTGGGTGGACATGTGGCTGTAATCGGGATGTGTGGTCTCGGTTCTTCAGTGCTCCTGGGGTGCTGCAGATGGCCAGGCCCGGGTCTTTTGGTCTTCTGTCTTGGGCTTCTGGGGGTCATTGTTGCCACTTCTCACCCTTATTAGCAAACATATTTCATGACAAACACACAATAAAAAGATATTTGCACTGACTTACACACAAACAAACAAACAAATAAAGCATGATTATGTGCTTGTTTCTGTTTTTCTCGTTCAGCTGCTGTTTGTTCTCTTTTTTTGTGCTTTATTACAGATGCAGCAGTTTGCAGCCAATTATTTGTGCTCCGTCTTTACTTACCTCCTTAATACTGGAAGGTAAAGACTGCCCTGCTTAATTCAGAGCTGCTACTCAGTTACAAACAAGTGTTTTTGTATGGCTGCCCCCAGATGTTTTTTTTTTTTTGGGGTATGATTGGCTATCTGTAACAGATGTCTATCTTTATGGGCATGGACAATAGTACCTGTGTTGTCTTGGTGATTCCACTGCTTAAAAAGCCATCACTTGACCCAGCTGTCTTAACTAACCAATGTCCAACCTTGGCCTCCAGTAACACTGTGAGAATTCTTGGAGTCATTTTTGACCAGGATTTGTCCTTCAATGCACATATTAAACAAAAGTAGGATGTATGGCCACTTTTTTGCATTTGAGTAAATTTTTCTAAAATAAGAAACATCCTTTCTCAGAGTGATGCTGAAAAGCTCATTCATGCATTTGTTACTTCTAGGCTGGACTACTGTAATTCATTATTATCAGGCTGTCCTAAAAGCTCCCTGAAAAGCCTTCAGCTGATCCAAAATGCTGCAGCTAGAGTACTGACAGGGACTAGAAAGAGAGAGCAGATTTCTCCCATATTGGCTTCTCTTCATTGGCTCCCTGTTAAATCTAGAATAGAATTTAAAATTCTTCTCCTCACATACAAGGTCTTGAATAATCAGGCCCCATCTTATCTCAAAGACCTCATAGTACCATATCACCCCAACAGAGCACTTCGCTCTCAGACTGCTGGCTTACTTGTGGTTCCTAGGATACTTAAGAGTAGAATGGGAGGCAGAGCCTTCAGCTTTCAGGCGCCTCTTCTGTGGAACCAGCTTCCAGCTTGGATTCAGGAGACAGACACCCTCTCTATTTTTAAGATTAGGCTTAAACTTTCCTTTATGATAAAGCTTATAGTTAGGGCTGGATCAGGTGACCCTGAACCCTCCCTTAGTTATGCTGCTATAGGCCTAGGCTGCTGGGGGGGTTCCCACAATAGACTGTTTCTTTTCATTCACCTTATTACTTTGTTTATACTCCCCTCTGCATTTAATCATTAATTATTATTAATCTCTGTCTCTCTCCCCTCACCCCCAACCGGTCACACCAGATGAGCCCCCCTCCCTGAGCCTGGTTCTGCTGGAGGTTTCTTCCTGTTAAAGGAAGCCAAGTGCTGCTCATAGGGGGTCGTTTTGACTATTGGGTTTTCTCTGTATTACTGTAGGGTCTTTACCTTAAAATATGAAGTGCCTTAAGGTGACTGTTGTGATTTGGTATCCGATAAATAAAACTGAATTGAACTGCTAAATTGACTTCTCTATGATTGGTTTCATACACCAGTTCAGCATCAATGCTGAATTCTTACCTTTGATCTCTTGAAATACCAAATGTTTTTTAAGGATCTCTTAAATTTCTGTGTAATTATTGTAGGGTCTTTACCTACAACATGAAGCACCTGCAGGCGACAGTTTGTTGTGATTTGGTGCTATATGAATAAAACTGAACTAAATTGGTTCAGTGTTTGGAGACTGACATGTTTGTCACTTCAACACTCAAATCAGCTAAAATGTCTGCTGGGGGTGGGGTTTGCTGTGCCCAGCACCACTTGTTGTGAGCTGCAATTACCTGTAACAGTCAGCCTGCTCTCATCTGAGAACATCATCATATCATAGTGAAATGCAGTGCAGCTGTAGATGTCTTCATCAGACTTTTGGACATTATGGATGGTGTGGACTGCATGGAAGCGCTCCAATCCAGACTCCCTGTTTCTTTTGATAGAGTACACTTTGTAACTGTCATAACGAGGTCTGCAGCGCAAAGTGACAGTACTTCCTGCCATCACTGGCAGAGCAGGGATTTCCAGGATCACATGATCTAAACAAGCACAGACAGACAAGGACACACAAACACATCACGTTAGTGGATGATTGTAGTGCAACTGACAGCAACACTGACAGACTCTGTAACAGATTCATAATCAACGTGAGACAAAATGAGAAACAATAAAAACACCTGCAGCTGATCTCAGTCTCAAAGCACCACAAACAGACACAGAAAAAGACACTAAATCACCTCAAAGAGGCTGTAAACTAGCTTGAGGTGGGATCTGTACCTGATACAAAGATGCTCAGCTTGTTGCTCTTCTGTCTTGCTCTGTTCTCACACCAGTAAGCTGCACTGTCTGATATCTCTTTAAGATCTGAGATGATGCAGGAGGAACCATCAAACTGGCCAAAGTCTCCACCACAGGTCTGGATTTGATCATCGTAAGGATTTTGTCTCTTCAGGGTCCAAACATCAGAGATGTGAACCCCCTCACACCTCAGAGTTACAGACTCTCCTGAGAAGAACTGAGCACGATTTGGACTGACATTCACAAAGACTGGAGGACACACACACACACACACACACACACACACACACACACACACACACACACACACACACACACACACACACACACACACACACACACACACACTTTAATTATTACTTGTTGGGCCCATTCTTTCTAAGAGCTCCAGGATGGAGCTATCATTGTATCAAAACTATTTGTGTGTGTATCTCAGTCCACATATGTGTTTTTCGATCTGTGTGGAGATTTGTGTGTTTGTGTATCGAAATCTGTATATGTGGATTTAGATCAATGTGTGTACTGAGATCCATGTGTGCGTGTTCTAAACTGTGTGTCTGTAATCTGATCTGTAAATCTTTGCAGAGATTTATGACTGAGTAGAGCAATCTGCAAAAGCGTATTCAGAATGTAGTCAGATTTGTAAATATGTTAGTAAATCTGTAACTGTGTTTAGATATTAATGGTTTTAAAGTCTTAAAGTTTTGCTCAAATCACTACACACACAGGTGATCAGTTACAAGTTACCCAGCTTTTCACTTGGCTGTTTTTATGAACTTTTTGACATGAGCAGCAGATCCGAGCAGGAATTCAAACTTGTGTAGAGAGATTTGTGTGTAATACAGTGTTCATTAACCCTAAGCTCAGGCTCAAAGGCTCAGGTTGTCTCACCTGCTCAGTACATACCATCATGTGGAATTTTAGTCGGCCACCAAACATCACATTAACCTGCTGGCAGAGGTGGCTGTGCCGATGCAACACTCAGATGGCCAGATCAGTGCATTCACCACATGCTTGCTGTAAGTACCTGTTTCTGTTTGTTCAATAGCTGCTGTTAGCTTGTAGTAGCTCATATTGCAGCTCTGTCAAAAATAAAATGTTATCTGTATCTGGGAACAGCTGTGATTACTAAGCTGATGATTCACCAGTAAACTCCTCCATCAGCTGCAGAGAGAAGCTAGCTGAAGCAGTTAGCTAAAACTACTGTACAGGAGTCAATGGAGGATTTGATCTCAAACTAGAAGCCAGAGTGATGTTCCTGAAACTGACCTCATGGCAGGATATTGAAGATCATTTGATCCATCCATCCATCGATTTGCTTCCGCTTATCCTGTTCTGCATTATTATTATTATTATTATTATTATTATTATTATTATTATTATTATTATTATTATTATTATTATCTACCTGGAACTACAGTGGCTTCTAGTATTCCCTCTAACTACCTGGTTACCAGACTTTAACACATATTTAGAGTGTTGAGGCAGACTATAACAAATATGGTTGATTTATGAAAGGTCAAAGTACTCACTTTATCACACTAATGGAATTTTTAAAAAAAACAATGAATTAAAAAGCTGGGTGATTTCTCATGATTATTTGATATATTTGTGTATTTTCAGTGATTCTAGCAAAACTTTAAGCCATTAGAATAAACTTCTAGTTTTTTTGATCTAGTGAGTATCTTTGTGATCACTAGATCACAAAGATACTCACTAGATCACAAAAACTAGAAGTTTATTCTAGTTTTTGTGATCTAGTGAGTATGTTTGTGATCTAGTGATCACAAAGATACTCACTAGAACACAAAAACTAGTGAGTATCTTTGTGATCACTAGATCACAATGATACTCACTCAATATTACACTGACTGGTATCTATTGCAGTGTAATATCAGCATTTAGTAAAATCGGGGTGGGTGAGCAATGTGATCTACTGAGTGCCCTAATGATGCATCTGTGAGGGTTTTTTTGTCTTCCGTGGACTCACCTGCAGAAACAGTGAGAGCAGACAGCAGCAGCACACACACACCTGCAACAGCAGCACAGAATCATTCATATCATCACTGTAATATTACAGGTATTATTACAAGCTGCACTTCATCACAGTGAAGGCATCAGTGAGCTCCTGCAGTTCAGCTTTAAGGAAGGAAAAAATAAGAGAACAGAAATTCAGAGGATTCTGCTGTTTGCTTGAGTGAAGAATTTTAGGGTGGAGCCAAAGTTTTAGCACTGCGATCATTACACACTTGTCCTGAAAACACACACATACACACACAATATATACATAAAATATGGTGGGATGTGATGCTTTGAGACAATTCCACCACTGATAATAAAGATAAATGTCATCATCATCAATAAACAAATTCACAATGAAGTTGTTTGACTCACCGAGGAGCAGAGAGGCTGATGTAGTCTTCATGATGTCTGAATGATGGCTGAACATTTATCTCTGCCCAAAAACTTAAACCTCACCCTTCAAACAGCTTCAGACCACAGCTCCTACTTCCTGCTTTCTTCAGTGTGAACACATAAACCAGTAGCTGCTGTTTCATTGATTTAAGTCTGATCTCTCTGCAGCTACACAGATTTCTGCAAATCTAAGAGAGCACTGTTTAAGGTTACTAGAAGTTCCCTTCAGACTGAACAGAGTCTCCATCAAACAATCACAGTGAGAGTGACAGAGTCAGTGAAAGTATTTCAGCAGATTCATCAAGTCAGAGGTTTGATTCAGTCTTTGGTGAACTTTAGGTCTTTCTAAGTAAGAAACTCACAGACTTTGACCAATCACGGGCTCTCATGAGCAGATGCTGTGAAATGCATATGGTGTATGTCAGGTAATGCAGACATTGAAAAAGGAGAAAAAAGCCTGCTTGTTATGGAAATTACATGAGCTGTGACTGAAAGCACTGGTCAGCACATCAGCCACAGAACTTAATTTGAGAGGTCACATTAAAAATTAGAAACATCGGCCAGTGATCAGTAAGATCAGACTGTAAGAACTGGAGGCAGCAGGTGCTCATTTCCCGTGGAGCTGAATAGAAACTGATCTGTTTTCAGATACTCTTCTTTATGGTGACCTAGTAAAACATGCACAGCTCTGTTTATCAGTAAATCATTTAGTATAAAAGTTTGCAATGTTTAAGGTCCACATGGATGTAGAAGTTCCTACTGAAGCAGAGAGAGAAGAAGTGAAAGTGATCCAGCTCTTTTTGGACACAACCATTTTAATCTGTGTGAGATTTGATCAATGAATTGGTTTAATGACCTCAGATCTGTCATGTCCTGGGCCGGTGGCCCAGTGTTTTATGTTTTCTTGGTATGGTTTCCGTTTTCTCAGGTTGTTTTGTTATCTGTTAGAGTTGCCCTCAGTTATTTCTAGTCCCTCGTGTCTCTCTGTATTCTGTGTCAGGTTTGCGTCTCTGTTCCCTTGTCATACTTCCTGTTTTATTTTGATATTCGTCCAGCCCCTGTCTGTTGTATTCAGTTTTGCTTCCCTCTGGTCTCGTCTTAGTTATCTGTGTCACCTGTGTTCCCACCTGTTTCCTCTTCCCTCATCAGCCCTTCTGTGTATTTAAGTCCTGCGTTTTCTATGCCTGTTGTCGCGTCGTTGATGTTGTGTGCCCGTGTGTTCCTGTGCTCCCTGTGGTTCCCCTTCGTCTCCCTTCTGAACGGTTTTTGTATTGTTTTTCCCTACATTAATAAATGCCTTTGAGTTATGCCCATCTCCGGAGTCCTGCATGTTTGTCCTTCCTCGTCCGTTTCCTCCCCGGCCATGACAGAACGACGCGACCATTACAAAACCCCCTCCGGCTCCAATTTTTTCGACGGCACTCGTCTAGCGCTGGGGGCCCGACGTCTTTGAACAGTCCCGTCATCGTCACTCACCTGCCTCCCCTTTCGCTGATCCCTCCCTTCCTCGGCAGCCGCGGAGGAGAGGGAGTTCCCGGCAGCAACGGCGGAAGGCACCCCGAGACCCGAGCGGTATAACGCCGCGGACCGCTTCACCACTTCACACCCAATCCTCCGTTTCCGTGAGTAACACTGGCTTCAACGCTACTATGCCTGCGGACAATTATTCCCGTCACCCCCCTGCCTTTCCCCTCCCTGAGGTGGCAAAGCAGACCATTATCTGTTGGGTGGATTCACTGGTTATGGACCTTCTGGCTGACCCATGTGAGCAGGAACAGCAACAGCTCACGGCCCAGCTGCAAGGGCTAGTCGATGATTACCCTTGGTTATTTGGCTCTCTGCATGGGTTAGTGCAGGATTTCTTAACCTCCACCCTTCACCTACAGCAGTCCCCAGTGTCAGCTCATTCTCAGTCCCCAGTGTCAGCGCATTCTCAGTGCCCGGTGTCAGCTGTGGCTCAGTCTCAGTCTCCCCAGTCAGCTGTGCCTCAGGCTGCTTCCACGCAGTCAGCTCCTCTCCCTAGCTCGCAGTCAGTCTCCTCGCAGTCAGTCTCCTCGCAGTCAGTCTCCTCGCAGTCAGTCTCCCCTAGCTCGCAGTTAGCTCTAACGCCCTTAGCTCCTGCTCTCTCTAGCTCGCAGTCTGCTCTTTCTGTCTCCCGGCCTGCTTCCACGCGGCCAGTTTTGACGTACTCAGGCCCCCTCTAGCCTTCAGTCGGTTTCCCTAATGTCTGTTCACCCTAGCACTCTGTCAGTTCCTCCAGTGTCAGTTCCTCCAGTGTCAGCTCCTCCTCAGTCGCAGTGTTCCCAGTCAGCTGTAGCTCCAGCTCCTCCTCAGTCGCAGTGTTCCCAGTCAGCTGTAGCTCCAGCTCCTCCTCAGTCGCAGTGTTCCCAGTCAGCTGTAGCTCCAGCTCCTCCTCAGTCGCAGTGTTCCCAGTCAGCTGTAGCTCCAGCTCCTCCTCAGTCGCAGTGTTCCCAGTCAGCTGTAGCTCCAGCTCCCTCTGCTCACCCTGCTCCCGCTCCCTTGGCTCCAGCTCCCCCTGCACCCGTACCTGTTCCGCGGGTGGGGGCAGCCACGGACGGGCTGACCTCTGCACCCGTACCTGTTCCGCGGGTGGGGGCAGCCACGGACGGGCTGACCTCTGCACCGTACCTGTTCCGCGGGTGGGGGCAGCCACGGACGGGCTGACCTCTGCACCCGTACCTGTTCCGCGGGTGGGGGCAGCCACGGACGGGCTGACCTCTGCACCCGTACCTGTTCGGCGGGTGGGGGCTGCACGGACGGGCTGACCTCTGCACCCGTACCTGTTCCGCGGGTGGGGGCAGCCACGGACGGGCTGACCTCTGCACCCGTTCCTGTTCCGCGGGTGGGGGCAACCAGGTCCAAGCCTTCGCATCGGTTTTCTGTGTTAGCTGCAGCAGCAGGGTCTCAGTCAGCTCTAGCTCCAGTCGCTCTCCCTCGCCTTCAGTCAGCTCCAGTAACTCTTCCTCGGTCCCCAGTGTCAGCTGTTTCAGTGCCCTCTCAGTCAGTTCCCTCAGCCCCTGTCTTAGTTCCTTCGGTTTTGGTCCCAGTTCCCTCAGCTCCTGCTCCTTCTGTAGCTCCAGTAGTGTCAGCTCCCTCCCAGGCCCCAGTGTCAGCTAGCTCTCGGTCTGTTTCACGCAGCCAGATCTCCCTAGCTCTCGGTCTGTCTCCACGCAGCCAGATCTCCCTAGCTCTCGGTCTGTCTCCACGCAGCCAGATCTCCCTAGCTCTCGGTCTGTCTCCACGCAGCCAGATCTCCCTAGCTCTCGGTCTGTCTCCACGCAGCCAGATCTCCCTAGCTTCTCGGTCTGTCTCCACGCAGCCAGATCTCCCTAGCTCTCGGTCTGTCTCCACGCAGCCAGATCTCCCTAGCTCTCGGTCTGTTTCCACGCAGCCAGATCTCCCTAGCTCTCGGTCTGGTTCCACGCAGCCAGATCTCCCTAGCTCTCGGTCTGTTTCCACGCAGCCAGATCTCCCTAGCTCACAGCCCGCTCTCTCTGGCTCCCTGCCTGCTTCCACGCAGCCAGTCGTCCGGCCTGCTTCCACGCAGCCAGTCGTCTCCCGGCCTGCTTCCACGCAGCCAGTCGTCTCCCGGCCTGCTTCCGCAGCCAGTCGTCTCCCTGCCTGCTTCCACGCAGCCAGTCGTCTCCCGGCCTGCTTCCACGCAGCCAGTCGTCTCCCGGCCTGCTTCCACGCAGCCAGTCGTCTCCCGGCCTGCTTCCACGCAGCCAGTCGTCTCCCGGCCTGCTTCCACGCAGCCAGTCGTCTCCCGGCCTGCTTCCACGCAGCCAGTCGTCTCCCGGCCTGCTTCCACGCAGCCAGTCGTCTCCCGGCCTGCTTCCACGCAGCCAGTCGTCTCCCGGCCTGCTTCCACGCAGCCAGTCGTCTCCCGGCCTGCTTCCACGCAGCCAGTCGTCTCCCGGCCTGCTTCCACGCAGCCAGTCGTCTCCCGGCCCTGCTTCCACGCAGCCAGTCGTCTCCCGGCCTGCTTCCACGCAGTCCCCTGCACCTCGGCTATTCCCGAGCATCCCCTGCTGCTCAATAAAGCAGCAGTGTGCCCTGTTCCGCGGTCCCCAGCCTACGCATCCGGTGCCTCACTATGTAGGCCCGTTCAGCCCATGGGGGTCTCCGCTCACTCCGAGCCGATGGGGTCTCCGCTCAGTCCGAGCGCTCCACGTCACCCGAGGGTTCCCCACCAGAGCCCGGGGTCGCCCTTCTCCGCCGCCGCTGGGAGCGCGGTCGGCCTCCAGTGTCTTCTCCGCGTCTCCGCCGCCGCCGCTGGAAGCACGGTCAGCCTCCGGTGCCTGCTCCCCGTCGCCGCCGCCGCTGGGAGCGCGGTCGGCCTCCAGTGACTCCTCCTCCTCGTCGTCGCCGCCGCCGCTGGGAGCGCGGTCGGCCTCCAGTGACTCCTCCTCCTCGTCGTCGCCGCCGCCGCTGGGAGCGCGGTCGGCCTCCAGTGACTCCTCCTCCTCGTCGCCGCCGCCGCTGGGAGCGCGGTCGGCCTCCAGTGACTCCCCCTCGTCGTCGCCGCCGCCGCTGGGAGCGCGGTCGGCCTCCAGTGATTCCTTCTCGTCCTCGTCGCCGCCGCCGCTGGGAGCGCGGTCGGCCTCCAGTGATTCCTTCTCGTCCTCGTCGCCGCCGCCGCTGGGAGCGCGGTCGGCCTCCAGTGATTCCTTCTCGTCCTCGTCGCCGCCGCCGCTGGGAGCGCGGTCGGCCTCCCTCGTTGGGATTTTGCTTTGTGGCCCCTTGGCCTCTGCGGCCTCCTGAACTGTGTGTTTTTTGTTTTTGGATTTCCCACTGACTCCCCTGAACTGTGGACTGTTTTTCCCCTGCAGTTTGCTGTTTTTTGTTTTGTTTTGGCTCCTGCTCTGTTCGTGAACTTTGACCCTTGTATGGACTTTGGAGCTCTCAGCCTTGCGCCATTGCTTTTGTTATTCTGTTTATTCTGCTTATTGTCTTTTTGCCCTCGTGTTCTAGGTCTTGCCCCTGTGCTTCCCCAGTGTTTTGGTTTTTGTCCCTGGGCTTTCTTCCTTGTTGCTCCCTGCCTGGTTTTTGTTTTTTGTTTCAGGCCCTCCTTCCTGGTCCCCCCGCCTCCCGCCCTGGTCTGGTTTTGTTTTCTGTTTTGGCCGTCGGGGGCCGGCCTTTAAGGGGGGGGGTACTGTCATGTCCTGGGCCGGTGGCCCAGTGTTTTATGTTTTCTTGGTATGGTTCCGTTTTCTCAGGTTGTTTTGTTATCTGTTAGAGTTGCCCTCAGTTATTTCTAGTCCCTCGTGTCTCTCTGTATTCTGTGTCAGGTTTGCGTCTCTGTTCCCTTGTCATACTTCCTGTTTTATTTTGATATTCGTCCAGCCCCTGTCTGTTGTATTCAGTTTTGCTTCCCTCTGGTCTCGTCTTAGTTATCTGTGTCACCTGTGTTCCCACCTGTTTCCTCTTCCCTCATCAGCCCTTCTGTGTATTTAAGTCCTGCGTTTTCTATGCCTGTTGTCGCGTCGTTGATGTTGTGTGCCCGTGTGTTCCTGTGCTCCCTGTGGTTCCCCTTCGTCTCCCTTCTGAACGGTTTTGTATTGTTTTTCCCTACATTAATAAATGCCTTTGAGTTATGCCCATCTCCGGAGTCCTGCATGTTTGTCCTTCCTCGTCCGTTTCCTCCCCGGCCATGACAAGATCAGAGTGAAAGGAAAGGTTTGCAAGATGGTAGGAAGACCTGCTGTGATGCTGGAGATGCTGGCACTGACAAAAACATGGCAGAGCTGGAGGTGTCAGAGCTGAAGATGTCAACATCTTCATTGGGAGTGGCCAGAATGGACAGGATTAGAAATGATGACATCAGAGGAACAGCTCATAGTTAGAGAGGCAAGACTGAGATGATAGTGGATATATTGGACAAAAGATATTGAGACTGGAGCTGCCAAGGAGGAAGAAAAGAGGAATACCTCTGAGGAGATGGATGTAGGACGGAGGACATGCAGAAGGTTGGGGTGACAGAAGAAGATGCTAACAATACAATTAAATAGAGGCAGATGATCTACTGTAATGACCCCCAGAAGAGAGCAGTGAAAAAAAGAAGAAGGAAGCAGGGCACTAAACTGTGCTGAGTCTGCTGAAAATAAGAGCAGCCACTTGGTGTGAGCACGTGCAGTAGGCCACTTCAAATCATAACTGTTTTCCTGCATTGTTATGGCAGAAGACTGGCACCAGCCAGTGTTGGACTCTGGGTACGAGCATCAGGGTGTTTAAACGTTGATGGTTTTGAAGACTCGTTTCCTCTGCTGAAGAGCATTAAGCTGAGCCATCACACTTCTAATAAGCAGGTTTAAATTAGTGTCTCAGAGGAGTCAAGATTATCAGACATTTGATAAAGTTAGCTTGGTTATGTGAACTGTCTAAGCTAAGAGTTGCTGTACAGTTAGCTATAAGTAACTTTAACTGGACTGGGTCTTGTTGTTGGTCCTCGTCACCATCATCGATTCCCTGCTGTGTGCCTTGTATTCATGTTATGTTCATGGTTCAAGTTCATGGTTAACATGCAAGCACATTCATGTGAGGTTCCTGCATACTGTGTGTTGTAGTAAGTCACAGGTACATGTACAAATCTTTTTGTTGTTTAGCATTAGACCACGTTTGCAGATAATGTCTGCTGTGTCTGCAGAAGCAGCAGTGAGATGGAAAAAAAACATCTACAAGTGTTACCAGAGGAAGCAGTTTCACTTCCTTTGGCCACTTATCTCTCTGTTAGAGCATATGAGAAGAAGTCGGGTAGCAGGAAACTGTTGCCAACAGTAGCTGAAAGGAAGCTGAATCTTAGACTGTAACAAAAAAAAAGGAGAAAAAAAACCTCAACAGTGAACTAGTCAGTGAAATTATTAAACTGATCTCAAAAATCCAGCAGCAAAGGTGCCACACCAAGATCAGAGGTTGGTGTGGACTAATGTAATATTTAGTCAGCCACGTATGACAGTAACCGTGTGGAGCACAGGAGGAGCACGCTGCCACCAGAGGGAAAAGCATGAACTGATTTGAAAACCTTTTAAGCTGAGGCTGAATATGTTTCTAATGTTCTCAGCCACCATGTTTACTTTGTTTTATTATTTTTGTTGTTTGTGTTTTTCATTTGTTGTTCTGCACCTCAGATGTGGCTGCAAGTCCTTCATCAGCAACACTGGTGTGCATCTGGGAGTCCAGTTGTAATTTGGCAAGAAATACCAGAATTGGCAGGTTTACCACTGGTGCCCTGTACACCCTGAGTACATGAGACCTGGAGAACGTTATGTTGCCTGTAATATTGTTCAGAATGACCGGTTTGGTGGTGGGTCACTGATGGTCTGGGGAGGCATATCCATGGAGAGGGGCACAGACCTCTACAGCCTGGGCAACAGCCCCCTGACTGCATTACATATTGGGATAAATCCTGGTTGGTTGCTGGTTCCTCCTGGTGCATGATAATGCCCAGCGTCATGTGGTGAGAGGAGAACACCTCTGGGACATTATGTTTCAGTCCATCTCATACAACCAGGTTGCACCTCAAACTTTCCAGGAGCTCACTGATGCCCTGGGAGGAGACTCCCCCAGGAATATGCTCATTAGGAGCATAATCCAACATCATCCTAACATTTACCCAGTTCAGTTCAGTATAGATATCCAGCATGCTTTTTTTTTCTCCTTATTGAGATCTGATTGTGTTTTTTTTTAATACATTTTTTTTTAAGCCTGTCATGTCTGGTATTTTTCATAATCGGAATGATCTGAATGCACTGATGTACCAAACATATTTGCTTTTACAGAACAGCTCTATAAGTTTTCTATAGGCTATTCTTGTTACTGTTTGTATTTTTATTTATCATTATTTTTTTTATTTATGCCAGGCCTGACAGGCAAAAGGAAGGAGCAAGAACGAGAGGGAAAGAGAGGCGGGGGGGGGGGGGGGGGGGGGGGGCAAAAGGGAAGAAAGGAAAAAGAAATAATCAAAGAAAAGTGGATACACACATACATAGATTCACACATCTATACATATGCATAACATATACAAACATACACATAGTTCTGTTGTTTTGCAGTAATGTGTGTGTGTGTGCGCCTCTGTCATGCAATGTACTCAGTAATGAGGGTAGAAACTGCAACCATGCCCCCCGTGATCCAGAGGCAACTAGGAATGGACCCAGGGGACCCAGGCCATCCACAGCACACTAGGAGCTCAGAAGACCTGAGACCACACATCCTGATGGCAACCGCGTACACACCCCAGAGGAGGAAGGATGGCAATTTAGATGTGTTAATGAGAGCCAGTTTAGTGAGACAAACTATGACTTTAACACTGACATAGCTCGCTGAGCCTTTAATGCGGCTGGAGTGCTTCACTCAGATCAGCAGACGTATAGGAAGATGTCTGGGACTGATGAAGAGCAAGTGTGACCCACACAAATATGTGGTCACATTTGTGAATTAAGTTTGATTATATGTATAAAATCTTGTATCTTTCACACGGTTTGTGTACAAATAACATGAGATTTAATAAGTCTCCCAAGCGCTGTGCTGCAAGCGACTGTGTGTCACTATGAACAGTAGAGGGCAGCAGAATGCCTGCCGGAAAGGAGTTGCCTTAGCTGGCGTAAGCTTGTCATTCTGGCAAGACTGACCAGGCGAACGGCAGCAAGTTTTCTTCTGCCTCATTATTTCTCCTGTTTTACAGGTCAGTAATGTTTTCAGAAGCACAAACAAACTGATAGATAAACGCTACGAAGTTGATCCTGTGGTGTTTCATGCTTGTGTCGTAATGTTATAATGTGTAATGTATTTGACTCTAAGCGCTTGAGCTACTCCAGGTCTGCCACACTGAGCTAACAGCTAAAGGCTAGGAACGTGGGCATTGGCAGACACTGTTATTCTTGATCACATGCTCCCGCTCTCTCATAAGGCTCCAATCCAGTCATGTTAACAGTTCCTGTCTACTTAGTTTGTCTGTTTAAGTCTTTATGTGCAGTATGTTTGTAAGATATGTTAAGCCGGTCTGAGGTCCTTAATAAGATTGCCATTTGAATACTGTCAGGAGCTAACTTACCTGAGAGCATACAAAGCCAGAAAGCTAATGTGGGCATTGTCAACAAATGTTAAAGTACATTATCTGAAAGGGATTTAAGATACTTCCTTTATAATTGGTCATTTAACATGATGAGATGCATTCTTTTCTATTTTTGTTCATGTGAAAAGTATATTTTTCTTTCTTTCTTTTAATCTTATTGTATTTGTATGTGCCAATACAACAATTAAATGTCAACATTGTTAATGGTGAAGAAACAGAATTGTAGCTGAAGTAAGTGACAAAAGAAACAGATGTTTATTTATGTGAATAAATTCTGGCAAGACTGACCAGGCGAACGGCAGCAAGTTTCTTCTGCTCATTATTTCTCCTGTTTTACAGGACTGTAATCTGTCTTCACGCCCGCTTGTAACGGGGCCTGTTACAGATTTCTGGGGGCTCGTCCGGGATCAGCAGTGGTTGAAGAACACCTCATGCTGATCCAGTGATCTTTGGACCCAAATGACCAAGTGCTGCTGCAGCGACAGGATTTTCCAGTAAAGGCCTCAAGAGGTGAACAGACCCGGTTTGAAGGGGAGCCGAGCCTAAAGTGGGTGAGACTGGTAACGCCGGCTGGCTGCAGCAGACGTCATGTCCGACAACGAGAGAAGGAGGCCTCAGCTGGTCATAAAGAAAGACTCTATCAGTTAACGGCTGGCGAAGCTTATGAGGTAGCCACGCACCTCGACCCAGCGTGTGGACTGGACTCAGCCGAACTGAACAAAGATGATGAAGAAAGTTGTGTTGAGTATATTTCTGCATACATGAACAGTTCAGCACTCTTACAACTAGAAGATGAGGCTGGCAGTGTTGTTATATTTACAAGATACGATTGACTGGTCATTGCTAACCGTGACAAGGGCAGATTGGTCCCTGAAGATGTGTCTGATGAAAGATCACCTGTAATGTTACCAGTTACTGAGGAGACTAACAAAAAACAGACACATGTCATTGCTCAATACATTACTGAATCTGAAACTGTAACTCCTGACACTGACACCCAAGTTCAGCTCAGTGGCTCAGGAGAGACACAGACCAGGTCCTATAAACACAGTATCAACATACCTGTTTCGGAGAAGAAGCACATCATAGGCCTCATTTCACCAGTCTGCCTACAACTAACATCAGTCATCCAGCAGTTCCCCATTCACCTCAAGTGACTGAGGAGCTGGCTGTCCCAACTCATGGGAGCATGATTGCTCTCCGTGACCTTCCCTTGCTGCAGAGGAAGGAGTTTAAAATACATGGTGGGCAAATAACTGATACTACATCAGACATCAGCTTTAATAGCATATGCAAACAGATTCAAGACGGTTGCAGAGAACAACACACTGATGATGAAATTATTAGAGGGGTTTTACGCGCAATCAAAGGAGGAAACTTTAAAGACATGCTGGTGAACAAGGACGATCTTACGGTTACAGAGCTAAAAAGTTTCCTACAGTCCCATTTGGGAGAAAAGAGCAGCACAGAGCTCTTCCAAGAACTGATGTGTGCGAAGCAGCATGAGAATGAATCTCCACAGCAATTCCTGTACCGCATGATTGGCCTCTGAAACAAAGAATAACGTTCACCTCAAAACAGGCCAAACTCAGTTATCAAGTATGATGTCTCTACACTCCAGGGTGTGTTCCTGAATGCAGTCTACCAAGGCATGGGGGAGAGACATGGGATTGTAAGACGAGAGCTTAAACCGCTCCTTGCAGACCCCACTGTCCTGATGAAGCCCTGTTACGACAGGTCATCCAGACCACGATGGAGGAAAGCGAGAGGAAACGCCGGCTTGGGCGCAGCACCAATCGTAAGTTCACTCAAGCGCACAGCATGCTTGCAGAGCAGGAGAGACAACTGGCCTTGTGGGAGAGACCAAAGTTAAAGGTAAAGATAACGCAATTCAAAGACTAAGCGCTCAGGTTGAGGCTTTAACAGAGGCAATGGAGACACTGAGAAAGGTCACTACAATCCGCTCAGGTGCATGGGAGGACTAGTCAAACCACCCATCAGTGTTGCCCCTGACAGAAAACCGACCAGAGAGAAAGACACCAAGACAGTATGGATGTCAACGATGCATAGCCCAGGCCAAGCCAAACTGTAGCCATTGCTTTTCCTGTGGAGAAGAAGGCCATCGTGCTATTGGCTGCTTACAAGACGTAACCAGTCGGGAACGAGTGCCGGTCAGGGCTGAGGGGCGACCTCTGACCGATTTGAAGGACAAATCACAGTCCCACGATGCTACGGCATCAGAGTTAAGAAAAGGTGACAAACCTATCAACACAAATAGCAAACCCACTCCCCTGAGAAGGTTGCTCCACTAATTGGCCGAACGTCTCTGTTGAATGTAGCATGAATGGCTATGCTGTAACTGCCATTTTAGATACTGGGGCCAACGTAAGCATTATAGATCACGTCTGGAAGAACAAGTACCTTCCTGAACATGAGATCCGGCCACTCAGTGAACTCATGAATGAGGAGCTTAGGGTAACTGCTGTCACAGGGGACGCAGTAGTACCGTATGACGGGGGATGGAAGTGGTTGTAAACCTGCAAGGCAACCATGATCCAGACCTTTCCATTAGGGTACCTTTCCTTGTGAGCGGCTGGAGCTAGAGAGACCATTAGTTGGTTTTAATGTCATCCAGGAACTCATTAAGAGTAATGAGAGCAGACCTCTAAAGTGATGTCCATCCTTGTCAGCCTGCTCACTGGTGCCTTGGAGATTGACAGTGTCACGGCAGAGGCCATTGTGAATTTCATACAGACAAAGAAAACCCCGAGAGAACCAAATGCCACTGTAAAAGTGGGCAGGAAAGAAATCACTATAGTCCTGGTACAGTAGCTTCTACATTAAATGTAGGGTACCAGCAGATGTTAGCGACCTCCAATTCACTTGTGTTGTTTGAACCCAACCTTGAAACCTCACCACTCACAGCATTGAGTATTGGAGAGGGGTTAATGGACGTTCAGCAGACTGAGAGGCCCTTTGTTAAGGTACCTGGTCCAACCATTCTAAAAACATTGTGGTCCTGCCCAGTTCTACAGTCCTGGGGTACTATTGAAGCATTGATGGCGTAATAGACACGGCCAGGTGAGCAAAACCAAGCTCAGACCATACGGTCGCGCTTTCTCACCTCAGAGTCCGAATGGTGGCCCGTCCACGGGTACACTGTGGCACCCACCAGTGGATTGTTAGTCACCTAAGTGAGGCGCAACAGGGAGAGGTGAGGCAAATGCTGTCTGAGGAGTCAGGGGCTTTTGCTCGTGATGATGGAGACATAGGGTTGTATCCCGAGTCTTCAAATGTCAATAACCTAAAGGATAACATACCAGTACAGCGTACATATGCTGCAGTGCCCAAGCCCCTTTACAGAGAAGTTAAAGAATATATACAAGACCTTCTTGCCAGAGGGTGGATAGGTTAAGTCGAGGTCACCATACGCAGCTCCGGTAGTCTGTGTCAGGAAAAAGGATGGTACCTTGAGGTTGTGTATTGACTACAGAATTTTAACCAAAGACAGTGCCAGACCGCCACCCACTGCCTCGCATTCAGGACCTCATAGACACACTAGGGGGCCACAGCTGGTTCAGCATCCTGGACCAAGGCAAAGCCTATCACCAGGGCTACATGGCAGAAGGCTCCAGACACATGACAGCATTTATCACTCCTTGGGGTCTCTATGAATGGGTGAGGATCCCATTTGGGCTCTCTAACGCCCCAGCTGCTTTTCAGGCAGCATGGAGGAGATGTTAGATTCTCTGCGAGACAACTGCTGTATCCCTTACCTTGATGACATCCTCTGCTATTCAAAATCTTTCACTGAGCATGTGAGGGAGTACGTCAAGTCCTGAGGGCTTTACAGTCCCATGGTGTCAAACTCCGACCGACAAATGTGAGTGTTCAGGTGGGAGGTCAGGTATGTGGGGAGGCTCGTCTCGTCCGATGGTGTCAGGATTGACCCAAAAGATATTGATGCCATCAAGCTGCTGAAAGAGAAAAGGCCCAACCACGGTCGGTGAAGTTCGAAAGTTACTGGGTTCCTGAGTACTGGA
The DNA here is from genome assembly GCF_007364275.1 of Archocentrus centrarchus. NCBI lineage: Eukaryota > Metazoa > Chordata > Actinopteri > Cichliformes > Cichlidae > Archocentrus > Archocentrus centrarchus. Next base: position 4,837,258 of record NC_044347.1, read on the forward strand.
GGACATACATCCAAAACTTTTCTAGCATTGCACAGCCCATTTATGAGCTGTTTTAAAGGGAAGAAAACAAGCCCCTTCAGCAATGAATGCAAAGACTAAGAGGGGAAAGGGAGCTCAGTTACCATCAAGGACACCTGTTTTGTGGGATGATGAGCACCAGAGAAGCCTTGAGCAGCTGATCGACACTCTTCACACCACCTGTACTGGCGTATCCAGACTTTGAACTCCCATTTGTGCTCCACACTGATGCCTCTGAGCAAGGGCTCGGTGCAGTGTTGTATCAGCGACAGAATGGGAGAATGAGAGTCATCGCTTATGGCTCGAGAACTCTGTCTCCTGCTGAGAAAAATTCCAATCTGCATTCAGGGAAACTTGAGTTTCTGCCTTGAAGTGGGCAATATGTGAGAAATTCCGAGATTACTTGTTTTATGCACCCCATTTTACAGTCTATACAGACAATAACCCCCTCACGTATGTAATGAGTACCGCCAAAGCTGAATGCAGTAGGCCACCGATGGGTAGGGGAGCTAGCAGACTTCAGGTTTGATGTCCGATACAGACCAGGGAAGGTGAATGTAGATGCTGACACACTCTCTCGGTTCCACTTGACATTGATACCTACCTCACAAGGTGTACTGAAGAGCTCACAAAGAGGCTATTCAGGCTACATGGGGGGGCTGTGAGCTTGCAAAGAGAAAAGATGTTGCTTACGTTGCTGCCCTGAGCCTGACATGCCCAGAGCCACCTGTGAATGTGTCGCCATTTGCAGTCGGCATAATGATATGGTAAGATCCCAAAGAGAAGACCCTGTAATCAGCGAACTCATAAGCTAAAAGAAACAAAGTCAGTAATATCCAACGATGACAGAAGGGAGAGCCAACGGCCCTGTGAGAAAGCTCATGCATGAGTGGGAAGACAACTTCACATGGAAAACCAGCTGTTATACCGCACCGCAGGTCAGCGAAAGCAGCTAGTGCTACCATCACAATATCATCCCCTGGTGCTTAAGCAGCTCCTGATAAACGGGCCATGTTGGGGCAGAGAGGTCATTCACTTGGCACGAGACCGGTTCTACTGGCCTTTTATGAAGAGGGACATCGAGGCCTATGTGACCAGAAAATGCCCTTGCATTAAGCAAAAGAAACCAGTGCAGCACATCAGAGCCCCAATGGGATGTATCACTACTTCTGCTCCACTTGAACTTTGTGTCAATTGACTATATGCATTGGAGGTTAGCAGGGGAGGCTATGAGTACATTCTGGTGGTCATTGATCACTTCACCAGGTTTGCTCAGGCTTACCCCACAAAAACAAGTCAGGCAGAACGGCTGCAGAGAAGATATTTAATGACTTCATCCCTCGGTTGGGTTTCCAGGCAGGCTACACCATGACCAAGGTCGGGAATTTGAAATGATCTATTTGCGACCCTACAACGCCTGGCTGGAGTTGCCCACTCCAGGACAACACCGTACCACCCCCAAGGGAAACCCGGGCTGAGAGATTTAATAGGACATTGCTGCAAATGCTAAGGACACTGGAAGAGGAGGAAAGAGTAACTGGAAAGCACACTTACCTAAGGTAATACACGCTTATAACTGCACCAGACACGAAGCGACAGGCTTTTCACCCCCACTACCTCATGTTTGGTCACCACCCCCGTCTTCCAGTAGACTTAATATTTGGCTGTTAACCAGAGATCAGACTGAAACACCGCAGAGCTATGCTAAAAAGTGGGCTTTGCGAATGGAAGAGGCTTACCGTATTGCGGCTGAAAACAGTCAGCAGTCCAGCGCAAGAAATAAGAAGTATTATGATCGTCACGCACAGAACACAGTTGTTCTCCAGCCTGGGGATAGGGTCCTAGTCCGCAACATGAGTGAGAGAGGGGGCCCTGGAAACTGCGGTCTACTGGGAACAACTGTTTATGTCATCAAGAGCAAGTGAGCGACCAGTCCCATTTACAAAGTGTGTCCGGAGACGGGGAGTGCCAAAATCCGTATCCTCCACAGAAATCTCCTACACCTAGTAAATGACCTACCCTGTCAACTTACCTGACCTGCAGAAGAACATACCGCCGCTGGAGAGAAACGAAAGAAAAGGGGTCATCCAGTGGAAAGGACAGGAATGGGGAGAGAAACAACTGAAGACAGTGACAGTTGAAAACTCTGCTGATGAAGCACCCAGAGTACAGTACTGGCTGAGAGTATCACCACCAACTCAGCATCAAACACAGAAACCGACTCGTAGGCCCCACAGGAACCCAGAGGGGGTCCAAAGGGCACCTGAGCAACGCAGACACATATTACCATCAGGAGATGGGGCACAAGAGCAACCCAGAGACACCTCATGTGAACGAGAAGTTGAACAAGAACAAATTGAAACACAAACTGAGGAGGACTACCTACCTGCTGGTTCAGTGCTACCGGATGAAAGTGAAAATGTATGTGTTTTTAAATGGACAGTGCTAATAACCAGCCTGTGATTCCTCCGGAGGCTCCGATCAGGAAATCCACCAGGGACAGGAGGCCACCCAGACCCTCACATACGAGTCCCTTGGCCAGCCATCCTACCAACCACACAGGTTATTCACCCCCTGCTGGACTCTGTGCAATACAAGCCCTACCAGTTTGGGGGATGCCACACATCCCTATACCACATTAATCCCATGCCAGGCACTCCCTCACACTACCATGCCATACACAAACCCATACTGATACACACACACATATAGAGACCAAACTACCTTAAGTCCTAAGTGCTAAGTTCAAAAGTGTTTTTGTGGGATGAGTTCAAGTGTTTAAAAAGACAGGAAGGAATTGAGGTTTTGGGTATATTTTGTTAATGTCAGGAGCCATTTTAATTGTCAGGGAGCGTGTGACCCACACAAATATGTGTCACATTTGTGAATTAAGTGATTATATGTATAAAATCTTGTATCTTTCACACGGTTTGTGTACAAATAACATGAGATTTAATAAGTCTCCCAAGCGCTGTGCTGCAAGACTGTGTGTCACTATGAACAGTAGAGGGCAGCAGAATGCCTGCCGGAAGGAGTTGCCTTAGCTGGCGTAAGCTTGTCATTCTGGCAAGACTGACCAGGCGAACGGCAGCAAGTTTTCTTCTGCTCATTATTTCTCTGTTTTACAGGTCAGTAATGTTTCAGAAGCACAAACAAACTGATAGATAAACGCTACGAAGTTGATCCTGTGGTGTTTCATGCTGTGTCGTAATGTTATAATGTGTAATGTATTTGACTCTAAGCGCTTGAGCTACTCCAGGTCTTGCCACACTGAGCTAACAGCTAAAGGCTAGGAAACGTGGGCATTGGCAGACACTGTTATTCTTGATCACATGCTCCCGCTCTCTCATAAGGCTCAATCAGTCATGTTAACAGTTCCTGTCTACTTAGTTTGTCTGTTAAGTCTTTATGTGCAGTATGTTTGTAAGATATGTTAAGCCGGTCTGAGGTCCTTAATAAGATTGCCATTTGAATACTGTCAGGAGCTAACTTACTGAGAGCATACAAAGCCAGAAAAGCTAATGTGGGCATTGTCAACAAATGTTAAAGTACATTATCTGAAAAGGGATTTAAGATACTTCCTTTATAATTGGTCATTTAACATGATGAGATGCATTCTTTTCTCTTTTTGTTCATGTGAAAAGTATATTTTTCTTTCTTTCTTTAATCTTATTTGTATTTGTATGTGCCAATACAACAATTAATGTCAACATTGTTAATGGTGAAGAAACAGAATTGTGGCTGAAGTAAGTGACAAACGAAACAGATGTTTATTTATGTGAATAATTCTGGCAAGACTGACCAGGCGAACGGCCAGCAAGTTTTTCTTCTGCCTCATTATTTCTCCTGTTTACAGGACTGTAATCTGTCTTCACGCCCGCTGTAACGGGGCCTGTTACACAAGCACGAAAGGCTGGAGCACATAAAGAGACATACAGAGCAGAGGCAAATGAAGCTGAACAAAGCGGGTGCTGAACCAGTCCTTAAGTATTTTGACAGTATATGAGGAGGTATGCAGCAGACCTCACACAAGTCTGCCAGTCTCTCTCTCTCTCACACACACACACACACACACACACACACAAGTGTGTTTTGCTATCTTTGTGGGGAATTTCCATTGACTTCTATTCATTTCTACAGCCTAAACCTTACCTTTACCCTTTTTCCTAACCCTAACCATCACATACTAACCCTAACCCCTAACCTAAACTCAATTCATACCTTAGCCCTAACTCTGACCCCTGACCCCAAAAACAGGGTTTCCCCTTGTGGGGACAAGGTTCCAGTCCCCACAAGGAGCAATTGGTCCCCACAACGTAGTATATGTCAGGAAAATTGTCCCCACAAGGTATTATAAACATACGCACACACACACACACACACACACACACGAAAAGAAATAAGGACAGGAAGATGCACGAGAGGTACAGGTCCATGACAGCAAATATGCATCACCTGTTTATGTTGGTTGCTGTGCACAGACTCTGTATATTCAAATTTTAAACTTTTTTTTCATCATTGCTGTTGCTTCAACAATATTTAATGACCATATTTTAAATTTGTAAATATTTCAATGTGAAATGCTTGTCAAAACACATTCAGGCAGCATGTGTTCAAAAACCTGCCCTAAAACTATTTTTACTGTTTAGAAACTGAAAGTATGTCCGCTGCACCTCAAACATCAGTCTCAGAATCGTTTAATTATCTCCAGCATCATATACCAGCTGCAGTATGTTCCAGTAGGGCAATCACAACATGACAAATGATGGTCTAAAACTTTGCAAAGATTTTTTTTTTGCAGGGATTAGTGCAGTAATGTAGGGGAACCTGCAACCACAATATTATAATGATGTAGAGATTTAATTATGTGAGTCCACAACTCCTCTGTGAATCTCCACCTTATCATGGTGGAAGGGTTTCTGTGTCCCAGTGATCTCAGGAGCTATGTTGTCTGGGGGCTTAGGCCCCTGGTAGGGTCTCCCATGGCAAACTGGTACTTGCTGTAACACTATTACCTTGTGTCTAAACGAGCTACACAGCGTCCATGTGATCAGGTACAGTGTCAAAGGAGCTAACAGTGGTGGCTAATTAAGCTGTTGCTTCTACCTAAACTCAGTCAGAATGACCCAATCATTTAACACGTGGTACATTAATAAAAGTCAAGAACCAGTTCAGAACCTTAAATATAGGACCTACTCATTTTAGGTCAAGAACACACACCACCACACAGACTGGCCTGGTTTGCTCAGCAGACACACTCTAATGCTCCACATGCTGCTAGTGAGGAACATCAATTTCTCTGCCAGTCCAGTAGATGGTGCATTACTACACAACATACAGTCATAACACAGAAAAACCTAAATAGGTCTGGTCCTTTCTAACGTCAGGCTCACCTCAATGCATGGCCTGGGCACCGGAACCAGTCTCCTGGAGAGGGGCTGGACCCTGTTCCAGTCTGGAGTTGCCCTCAGTGAGAGGCGGCAAGCTGGGGTGGGTATTCTTGTATCCCTTCAGCTTACAGCTTACTGGAAGACATGCTGGGGAGATTATATCACTCGACTGGCCTGGGAACCCCTTGGGGTCCTCCCGGATAAGCTGGAGGAGGCGGCTGGGGAGAGGGAGGTCTGGACTTCTCTGCTTAGGCTACTGCCCCCATGACCCGGAATTGGATAAAGGGAATTAAATGGATGGATGGATGGTGTAACATGTCCACACTATTTTATGGGCAGAAAATAATTACAAAGCAACTAAAACAATGCACAAATATAAATGTAGAACCAGCCAGTAACTAAACAACTGTACACTGGATGTATGTACCCCAAACTGACATGCTACCAATAGCATATAAGCCAAGCTTGTACTTAAAATTCAGTCACAACACCAAAACAATGTCCAATCTACACACTTTTGGAAACTTAAATATTTTGGGTTTTATTCTGGACATAATACTAACCTCACAAAGAAACTGTTGGACAGGGAGATGTGCTGTTGCAGAATCCTTCACAATTCTTCTGAGAAACAAATACAAAGCATGGATTTCTGTCTTACAATCCCACTTACTCAGTGGTAATCACCCTTTTACAGCTGTTTAGTGTACAAACACTAAGGTCACATGTTCTGGTAAAAACAGTGAACAAACACAGCAAAACAATAAAAATAATTTATTAATTAAAAAATGGTGTAAAAAATTAGCAAGCAGTGGCTTTTGTTGTAAACATTTAAATCTCATCCCAATACAGATGCTGCAATTACTCACAGCAACCACTAGCTGACAGTGTTATACCAATATTATGATCAATTCAGTGTATTTATATCCAATTCACAACAATATGCATATGTACAAATAAATAGACAAGAATAAAACTACAATTGCATTTACAAGGGTATATACAAATTTCATAAATATAAGAAAACAGGTGTTAGCCCAAATTTGGGAAACCTTATAAGAACAATTGAAAACAAATCAAATAAAACAACAACAACAAACACATGAGAAATAGCTTAAATAAGTAGGGCAGTATGAATATCTGGCTTGAAATCTGAACTTTTTCATAAGATTTCAAAACTGTAAAGGACTCTTGAATTCGGTGATACACACCCTACACTTGGTCTTTGTTACAACTTGGTCCGATCAGTTAGCCAAATCATAATCTGCTCAATAGAATCAATGGAACCACTGTCAGATTTCTGTACATGCTGCTGGTCTACAGCTTGCACAGAAATGCTGAGGAGTTGAACTTCACCCCATAACCAAACCCAGGATAAAGAGGTTCAGTGAATGTGGTGTTGAAGGTGTGGAGGTGGATCAGAGTGTCAGAGGAGACTCTGTAGAAAGACAGAGTGCCAGCAGGACAGTCCACATACACTGCTACTCTGTTAGAGACAGAGGAGGAGGGCACAGAGATGGGTGTCCCGCTGTTGTTGTGCCAGGCGCTATATCCCCCATCAGTGCAGGTCAGACACCAGGACTGATCATTGCCTCCAAACTTTGCGGCATCGCTGTCTCCATTCCTTCCAATCCCTCTGTAGCTCACTGCAACATAAACCTTCCCAACCCACTCGACCTCCCAGTAACAGCGCCCAATCATGGCATTTTCACACAGCACCTGGGGCCAGTAATCGAATCTCTCTGGGTGGTCAGGATACGGGTGCTCCTTTCTCAGGTCGGTCACTTTCTTGTTGCTTTCAGAGAGTTTGAGGAACTTGTGAGCTGTGTTTGGGTCCAGCGTGAATTCACAGAAGTCTGACAGAGAGAGGATAAATTGATTTGGTCAATATTGGTTAAAATTCCTGTGTTGCATGCATATCTATTTTTGAATTGATGGGCTTCCAACTGCATTAAGTAGATTTTGGATCACTGATAACTTGGAGGGAATGTGAAATTCTAGAAAAAAAATTTATTTTTAAGTGGATATTTTTTTCTTTAAAACTACCTCTTCCAATGTGTTTGTACTGAGGACCTGTGGGGACATACCGGTGGTGCTATTGTTAACATAATGCTCAGATTTGATACAAAGGGAAACCATCTCATTACAGTCCAGTAACAAAAACTGTAAATGGCTTGAAAAGAATTAAGATGAGCAAGATCAAAACTCTGAGTCAAAATGCCCTCATGTGTCAAAAGGTTTGAGATATGCCCACAAATGAACTGCAAGTAAGGGACTTCATTTCCAGCTCTAATGTGGTTGATAAAGCACAAATGATATTATGAGTTTCAATTTTGTACCCAGCAACAGTTATAATTTATGAATGAGTGAAAGTAATTTTTCTGAATGACAAAATGCAATGTCATGATGAATAAGAGCAAGAGGTCAAAGACCTGTATGAATCACTGAAGGTGGGGGAGGGGGGATCCACAGGAGAAGTACGTAAATAGTATATTATAAAAAACACTCACACTTCCTCAGACTTGATTTTAACCACTCGACTCCAACAGGGTCAGCTCTGGAAGATATGGGAGGTTGATTTAAAATTAGAAATGATGCTCTTGCTTACCTCACTAATCTTTCTTAACACGATAACTTTAAATATAGCAGAGAAGCAAATGTGGAAAGATTGTTGCAATATTAGTGAAATATCCCCTTGGTAAAAACCACACCGAGCAAACACACTGTTACAGAAATACTCTGTATATCACAGAACTACAGAAAATCCTGTGACCCAAGTTAATTTTGCATGCAGATGTCAATGATGATTTTCTCATCTTTTCATCAGGATTGAATGCCGAACCTGAGATTTTCCAAGCTCCAGTGTGACTGCTTCAACTCAGCAGCCAGAAGCTTCAGCCCTGTGTCTCCGGGGTGATTGTAGCTCAAGTCCACCTCTCTCAGATGGGAGGAAGGGTTGGAGTTCAGAGCTGAGGCCAGAGAAGTGCACCCTACCTGTGTAATCATACAGCCCGACAACCTGCAAACACAAAACTAGTATTTACCAGGATATACTACACCTTATAAAGATAAATTGTTCTTCTTTTATCCTAAAAGTTGGGGAAGTGTGTCACGTCAGCAAATTCTGTTATCATAGTTTATGTTATACACAGTTGTTTAGATTACCTCTACATCAGCTGATGAACAAATCCCAACAGTGGATTGATTCAACAAGTAATATGTACACATTCCCACAGGTAGCAGTTCCCTGTGCAGTCCACAGACATGTTCCTCACAGACTTTAAAATGTGAAAAGACTGGCAATATAAAAAGTAGCCATTTCAGAAGACCTCAGCCCATCTGTGCCCAACCAGGGGAGAAAAACTGCCAGACTGACTGGTGATTTTATAGAGTGAAACAATCCATCCAACCAACATCCTCTACGCAGGAGGCATGTCTGAAGAAAAGTCATCCTCATTCACAAGCAGTCACTGAGATGCTCCAGAGTGTAGCAAAGGGGACAAAGACTAGGTAACCTAGTTATCCTTTCCAGTCTACTGAGCAAGACAATGAATCCCAAATTACCCTCCAGCTTTATAATGTACATTAAAATTAACGTGGATATGACCAAAACAGGGACATTTTCTCAAATTGAGATTTTGGAATACCAATACGGGCCCAAAGCATATCTCTGGAAAACTGATTCAGAGGTGTTATGACCATAAATCAATAAATGAATATTTCAAGCAACACAGTAAAACATAGATAACTGAACTGACCTAAGAGTTTCCAATGTACAGTGTGGGCTTTTCAGACCTCTGGACAGCACTACCAGGCCTGAGTCCTGCAGGTCATTGTTACTCAGGTCCAGCTCTCTGAGACTAGTGGATGGAGTGCTGAGAACTGATGACAGAGCTTCACAACTTCTCTCTGACAGGTTACAGCCACTCAGTCTGGAGAAACAGACAAGAATACATAAGAGCATATTCATAAAATAATTAAAAAAAACAAAAAACAAAATTTCAACAACTATCACAAAAAACAAAGTTTTTACCCACTTACAGAGCTTTCTTAGAGGCTTTGACCACTGGCAGCAGCCTCAGCAGAGCCTCCTCTGAAGCAGAGTATTTCTTCAGGTCAAACACATCCAGATCTTCTTCTGATGACAGTAAGATGAAGACCAGAGCTGACCACTGAGCAGGAGACAGTTTATCTGTGGAGAGACGACCTGATCTCAGGGACTGTTGGATCTCCTCCACTAGAGAACGATCATTCAGTTCATTCAGACAGTGGGAACAGGTTGATGCTTTTCTCTGGGCAGGGAATGTCTTCAATCTTTTTCTTGATGTACAGGATGGTTTCCTGATTGGTCTGTGAGCTACTTCCTGTCTGTGACAGAAGACCTCGAAGGAGACTCTGATTGGTCTGCAGTGAAAGACCCAGGAGGAAGCGGAGAAGAAAAACAGTCCAGGTGTCCATTTGGACTCTGTAAGGCCTTCTCCACCACATACTGATAGAAAAGTTTTTCCTTATGGGAAGCTGTTGTTGTTTTTCCAACAGATTGACTGAAGATCTGATGAAGGTCAGATGGACATGAAGAGCAGCCAGAAACTCCTGAACACTCAGATGGATGATGAAACAGAACACCTTGTCCTGGTACAGCCCTCTCTCCTCTTTAAAGATCTGTGTGAACACTCCTGAGTACACTGAGGCTGCTCTGATATCGATGCCACACTCTGTCAGGTCTGATTCATAGAAGATCAGGTTTCCTTTCTGCCAGCTGATCAAAAGCCAGTTTTCCCAGAGACTCAATCATCTTCCTGCTCTCTGGACTCAGTGTGGATCTGTCTCAGCTCCTCCATCATACTTGACCTTCTTCACTTTGGCCTGAACCACAGGAAGTGGATGTACATCTCAGTCAGGGTCTTGGGCAGCTGTCCTCCCTCTCTGGTTTTCAGCACATCCTCCAGAACTGTAGCAGTGATCCAGCAGAAGACTGGGATGTGGCACATGATGTGGAGGCTTCGTGATGTCTTGATGTGGGACACAATTTACTAGCTAGCTTGTCATCTGGGAATCTCTCCTGAAGTACTTCTCCTTTTGTGGATCAATGAACCCTCTGACCTCTGTCACAATGTCAGCACAGTCAGAGGGAATCTGATTGGCTGCTGCAGGTCGTGTGGTTATCCAGAGGCGAGCAGAGGGAAGCAGGTTCCCGCTGATGAGGTTTGTCAGTAGCACATCCACTGAGGTGGACTCTGTAACATCAGTCAGGATCTCAGTGTTGTGGAAGTCCAGAGGAAGTCGACACTCATCCAAGACCATCAAAGATGAACACAACCTGGAAGTCTTCAAAGCTGCAGATTCCTGCTTCTTTGGTTTCAGTAAAGAAGTGATGAACAAGTTCCACCAAGCTGAACTTTTTCTCTTTCAGCACATTCAGCTCTCTGAAAGTGAATGGAACATGAACTGGATGTCCTGGTTGGCTTTGTCTTCAGCCCAGTCCAGAGTGAACTTCTGTGTTAAGACTGTTTTCCCAATGCCAGACACTCCCTTTGTCAGCACTGTTCTGATTGGTTCATCTCTTCCAGATGAGCCTTTAAAGATGTCTTCTTGTCTGATTGTTGTTTCTCTACTTGCCTTTTGGGTTTCCTGGATGCTGTTTCAATCGTCTGACCTCATGTTCATCATTGACCTCTGCAGTCCCCTCCCTCTGTGATGTAGAGCTCTGTGTAGATCTGATTCAGAAGGGTTGGGTTTCCTGCTTTAGCGATCCCCTCAAACACAAACTGGAACTTCTTCTTCAGTGTGGATTTGAGATTCAGTTGGCACATGGAAGGAGATTCTGAAAAAGAAAAAAAAAAATTCCTGGATATACTTTTAGAGAATTTGCATCATAATACTTACAATTCACACAGAGAACCCCAAGCAGCAATGCAAAAAATATGAAAATCTGTCAAACATTTTGTACACCTTGCTGAGGTGAGCTGTCATTTTGATTCATGCTGGCACACAAATAGGAACAGACTTCATAAAAAAAAGTGGACATAAGCATATGAATTCAATATCTAGTGAAGCAAACAGAAATATTTCCAGAATGTTTTTATAGGGTTTAATCAAGGACTGAACTTTGATTGAATTTTTTCCGTAGCTCCAAATAACTTGAAATTTCATGCCACCCGTTAACTCCTAATTATTGATGACCCACCTTCTAATATTTAAAGAATAGTAGCAGATGGAATGGGCATTAATTCAGATGCTCTTCTGAATTTTTGGAACCTTAATGGTTGGCCTCCTGCTTTGGGCAATCCTTTGGGTTTATCCTTTTTTAATCCATTTCCTTGCAAATGATTTTTACGTGGAGTTTTCTGCTATAACTGAGATCACCGCATAATCTTCTGTATTGTTTTTTATTTATTTCTATTAATACAGTTTTTTTAAAATTGTGTTTCTCTTGGACATGTCCCCAAATTTGAGTCTGGCACAAAATTCATAGCAAATAATAGAAAATGGCTCCAATTCTTTTTTGAAAATGTGCAAAATAATTCCCAAAGTTCACTTAAGAAGTTTGTAATTAGAATGTCTACAGCTGAGTGTTTGATGAGTGGATGATGAAAGACAGAGTCAACTCTTGTATGTTCCTGGGAGTCTGCCCAGGTGGTTCTACAGTGGACACGGAAAGTATTCAGACCCCTTTAAATTTTTCTCTCTTTGTTTCATTGCAGCCATTTGTTAAAATCAAAAAAAGTTCATTTTATTTCTCATTAATGTACACTCAGCACCCCATTTTGAGAGAAATTTTTTTTTTAGAAATTGTAGACCTGATCTGAAAAACCTGATCTGCAAAAATTGTAGAAATTTTTTGCAAATTTAACTCACAGGCTGTCCATTTCTTCTGATCCTCCTTGAGATGGTTCTGCTGCTTCATTGGAGTCCAGCTGTGGTTTTAAATAAACTGATTGGACTTGATTAGGAAAGGCACACACCTGTCTATATAAGACCTCATAGCTCACAGTGCATGTCAGAGCAAATGAGAATCATGAGGTTGAAAGAACTGCCCAAGGAGCTCAGAGACAGAATTGTGGCAAAGCACAGATCTGACCAAGGTTACAAAGAATTTCTACAGCACTCAAAGTTCCTCAGAGCACAGTGGCCTCCATAATCCTTAAATGGAAGACGTTCGGGACGACCAGAACTCTTCCTAGACCTGGCTGTCCAGCCCAAACTGAGCAATGGTGGGAGAAGAGCCTTGGTGAGAGAGGTAAAGAAGAACCCAAAGATCACTATGGCTGAGCTCCAGAGATGCAGTGGGGAGATGGGAGAAAGTTCCACAGTCAACTATCACTGCAGCCCTCCACCAGTCGAGGCTTTATGGCAGAGTGACCCGACGGAAGCCTCTCCTCAGTGCAAGGCATATGAAAAGCCCACATAGAGTTTGCCAAAAAACACATGAAGGACTCCCAGACTATGAGAAATAAGATTCTCTGGTCTGATGAGACGAAGATTGAACTTTTTGGTTGTTAATTTCTAAGCGGTATGTGTGGAGAAACACCAGGCACTGCTCATCACCCTGCCCAGTACAATCCCAACAGTGAAACATAGTGGGGGCAGCATCATGCTATGGGGGTGTTTTTCAGCTGCAGGGATGGGATGCCTGGTTGCAATTGAAGGAAAGATGATGCGGCCAAGTACAGAGATATCCTGGAAGAAAACCTCTTCCAGAACTCTCAGGACCTCAGACTGGGCCGAAGGTTCACCTTCCAACAAGACAATGACCCCAGCACACAGCTAAAATAACAAAGGAGTGGCTTCAGAACAATTCTGTGACCATTCTTGACTGGCCCAGCCAGAGCCCTGACCTAACCCAATATGTCTGTGTAGATTCTCAGTCATCCAGGTCATAGTAGTCTCTGGAGCTTGAAAAAAGGCGACCTGGACTTCTTTTTGTTTCTTGAAGACATTTCACCTCTCATCCGAAAGGCTTCTTCAGTCTCAACCAAATGGTGGCGAGACCCAGGTATTTGAACCCCTGTGGGCGTAGTCCCCTGGAGATGGTTATGACCCTCTGTTGTTCATGTGTGTAAACACATGTGCCAAGGCGTGAAGGAGGCGTGGGTCATTTCAATCAGTGGTTTCAGTTGAAAACCAATTTAGGACTTCGCTCTATTGTTTCATGTGGCCTATTGAGGTCACTGGAACAAAGGTGTGAATGGGGGTTGAGGCGTCTGGGAAGGGAGCTCAGGACAGCACTGTAATCGGGGGAAGTTGGTGACGTAATCCACCTCCTCTGTTCAATGATGGTTGTTCACAGTGGACATAGATGCTTCTTTCCACTCCTCTTTCAAACCCATCTGTCTTCCCTTGTCCAAAATGTGAACATTGGCATCCTCAAAAGAGTGCCCTTTCTCTTTCAGATGCAGATGTACAGCTGAGTCTTGTCCTGTTGTTGTGGCTCTTCTATGTTGTGCCATTCAGTTCAAATACCTGGGTCTCTCCACCATTTTGAGAACTGAAGAAGCCTTTCGGATGAGAGGTGAAACGTCTTCAAGAAACAAAACAAAAGTCCAGTCGCCTTTTTCAAGCTCCAGAGATACTATGACCTGGATGACTGAGAATCTACACAGACATATTGGGTTTAGGTCAGGGCTCTGAATGGTCACAGAGTTGTTCTGAAGCCACTCCTTTGTTATTTTAGCTGTGTGCTTAGGGTCATTGTCTTGGGGTGCTGAGTGTACATTAATGAGAAATAAAATGAACTTTTTTTGATTTTAGCAGATGGCTGCAACAGAGAGTTGAAAATTTAAAGGGGTCTGAATACTTTCTGTACCTACTGTGTTTGGATTGCTCAACTCCATCTATCTGCAAAGAGATGCACAGAAAAAGAAAAGAGGAAAAAATAGAACACAAAGCTGATCTGGCCAAAGCACAGGTCCATCTCAAGGGATAAATATGTACAACATTTGATGGGAACTCAGCTATTTTAAGATGAGCCAGTTGTAAAACATCTAATGCTGAACATATAGAGAAGACATTTTAATATTCTGCCATTTATACAGCAGTTTCAATCTTTAGAAAAATCCTCTTACTGCTCTGCAGACGGTCAGCCAGCTCCTCCTGCTTCATTCTCCTCAGGAAGTGCAGTGTGATCTTCACAAAGGCCTCTCTGCTTCTCTTCCTTTGCTCTTCATCCTCACCGTCCAACACCTCCTCATCCTCTCTTTGACTCTCTGGGCATCCTCGGTAATCCTGAATTAGAATCTTTGGACCTTCTTCAGTTCTTTCTTCACAAAGTGATGATGTTGTCCTCCAGCAGCTGGAACAGAATACTTCATGAATAACCCAATCAGACTAAAATGAGCCAAATATCAGATCCATCTTGGACACACTGACAATCCACTGGTTTACAAAGTGCAGCACGGAGATGGCTGGAAGAACAGTTGTAACAGTAGTTGTTGTACATGTACAAACCATAAATATGGAGTCCAGCTGTGTTTGATGCTGCTGGGCAGACTGACCACTGGGAACCTCTGAGCTCTCCTGATCCACTCTGTGGAGGAAACACAAAGAGACAGACACAAGCTAAAAATCTCTGAAATCATAATGTTTACCTGGAGATGTAATAAATGCAAACCTTGCCTTTATTTACAGATTTGGAAAGCTGCCCGGCATGTTTTCTGTTAAATGTGAAACTATGACTGACCTCTGACCTTTAACAGTAACTCAGTGAAACAGCTCTGCTGTGGCTGCCAGAGAGCCGCCATCTATCAGTGAAGCTGATCATAGATCAGATTAGAAACAGTTAAACTAGTTGGTGGGAGGATGGGTGGATGGATGGATGGAGTTTGTAGAACTTGCTTCCTGGAATAGTGCCCAGGAGGCAGCAGTTCGTGTTTTGCTTCCTTTGTTGTTGTTTGGTCAAACTGAGGCATGAAAATGACCTGATGAGGTTCAGGAAAAGATCAACATTGTGTAAAAATGTGCACATTCGCTATATTAACCCTCCACGTTGAAAAGTTAGGATTAGCCAGTGTGTTAAAATGCGCTGCAAAGTTCTGACCATGGTCGTGACAATCTGGCAGTCCTTCGTTTACACAAGTTTGCTGCGGGAATGAGGAAGGACTCAGTGATCAGAGATGAAACCTTAATTATAATAAGAGCATTGTTATTATTAACAAATACATAGATGACACACAATAAAGCCATGCTTGCCAATGTCATCAAAATGTAATTGTGTAACTGGGTAATAGTTCATAGTAGCTGTTCACTGAAATGATTATTAATCATGTTTAGTAATTGGTAAATGTTTGTTTTGTGACCTCGTTTTGACTTTAACATATTGACCCACATAATGCACACAGGTGTTTATTGTTTTAAAGCGTGTATAAGAAAGAAGAGGCTGATGTAATTCACAACACTCTGAGGTTTTGTGTCCCATCTCTCACAATTTTCACTTTTTTTCACTGTGTGATCAGCAGAGGAAAATGGGCTTTGGATTAAAATACAACTTACTCACTATTTAATGGTAATACATGCATCATGGGTCCAATGTCAAATTGGTATAAAATTTTTACTCAAACTACTGACAAAGGAAAACAAATGTCATCACACCATAACTCTGGGTTTTTACGGTCTGAGTTTTAGTTCCTGTTTTTCTTTTTCTAACTGTTGTTCTGCTCTCCTGGTGCCTCCCTGTATCTGCCTCCCTTTGTCTCAACTATTGTCTTCAGTGTTTGCCCATCTCACACATCACGTTTAGGCTCGGGTCAAAGAGGCCAAAAAACAAACAAACAAAAGCATTTCCATAATCACTTTTACTCGGCCTTGATGGAAAATTTCATGACGTGAAGAAAAGAAGTGAAAGAATTTGTTCAGCAGCAGGAAATGAAACCTGCTGTCCTCCCACAGCTTTTACGCAACACTGCTTAAAAATGTGCAGGTGGCTGCTGTGGTAAAACTGCAATGTTCTGAAAACTGACAACAAAATGCACATTTTAGATACATCTGTATTCTTATCACAGCAGGTAATATAAACACTGGTGAAAAATATTATTTCATTACCAGCCTATAATAAAGTTTAGTTAAATGTTTGTTATTCCCTTTTCCTGTCGGGAATATGATACAGTGTAACTCCTTCCTTCTGTGACTGAAGAACATTCATTCATTTTTATAACAGTTTAACCACTTGGACCTCAGCTTTGAGTTCTGCATTGAATCCCTGCAGTGTGTAAGCAGATGATGTTTCCTTGTGCTGATGAGCCTGCAGAGTCTGCAGCTTCACACTCGCTGCTGTTAGTTTGATTCTCTTTGAGTCAATTTAAAAAGATATCAGGAGAAGAAGCAGCCAGAGACGCATGAGAGGAACCAAACACGTCATCGTGGGCTGTGTAATGTGTGGGTACGTTTCTATAGCGAGGCGCACTTCTGGTTGTGGTGTCGGGTTTCAGAAAGGTTTGTGGTTATTAAATATTTATGCTGTAGATTTAACACTGAAATATAAATCCACTGTGACCCGAGTTGACCCCAGATAAAATACATAAATAAAAAAAAATGATGGTGATCCTAAAACATGACAACAGGCATAAATAATGCAACTGAACTAAGAAGATCCTTAGAAGCTCATGATCTTGAGAGCCATATCCACCATCTTCATGCAAGGCAAAATAATAATGAGATTTTATTTTTTTGAGTTCAGATGCAGCAGTTTGTGTTATGGATCAATGTGAATAGGTCGTGATATGAAATGGAAAATGAACTGTTAAATAACATGATGCAAGTCATGATCAGGTTGTTTTTGTTTGATAGTCCATCACTATGAATTGTGGGACGGCATTTTCTCCTCTCGCTCATAAAGGATCCTTCAGTGTATTCTCTGAAGTGTCCTTTCTTCAGTATTTAGATCATTTGAGCAGTTTGGATTATGGCTGCAGATACTTCAGGAAGTTAGGAACCTTCTTAAGCAACACTGACTCTTTGATCACATCCTCAGTCTTCCTGTGTCAGATTAAATTTTTGGTTTTTGGGGTTATTTCCTGTTTTATTTTGGTAGGCTGTCACCTGTCTTCGTCTCCCATTTACTTCCTGATTTTGTTGCCTTGATTTGATGCACTCGTTTCTTTTTAAAGGTGAGTCTGCAGGTCAGAGATGAAGAGAAACAGTCTGAAGGCTCACCTGAGGTCTGGATCAGCACAGCAGAGTCCTCCTTTAAACAGAAGAGCTTCAGACTTTGACTCGTTGCTCTTCAAGGACAAACAGCTGAGTTCAGCTTCAGACGGCTCCGGTCTGTGATGGATCCTGATGAACAGACAAGAACAGCCTTTACTCTGCTGTGCTTTACTGAGCCTCCTGTAGCTCACTATTAATTATCATTTAATTATCATTTAGACTTATCACAGACTCATAGGCTTGCTTTTAGCTAGTGGTTTGTGAGTGTATTATATCGTATCACTGTTTTTCCTTTGATTTGTGATCCTTAGCTGTATAAATGTTACGTAAAGCTGATCAGGATGTCCTGAGTTAAAAGCAGCTCACCTGGGTTCAGCACAGCAGAGTCCTCCTTTAAACAGAAGAGGTTCAGACTTTGACTCGTTGCTCTTCAAGGACAAACAGCTCACTCCAGAGTCTGTCTCAGCAGGCTCCGGCCTCTGGAAGAGCCTGGATGAGACCAGCAGACAACCAGAGAGAGGACAGCCATCACTGTCTCAATGTGTCTCAGTACATAAGAGACAGAAGTACCTAAGTCCATTTAGCCCAGCGAGAAAAATCTTATTATGGAGAAAAATCATCCATAATAAGATGATTTTTCTGCACATGCTCCTGATGGTACATATCAGCAGTATTTCTGACATCAGTCTGCTGGGACAGATTCAGTTATATGATGCTGACTTACATCATTTTTTCAGAAAGTGGTCTGTCAGATATAACAGGTGGACTCATTGTGGCTCCTCGTGGACCTGCAGGTCATCACTCTCAGAAGTAACTGTGACAAAATAACACAAAATAACAGGAAAACACTCATCAGACAGTCTCCATGTGACAGAAACATGTAGGCTGCAGAGTTTCTAATTCAGGAAGTCTCAGCTCAGTTCTTCCATAGAGGTCGGTGATGTGTCTGAACAACATTACAGGCTGTTTTAAAGCTTTAAATTATTATATTAGAGCCCATACACACTCTAGATTGCTTCATAATTTTCTAAAATTAGACTTTGATTCTGTCAGAAATAAATTTTAGAAGAAACTGAAATTGATCTCCTAGTCAGATGAAGAGAAACTCCTAGTTTCCTGCTGACTCTGGGCTGCTCTACATTACAGTGTTTCCTTCACTCGTGTCCTGCTGATAAACTGGTAAACAGGCCAAGCTCAAGGAACACTTCAGTGTACTGTGACAGAAATAAAACAACTGCGCAATAAACTGATCGTTTTAACAGGAAATGAATCTGGATTCTTCCTCTCCTGTTGGTTAGCTCATCTTATGCTGGGTTTTATTGTGTGGTTAGCTGGGCTCTGGAACCTCAGACAGGTGAGAGCAGCATGCACAACAGAGGCAGCAGAAATGACGACACTCTCCTATTTATTTACTACTGTGGATAAATTAGACCATAAACTGCACAGGTTTTGCTTTGCTTTTATATTAAAGGGACATTATCCTTCCTGACAAACAGCAGGCTGATGTCTACATGTCCTATTTTTTCCCTGGAAGCGCTTTAAATTCTTACATTTACCAAAGTTTAAATGAAGTTGACTGTGCTGATGGAATTAGCCTCATGTAATGTCACAGAGTGATTAAAACTGATGCCTCTGTGTGTTTTTGATGTGTAATGTCTTTGCTTATATTGGTAAATAGATTGTAGCTCTATGAAAGGCTTATATAAATCATACCTACATAAATCCATCCAGTCCTTCTTTGGCTATTTGAAATATCTTTATGGAGCCGTGATGTTATATTTGCTGTAATTTCTGCCCTCTTGGACAAACAGGGATTCTTGAGACAAGAACGTTTTTCTCACTCAGAATGACCTGATATCATTCATGAGAGATAGGTTTGACATACGCTCACAGACTGTAGGCCAGTAAGTCATTGACAGCAGTTTAAAAACAGAGTCATTGTTTGGCTAATACTGGAAATCCCTTTTTGGCAGACGTTCGCTTTTTGTCGGCCTTCAGGATTTCGTCATCCTGGAGGAACTCGGAGTGTTTGTCCTTTAGAGGCATGTCAGGAGTGTTCACCGCCCACCTCAGTGAAAACAACCTCCTTCATTTCAGAGCGCTCAGACAGCTGCGGCTGCGCAGACTCACCTGCACAGGTGAGAGTGGCCTTTTCATAAACACGAAACCAGTGACCCGGAAACAAGCAGAGAGAGTGGGGGAGGGCGCACAGGCTCCTTTACACACCGAAAACACGACACTGCCAGCAGCTCAGGGAGAAACACGCGATCCTGAACCCGGATTCATTCAGACTCTGTGATAAACCTGCGGACACGTGAACTACGTTAAAATGATGTTTACGCGCCTTCATGACTTCACGAGTATTAATAATATAGTCCGGAGATTAAAATGAAACTGTCTCTGCCCATTGTGGACTCACTTCACTCTTTAATCATACTTTAGTGACTCACCTGCATTTAAAAAGCTCCCAACAGCGAGTTTTCAGCCTCGTTCCTGAAACCCATTCATTAAAGTCTCGGCGGAGTCCGCAGGTCCTCCTGTTCCTGCGCCTCTCTGCAGCGGTATTACTCCCGAGCGCCTCCTCCCCCCGCGGCTTTGACCCTCCCACCAGAGACGGGAGCGGAGGAGGCAGCAGGTGTGGAACCAGATGAGACGTCCTTCCTTCAGAGCCTCGTCTCAAAATGATTTCGTTTGCTGTATTTATGATCTGAGGTGTAACAGAGTCCATCATATGTTTTATATTTACAGACACTTTTAATTCCTAACATGAAGCAATGTGACAGATTCCTCTTTGGAACCACAGGAACAGAAACAATGAAGGGCAAAACCCCTGAAATAATAAACTAATAAATAATTAAGTCTTTTGATTTGGTAAATCAGTTATGGGTGTAAAACTTATCAGATCTTGATATGTGATTTTCACTATTACTCAGGTGTAACAGCAGTTATGTTTTGTATTTGGCATTGTTGTAATTGAGTTCACAACATGAGGCAGTGTGACAGAGATCAGAGCTTTTTACAGTCACAGAGAAACAGCAAAAAGGGCAGAAAGTCTGAAACATGGATAAAAAGAATGAGCTGTTCAAAGACTCCGGCTTCCTCTGTGGTTTGGAGATGCTGAGAATGTAAAACGAAAATGATGCACTTGTGCATCCTCGATTATAGCGCCTCTCTTCTTTTTAGCCTCTAATCTTCTGAGACGATGCTCTGAGACTGACGTCTGTGAAACCCAGGGCCGGCTCTGAAAGATCCTTCGTGGCTGCACTCCCTCTTTCTCTCTCCCTCTTCCTGTTGCCCTCCACATACATGGCCACTCAACCCACAAAGCTTTTATCCAACTCACTTTCTGATAGACATAATTTTTATTAATATACTCGGTTAGTTTTTTTTGAACATTTACTGTTCTTACAGTGTTTGAGCCAAGCTGTGACCTCACCCACCCCAAATAAGACACAGTAACCTTGACCTCATTGATTTGTCGTAAAACTGCTGCCCAATGGAACCAGAAGAGAATGGATGGATGGATGAATGGATGGATGGATGAATGGATGGATGGATGGATGGATGGATGAATGGATGGATGGATGGATGGATGGATGGATGGATGAATGGATGGATGGATGGATGGATGGATGGATGGCATAAGGATGAAAATTGGTGGAGTATCTGCCTTCAATCTAAGACTGCAGCGGGATCACTGGTTTCTGGTTGGGTCATTGTGTATGTGGCATAAGAACCCACCATTAGCAGCACTTTGAGACAAGGAGAAGACCAATCAAATTCTAGTTAGAAGGACACGGTCGCTTTTTTTTGTGCGTTTTGATGTGCGTTATTAAGTCATAGCAAAGATGTTAGGGTCCATGGTGCACAACAGTTTGTTTGCGTCAGATGGGAAGTTGATTCCTTACAGTACATGGTCCTAAATTCCCAACACAAGTTATAAAAACTAGCCATAAATCTTCATGAAAACACATTTCTCAGGAGAACATCAGAACACTTTCAGCAACACCTGAGGCCATCTGAGAGGAAGTTCATGCTTACACTGTTTGAAGCACAGCTCAAAGGAGCCCCCTGCTGGAGCAGCTGCAGTCCTACAGACACTCAGCCTCTTCACTACACAAACACCTCCTACAACATCCATTCTTTACACTCTGACTGCTGTGTTTGTGCAACAAACTCCAACACACACCGCTTCACATATGAACACAGAAATGTGTGTGAAAAAGAGCTGAGCTGACATTAAACATGATGGAGAATTTATTCAGAAACACTGAGTCAGGAACAACATTTAGACACACATTACCTCTCTGCAGGAGGAGGAACACCTGATTTAAAGGTAATAATAACATCCTTTGACCAGTTACTCTTTAAGGACACACAGCTGGGTTCAGGTCCAAGTTCAGGTTCAGGTTCAGGTTCAGGTCCAGGTGGGTTCCTGTGAATAATGATGCAGCAGTGATGTGAGTGCTGAGCTGTGACATGGAGAAGAGTCATGGACAGTTAGAGATGGTCATCTCACCTCTGAGCTTTGGTCTGGCTCTCATGTTCCCCACACATAGTGGTTTTAGAGGGAGGGACTCCCTCCTCTCTGTCCTCACACTGATCCATGCTGCTGAATTCACATCAGCTCACACACACTTTCTACCTTCACCTGCAGAGGAAACACACATCAGCCCAGCACACACACACACTGAAATCCTCCTTTCTATCATGTGTGCTCTACTTCTTTCTCTTCGCTTGATGGCATCATGAAGTTGACTGGAAGCTTCAGTCCTTCAAAATTCAGTCAGTTCAACACATCTGAACAACATCATTGTAACACTATTACTCAGAGAGCTCCACTAACTTATCTTTTATTTTTTTTAAGCCTGTCATGTCTCGCAATCAGAATGATGATCCAAATGCACTGATGCACCAAACATATTTGCTTTTACAAGAACAGCTCTATAAGTTTTCTATAGGCTATTCTTGTTAATGTTTATATTTATATTTTTTATTTAGTTATTTATGCCAGGTCTGACAGGCAACGAGGAAGGGGCAAGAACGGGGGGGGGGGGGGGGGGGGGGACAAAGGAAGAAAGGAAAAAAATAATAATCTAAGAAAAGTAGATAGATAGATACACACACACTTTCCATCCATCCATTCTCTCCCGCTTATCCGGGGCCGGGTCGCGGGGGGCAGGACAATAGCAAAGAAGCCTAGGCTTCCCTCTACCCAGCCACCTCCTCCAGCTCATTCAGAGGGACCCCGAGGCGTTCCCAGGCCAGCCAAGAGATATAATCCCTCCAGCGTGTCCTGGGTCTACCACAGGGCCTCCTCACACACACACTTTCACTTTTATCTAAATGCAGCTTTTTACTGTACAAACTGATCTCCGTGTCTAAGTTCAAATGTCATTTAGCAGCTGATTTTTGTCCTTCATTATCTGTGTGTGTGTGTGTTGAGGCCACACCTTTATCTCTTCACTGGAAAATATGCTGTCTGACCCGTCAGATGAGTCTACAGTAAAGTTCACACACTGGTGTGTGAAAACATTTTCACTATCAAAAGCTGGCTCAAAAATCTGAGAGCACACAGTCTGTAGATGATGCTTTTATTTTAGTAGAAAATCCTGTCAGAACACATTCAGTGTTCAAAAACTCCTCAAAAATACATTTGGTGCTGTTTGAGAATCATAAAGTGGTTGCTGCCCTCACACTCATCAGTCCTGAACATGCTGTGATGGGACTGTTCCTTCAGAGTCATCGATCACAGCATGACTGTCTGTGCAGTACTGACAGACTGAGTCAGTGATGTTAAACACAGCCTTTGTAGAACCAGCTAATATCCCACTGCTGATGTTTTCAACCACAAACCTGAGCAGATTATTGATATGAGCTTTGACATTAACTCAGGCTGAACAGGAGGTGAGGAGCCACTAAGAGTGCTGATGAAATTTAAATTGTGACTGATATGTAATCATCTTTAAATAGTTTGGGTAATTAGCAGACAGATCTGAGTTAATATGACAGCTTTTGGTCAGTCTAATCCTGTCACTGAGTATCATGACTCCTCTGTCTGGGAGTAAACAGTCAACATTACTTTCTGCTGGAGGAGAGCCAACAGTTTGTGGCGCAGTGTTTTTAATCAGAGGCTGATGTGTTGAAGCTATTGTGTATCCAGGCTACATCTATGTTAAATATAGACTCACAAAGTCTGCTATGATCCACTGTGTAACTGTGTTGACCCCAAAGTACTACCCCTCTGACTGAGCTCAGGCCACATTTAGTGGCTCAGTGAGCGGCAGAGCAGCGGCTCCTTTTCACGTCCTCCACCCACTGATGGAGGAGAAGCTGCCTTCAGTCATCAGTGAGTGGATCCACAGTAACAACGACTCTGAGCTCAGCTGCTGACCATCAACTAACTCTGAATCCTGGACTCTGAGCTCTCGCTCTTGCTCTCGCTCACACACACACACACACACACACCACACACACACACACACACACACACACACACACACACACACAACACAACACACACACACAGCCTCCACCATGAACTGTGGAGCTTCAAATTTTTGCTGCTTCTTCTGGACCTAAGCTGCACATAGCTAATTTTAATCTATAGCCTAATCATGTGGATGTGTTCAATACAACAATGATCCAAAGTTTGTCCTGAAATCAGAGCTGAACATCCAAACCTCACAGAGCAGAAACAAACAGTAAAGTTCCGGAAGACAAACTGTTAAAGGAAGAAACAGCAAACTTACAGTTTCTGCAAACAGAGCAGAAGAAGAAGAAGCTCCACTCCACACTGGACACTAAACACTCACACACAGGTGAGCTGCTTCCTGGAAGGAGGCGGGACTCCACCTGAAGCAGCACAGGTGGGAGGGGCTCAGCAGGAGCAGCAGTCGAGTTTAACATCCTACAAGTTCCTGAATATCAGACTTTAATGTGAAAGTGAAACTTCTCATTTTCTCCTTTTCCCATTTTGGCCATTTGAAATTCTCCTTTGATTTTCTCAGAGAGGAAACAGGAACATTTCGCTCCTTTCTTCCTGTTTACTTTGCATTAAATCTGCACTTTGATTTGCCTCAAACAACATGTTCATAAAGGAGGCACAGCTGAACTTCACAAAGCCTCTGAGCTCTGAATAATACAGTGATCTCATTAATAAGATCAGAATTTCTTCATTCACGCTGTCTCTACACAAACAGAAAGCATTTATGTTTGCACTGAAAACAACACGGCAGGTTCAACTGGTTTGACTCACATAGTGTATGACAGTATGCAGGTGGGGGGGTTGGTGGAGGAAGTTAAACATCACCTGCTGTGCTCAGTCCAATCCAGATTAAATAACTATACCACTACTGCTATTGGCTGATCTTCCTCGGATACTTAAGAGTAGAATGGGAGGCAGAGCCTTCAGCTTTCAGGCCCCCTCTTCTGTGGAACCAGCTCCCAGCTTGGATTCAGGAGACAGACACCCTCTCTATTTTTAAGATTAGGCTTAAACCTTTCCTTTATGATCAAGCTTATAGTTAGGGCTGGATCAGGTGACCCTGAACCACCCCTTAGTTATGCTGCTATAGGCCTAGGTGGCTTGTAGACCATCTGCCTCCATTTAATCCTATTGTTAGCATCTTCTTCTGTCACCCCAACCTTCTGCATGTCCTCTTTCCTACATCCATCTCCTCAGAGGTATTCCTCTTTTCTTCCTCCTTGGCAGCTCCAGTTTCAATATCTTTTGTCCAATATATCCACTATCATCTCAGCCTTGCCTCTCTAACTATGAGCTGTCCCTCTGATGTCCTCATTTCTAATCCTGTCCATTCTGGCCACTCCCAATGAAGATGTTGACATCTTCAGCTCTGACACCTCCAGCTCTGCCTCCTATGTTTTTGTCAGTGCCAGCATCTCCAGCATCACAGCAGGTCTTCCCACCATCTTGCAAACCTTTCCTTTCACTCTGATCTGAGGTCATTAAACCAATTCATTGATCAAATCTCACACAGATTAAAATGATCGTGTCCAAAAAGAGCTGGATCACTTTCACTTCTTCTCTCTCTGCTTCAGTAGGAACTTCTACATCCATGTGGACCTTAAACATTACAAACTTTCATACCAAATGATTTACTGTACAATCCCTGCAGGACCAAAGAGACCAAAGATAAACAGAGCTGTGCATGTTTACTAGGTCAACATAAAGAAGGGTATCTGGCATTGTAGTAACCAAAAATTACCGCTCCCTGGTTAAGGAAAATTTCCTTCCTCTCTTGGAGAAGCTTAAGAACAACATTCAGTTTTGGGGAACACTTCCTATATCATTGATAGGAAGGGTGAATTCAATAATGATATTTCTCCCACAACTTTTGTACCTGCTTCAAAACATACCTGTCTTTCTACCCTAAACCATTTTTCAAAAAAATTGGATGGAATTATTATGGAATTACAATCACACAGAATAAAAAAACAGCATCTTTGTAACACAGCTTGCTGGGAGGTTTAACACTACCTAATTTTATGTATTATTAGTGGACTACAACTTAAGAATAATCTATCTTTTGCTGCATGAGACAGCATTGCTCCCTAAAGGACTATTTTTTATTATTTTATAGTTCACTACAGGAAATTAGTTCTCCTTTCTACTGCTTCAATTAAACAAGAGTGGGAGAAAGAACTTGGGACTCCTCTGCCTGAGGATACTTGGCAGGAAGCTTTGAGCAACACAGGTACAATTTCTGCAAATGCCGTCACTGCCTGATCCAATATAAAATTATACACAGGTTGCACTACTTGAGAGAGACAATTCATAAAATTTATCTTGATTGTTCTCCTCTTTGGGAAAAGTGCTCGATGCAGCATGGTACTCTGCTGCATAGTTTTGCACTGTGCTTAAAGCATCAGGGTTTTTGGTGTGGCATGTTTACATTTCTGTCCAATGTCCTAAAAGTTACAATAAGCCCAAGTCCGGAGGTAATTATCTTTGGAACTTCTACACATATATACAAGGCCTACAGCGTTCACAAAAGTGCCTATTATCATATGCACTAATCATTGCAAAAAAAAAACTTATTCTGCAGTTCTGGGAGGGCAAAGATGTTCCTGTGTTTAAGATGTGATTACAGAGCTCACAAACACACGTCACCTGGAGAAAATAAGATATGGCATTACTGGAAAAATGAATAAGTTTGATCAAATCTGTAAACCTTTACTCTCCTTTCTTGGTTATGTTTAATTCTGCAGTCAGAGGGCAGGGTGGGGAGGTTTTTGGGTGGGTTTGGGACTTATAGGTCTAATGTGTGTACCTAAGGAACCAACACTTCTTTTATTGTTCTTGCTTTTTTTTTTTTTTTTTTTTTTTTTTTAGCCTGTCATGTCTGGCAGTTTTCGCACTCAGAATATGATCCGAATACGCTGGTGTACCAAACATATTTGCTTTTCCAAGAATAGCTCTTTAAGTTTTACAATAGGCTACTCTTGTTAGCGTGTATTTAGTTTGTATTTTAATTTGATTTTATTTATTTATACCAGGCGTGACAGGCAGAAAGGAAAGGGTACAAAAAGGAGTGAGAAAGAAAAACAAAAACAAAACAAAAGTGAGAAAAGAATAATCAAAGAATGATATCCACATATCTACACCTGCACATACATACGCATACACACATACACACACATAATCCTGCTGTTGCTTGCAAGTAATGTGTGTATGTGCCTCTGTCATGGAACGTACTCACCAACGGAGGCAAGAAACTGCAATCATGCCCCTCGTGATCCAGAGGCGAACGGGAAAGGACCCAGGGGACGCGGCCTATCCACGGCCCACCAGAACATCAGAAGACGAGAGGCCACACATCCCGATGGCAACTGCGCACACACCCCAGAGGAGGAAGGAGGGTGACCCCATACGGACCCCCCCACGGCCAAACAGCAAGAGTCCAGACAGCCAGAGGCAATGAGCAGCCAACCCCCGCCGCAGGCCGGCATCCCCCCGCACGAGCCGCGAATGCGGCCCCAGGGCCCCAGGCGCCCGAGAACCGCCCGACACCCAGCAGAGCCCCCCCCACGCCAAAGAGGCCCGAGCCACCCCCAGGCCACAACCGCCAAGGGAGCGGGTCAAGAACCACGCCAAGACATCCGGCCGCGAACCCCGGGACCCACGGGCACCCGACACTCCAGGGCAGCAGTGGCAACCAGCAGGAAGCAGCAGGACGCGATAGGGAGTAATAGGGAGGGGTGACTCCCACCCTCCGCAACCATGTCCCACAGGTGCCAAGGCTCAGCCAACCACAGGCCCAGGCCCTGCTGTCCACGCACGTGCACAAACACGCACACACATGCACCACACACACACACACATGCACACACATGCACCACACACACACACACAAATCATATATTCATACTCACACAAATGACTGTCACACATTCATGTGCACACATACAGAACTTACATGGACACCAAGTGTGGGTGAGAGGGTACCAGCACAGAGCCAGTGGCACCCCCGGCGAAGCAGCCAACCCGGCCCCAACCACTAGCCAGTTCCTACCCCAGGCAGGGTGCATGAAATGAAACTGGGGTGTGGAGAACCTGCCCTCCCCCTCCTCCCACTCAGCGTGTTTGGAGTGATATGTTGGGTGTATGTGAGTGTATGGAGTGGGAAGAATATGTATGTGTGTGTGTGAAAGCTACAGTGCTATTAAAATTGGAGGGACAAATGTGATGAGCACTGTACAACAGCGCCCATCCACACCACCCCCCAAGCCCCTCAATGTCTAAGATGTAATTAAAATTGAGGAGCAGGCAGCAGTGAACAGAAGTGGGGCCACCTCAGCAGTTCCACACACTGACCACTGTATGACACACCTGCCCCCCAAAGCCCTATGTGTACAATGGCGTGTTGTGAGCTATATAATGTAATTAAAAAGGGAGAGTGGGACATCACGCAACATAGTGAGCAGAGCCAAAGAAGTGGCTCTACTCACCGCAGCACAAGTCCCCCTCACCCAAGACCCTACATGTGTGTGATGTAATGTTTGACTGAGTGTTCTTGCTTTTTAAAAAAAAAAAAAAAAAAAGTCTAAGAATTACTGTTATTATGGTTAATACCTTGGCCTCATGTTTTATTTTCTGTTTTTGTGTGTCATCAAAAAATGAAGCATAAGTTTTGTGTGGCCGTTATACTTTTGTGCTGTGCTTCTGATAAAAAATATCTAGATCAGATAAGTTGGTGGGTGGAAAAATTTTTTAAAAAAAGAAGGGTATCTGAAAACAGATCAGTTTCCACTCAGCTCCACAGGAAATGAGCACCTGCTGCCTCGAGTTCTTACAGTCTGATCTTACTGATCACTGGCAGATGTTTCTGATAACTTAATGTGACCTCTCAAATTAAAAGCTGCTGCTGGTGTGCTGACCGGTGCTTTCAGACACAGCTTATATAAATTCCATAACAGGCAGGCTTTTTTCTCCCTTTTCAAATGTTTGCATTACCTGACATACTCCACATGCATTTCACAGCATCTGCTTATGAGAGCCCGTGATTGGTCACAGTCTGGTGTGACTGCTTAGATTTTCTAAAACCTGAAGCAGAGCTCAGATGGGGTGCAGCGGTCTGTTTCACCTCAGAGTTTCTCTCTTAGAAAGACCTAAAGTTCACCAAAGACTGAATCAAACCTCTGACTTGATGAATCTGCTGAAATACTTTCACTGACTCTGTCACTCTCACTGTGGTTGTTTGATGGAGACTCTGTTCAGTCTGAAGGGAACTTCTAGTAACCTTAAACAGTGCTCTCTTAGATTTGCAGAAGTCTGTGTAGCTGCAGAGAGATCAGACTTAAATCAGTGAAACAGCAGCTACTGGTTTATTTCTGTGTTCACACTGAAGAAAGCAGGAAGTAGGAGCTGTGGTCTGAAGCTGTTTGAAGGGTGAGGTTTAAGTTTTTGGGCAGAGATAAACGTTCAGCCGTCAGTCAGACACCATGAAGACTGCATCGACCTCTCTGCTCCTCGGTGAGTCAAACAGCTTCATCATGAATGTGTTCATTGATGATCATGATGATTATCTTTATTATTAGTGGTGGAATTTTTGCAAAGCATCACATCCCACCATATATTATATATTGTGTGTGTGTGGGTGTGTGGGTGTGTGTTTTCAGGACGAGTGTGTAATCGGCTCAAACTGTGATCGCAGTGCTAAAACTTTGGCTCCACCCTAAAACTCTTCACTCAAGCAAACAGCAGAATCCTCTGAATTTCTGTTCTCTCATTTTTTCCTTCCTTAAAGCTGAACTGTTGGAGCTCACTGATGCCTTCACTGTGATGAAGTGCAGCTTTTAATACCTGTAATGTTACAATGATGATATGAATGATTCTGTGCTGCTGTTGCAGGTGTGTGTGTGCTGCTGCTGTCTGCGCTCACTGTTTCTGCAGGTGAGTCCACGGAAGACAGAAGAACCCTCACAGATGCATCATTAGGGCACTCAGTAGATCACATTACTCGCCCACCCCGATTTAACTACATGCTGATATTACACTGCAATAGATACCACTGTACTGCAGTGTAATACCAGCAGTGTAATATTACCAGTGTAATACTGAGTGAGTATCTTTGTGATCACTAGATCACAAAAACTAGAAGTTTATTCTACTGGCTTAAAGTTTTGCTAGAATCACTGAAAATACACAAATCATAACAAATAATCACGAGAAATCACCCAGCTTTTTAATTCACTGTTTTTTTTATTCCATCGTAAAGTGAGTACTTTGACCTTTCTTATATCAACCATATTTGTTTTAGTCTGCCTCGATAATATGTGTTAAAGTCTGGTAACCAGGTAGTTAGAGGGAATACTAGAGGTTAATTTTCCGCTGTAGTTCCAGGTAGGCTGCACATGTTTTTATTATTATTATTAGTAGTAGTAATAATAATAATAATAATAATAATAATAATAATAATAATAATAATAATAATAATAATAATAATAATAATAATAATAATAATAATAATATCCCCAGTTGTACTAAGCTGATTGGTGATTCTAAATTGTCCAAAATTGCCCTAAATTGGTGTTAATGAGGGTGTGAATGGTTGTCTGACTCTCTTCGTTGGCCCTGCGACAGACTAGTCAGTTTTAGCTAACTGCTTCAGCTAGCTTCTCTCTGCAGCTGATGGAGGAGTTTACTGGTGAACCATCAGCTGAGTAATCACAGCTGTTCCCAGATACAGATAACATTTTATTTTTGACAGAGCTGCAATATGAGCTACTACAAGCTAACGGCAGCTACTGAACAAACAGAAACAGGTACTTACAGCAAGCATGTGGTGAATCCACTGATCTGGCCATCTGAGTGTTGCATTGGCACAGCTACCGCTACCCACATGCTAATTTCATGCATGAAGGTTGACTAATATTTCACATGATGGTATGTACTGAGCATGTGAGACAACCCGAGCCTTTGAGCCTGAGTTCAGGAATAATGAACCCTGGATACACATATCTCTCCACACAAGTTTGAATTGCTGCTCAGATCTGCTGCAGGAGAAGTGCTGCAAAAGTCATGTCAAAAAGTTCATAAAAACAGCCAAGTGAAAAGCTGGGTTACTTGTAACTGATCACCTGTGTATGTAGTGATTTGAGCAAAACTTTAAGACTTTAAAATCATTAATATCTAAACACAGTTACAGATTTACTAACATATTTACAAGTCTGACTAGATTCTGAATACGCTTTTGCAGATTGCTCTACTCAGTCATAAATCTCTGCAGAGATTTACAGATCAGATTACAGACACACAGTTTAGAACACGCACACATGGATCTCAGTACACACACTGATCTGAATCCCCACATACAGATTTCGATACACACAAACACACAAATCTCCACAAAGATTGAAAAACACATATGTGGACTGAGATACACACACAAATAGTTTTGATACAATGATAGCTCCATCCTGGAGCTCTTAGAAAGAATGTGCCCAACAAGTAATTAAAATGGGTGTGTGTGTGTGTGTGTGTGTGTGTGTGTGTGTGTGTGTGTGTGTGTGTCCTCCAGTCTTTGTGAGTGTCAGTCCAAATCGTGCTCAGTTCTTCCCCGGAGAGTCTGTAACTCTGAGGTGTGAGGGGGTTCACAGCTCTGATGGTTGGACCCTGAAGAGACAAAAACCTTACAATGATCAAATCCAGACCTGTGGTGGAGACTTTGGCCAGTTTGATGGTTCCTCCTGCATCATCTCAGATCTTAACTCAGACAGTGCAGCTTACTGGTGTGAGAACAGAGCAAGACAGAAGAGCGACAAGCTGAGCATCTTTGTATCAGGTACAGATCCCACCTCAAGCTAGTTTACAGCCTCTTTGAGGTGATTTAGTGTTTTTTTCTGTGTCTGTTTGTGGTGCTTTAAGACTGAGATCAGCTGCAGGTGTTTTTATTGTTTGTCATTTTGTCTCACGTTGATTATGAATCTGTTACAGAGTCTGTCAGTGTTGCTGTCAGTTGCACTACAGTCACCCACTAACGTGATGTGTTTGTGTGTCCTTGTCTGTCTGTGCTTGTTTAGATCATGTGATCCTGGAAATCCCTGCTCTGCCAGTGATGGCAGGAAGTAATGTCACGTTGCGCTGCAGACCTCATTATAACGGTTACAGATTGAACTCTATCGACAGAAGGGGGGATTCTGGATTGGAGCGCTTCCCTCCCGTCCACACCATCCATAATGTCCAAAAGTCTGATGAAGGCATCTACAACTGCATTGCATTTCACTATGATATGGGGATGATCTCACCTGAGAGCAGGCTGACTGTTACAGGTAATTGCAGCTCACAACAAGTGGTGCCGGGCACAGCAAACCCCACCCCCAGCAGACATTTTAGCTGATTTGAGTGTTGAAGTGACAAACATGTCAGTCTCCAAACACTGAATCAGTTCAATTCAGTTTTATTCATATAGCACCAAATCACAACAAACTGTCGCCTGCAGGTGCTTCATGTTGTAGGTAAAGACTCTACAATACTTACACAGAAATTTAAGAGATCCTTAAAAAACATTTGGTATTTCAAGAAATCAAAGGTAAGAAATCAGCATTGATGCTGAACTGGTGTATGAAGCCAATCATAGATTGAAAGAGAGGTCAATTTAGCAGTTCAATTCAGTTTTATTTATCTAGCACCACATCACAACAGTCACCTCAAGGACTTCATATTGTAAGGTAAAGACCCTACAATGATGCAGAGAAAACCCAACAGTCAAAACGACCCCCTATGAGCAAGTATTTGAATCAGAAGAATTTCAGAAGAATTTATTGTCATTATATGTCAAACATACAACGAAATTATATTCCAGAACACCCATCCCAGAGAAGACAAACAAATCAAACAAACAGGGGAGATAAGTGTCCGTGGCCTTGAAGCCATCAAAGGCGCTGCCGTTTAAAGAAAAGATGGAAACATAGCAAACACAATGGGGTAAGCAAGGGGAAAAAAGCATTTCATACTTTGTCCCGTACCAGGGCAATATATGAGGTAGGAAAAACCTCTGCATAGCGTAGTGTGAACACATATATTGCATGGGAGTTCTAGGGTGGGGAGGGGCGAGGATGGAAGGGAGTCAGCGGAGTCGAGTGGGATCAGGTTACTGTGGAGCTGACCCAGCTCCCCCCTCAGCTAACAGTTCCTGATAAGAGGAGGAATGTTCACCAGCAGCCTTGGTCTAGGGATAGCAGTTCACACAGGTCAGAAGCTGGGATAGTGTGGGGGCGTAGAGCATCTGTTTACATAACATCCAGGAGAAAAATGAGATACCGGCAATCCAAGACCAGTTGGGGAGCAAATTTCCAGATACTACAATTGTTTTAGTACAGGCTATCACTGATTAATTTGCCAACAGCCTTACAGTCTTGCTGGGAACTCTCAATGGCGAAAAATCCAATCATCCATATTTTCTTGGTTCTTTCCTCACCGTGCAAGAAACAGACACTTCTCCAAGATTTAAACCAATCTGCCTGTGGACGCGGCCGCCGCTGGCCTGCGAGCCTCAAGACTCACATCCAACTTGTGGTGCAGCTCCAGCAGATACTGACTCTGAGTGTGCACTGCTCTGCACATACCTTCGTACTGGCCAGGCAGCCTTACCAAGGACCAAACAGCTGCTTAGACTTTCCTAATTTAACGATAAGTCAGGTATATCCCAAGTCCAATGAGAAGAAATCCTATTATCAGTAGGCCAAATATGTATACATCTTCCACGTCTTCAATCAACAATGCAGCCAGGAGCGTGAACTTCCACTCTCCCCAGGCATCCCTAATATAGCCAGCCGGGTGTGTGGCACTGGGACAAGTGGGTTCTCTTTCCTCATTTCCCCTCATGGAGAAAATTTGATCAATAGCATTGAGAGACCAGCTGATCGGATCCATAATTCTAAATTCCCAGTTCGGAAGATGTGTAGAGAGAGGCTCTCAAGCACAGCGAAGCAGCAAAGCAAGGTAGATAAGGAGGGCTGGGGAGAGAAGAAAAAGGTGTCCACCTCAGCTGAGAGCAAGAAGTGAGTGTGACAGTGGGAAGGAAAAACTCCCTTTTAACAGGAAGAAACTTCCAGAAGGCTCAGGGACGGGCAGTCATCTGCCATGACTGTTTGGGGCTGAAGGGAGAGACAGGACAAAAGACATGCTGTGGAAGAGAGACAAAGATTAATAATAACTAATAATTTAATGCAGAGTGAAGTATAAACAGATTAGAAAGAGGTGAATAAGAAGAAACAGTGCACCATGGGAAGCCCCAGCAGCCTAGGCCTATAGCAGCATAACTAAGGGAGGGTTCAGGATCACCTGATCCAGCCCTAACTATAAGCTTGATCAAAAAGGAAAGTTTTAAGCCTAATCTTAAAAATAGAGAGGGTGTCTGTCTCCTGAATCCAAGCTGGGAGCTGGTTCCACAGAACAGGGGCCTGAAAGCTGAAGGCTCTGTCACGGCTAACAGCCACGGGGAAAGGAGGACCCAAATGCAAATCAGGACAAGACAGCAGGAGGTAATTGTACAAAGTTTATTTACAAGGTCAGAAAATGTAGTCCAAAATAGCTGGTGGGAAAAAGTCCCACGGGAGTTCTGGTGGGGCGTTCGGTCACTGGAACTAAGCATGGAGGGAACTCATAGGTGGAGTGGGGATGCCTCTCTGGATAGAGAGAAGGATAAATTAATGTTGGGCAGCAAGAGGTAAGTGGTTTACAGACAATTCCAGGAAGATGCAGAGGGTCTTACTTGTCCGTCGGTCTTATGAAAATCCGAGGAAGGAATATGGAGTTGCTGTGGAAGCCTTGAGGTTGTCCAGGAGGACAGGCAGGCAAAGGGCAGTGATGAGGTAAATCCGGAAGGTATGGAGGGTGAGAAGATCCAAAACACTGGTGAATGCAAATAGAGTAGAACCTTGTAGCACTGGTGGGAGACAAACACAGAGACATGAGCAGAGCGCAAAATTCACAAGAAGGCCTGGAGTTCCTACCTCACAATAGCAGACACTCTGGCAGAGACTGGGGAATCAGGTTGAGCCTTAAATACAGCATTGATGGCACCCAAACAAGGAACAGGTGTGACAGCCCTGACCACCAGTCCCGCCCTAGAGGGGCGGAGAAACTCCATGCTGCCTGTCTACTGGAGGAAAAGGGAAAAGAGGGACCGCTCCACAGCAACAATACCGCATCCTGACAGGCTCTGCCTCCCATTCTACTCTTAAGTATCCGAGGAACCACAAGTAAGCCAGCAGTCTGAGAGCGAAGTGCTCTGTTGGGGGTGATATGAGACTATGAGGTCTTTGAGATAAGATGGGGCCTGATTGTTCAAGACCTTGTAGTTGAGGAGAAGGATTTTAAATTCTATTCTAAATTCGATTTAACAGGGAGCCAATGAAGAGAAGCCAATATGGGAGAAATCTGCTCTCTCTTTGTAGGCCCTGTCAGTACTCTAGCTGCAGCATTTTGGATCAGCTGAAGGCTTTTCAGGGAGCTTTTAGGACAGCCTGATAATAATGAATTACAATAGTCCAGCCTAAAAGTAATAAATGCATGGATTAGCTTTTCAGCATCACTCTGAGAAAGGATGTTTCTAATTTTAGAAATATTGTGCAATTGCAAAAAATGTGGTCCTCCATATTTTTTTAATATGTGCATTGAAGGACATATCCTGGTCAAAAATGACTCCAAGATTTGATGTTACTGGAGGCCAAGGTTGAACATTGGCCTATAATTAGCTAAGACAGCTGGGTCAAGTGATGGCTTTTTAAGTAGTGGAACCACCAAGACAACACAGGTACTACTGTCCATGCCCATAATATTTTTAACTTTAAAGGTAAATTTGAGGGTACGTTAAGATCACCGAGATTCAACTGATCCAATTTTGGTAGATGTCTCTATGGTGTGAATTTTGACATCTTAACTCACATCGTTCTCAAGTTATCACACTCACAAGAATTTGAATCTGGTGATCTAGGGGTCACTGGCCATCTTTTGTGCAAATTTGGTATGAATTTGACTGTAAGTTTTACTTTAATATTGTTAATTCTCTAATTATAGTTAAGATACACATCTGTCACAGATCAGTGTTAATTTTGACAGCAAATTTTGATTTAGTTTTAGTCATAATTTAGTCATCTGTATAGTTTTAGTCTAATTTTAGTCGACTAATTATCGTAAGAATATAATCGACTAAATCTACAGTCAATTCAGTGGACTAAAATATAAAGGGTGTAAAATGTAATTTCTTTTTCTTCAGTTCCCTTGAATTAGTCATTATACACACTTACATAAAGTTAAACATTTATTAAAAGTTATAGAACATTATTAATCCTTGAAAGACCAATACACACACACAAACATATTGAACAAACAACATCTTTATTTACCTGACCTTGTTTATTGAGCATAACAATAAAATTTTGATAAGAAGACCTGCTCTGCCTGAGAAATTCACAGGCTAGTGTGGCCTTCCCAGGTTTAGATCAAAGTTGTGAAACTGTGCGTTGGATTGGATGTTTTCCTAACTTGTCTCGCCCTGTCACAAAATGAAATAAGTCCAGATTGGATGTTGTCCCTGCCAAGCATTTTCACCTCGTTTTCATTCGTTCACAAAAGTGTCAATTACTTTCATCATTGTTTTTATCCTTTTAGGCAGTTTTTATTTTGTTTCGTCTCATTTCATCATGAAAAAAAGGGTCGTTGATGAAAACTATGACGAAAATAGTTCATCAATGAAATTAACACTGTTACAGAGAGACAATCATACCAGAAACAACACCCCATCTGGGGGCAGGCATAACCAAAAAAAAAACAAGTTTCTGACTGAGTGACAGCTTTGCATTAAATAGGGCAGTCTTTACCTTCCAGTATTAAGGAGGTAAGTAAAGACGGAGCACAAATAATTGGCTGCAAACTGCTGCATCTGTAATAAAGCACAAAAAAGAGAACAAACAGCACCTGAAAGAGAAAAACAGAAACAAGCACATACTCATGCTTTATTTGTTTGTTTGTGTGTAAGTCAGTGTCAGTATCTGTGTATTGTGTGTTTGTCATGAAATGTATTTGCTATTGAGGGTGAGAGGCGGCAACAATGACCCCCAGAAGCCCAAGACAGAGAGAAGACCAAAAGACCCGGGCCTGGCTGTCTGCAGCATCCCAGGAGCCCCAAATAACCAGGACCACACATCCCGATTACAGCCACGTGCCCACCCAAGCAGAAGGAAGAGGGAGACCCAGCCCGAGGAGGTCCCCCACAGCCGAAGGGAAAGCCCCAAAGAACTAAAGGCACCAAAACAGCAGATTCCACCAGAGGTCAGCCACCCTGGCACAAGCTGAGAACAGGCCCCCAGGCACTCAAGAATAACCCGGCATACAGCAGAAGTCCCTGACCCGCCCCACCAAAGAGGCCTTAGCCAACCAGACCCCCAAGGGAGCGGATACATACTGATCACATGCACATAAATACAGACACAGGACACTCACACACACACAAAGACAAACATCCATCCACACTGAATGAAGCACCTTGACTGAAACACAAATTTTCTAATTCTCCAGTGTTCTGCTCTTTCACAGTTCCTCGTCCCGATCCCACAACTCATTCGCCCCCTCCCACCAATGATACCTCCATTCCCCTTCATCCTGACACCAGCTCTCCCTCTACTCCACCTCCTCCCACCAATGATACCTCCATTCCCCTTCATTCTGACACCAGCTCTTCCTCTACTCCACCTCCTCCCACCAATGATACCTCCATTCCCCTTCATCCTGACACCAGCTCTTCCTCTACTCCACCTCCTCCCACCAATGATACCTCCATTCCCTTTCATCTTGACACCAGCTCTTCCTCTACTCCACCTCCTCCTCAGTCTGTGTCCGTGCTCAGAGTCTTCTCCCATCTTCTAGTCTTCTGTCCATTCTGTATCAGCACCGTCCTGCTGCTGTCGCTCTGCTATAGCAGAAACAGGAACTCAGGTACAAACTCAGGTATGTTCTAATGCACACTCTAATCCACCTCTGCATTATAACATTTTATTTCTGCCTACAGGAAAAGAACCTGTTGACTCAGTGTGTGATGATGTCACTGATGATGTCACCACTGAGCATGCGTTCTGAGCTGAAAGCTGATGGAGCTGCACACAAACATCCCTGAATATTTTTACATGTAGCATCAAGCTGACTGTTCTCTGCCCTGCCTGCTTATGCCAATAAAGCTTTGTTTGAATTTGTCTCCAGCTCAAATTCAAGTTTATTTGACCCAAAGATTAGAGAATAGAATAGAATAGAATAGAATAGAATAGAATAGAATAGAATGCCTTTATTGTCATTATACAGGATTACAATGAGATTGGAGGGTCATGCAATAGAAAGTCGAACTCTCTAAAAAAAAAAAAAAAATGTAATATAATCTAAAAATATACAGAAAATAAAACAATGTATAAAGTATACAAAAATAAAATATATAAAAATATATACAGAAAATAAAATGTATTAAAAATACACAAAATAAGAGAATGTATAAAAATATATACATTGGTGCATATATATATATACATTGTAAGAAATATATACATTGTAAGAAAAGTAAAATAAGTGTATACATATAATAATGAAGATGGTGAGTATTGCACTTGGTGAATGGTCATTACATTGGTGTGAACATATAGTCTATGCATGCCCCAATTTAACATGTATTTGTCTGTCCGGTCTCTAACCTGACTGAATACAGTAAAGTAGTGACTTTACTGTATTCAGTCACCCAGTCTTCCAGTTCTTCGTGATGAGCTGTCATCCAATCACAATAGCAGTCGTTGTGCAATATCTCAAGGGCTGTTGAGAAGCAGACGGTCGCTGTGTCCAAATTCAAGGGCCACATCCTTCCAAGGCCACATTTGTAGCCTGATTATGTCACAGTGAGGCGACGAAGGCTGTCCAAAGTCGAAGGTTCCTCCAAATCCAATCAAGGAATCCTTCTTTAAAAGGATTTGAAAGATGGGTCTGGTGTATCCTTCATGGCCTACCACATCCCATGATTCATTGCACTGCAAACCTCAAACCGCAATGGCAGAGGAGAGCGGCCAAAAAGTTTGAAATATGACTGTTTCTTTGACACAAAATAAACTTTTAAGATGTTTGAATGTAATGTAGAATGTAAACCTTTAAATATCCACTTGTTTTATCAAGATATCGCTTAATTGCAAAAAGTGCTCCGACCTTTTCGGAGATGTCCTTTCTGGCTTCAGTCAGTCATCTGCCAGTCAGCTGTCAGCTGACTGGCAGATGGAGGCTTGCTATACCTGGTGAGAACACCTGACTCTCGGCACATCCTTTTCAAAACCCCGCTGGCTTTTGCTGCTGAGTGGAAGTTAAACACAGCTATAATTCACTCAGATGATCTCTAACAGCTGATGTTTGGTTTATTTCAGTGTTTCATTTGTTCCTGAACAAATCGGTTTGTTGGTTGCATGGCGAAAGGAGCTAGGCAGAGGAGAGGGCAGGCGATGCAGATATGAAGACTAGACCGTCCAGTTTCACAGACTATCATTCCTGAACTTTGCGGTCTTCGTGGGCTGCAAAGGATGAGCCCCTAAACTTGGCTAGTGCTTTACATAAAGCACAGGGCAGAGCTTGAGAAGCATTATTGTGACATTATCAGTATAACATGAATCTTGCTGCACTAAGACCATGACCTGCATCCATATCACATTTCCAGAAAAAAAAACCTGAATCTTTAACCCCCAGTGTAAAAAGTCTGTGTTTCAATCTAACTCTTAAATCCATCGAAATTATTCTAGAATTGAACAAATGTCAAACTACTGATGATCATCATCTCCTCCCAAGTCCTTTTCCCAGGAGAGCCAAAGATCCGGCATTCCTCCCTCTCCTCCACATTCCATCAACATCTTATATTTAGCTGCTCAATGATCACTCTGTTTTAGTCTATTTCTCATTATTGTTTCTAAGATGTGTGTATAATTGATTTGTATGTTTCAGTGTAGTGGTTTGCTGCTTATTGAAGTGGTTTATTCAAGGGTGTGGTTTGTTTCTATCTATGAATGTGTGTCAGACAGTGTTAATGTGTGTGGTTTTGTACACATGCTTCAGTGACTGTGTTTGCATCACACTGTCAGTGCTGAATGTTGACAAACTCTCAATTGTTGCCACCTGTGCCTTTTAGGGATCAGGTTCAGGTGGTGTTGATGGACGGCTGCACCTTCATGTGTATTAGAAAAAATGAAGAAAGCATGAAATGAAACCATTGTCAGTATGACTGGAGAATTCTAAATCCTGGTAATGGCTGACAGGAAGTGGGACTGAATGCAAGACCTTCAAAAGCAAAGTTAACACAAAGCGCACCTTTAATATTGATTGGCAAGTCATCCAAAAATAAAAATCCATGAGACAAAATAAAGGGTGTCCCACACTGTTAAAAAAGTGACTGTAGAATTTACAGTAAACTACTGGCAGCAGGGTTGCCAGCCAGTTACTGTAATTCTCACAGTAACCTTACTGTAATTTAATTACAGTTTTACTGTAATTTTTTACAATTTGGCTGTAATTTTTTTTACAATTTTACTGTAATTCTCTTACAGTTTTACTGTAATTTTTTTTTTTTACAATTTGGCTGTAATTTATTTACAATTTTACTGTAATTCTCTTACAATTTTACTGTAATTTGTTTTACAATTTGGCTGTAATTTATTTACAATTTCACTGTAATTCTCTTTCAGTTTTACTGTAATTTTTTTATAATTTTACTGTGATTTTATTACAATTTTACAGTAATTATATTACATGGTTACTGTTACTTCATTTTTTTCCTGTGATAGAATTACAGTTAAAGTTATTTCATTTTGCAGTAGTTTAAGAGGCACCCTAAATTGTAATTTCAACAGGAATTGAACTGGCTATTGCTAGCTGTTAAAAGTTAAAATGGCAACTTGCAACTTAATTTACCAAACTCTGGATAAATGTAAGCAATTTTTCTAATTTCAAGCAAATAAAAAACAATATATTTTAAAATTACTTTATTTCATTGTCAATTTAAATCCGACAAACTGAAACATAACAAAACATGACATGCTTTGCAAAGGCAACATTTGCTTTTTACACACAAGTCAAAAAGTATAGAAACCAAAGTGTAAAAATACACTGACATGAATTGACCAAAAAACATTATGAACTGATACATTTTTAAATGCATAACCCCCATGGTAATATTAACTTATATACAACAAGTTAAATAACCTTTAAAATAAAAGTTCCAAAGGGTCAAAATTTCAAAAAAAAAAAAAAAAAAAACTGTCAAACAAAGGCATAACAATGTAAGTTTTTCATGTAAAACCTCCAGTATGAAAACTCTAAATGTCTTTGTCCTTTTTGCCTTTTGAAGGAAGGAATCCAGGACTGTCAAATATTGAAGTTACATATTTTTGAACACTTTATAGGAACCCTAACAGTAACATCTTTAACATTTGAGCTAGTTTAAAACTTAGTGAACAGCCAAACCAAACCAACATGAATGAGTGCTGAGTGGGGCTTAGTCCTGAACACCACCTGAAATCATCAAAGGGTGGCTAGAAGATAAAGAAAAGGAAAATGTTTCATTTAACACATGAAATATACACATTTCACATTAAACTACATTTATGTCAGTTAAAGACAGACAGGAAGAGGAGGACAGATTTGGTGGACAGACACTCTTTCTCTGACCTTACCTCATTGTAGCTGTCCTCCTGTCTGTCAGTTAGAAATGGATAGGACAGATACAGAGAGACAGAGGCAGAGGCAGAGAAAGAGGGAGAGACAGCCAGAAAGAGACAGAGACAGCCAGAGAGACAGGGAGAGAGAGACAGAGAAAGAGAGGGAGAGACAGACATGTCCATGGACAGGAGGACAAACTGAGAAACAAAGCAAAGAGCACATACAGAGAACAGTAAATGTGTCATCTTACCATTTTAGAAGTTCCTCTGGTAGTCCATGAACTTGCAGAGGAGAGTGGAGACATGTTTGTTCACTGCTGTCTTTTTCTTTTGCACGAGTCGTCATTTTTGATGTTACTTTTCCTTTTGCAGCTTTTGTTGAGGCCTGTGAATCACCTAAAACAGATGGAGACATATAGCTCAGTGTTCAAAACTACCCTTTTCTTTACTTTAAGTTACATATTGCCTTTTGAGATTAGATGCTTGTGAACTACCAAATATGTTTAACAAAGGCATTACTGAATTAGATCTCACCTTTGAAAAAACTCCAGTGTGCATGCTGCCTCCTCTGGATACTCAAGGTTAAAAACGTAGAAGGTGGCAAAAAGTGCTGCGAGACCAGGTTGAATGAACGTAGGTTGAATGCCCTCAGAAACAATTTCACCCTTGATGCTTATCATCCATGATGAAGGGTAATGTTGTCTCCTGAAAAAAGAACAATATTAACTGATATTAGAGGGGAGGCAGATACATCCCTGTCTCAGTGACAGAGGGTTGTATCTGCCTCCCCTCTGTCTGTAGACCTAGGGATGCAGATACAGTAAGATGGCAATATCCTACTGTATCTTCCACCCATTTGTCTATAGACAGAGGGATGGGAGATACAGTGAGACACCCTGAAGACTACATTGTGCATATGTTGTACTTACTGAAGGCAATGAG
Organism: Archocentrus centrarchus; assembly: GCF_007364275.1. Lineage (NCBI taxonomy): Eukaryota > Metazoa > Chordata > Actinopteri > Cichliformes > Cichlidae > Archocentrus > Archocentrus centrarchus. Next base: position 4,879,935 of record NC_044347.1, read on the forward strand.
TTGTGGACTTGGCGGCAGGTTGTGTGTCCCTTTAAGATCTGGAGCTGTAGCACATCACAACATAAGATTACCTAAGAAAAAACGTACAACAGTTGGATTTTATTTTTCATTCTTCCTCATTTGGTTGCTGAAGGACCTCCAGCTGTTTCCCAGTAAAGGTTTTAAGCTGGTTACAGGTAAAAGTGCTGCTGCTTTGGGCACTAGAATAACGTCTCCTTTCTCTTCACCTGAGTTCAGGTCTCAGTAACGGCTCCGCCTTTTTCTGCTTGCTGCAGTGTGCAGACAGACTGCACGTAAAACAGTTTCTGTTGTGTTTTAGTTGAAAAACTTGGGGCTGCATGAGTTTAATGCTGTAATGCTTTTTATTCACAAGCATCCTCCAAATTACGTTTCTACTGCAGCTCTATTTTTAGTTGCTAATCAGGGTTTAAAGCATAAAAACCTTTTGAGGAGCCCCTCGGTACTGAAGGGCGGGGTGTTCGACACCAAACTATCGCTAGTGCTAATAGCAAACTGTGGTTATAGCAGCCGTCCTGGTGGCTACAGCTGAAGTAAAGACTGACATTTTCTGCACAACACGGACGCGTGCACACACACAGCACAGAGCAGTGGGGGCGTGGAAAAACTTGTCAGTGATGATCCACTAGTGTAAAGGGTTGTTTTTTCCAAATGATGGAAATCCGCCACAGCGACAGAGTACTTTAACCCCTTAACTGGCAGCAAAAAAATCACCTGACAAAAACTACATAACGCCTTCTGGTTATTATTGGCTCTGAAAAACCCATTTCATAGCCTATTAATCGGCTGCGTCTGGTCCGCGTGCCGAATGAAGTGCATTTATATGGCAGGCTAGACCCGCCCATTTTGACTGACACCTCATTCGGCCAATAATGTTAAGAAATGGGTTTCCCAGAGCCAATAATACTCAGAGGGCGTCACGTAGCTTTGTCAGGTGATTTGGTGCAGCCAGTTACATGATTGGCCGAATGACGTGTCAATAAAAATGGGAGGGTCTAGCCTGCCATATAAAAGGGACTACAAACGGCCCGTCACCGGGCCCTTGCCAGTTAAGGGGCTACTGTCGCTAATGTGGATGAAATGCTCCGCATGGAGACACCTGAGCTCCAGAGTTAAAAACATTGAAGCAACAAATTTGTGTCGAGGATTTTTAATAATCGAACTATTTGAGTTATTCGTTGCAGCCCTAAAAGTTGTGTTCAATTTTAAATTTGTGTATCAAAATACATGAAGGTTGTGATCTACCTTTTCATGTTGGGACTTTTTTTGTTAAATTAGAAGCCTGAAATTTTCATTTGATCTTCATTTTTCCTCTTACTTCTCCTCCGTTCATACCGGCTGTCATTTCCAGTTCTGTAGCCGCGAAATCAAGAGCAGCACGACCATAGTGAGCTCAAATGTGCACATTGTTAATCAAACGGCCCCTGCTCTGTGGTAGATTATAAATTGCAGTGAAATGATACAGGTGCAAGTGGCGATAATAGCAGCCTCAGCAAGGCGCAGCGCCCGGCAAACAACCGCTAGCTAGAAGACTGTGACAGAAGCGAGAGTAGCTCACCACATAAAATATTTTTTTTGCCCACTAACAGACACAAAACTGCAATAAAAGTGTTAAATCCTAAGAAAGTACTTACCCGGTGAAAATCCTCCTTGGTCCCACTCTCTAGCCCACGAACATTCACCTTCAGCCGGTAAATATCCCACTGTAGGAGTCAGTGGAAGGAGACACGAGCAGGTATGTAGTCTCAGCTTTATTGGCGGTAAACTGACAACAAGCTAGGACTCAAAATATGACTTCTCAAAAGGAGAAGTCAAGCCCTTTTATTCCAGGCCTCTCTCTCCCGCCTTTTCCAGATGTATTCCGGTCTCTCTCTTCGCAATAAGAGCTTGGGGCATTCTGGTGTGAAATGTGCATATATGTGGCCACCACACAGGCCCCCCCTGAACACACAGAATGGCAAACAATACAATAATAAAAACAGCAACCATTTTCAACTCAACATAGCAAAATAAAATACCACATCAAGAGTATCTCCTAGGGGCTTTAAAAAGGCGGCCGCTACGGCTGTGCTTGGCGACCACAGGTGGTGAAAACGAGGGAGGGGCATAGCCCCGACTACGGCGAGACTGCCCCCTCGCAGGGGAAAAAACAGCAGCCGGGGGCAGGTCCTCCGAGTGAGGCATAGAAACGGGAGGACGACCGCGGCGCGGAGGTTGGGCCAACTCAATAGGACCATTCGGAAACATGTGAGCAGGCTTAAGGCGATCCACCGAAACCCGCTCCTGACGACCTCCCAGCTCAACCAAAAAATCCTTAGGTCCCACCTCTAGCACACGGAATGGACCATCATAAGGAGGTCGAAGTGGAGAACGGTGCGCGTCATGGCGGATAAAAATGTACTTGGCAGACATCAGGTCCGTTGGCACATATGACTGTGGATAGCAGTGATGCGCCGCTACTGGGGCCAAAAACCTATCATTCCCCGGGAAAACCGGCCCGCTCCTTTTGTCGGCCCCCGAAGCAGATGCGCCAGGAAGGAATTCCCCTGGAACCCTCAAAGGCTGGCCCAGGACCAGCTCAGCTGAAGAAGACTGCAGGTCCTCCTTAGGTGTCGCACGCAGGCCCAGCAGGACCCAAGGAAGGCGGTCAACCCAGCTGCTGTCCACCAGCGCAGCCCGTAAGGCAGCCTTCATGGTACGGTGGAACCTCTCGCAAAGACCATTGGCCTGCGGGTGGTACGCGGTAGTGCGATGGAGTCTGACGCCAAGGTTCTCCGCCACAGCAGTCCACAGCTCAGACGTGAACTGAGGACCCCTGTCAGATGTCAAGTCAAGCGGTACGCCAAACCGAGATACCCAGGAGGAGACGAACGCACGAGCAACATCTGCTGAGGTGGTTGACGACAAAGGAACTGCTTCAGGCCACCGAGTCGTCCTGTCCACCATTGTCAGGAGATGGGTGAAACCCCGGGAAGGGGGAAATGGACCTACCAGGTCTACATGGACATGTTCGAACCTTCTCTGGGGTATGGGAAAGTGCTCCAGAGGGGATTTGGTGTGTCGTTGCACTTTGGCGCTCTGACAAGCAACACATGAGGAAGCCAACGCCCGGACCTCCTTCCGGAGGCCGGGCCACACAAACTTGGCCCCCACCAACTTAACTGAGGCTTTAACTACTGGGCGCGAAAGAGAATGAACTGCCTCAAAAACCCACCGACGCCAGCAAGCAGGAACCAAGGGGCGAGGCCTGCCCAATGAGACGTCGCAAAGTAGGGTTACGCCACTATCCTGAAATGAGACATCTTCCAAACGCAAACTGGACTCGGCCATCTTAAAAGCCTGAATCTCTGTATCCGTAAGTTGGTCGGCAGCCATGGCAGAGTAGTCCACTCCCAAATGCACAGAACTAACCTGCGCCCTGGACAGACAGTCAGCCACCCGATTACACTTGCCGGCGACGTGCTGAATGTCAGTGGTAAACTCTGAAATAGCAGAAAGCTGCCGTTGCTGCCGTGCAGTCCATGGTTCTGAAACCTTTGCCATGGCAAATGTGAGAGGTTTGTGGTCTACAAAAGCGGTAAAGTCACGGCCCTCAAGCAGGAACCGGAAATGACGCGTCGCGAGAAAAAGGGCAAGGAGCTCCCTGTCAAATGTACTGTATTTCCTCTCCACATCCAGAAGCTTCCTGCTAAAAAAGGCGAGGGGCTGCCAAGCACCACCCACCCATTGTTCGCACACGGCCCCGACTGCAAAATCGGAAGCATCGGTAGTAAGGGCAACAGGCGCCTCGGGAGACGGGTGGGCCAGCAGGGCAGCGTTGGCAAGAGCAGCTTTGGCACTGTCAAATGCCTGCACCCACTCAGGTGTCCACTCTATCTCTTGGTTGCCTTTCTTACCCTTAAGTGCATTGTACAGAGGGTGCATGAGGTGAGCAGCCCGGGGGATGAAACGGTTATAAAAGTTCACCATCCCCAAAAACTCCTGCAGGGGCTTCACTGAGGAAGGGCGCAGAAAAGCAGAAACCGCCTCCACCTTAGCGGGCAGGGGAAACGCCCCTTGGGGCGAAACGAGGTGTCCCAAAAACTCTATGGCCGGCAGACCGAACTGGCATTTAGCTGGATTCACAATCAAACCGTGCTCACTGAGACGCTCAAACAACTGGCGGAGGTGCACTGAATGCTCCACGGCGGAAGGACTGGCAACCAATATGTCATCCAGATAGATGAACAAAAATGGCATACCACACAAAACGGAGTCCATGAGGCGCTGAAACGTCTGTGCCGCGCCCTTCAGACCGAAGGGCATTCGCAAAAACTCAAAAAGGCCAAAAGGAGTGATAACCGCGGTCTTGGGCACATCACGCGGATGGACAGGACCCTGATGGTGTCCCCTCACCAAATCCACCTTTGAAAAAATAGTTGCCCCCGCAAGATGAACCGAAAAATCTTGAATGTAGGGAGCCGGGTACCTGTCATTAGTCGTCGCATTATTAAGGCGCCTAAAATCCCCACAAGGGCGCCACCCACCGTCAGCTTTAGGGACCATGTGCAACGGGGACGCCCACGGGCTGTTTGAGCGGCGCACAATACCAAGGCGCTCCATGTTTGCAAACTCCTCCCTGGCTATCGCTAACTTAGCGGCATCGAGACGGCGTGCACGCGCAAAAACCGGCGGACCCACAGTGGTAATGTAATGCTCCACACCATGTTTAGCTACGGCTGCAGAGAAGGTGGGAACCGTGAGGGTGGGAAACTCGGCAAGCAAACGCTGGTACTCATCACCTGTGGCAAGCATGTTAGCGAGGGGCAGGGGGCCAGGACTACCAAGTGTACAGGGGTAGGTATCAAAAGACACAGCATCTATCAAGCACCTATTAGCTACATCGACCAACAACCTGAAAGCACACAAGAAATCAGCGCCAAGTATAGGTACTGACACAGACGCTATCACAAAGTCCCAGTTAAAGTGACGTCCCTTGAAACACACAGTCACCAACCGCATTCCATATGTGCGAATGGGGGTACCGTTCGCCACGTCCAGCAGGGGTCTGTGACATTGTCCCAAGGCGTCCGCAGCTGAAGCCGGCATGATGCTACGCTGAGCACCCGAGTCCACAAGCAGACGGCGTCCTGAAGCAGTGTCCTCAATGAAGAGCAGCTTGTCCGAGCTGCCAGCGCACACAGCTGCTAGTGAGCACTGGCCCTCTCGTTTCCCTGGTGCTGGAAGGTACACGGCGGAATGCAGCGCTTCGCCTTCACTCCGAACCGGCGATGATAGAAGCAGAGCATGCTCTCCTTCCTCCGGCGCTCTGCGACGGCGGCCACAGCACCAGCTTCTCTAGTCTCCGTCCCTTGTAGAGCCGCACTCGGTAAAAGTGCATGCACTCCGGAATGCCTGGATGCCAGCAAAATCTTGTCCGCCTCTTCAGCTAGCCCGCGGTAATCCTTGGCCCGTATCAGAGCGGAGCTGGCTAGCGCGGTGCGTACGGGAGGGGGGAGCTGGCGCAGGAACAGATGCGTAAAGAGAAACGAAGCGTCGCCCGGGCCGAGCAGAGCCAGCATGTGCTCCATCAGTTCGGAGGGTTTACCATCTCCCAAGCCATTCAGGGACAACAGGCGATCAGCTGAAAGCTGATAAATCCGCAGCAGGTTCTCCTTCAGTGCTCCATACTTGTTAGCAGGCGGCGGGTTCTGGAGCAGTCCCATCAGCTGGCGGGTAGAAGCAGAGTCCAGCGCCGCGACGACATGGTAATACTTGGTGTCGTCTGAGGTGATCCCGCGGAGGTGAAACTGGGCCTCCACATGCTGGAACCAAGGCTCTGGATTGTGCTGCCAGAACTCCGGGAGCTTGACCGTGGCCGCAAAAAAAGCGGGAGAAACGGCGGCGGCTGGTGAGGAAACAGCGGCCGCGGCCGTTGAGCCATCGTCAGCAGATATGTTCTTTAGTCGGGGTCACCAATGTAGGAGTCAGTGGAAGGAGACACGAGCAGGTATGTAGTCTCAGCTTTATTGGCGGTAAACTGACAACAAGCTAGGACTCAAAATATGACTGCCTCTCAAAAGGAGAAGTCAAGCCCTTTTATTCCAGGCCTCTCTCTCCCGCCTTTTCCAGATGTATTCCGGTCTCTCTCTTCGCAATAAGAGCTTGGGGCATTCTGGTGTGAAATGTGCATATATGTGGCCACCACACCACAATACAACTGTACATTTACAATTTACAGCACAGCTATGCAGCTATCCAGCGGTCCAATTAAATTCGATATTCTTTTCAGAGGCATTTCAGTTTACAGCAAAGAGCTGTATTTTCAAAATACAGCCGCCTTACTGTATTATCATGCTGTAGTTTTTACAGCCATTCGTTACAGTGCAACAACAGGAGGAACATATCAGAGTACCAAACACTGACAAAAAACACTCAAAACACTGAGGGCTAATCAGGCAGACGAGACAGCTGAGAGGAAATAATGACGATGAGACAAAGAAAGTAAAATTATAGGCAAAACAAAACAGGAGGTAACTAAACAAAGACTAGACAAGATACAAAGAAAACTAGACTAATAAATCATACCAGATTTGAGTCAACAACAGCACCACCAGTATGTCCCCACTAGGGTTTAATCCCGAGATCCGGGATTCCCGGGAAATGCGATCAGAACCATTTCCCGTTTCCCGGGAAACGTTAGACGGGAAACCGGGAAAAAAGTCGCGCGCGTCGATTTGACTTTCAGAAAGAAAAGAAAGCTTCAGAATGTTAAATTTAAGGAAATGTTGAGAGAAGGGTTCGTTTAATGCGAAAAGCATTACTCTTCATTTCAGGCATGTTCAGCCTCCGTTTAAGGCTTCAGCTTCATCTCAAGCGTTTTAATAGAGGTATTACACAGTTGTGCTTTTTTCCTCTTTAATTTGTTGAAATCGTAGGCAATGTGTTTACCCTAAGGTATTTTGTATTATATAATTTTATATTATTATATATTGTTATATTGCATTATATAGCCTATAAAATATGCCTGCCCTGAACAATAAAGAAATATCTGTTTAACTTCGAGTGTTTCTTTTCCTCGTTTGCAGCCGCTTACTAACAATCATGAATTAGGATACGGGCCTAATGTGTGAAGAAATTATCATGAAATAGATTGCTTTAACATATTTCGCTTTTAAAATGGAGTTGAGTAAAATGTATATTTTTTTAGGCTATAAGGATTGGCCAGTTTTTCAATAGACGATTCACAGCGAACCTACTTTAACCCTCAGACACGGTGTTATAAATTTGCTGTTGCCAGAATGGCAATGACCAAGTCGTAGTGCATTACTCAAGGCCCTGTGTTATGCCATATTATAGTGTAGTACGGTAGTTAACTTTTCAATGACTATTACAGCGTTCCACTGGTGGAGATATAGCCCAACAGATGTCGCCACGACAGCGTGGCTGAGCCTTTATCAATGCTGTGGAGATGAACCGTATTGTTTTGCACCAGCAGTTGTAAAATATCTTGGTATAATTCCATGTACAATGGAGGAATATTCGAATTATATTTGTTAAGGGAGTGTTGAGGAACGATACAACACCGCATAGCTCGAGCACTCAAATGTCGAGATGTAGGTTTTATTGCGTTAATCAAGCCGACGTTACCCCCTACTGGGCATAACAGGACATAGCTGGAAAGCTACCTCTACAATATCACAATAGGTTAAGGCCGACACAGGCTACAGAAGGCCTAATTAAAATAAAAAAATAAATAAACTTTTTCCCGGGATTCCCGGGAAATGGCTCGTCATTTCCCGGGATTTGATCCATGTCATTTTCGGGAAAAATATTAAACCCTAGTCCCCACGGGTCCTCAGTAACAGAGTACAAATACACTGAAAGAGGTAGTTTTAGCCCAATATGAAACTTAAAAATAAAACACAACGGACTTGCAGCTCAGCAATGAAACCATAAAACTTCTTATGTTAAACCCCCAAAACACAAACATAACAGACACAAATGAATTATGGTCCCCCTTACATATCCTCATGAAGCCAACAATGTTTTTTTTTTTTTTTTAAGAATTTCACATTCCCTCCAAGTGATCCAAAATCCACTTAATGCAGTTGGAAGCCCATCAATTAAAAATAGACATACACGCAACACAGGAAGTTTTAGCCAATATTAACCAAGTCAGTTTATCCTCTCTCTGTCAGACTTCTGTGAATTCACGCTGGACCCAAACACAACTCACAAGTTTCTCAAACTCTCTGAAAGCAACAAGAAAGGAGCACCCATATCCTGACCAACCAGAGAGATTTGATTACTGGCCCCAGGTGCTGTGTGAAAATGCTGTGACTGGTCACTGTTGCTGGAGGTCAAGTGGGGTGGGAAGGTTTAGGGGAGAGTGGGGTGAGTTGTGCCAGTTTTTACTTAAAGTGACTTTAAAGCAAGACCATGATAGTAATGCTTCCAACTAAAATATATATATATATATATTTCAGAATGTGATGCATCCCTGGGAACAATCACTTTGGATCTGAAATATGGCATTTAAGAAATACAGCTTTCTGAAAAAAAGTGGTCTTGTGGCACAACTTGCCCCCGGTGCGGGGTAAGTTGTGCATTTGGAGATAATGCATTGGAGTAAATTGTGCCATTGATTATTGAAGTAAAACAGAATATTTTGATCTCAGAAACTGTAATGCTTTATAAAAGCTAGAGAAATACAATACAAAATGACTCATTTAACATTTATTTAAAGTTATTTTACAACATCAAAGGCTACTTTTCTACGAGCCTATTGCACCACATGAGCACATCAAAGGTCAGTTTTCTTAAACAAGGTCTAGCACTTTATGAACACATAAGAACAAAGTTGAGTTCAAAATTTAAAAAAATGAAGAAAAAAATCAGCATCCATCACCTGCGCATCCATCCATTGCACTGTTGTAGTAGGTTTTCATTGACTAATAGACTGTTTTGTCTAAATGTTGAAAGCTGTGTGTGATGGCAGGGTGACCATTTTCTTTAGGAGTTGTCACCGCCTTCATTGAGATGTGAGATTCATGGTTGTCCAAAATGAGCAGAACTGGGTAATTGGTGGAGCAGTTGGTTGAACCCCTGCCTGTCTTCCTCTTATAATTCTGTGGCATTATGATCTATTTCTATTTTTGGTCTAAAATGAAGAATGTCACATAGTTTTAGTGATAAAAAAAAATAAAACAGTCTACAATTACAATAAATAATAGTGGAGGTGAGTTGTGCCACTGGCACAACTTAACCCAGGCCCTCTGGCACAAATCACCCCAACCCGAACTTTTTGGAAAAAATGCATCATCCAGCATTTTTTAGCTAACTTAATGCTAGCTGTATAGACTTATAGCGTAGCATACCAAAGCAGTAAAACATTTGTAGAATGTTTTCAAACTTGTCTATAACTGTTCAGACACAACAATCAAAAAACCTTGATCATAGAAATTTTACTTTGTAGGGCAAAAAACATTTTTTTGAAGTTAAATGTGCTTACTTCTCATGCAATGAGGCTCTCATCTTTACAGGATGAGTAAAATGACTGACTCTTCAAAAATGTGTGGTCACATGACAAATTTCTTTTATGGTTCCCTAGAAACAGGGGGTGGCACAACTTCCCCACTGGCACAAATCACCCCACTTTCCCCTATAGCTACAGAGTGATTGGAAGGAATGGAGACAGCGATACCTCAAAGTTTGGAGGCAGTCATGGTGTCTGACCTGCACTGATGGGGGATATACAGCTGGACACCCACATCTCCTCCTCCTCCTCCTCTGTCTCTCACAGAGTAGCAGTGTATGTGGACTGTCCTGCTGGCACTCTGTCCTTCTACATCAGGCCTATTCAATTACTTTTTCTTCTGGGCCAGATTTGAAAATTTTGAGATGCCACTGGGCCGAAGACCCCTACTTACATTATTTCTTGAGACTTAACTCTAAACATGCTAACAATTGAACTAAGTCATAAAAATAAATAAAATAATTCACAATAAGGGCTTTATACTGCATCATTTATTGATGAGCAAAATAATTCGAGTGCATTGCAAATTTTAACATTTGGCCCAAACCTTGACTAGAATAATTTTAACAAGGCATCTATTCACCATACATATGTTTAATTAAAAAAAAAAAACAATGTAATAATAACAACCTTTTGCAACAGTAAAGTCTTCTATAACATTTTATATGTATTTGCAAAAGAGCATTTGTTGAACTAGAGGCCAACTGATGCAGTGCATTAAATATTTCAACAAAAGAAACTGCATCAAGTGAACATTTAATAACTGTAAAATTAAAGCTTCATCTGCATATTCAAAGTAATGCTGACTTAATGACTTCAGTCTTTGGGGTAAAATAAACACATTTATCAGTTCAAGCAGGGTTAAAACGGCGATTTTCATTGTCAATTTTACGTTTTTGACCTGTCAGTGATATATTTTCGCGGTTGTCGTACTTGGAGAGAGTATTCTGGGCTGGCGTTGCAACGATACCAGAAGCGGTGCGTTCAAGTACAAGAGGAATGGCGGGAATTTTTAAAACTCTCACAGCAAATATGATTTAATTGCGTTTTTGCAGCTTACGTTGGGTCAGTCGGGGGGTGGGCCAGTCAAAGGGGGTCCGCGGGCCGGATGTGGCCCCCGGGCCGCTAATTGAATAGCCCTGTATTATAGTATCAAGAAAATATTACAATGTACAATAAATAACAAAGTGAGAGTAGAAGTGCTACAGGCACACAGTGCAAAATTATACAGTGATAAAAACAAAATAAATAAAATATGTAAATGCAGGTAAAGAAGAGTAATAGTAAGACTGACATTGTGCATTAATAATTTGCATTAATAAATACTATGTACAGTAAGAATCTGAAAGACAGCTGCAAGAGGATATAATATGGAAGTTTGTGTGTGAAATTTTGTGTCCTGATAGGTGTGTTCACCTGTCACAGAAAAGAGTTATTACACAGTTTCATAGAGAATGGTAGGAATGATTTCCTGAACTGTCCTTTATGGCAGTGAGGCTGAATCAGCCTGAGGGAGAAGGAGCTGTGCTGCCTCAGGAGTGTGGAGTGGAGTGGGTGAGATGGGTTGTTCATAATAGACAGCAGTTTGTTCAGTGACCTCCTGACCCTCACTGACTCAAACACCTCCAAATTCTCACCAGTGATGGTTCCAGCCTTGGAAATCAGTGTGTTGATCCTGCTGGCACTGATGCTGCCCCTGTCTGCACCTGTTGTTTTTAGATGTGCTTATGAATAAACTGAGTTGATAACAATCCTAAAGGAAACACATTGTTGTCAGACAGTTTGAGGTTTGTGTGTACTGTGTTTGTGTCGATTGTGAGTTGACAGGAATCTGATGGAGAGAACAAACACAATCCAGCTGCAGTTATTGATCCATCATCTGTTCATTGATTGACACTTTGATGATGACTCCTGACATCAGAGATGTGAATGAGTGAACAGTCCAACATTTGGACTCATACACTTGAAGGAAATGTCTCTATAGTCCTGTCCTGTGGTGGTTGTGTTCCAGTGAGGCTGTTTAATCAGATGATATTATATTATCATATTAATCATATGATTATTAAGAAGTTGATGGATATCTCCTGTAAAAAGATATATTTTAAGCTCCATAACATAATATTTAAGTTAATAAATTATAGTGTTGAGTGATTAAGATTACAGTATCAAAATAATGTTTTGGATTTTCTTCTACTCAAACAGCCTTATGGGAACATGACAACCACAGAACTTTGGAGACATTGCCCCAGAGGCTATCAATCATATATTAGCAGGATGTAAGATGGAAGCTGGGAATGAGTACACCGAGAGGCACAACCAAGTGGCTGTGACAGCGTACAGGAACATCTGCCACACAGAAACAATTTAGCAGAGTACCAGTTTTAAATTGTACATTCAGGGACTTTTTTACTAGCAGCATTTGTTAAAAAATGGTTAGGGTTGGTTGAGATTTAGTTATTAATTTTTAAAGCAGCAGGTACAGACCGCTTTTAAATATCTTTATGGAACCTCACTCTCACTTCTCTCTTTAATCATACTTTAGTGACTCACCTGCATTCAAAAAGCTCCCAACAGCGAGTTTTCAGCCTCGTTCCTGAAACCCATTCATTAAAGTCTCGGCGGAGTCCGCAGGTCCTCCTGTTCCTGCGCCTCTCTGCAGCGGTATTACTCCCGAGCGCCTCCTCCCCCCGCGGCTTTGACCCTCCCACCAGAGACGGGAGCGGAGGAGGCAGCAGGTGTGGAACCAGATGAGACGTCCTTCCTTCAGAGCCTCGTCTCAAAATGATTTCGTTTGCTGTATTTATGATCTGAGGTGTAACAGAGTCCATCATATGTTTTATATTTACAGACTCTTTTAATTCCTAACATGAAGCAATGTGACAGATTCCTCTTTGGAACCACAGGAACAGAAACAATGAAGGACAAAACCCCTGAAATAATAAACTAATAAATTATTAAGTCTTTTGATTTGGTAAATCAGTTATGGGTGTAAAACATATCAGATCTTGATATGTGATTTTCACTATTACTCAGGTGTAACACCAATTATGCTTCATATTTGTCACTGTTGTAATTGAGTTCACAACATGAGGCAGTGTGACAGAGATCAGAGCTTTTTACAGTCACAGAGAAACAGCAAAAAGGGCAGAAAGTCTGAAACATGGATAAAAAGAACGAGCTGTTCAAAGACTCCGGCTTCCTCTGTGGTTTGGAGATATGGAGGACAAAAACTGACATAATTAGAAATAAAAGCAGATATATATATATATATATATATATATATATATATATATATATATATATATATATATATATTGTAACGTTGTAAACACACTTCCACAGTCGGCGATGTTCACAACAAAGGTCGTCTTTATTAGCAGAAAAACGGCTGCTGTAGGCCACAGCCACGCCAACCACAACTACAACAACGGAACAGCAACACACACACACACACAGGCAAGCTCTCGGTCTTTTCTCTCTCTCCATGCTGCCTTCACGAACCTCCCGAACAGTCCGAAATCCCACAACATCAACACGCTCTCTAACTAAGAGAATCGCTACAATATATATATATATATATATATATATATATATATATTAGGGGTGGGACTTTAACGCGTTAATTTCGATTAATTAATTATGGGGAAATTAACGCGTTAAAAATTTTAACGCATTTTAATCGCACTTTGCACCGTGGAACGTTTCTCAGTGCACGAGTTCCCGGCATACAGATTATATCGACGCACAATGTCAAATTAGGGGCCGCATCCTGCGAAGGACCCGGCCCACGTCTTTCGCAGCCCACGAACACCACAAAGGCCGGAAGTGAGCGGCTAGCCTTCATATCAGCTGCCGTCACCTCTGCGTAGCTCATGTCGCCTAGCAACCGTGAGTGTGAAGCACAGCTGTGTAAAAGCAGCTGTTAAACGGAGAACGAACTTTTTCTCCTTTTTGTGGTTTAATTTTAAGTCTTTAATTCAAAATAAGCTGTTAAAACAAGCATAACACATTTCAACATAAAGGAATACAGCTGAGAGAATGATTAATTTCTAACTATAACAAGTGAGACATTAATGTTGAATAAAACTATCCAGTTATGATTCTTAACTTTAATTTCAGGAGTTTGCTTATCACAGGAGCACTTCCACCCTTTGTTGGTCTGTGTAGTAGACTGGTGGGAAAATAAACAAAATTTTGAAGTTTAAGCTTATGTATATTGATTTATTCATCAACTAAACTTAAATTAATATTTATCATGTCAAATATTGAAATGCCATTAAAACGCGGTTAATTTCGATTAATTAATTACAAAGCTTGTAATTAATTCGATTAATTTTTTTAATCGAGTCCCACCCCTAATATATATATATATATATATATATATATATATATATATATATATATATATATATATATATATATATATATATATATATATATATATATATATATATTATGGAATGCCATTTAGGAAATTATTATATATATATAAAAATAAGAGTCTGAATATATGGAATGAAAGTCAGAATATATAAAATGAAAGTCTGAATATATTGAATGAAACTTGAATATATTGAATGATGTTTGAATATATTGAATGAAAGTCTGAATATATTGAATGAAGTCTGAATATATTGAATGAAACTTGAATATATTGAATGAAAGTCTGAATATATTGAATGAAAGTCTGAATATATTGAATGAAAGTATGAATATATTGAATGAAAGTCAGAATATATAAAATGAAAGTCTGAATATATTGAATGAAACTTGAATATATTGAATGAAAGTCTGAATATATTGAATGAAAGTCTGAATATATTGAATGAAAGCTGTGGTCACGGAAGCGCCATCTAGTGTTTTCGTTACGTAAAGCGCATAATATCGCTACAAGAAGCGGCACTATGTGTCAATCTGCAGTTCATCTTCACTGTTTCATCGTGGAAGACCAAATGCAGCGAACCTCTCAGGTCAGAAAGTTCCTGCATGCAGGCTAACCTTACGCAGAACATGCACAGGCACCCTCCACAACAACAGGCTCTGTCTAGAATCTGAGATGTGGATGTGGAAGGCATGTTCTGCTTATTGTTAGCTTGATACGCAGGAGCTGTCTGACCTGAGAGATTCACTGAAAAAAACTCTTCATCAGTAGTATGATTAGGAACACTGCTGCTAGCATTATGTTGGCCAGTTCATGCATTTGCCAGGGTGTTAATTAGCTACACATTATTTAGGATTTCTGCCACTAAATTCCCTGCAGATTGACTCATAGTGTCATTTCTTGTAGCGACATTATGTGCTTTACGTAACGAAAACACTAGATGGCGCAAGAGCTTCCGTGACGTCAGTTTTCATTCAATATATTCAGACTTTCATTCAATATATTCAGACTTTCATTCAATATATTCAGACTTTCATTCAATATATTCAAGTTTCGTTCCATATATTCAGACTTTCATTCAATATATTCAAGTTTCGTTCCATATATTCAGACTTTCATTCAATATATTGAGACGTCATTCAATATATTCAAGTTTCATTCAATATATTCAGACTTTCATTCAATATATTCAAGTTTCGTTCCATATATTCAGACTTTAATTCAATATATTGAGACTTCATTCAATATATTCAAGTTTCTTTCAATATATTCAGACTTTCATTCAATATATTCAAGTTTCGTTCCATATATTCAGACTTTCATTCAATATATTCAGACTTTCATTCAATATATTCAGACTTTCATTCAATATATTCAGACATCATTCCATATATTCAGACTTTCATTCAATATATTCAGACTCTTATTTTTATATATATATAATAATTTCCTAAATGGCATTCCATAATATATATATATATATATATATATATATATATATATATATATTGTTTTTCCTTTTCCTTATACATGCGTTTTCATCAGGAAATATATATATATATTGTGTTGCGTTTTCCTTATACAAGCCTTTGTTCTTTTTACATTTCCTCGTCCGCTTTTCCTTTACCGTATGCATTTCTGCCTCATTATGCAAATGAGGAGGGCAGCCTTCTTGCTCCAGCTCCTCTATTATTGGTCAATAAACAGGTGGAGCAGGATCCATGTGCAGGTCGATTGTGCATGGATTGTGCATGGAAGAGGCACACATTAGAGAAATAAGAAAAGACAGAAAGATCCTTCATGGCTGCACTCACTCTCTCTCTCTCTCACCCTCTTCCTGTTGCTCTCCACATACACGGCAACCACTCACATAAATTTTATGGAGTGCACTTTCTGACAGATACAATTTTTTAGTTACTGTTTGTTTTTTTTTGAAGATTTAGTGTTCTTACAGTGTTTGAGCCATGCTGTGACCTCACCCACCCCAATGGATGGATGCATAAATGATAACATGAGGGTGTAAATGGCTGAAGTATCTGTCTTCAAGCTAAGACTGCAGCCGGGGACGCAGGTTTCTGGTTGGTTCATTGGGTCTGTGGCTTTCAGTGCATAAGTGTCCACCATTTGCAGCACTTTGAGATGAAGAGAAGAAGATAAGATAAGATAAGATAAGATAAGATAAGATAAGATAAGATAAGATAAGATAAGATAAGATAAGATAAGATAAGATTTTAATGATCCCACGACGGGGAAATTTGCGCATTACAGCAGCTCAGTACAGAGAAAAAATGAAAAGGATGAGTAAGAACAAATAACTAAACTAAAACTAAAATAGAATAGAATAAAATAAAATAGAATAGCAAAAAAAACTATACATATATACATAAGCACTATATACATAAATATATATATCAATGTCAATACGCACATTTACATATACACACATATACACACACGTCAAAACACTATATACAGATATCAAAAAAACATATACATCTGTAGCCGGTAAGGTACACAACATACACGGTATGCATTATATGGGTGAGTGTAATAAATAAAATGTATCTGGACTGTATGGATAAAGTGATGGCAGAGGAGGTAAAGTGTCCAAGTGACTCAAGACATTATGATGTGTTATACAGTCTAACTGCTGTTGGGATGAATGACCTGTGAAAGTGCTCCTTCCTGCAGCGAGGATGTTTCAGTCTCTGACTGAAGGAGCTGCTCAGTTCACCCACGGTCTCATGCAGAGGGTGATGGGGGGGTCCATGATGGATGTCAGCTTTGCTAACATCCTCCTCTCACCCACCACCATCACACTCTAGAGGACATCCCAACACAGAGCTAGACCTCCGCACCAGTTTGTCGATCCTGCTCCTGTCCCTTTCGGTGCATCCACCCCCCCAGCAGGCCACTGCATAGAAAAGGGCAGATGCTCCCACTGAGTCATAAAAAGTCTTTAACAGAGTCCTGCAGACACCAAAGGACCTCAGTCTCCTCAGCAGGTGGAGTCGACTCTGGCCCTTCTTATACAGGACGTCTGTGTTTGTAGTCCAGTCCAGCTTGTTATTGAGATGAACACCCAGGTACTTGTAGGAGACCACTGTCTCAATGTCCTTTCCCTGGATGTTCACTGGTGCTGTAGGGGGTGGCTTCCTCCTGAAGTCTATGACCATCTCCTTCGTCTTGCTGGCGTTGATTTGGAGTGCGTTGTTCTCACACCAGCCGACAAAGTCACTGATGACCCCCCTGTATTCCTGGTCGTTCCCATCTGATACACATCCGATGGTGGCCGTATCATCTGAGAACTTCTGTAGGTGGCAGTGGTCTGAATTGTACCTGAAATCTGAGGTATACAGACTGAACAGAAAGGGTGAGAGGACAGTGCCCTGTGGCGCCCCCGTGTTGCAAACTACCACATCAGACACACAGTCATGGCACCTCACATACTGTGGTCTGTTGGTGAGGTAGTCGATGATCCATGCCGTCAGCTGCTTGTCCACTCCGGCTCCCTCCATCTTCCCGCTCAACAGTGCAGGCTGGATGGTGTTGAAAGCACTGGAGAAGTCAAAGAACATGACCCTCACAGTGTTCCCCGCCTGCTCTAGGTGAGAGAGGGATCTGTGCAGCAGGTAGATGGCGGCATCGTCCACCCCGATTCCGGGCTGGTAGGCGAACTGCAGGGGGTCCAGCGCTGAGGTCACCAGTGGGCGGAGGTGGTGTAGGATGAGCCTCTCCATGGTCTTCATCAGGTGAGAAGTCAGGGCCACAGGTCTGTAGTGGTTGGACTCCCTGGGATGTGCAATCTTTGGCACTGGAACTATGCAGGAAGTCTTCCACAGTTCAGGAACCCTCTCCAGATTCAGACTCAGGTTGAAGATGTGCAGGACCACCTGACAGAGCTGGTCTGCACAGTCCCTGAGAATAACTTAAATAAGTAAAAATGAGGCATAAACCTCCATGAAGACAAATTACTCAGGAGAACATAAAGAAGAAAACAAAAAACTATTTGTCCTCCTCCATCCAGCAACACCTGAGGCCATCTGAGAGGAAGTTCATACACTGTGTGAAGCACAGCTCAAAGGAGCCCCCTGCTGGAGCAGCTGCAGTCCTACAGACACTCAGCCTCTTCACTACACAAACACCTCCTACAACATCCATTCTTTACACTCTGACTGCTGTGTTTGTGGAACAAACTCCAACACACACCGCTTCACATATGAACACAGAAATGTGTGTGAAAAAGAGCTGAGCTGACATTAAACATGATGGAGAATTTATTCAGAAACACTGAGTCAGGAACAACATTTAGACACAAGATTTGAACCTGCCAAAGAACGAGGCTGAGCTGCTCGTGTTTAGGCTCAGTAAGGAAAAACCTCCCCGCTCCAAGGACCAAATGTTCATTTTATAAACATTGTGAGAATGATCTTACTCCATTCGTTGGAACTGATGAGTCTATTCTGTTGATGTTGAAGGTCCTCTGGGTGTATTGGGTTGTGAGCATGATGCAGATGAGCTGAGGCTGTTCAGCTCATCTGCATCATGCGCATCAGCTTAGAAACAGCCTAAAATGTGTCCTACTGCATAATTTCAACTATTTTGCATCCATGCCAGTTGGTTATTCAAATTGTGTTGAAGAAGCTGAAGTACACTGAGCACAATGGACCACATGTTAAAAAAAAATATTCACAATTTCTGACAGCACATGATTGAATATTTTTATTTGTACTTTTGAACTCAGCATCACTGAATTTGGTAATATCACCAATTAATATCAGAAATTGTATTTCATAATGCCGGGTGGTTTATTCAACAGACAATTCAACACATCTGAACAGCATTTCCAAACATTTCACCTGATCAGTGAAGAAAAACTTCAGATAAATAATGTAGTTTCCCTAAAAGTAAATAAAAACAGATGTTTCGATGTCACATGGTTGGAGGCATTTATGAAAATAATAATAATCACCATCTCAAAAGTACACTCTGCCTCCAGACACCAATCTTTGCTGTTCAGGAGCCGATTGATCTGCTGTTAATTATAAGTTCTTTCCAGTAAAGATCAACTTTCATCACCAGTTATTCTGAACATGACAGTTTACACAAGCTTTTAGAAACAATTTCAACAGAAATGAAAACATTTAAACAATGGTTTGATATCAACAAACTGTCAATAAATTTGAGTAAAACAAAGATTATGTGGTTTGGCCTTGTGTTAATCGTGTAAAAGCAAAAATAGCAACGAGTGTCGCCGTGTTTGGAAAAACGAGGCACGTTCTGAACCAGAATATTTTATACTGTTCAGTGGTTTTATCTTAATTGAATTAATATGTGGATTAATGGGGTAACACATACAAAAGCACACTACAGCCACTATGTACATTACAAAAAAGAGCAATAGGGATAGTTAATAATGTGGGATATCTGCAGCACACAAACTCTATTTTTAAGGTCAAACATGTTGAAATTTATGCATCTGCTAAAATTCAAAACTGGTCAAATAATGTAAAAAGCAAGAAATAATATGTTACCAGAAAACATTAAAAAAAATTTGACAGAGAAGGCGGTTATGAGCTGAGGAAAGAGCAAAATTATAAAAAAACATAAAGTAAGAACAGCAATGAGGAGCATGTATACAGCAGCGGTCTGTGGGGAGAATTTGAAAAGATGTACTAATATAAATCAGTTTAAAAATTATATATAATAACACTTATAAAGCACTATATCAACGAGGGAGGGTGGTAAATGTTTATATAGCTGTACTTTATATTTAAAAAACTGATACGTGATTATTATGAGATACTATCAAAAAAGCCATTGTTCTGGCTAGGTATAGTTAAATAATTAAAGATTAACTCATAAATATAATAACAAGGGACTGTGTATTAGATAGGCACATAGATTGTATAATCAGAGCAGATATAAAGAATGAGCAGGTTAGGGGTAGTAATTAATAAGCATTTGTTTCGTCCTCCTTTTTTGAACAGAATAAACAAATAAATAAAAATAATCATGTCACTGACTGAATGTGAATTTGATTTTCATGTGTATTAACATGCGTTGTAAATTTGAAATAAAGAGTTGTTTAAAGTAAAAAAAAAAGTCCTCTTAATTAATGGAACAACCAATTATCACTAGTAATTAATAGAATCTCAGTCATCTGAATGAAAGGTTTTGTTCCATCTTTAACAAACAGCACTAACATCTGGAGCAGGAAATGTTAAGACCTCTACTTTAAGGTACTTTTATGAGTTTACTTTATAAGGGAAATTATTTACATCTTCTTTAAAATGTTACAATTATTTTTTAAAGTTAATATATACCATAATAGATATGATTGTCATTATAGAGCAGGAGTTCTAAAGTTATGAAGAAAAAACTGATTGGGAATTAATGATCTGTAAGGACTTAAATGGCAAAACATTGTAACACTGATGATTCAAAAGCAACCATTTTATAGTAAATATGGATCTTACATGTTATGAAGGTTGGAAAGAAAAATTTTCTAAATTACTGAAATCACAAGATTCCTGCTTTAAGAAACAAATGGCATTAAACAGCTTTCTAAGAAAACTGCATGTTTCTCAAAGCATCTCAGCTTATTGGAGAAAAGTTCCCAAAGTCAATGTAAGAGAAGAAGCATCTGAGGGTCAGATCCACTTTCCTTTTCTCATTTCCTCTTTGAAGACTTTAATTTTTAATAAAATGTTGAATAGGCAGAGTACCCATCTGTACCCCACTCGCCCTGTTAAAGCTGGGAGAGGTTCCAGCTCCGCTGCAACCTAGAAAAAGTACAAGTGGAAGAAAATAGATTGACAATAATGTGTGAACGTCTCTGAGCAGTTTGTAAATTGATGTTTTGGGTCAGTGCAGCTCAGTGATTCCTCTCTGATATCACAGTTTGTCTCATCTGCAGCAAACTAACTGCAGCTGACATGAACCGAATCATCTGAGCTGAACTGAGCTTCAGAGAAACACAACATCCTGATATTCACTGTGAAGCTTTGAGTGGAAAAAGACAGAAAAACAACATGTGGATCCTGGAATAATGGCAGCTTCCATCTTTAAAGGACTGAAGAGGAAGACGTTTACAAGGAATCATTGAGAACAGTTTCAAACATCAACTGATTGAATCCATGAATCTGAAAACGTGTTTGTGAGTGAAAGAGACAGACATGTACAGACTGAACTATCTGTTCAACAGTCAGAGTTTCTCTGACAGGAGGACGCTCTTTACACTCAACTCAGCACAGAGACACTGAGGAAGCACGAGACCAGATTCCAAACCCAGGATAAAGAGGTTCAGTAAATGTGGTGTTGAAGGTGTGGAGGTGGATCAGAGTGTCAGAGGAGACTCTGTAGAAGGACAGAGTGCCAGCAGGACAGTCCACATACACTGCTACTCTGTAAGAGAAGGAGGAGGAGATGGCTGTGTCTCTGTTGTTGTGTCTTGCAGAGTAGTTATTATAACCAGTGCAGCTCAGACTCCAGGACTGATTATTCGTTCCAAATTCACAGTCACTGCCTCCTCTCCTTCTGATTCTTCTGTAACTCACTGAAATATCAACTTCTCCTCTCCACTCGACCTCCCAGTAGCAGCGACCAGTCAGACCATCTCTACACAGCAGCTGAACACAGTCAAATCTGTCTGGATGATCGGGATATGACTGAACTTCTCTTACATGTGTCACCTTCCTGTTGTTGTCAGTCAGTTTGAGGTATCTGTAGACTGTGTTTGTGTCGATTGTGGGTTGACAGGAATCTGATGGAGAGAACAAACACAATCCAGCTGCAGTTATTGATCCATCATCTGTTCATTGATTGACACTTTGATGATGACTCCTGACATCAGAGATGTGAATGAGTGATGTGACAGTTTGAAGATGGTTGAATGTGTGCTGCTTTGTTTTCATCAATCGCATTAAAAACACACTTACACTTCCTCAGACCTGGTCTCAGCCATCGGACTCCAGCAGGCTCCACCCTGAAAGGAGGAGGGGGGTCAGAGCAGCACAGTCTCTGTCAGCATGCACACATGGACATTACATCGCTCTCAGACACACAGTTTATTATTCACAACTCATTAGTCCAAATAGGTCACATATCAAGCATAAAACATACTTTGGATTCCAAGGAGTTTCTGAGATGGACCTCTGTATTTTATTATGGAGTGGAGCAACAAATGCATTATCTTTACATACATGCAGAAGTGCAAAAGAATCCACTATGTGTGGCACTGAATTCATTTGAATTCATCACATAGCATGACCCAGAGAAACAGTACGACAAAGCAAATGTTTCTGTCATCATTTCCACACTTGAATTGCATATGATGTGGGTGAAATAAGTTCAAATGCATTTTCAATACAGGAAAATACTCTGTTTGGTTTGAGTGAGTTTGCTGCCTGGATAGTGTGCAGAAAGCAGGACAAATGTTATCATCAACTGTGAATTCACTGGATTCACAACAAGTCCCTGCACTATTCTACCAAATCTATGTTAAAACAGATTTTGAACTCAGCAGAGTAAACGCCACTTAAATTTTGGTCAGACTAATTTGGATATTCATGTTTTTGCATGCAGATTCATTAGGTAATGTTCAGAAAACGTGTGGGCTGCAGAGCACATGTGAAAACAACTTATCAGCTATTCTCTCTGTACCTGAGACTTTCCAGTCTCCAGTGTGGATCCTTCAGTCTTTTAGAAAGAGTCTTCACTGCTGTGTCTCCTGGATTATTGTAGCTCAGATCCAACTCTCTCAGATTTGAGGAGTTGGAGTTAAGAGCTGAGATAAGAGATGCACAGCCTTCCTCTGTAATCAAACACCCTGAGAGACTACAGACACACAGAACAGACACACAGAACAGACACACAGAACAGATTGTGTGAGAGAACTTGTATGAAACTAAAGCTCATTGTTGCTCACAAGTTCAAAAACCCTGAAACAATCCAACATTATTGGCCATTTTCATTTTACCTAAGTTAACAAAACCATCAAGGGAACAAAATAATTTCAAGCCACATTTTAGTGCACTATACACACAACTTACAACTGGTTCAGAACTTTTGAGTGCACTTTTTATGCGCTTTTAAAATCACTTTTATTGTTATACTGTATTATTGTGGTAGCAGCTTTTTTTTGTACAATGTCCCTGTGGGGACAATAAAGTATATTTGATTTGATTTGTTTTGAGTAATTTACTGCAGTATTTCGTTTTGTTATGGATTACACAGCAGTGGGGAATAAGTTTAATTACAGTAGAAGTCTTTCTGAAAGTGCTGTAACTAACTTTAAGGATCTAATTCCTTCATTGTTATGCTCTTCAGTGCCAACACAGTGCAGAGCAGCTACCTAAACTCTGCTCCCAGTGAGGTCGATTATCTCGTCAATAGTTTTACATCCTCACTGCGTATAACTTTGGATACTGTGGCTCCTCTGAAAAGGAAAGCTTCAAATCAGAAGTGCCTGACTCCGTGGTATAATTCACAAACGCACAGCTTAAAGCAGATAACCTGAAAGCTGGAGAGGGAATGGTGTCTCACTAAATTAGAAGATGCTCATTTAGCCTGGAAAAAGAGTTTGTTGCTCTATAAAAAAGCCCTCCGTAAAGCTAGGACATCTTACTATTCATCATTAATTGAAGAAAATAAGAACAACCCCAGGTTTCTTTTCAGCACTGTAGCCAGGCTGACAAAGAGTCAGAGCTCTGTAGAGCCGAGTATTCCTTTCACGTTAACTAGTAGTGACTTCATGGATTTCTTTACAAATAAAATTTTAGACATTAGAGAAAAAATTATTCATAACCATCTCAAAGATTTATCTTCATGTTCGGCTGCTTTCAGCACTGCTGCTATTTGTTTAGACTCTTTTGCTCCAGTTGATCTTTCAGAGTTAACTTCAATAGTTACTTCCTCCAAACCAGCAACATGTTTGTTAGATCCCATTCCTACTAGACTGTTCAAAGAAGTCTTTCCAATTATTGATGCTTCAATCTTAAAAATGATCAATCAGTCTTTATTAGTTGGCTATGTACCACAGACCTTCAAGGTGGCTGTAATTAAACCTCTGCTTAAAAAGCCATCACTGACCCAGCTGTCTTAGCTAATTATAGGCCAATCTCCAACCTTCCTTTTCTCTCAAAGATTCTTGAAAGAGTAGTTGTAAAACAGCTAACTGATCATCTGCAGAGGAACGGTTTATTTGAAGAGTTTCAGTCAGGTTTCAGAATTCATCACAGTACAGAAACAGCATTAGTGAAGGTTACAAATGATCTTCTTAGAGCCTCTGACAGTGGACTCATCTCTGTTCTTGTCCTGTTGGACCTCAGTGCAGCTTTTGATACTGTTGACCATAACATTTTATTACAGAGATTAGAGCATACTATAGGTATTAAAGGTACTGCACTGCAGTGGTTTGAATCATATTTATCTAATAGCCTCCAATTTGTTCATGTAAATGGGGAGTCTTCTTCACACACTAAGGTTAATTATGGAGTTCCACAGGGTTCTGTGCTAGGACCAATTTTATTTACATTATATGCTTCCCTTAGGCAGTATTATTAGAAAGCATTGCATCAATTTTCATTGTTATGCAGATGATACTCAGCTTTACCTATCAATGAAGCCTGATGACACACATCAATTAGTTAAACTGCAGGAATTTACTTGTGGTTCCTAGGATACTTAAGAGTAGAATGGGAGGCAGAGCCTTCAGCTTTCAGGCCCCTCTTCTGTGGAACCAGCTCCCAGCTTGGATTCAGGAGACAGACACCCTCTCTATTTTAAGATTAGGCTTCAAACTTTCCTTTATGATCAAGCTTATACTGTAGTTAGGGCTGGATCAGGTGACCCTGAACCCTCCCTATGTTATGCTGCTATAGGCCTAGTCTGCTGTGGGTTCCAATAATTCACTATTTCTTTTGATTCGCCTTATTTACTTTGTTTATACTACACTCTGTAGTTAATCATTAATTGTTATTAATCCCTGGCTCTCTTCCACAGCATGTCTTTTCTCTCTCCTCAGCCCAACCGGTCACAGCAGATGACCCCCCCTCCCTGAGCCTGGTTCTGCTGGAGGTTTCTTCCTGTTAAAAGGGAGTTTTTCCTTCCCACTGTCGCCAAGTGCAGCTCATAGGGGGTCGTTCTGACTGTTGGGTTTTCTCTGTATTATTGTAGGATCTTTACCCACAACAGAAAGCACCTTGAGGAAACTGCTTGTTGTGATTTGGTGCTATATAAATAAAATTGAATTGAATTGAATTGAAATTGAATTAAATCAGATGAACTAGTGCTAAGCTGGTAAGAGACTGCTGAGAAAATCTTAAAGAAAAACAATTGAAACAGGTCACATATGAGAATTTAGAAAAACTGACCTGAGAGTTTCCAGTTTACAGTGTTGACTCTTCAAGCCAGAAGACAGCAGCTTCACACCTGAATCCTGCAGGTCATTGTTACTCAGGAGAAGTTCTCTTAGATTAGAGGACTGAGCACTTAGAACTGAGGACAGAGCTTCACAGCTTCTCTCTGAGAGGTTACACATATGAAGTCTAAAAAAATAAAGTGCAAAAAGAGTTCTCTAATGAAACATTAATGATACATTTCAAACATAATGTATAATCCCAAAATATACACTTACAGAGCGTTGTTGGAGGCTTTGACCACTGGCAGCAGCTTCAGCAGAGCCTCCTCTGAAGCAGAGTATTTCTTCAGGTCAAACACATCCAGATCTTCTTCTGATGACAGTAAGATGAAGACCAGAGCTGACCACTGAGCAGGAGACAGTTTATCTGTGGAGAGACTTCCTGATCTCAGGGACTGTTGGATCTCCTTCACTAGAGAACGATCATTCAGTTCATTCAGACAGTGGAACAGGTTGATGCTTTTCTCTGCAGACAGATTCTTATTGAGCTTCTCCTTGATGTACTGGACTGTTTCCTGATTGGTATGTGAGCTACTTCCTGTCTGTGTCAGAACACCTCGTAGGAGAGTCTGATTGATCTGCAGTGAAAGACCCAGGAGGAAGCGGAGGAACAAGTCCAGGTGTCCATTTGGACTCTGTAAGGCCTTGTTCACAGCACTCTGGTAGAAGTGTATCTCTTTCTGAAAGGTTGCAGATTCTTTCATTACAGAGTCATGTGAAGTTGTTTGTTGTTCTTCCAGCAGATTGACTCCAGAGTTGATGAAGGTCAGATGGACATGAAGAGCAGCCAGAAACTCCTGAACACTCAGATGGATGAAGCAGAACACCTTGTCCTGGTACAGCCCTCTCTCCTCTTTAAAGATCTGTGTGAACACTCCTGAGTACACTGAGGCTGCTCTGATATCGATGCCACACTCTGTCAGGTCTGATTCATAGAAGATCAGGTTTCCTTTCTGCAGCTGATCAAAAGCCAGTTTTCCCAGAGACTCAATCATCTTCCTGCTCTCTGGACTCCAGTGTGGATCTGTCTCAGCTCCTCCATCATACTTGACCTTCTTCACTTTGGCCTGAACCACCAGGAAGTGGATGTACATCTCAGTCAGGGTCTTGGGCAGCTCTCCTCTCGCTCTGGTTTTCAGCACATCCTCCAGAACTGTAGCAGTGATCCAGCAGAAGACTGGGATGTGGCACATGATGTGGATGCTTCGTGATGTCTTGATGTGGGAGATGATGAACGTAGTTTTCTTGTCATAATTAAATCTTTTATTGAAGTACTCCTCTTTCTGTGAGTCAGTGAAACCTTTAATCTCTGTTACCATATCAACACAGTTAGGAAGAATTTGATTGGCTGCTGCAGGTCGTGTGGTTATCCAGAGGTGAGCAGAGGGAAGCAGGTTTCCCCTGATGAGGTTTGTCAGCAGCACATCCA
Organism: Archocentrus centrarchus; assembly: GCF_007364275.1. Lineage (NCBI taxonomy): Eukaryota > Metazoa > Chordata > Actinopteri > Cichliformes > Cichlidae > Archocentrus > Archocentrus centrarchus. The sequence continues at coordinate 4,906,702 of NC_044347.1, forward strand.
CTGAGGTGGACTCTGTAACATCAGCCAGGATCTCAGTGTTGTGGAAGTCCAGAGGAAGTCGACACTCATCCAGACCATCAAAGATGAACACAACCTGGAAGTGTTCAAAGCTGCAGATTCCTGCTTCTTTGGTTTCAGTAAAGAAGTGATGAACAAGTTCCACCAAGCTGAACTTTTTCTCTTTCAGCACATTCAGCTCTCTGAAAGTGAATGGAAACATGAACTGGATGTCCTGGTTGGCTTTGCCTTCAGCCCAGTCCAGAGTGAACTTCTGTGTTAAGACTGTTTTCCCAATGCCAGCCCCTCCCTTTGTCAGCACTGTTCTGATTGGTTCATCTCTTCCAGGTGAGCCTTTAAAGATGTCTTCTTGTCTGATTGTTGTTTCTGGTCTGTCTGGTTTCCTGGATGCTGTTTCAATCTGTCTGACCTCATGTTCATCATTGACCTCTGCAGTCCCTCCCTCTGTGATGTAGAGCTCTGTGTAGATCTGATTCAGAAGGGTTGGGTTTCCTGCTTTAGGAACACCCTCAAACACACACTGGAACTTCTTCTTCAGCTTAGATTTAAGTTTGTGTTGACAAACTGCAGCAAGATGTCCTGAATAAAAACATAAAAGCAATATCAATTAAACAATAAAGAATAGGGGAATGTTTTTTCTTGGGTCAGCTCTTGAGACATTAATAAGTCTCAAGAGCTGACCCAAGATCATACTCTCATGTCAGTTTTCATAATGTCCCACACACAGGTGCTGGTCATAAAATGAGCATATCATGAACAAAATGATTTAGTTCAGTAATTTGATTCAAAAAGTGAAACTTGTATATTATATTCATTCATTACACACAGACTGATATATTTCAAATGGTTATTTCTTTTAATTTTGATGATTTTAACTGACAACTAATGAAAACCACAAATTCAGTATCTCAGAAAATTAGAATATTAGTTAATATCAATACAAAAAAAAGGATTTTTAGAAATGTTGGCCAATTGGCTCTTGGACTGGAGGACTGTGGCTGTCTTTATGTGGTGTCTGTGTGCGGGCCCTGGTTGGTTGTGGTGGGGGCTTGGATGGAAGCTCTGACGGTCTTGGGGTGTGCAGACTGGGGTGCCTGTGGTGGTGGGTGCTGGCCCCAGGCCAGGTGGCCAGCCTCCTCTGCAGGGGCGGGGTGCGGGGTCTCGGGCCCTGGTGCCCGGAGTTGCCCGTTTCCCGGTTGCGCCCCTCCCTGTGTTGGAGGGGTCTGCGCCCCTCGCCCCCGCCGTGTGGGGATCTCTGGCCGGCATTCCGGGATTCCGTGGTGCCTGCATGTCTGCTCAGATAAAGGGGACAGAGGTTCCCACGGGGGACCGGTTGGTTCTGGACTTGGGACCATTGTGTTTGTGTATGTGGGTGTGGCTGGGATGTTTGCTGTTGTCTTTTGTGTGTGTGTGTGTGTGTGTGTGTGTGCGTTTTTGTTTGTCTACCGTGTGGGTTGTGGTGCTGGCTTTGAACGCGGCGGTGCCTTGGGGGTGTGGCCACTTCAGGCCCTAGACCTGCCGCTGCTGCCCTGCAGTTGGGTGTAGGGAACTGTTGCTCAGTGCTGTTGCTCAGTGCTCATGTTATATCTGTCCCTCCACTTTTAATAGCACTGTAGCTTTCACATAGTCATACACATTTCTCCCACTACATACACTCACATACATCTAACAACCCCCAACCACTTTGAGTGGGAGGAGGGGGTGAGCGAGTCTTCCCACACCCCAGTTTCGCACGCCCTTGCCTGGGGAGGGGACTGGCTAGTGGTGTCCATTTAGTGTCCAGTTAAGGTCCGTCCGTGTGTGTGTCGGGTGGTTCCCGGGCGCCTGGGGCCTCGGGGCTACGTTCTCGGCTCGTGCTGGGAGGGCTGGCCTGGCTCTCTGTGCCCTTGCCATTTGACTGTGGGGGCTCCGTCTTGTGTCTCCCTCCTTCCTCCTCTAGGGTGTGCGCACGGTTGCCATCGGGATGTGTGGCCTTGGGTCTTCTGAGCTCCTGGTGGGCCGTGGATGGCCCGGGTCCCCTGGATCTTTCCCAGCTTGCCTCTGGATCTGGATGGGGGAGGTTGCGGCTTCCTGCCCTCATTATTGAGTATGTTCCATGACCAGAGGTGGGAAGTAACAAAGTATAAATACTTCGTTACTGTACTTAAGTAGATTTTTCAGGTATCTGTACTTTACTTGAGTATTTATTTTTCTGAGTACTTTTTACTTTTACTCCCTACATTTTTACACAAGTATCTGTACTTTCTACTTCTTACATTTTCAAAACAGACTCGTTACTTTTTAACACGTCAGGGAGAAGTTTGCGTTTCCGGTCAGTGCGCCGTCAGTCATCAAGCGATCTGAGCCTAAACGGAGGAATATTAACATATAAGAGACAATCGTACTGGCGTATCCTCCATCACCGGCTTATTGGGTACAAAGGGATTAAATACACAAACCCATATAACTAATGTCTCATTTATAGCGCTATAATCAGGGGTCACAGCGGGCCGGACCGAGTCCGTAAGTTATGCTCGCAGGACATAAACAGCTTAGCTAGCGCTACTGAAGAGGAGCGAGCATGAAGGGAGTAACGTGTGGCAGGTAAATGCAATGTTTCTAAATGCTCATCAAATATCAGCAAACACACAAAGTGTGTGTAATTGGTCACACAGTGTGTCTACTAGCTAAAAGAAGAGCTGCTGCATTTCAGGGAGAGCAAAGAGAGAGAAGTTCACTCAGAGATGGAGAAAGAGGACAGGAGAGGAAGAAGAGAGGTTAGATTTAAAGGTAAGGACTGGAAAATAAACTGAAGTATGCTGACTTAGTGTAATTCAAATATTGTATGAAAATACTGCAGTTTAGTGTGTGATAAACAGGTTATCTTGTTGTACTGTATTTACAGTAAAGCTCTGTGTTGGTGCACAGAGGCTGTGTTCATGGTCAGAGTTACAGGTTACATCAGTGCAGCAGAGATGAGTCTGAATCAAAGCTGCTGATGCTGAGATTCATTCACTGAATCCAACATTTCTACAGCCTGTATGCTGTCAGTGTAGGGGATGGAGATCAGCTCAGAGAGCTGTGAAATACTGGGTTACATCTTTGTGAGTTCAGTTCATCCACACAGAGCAGTAAACCTCAGAGCAGCAGCAGCAGGTCAGCTGATCACAGCCTGCACACCAACATCATTTACTGCAGCTACAATAGAAAGTTGTGATTCTTCTCCCCATGCAGAGCCACTACAGCTGATCTTAGGGTTCCTCCACCTTCTGAATCCCACTGTAACCCCTGAGTATCCTCATGTTGGTGTTTAGGTGGAGGCACAGTCACCCTCTACTATGGAGGACACAGAGAACAGAGCTGTGTTTAAATTCCCTTTCACAGTTTGTGATTCAAGCTGAGTACATTCATTAGAATTAAAATTTAGATTGGAATGTTTGTGTTCTCATGTATTATTTTATATTATTACAATAATATATAATAAGGTTCACTTAGCTTTACACAAAAATAGCAGGTAGAAACGTCCTCCAAAGAGCTACTTTTACTTTCTTACTTTGAGTAAATTTCAGAGCCTGTACTTTTTTACTTTTACTTAAGTAAAGAAGTTGAACCAGTACTTCGACTTTTACCAAAGTATTTTTTAACACAAGTACTTGTACTTCTACTTAAGTACAGAATGTCAGTACTTTTGCCACCTCTGTCCATGACAGAGGAGCACACAGACATTGCTACAAACTACAGCAAGATTGTATGTATGTGTGTATATGTATATGCATGTATATATATGTGTATGTATGTACATCTATCTATTTTCTATTTTTTTTTTCTGTTCTCTCCCTGGCTTCTCTTTCTCTTTTTTCTTTTCCTTCCTGCTGGTCAGATCTGAAATAAAAATACAAACATTAACAAGAATAGCCTATAAAAAACTTATGGAGCTCTTCTTGTAACATCATTCTGACAGCAAAAACTACCAGACACGACAGGCCCAAAAAAAAAAAAAAAAAAAAAAAAGAAAAGAAAAGAAATGTTGGCCAACTGAAAAGTATGAACATGAAAAGTATGAGCATGTACAGCACTCAGTACTTAGTTGGGGCTCCTTTTGCCTGGATTACTGCAACAATGCGGCGTGGCATGGAGTCGATCAGTCTGTGGCACTGCTCAGGTGTTATGAGAGCCCAGGTTGCTCTGATAGTGGCCTTCAGCTCTTCTGAATTGTTGGCTCTGGCGTATCACATCTTCCTCTTCACAATAGCCCATAGATTTTCTATGGGGTTAAAGGTCAGGTGAGTTTGCTGGCCAATTAAGAACAGGGATACCATGGTCCTTAACCCCTTAACTGGCAGCAAAAAAATCACCTGACAAAAACTACATAACGCCTTCTGGTTATTATTGGCTCTGAACAACCCATTTCATAGCCTATTAATCGGCTGCGTCTGGTCCGCGGGCCGAATGAAGTGCATTTATATGGCAGGCTAGACCCGCCCATTTTGACTGACACCTCATTCGGCCAATCATGTTAAGAAATGGGTTTCCCAGAGCCAATAATACTCAGAGGGCGTCACGTAGCTTTGTCAGGTGATTTGGTGCAGCCAGTTACATGATTGGCCGAATGACGTGTCAATAAAATTGGGTGGGTCTAGCCTGCCATATAAAAGGGACTACAAACGGCCCGTCACCGGGCCCTTGCCAGTTAAGGGGTTAAAGCAGGTACTGGTAGCTTTGGCACTGTGTGCAGGTGCCAAGTCCTGCTGGAAAATGAAATCTGCATCTCCATAAAGTTGGTCAGCAGCAGGAAGCATGAAGTGCTCTAAAACGTCCTGGTAGACAGCTGCGTTGACCTTGGACCTCAGAAAACACAGTGGACCAACACCAGCAGATGACATGGCACCCCAAACCATCACTGACTGGAAACTTTACACTGGACCTCAGCCAGCGTGGATTCTGTGCCTCTCCTCTCTTCCTCCAGACTCTGGGACCTTGATTTCCAAAGGAAATGCAACATTGACTTTGATCAGAGAACATAACTTTGGAGCACTCAGCAGCAGTCCAGTCCTTTTTGTCTTTAGCCCAGGCGAGACGCTTCTGACGGCGTCTCTGTTCAAGACTGTCTCGACACGAGGACTGCGACAGCTGAAAACCATGTCTGCATACGTCTGTGCTGGTGGTTCTTGAAGCTCTGACTCCAGCTGCAGTCCACTCTTTGTGAATCTCCCCCACATTTTTGAATGGCTTTTGTTCCACAATCCTCTCCAGGGTGCAGTTATCCCTGTTGCTTGTACACTTTTTTCTACCACATCTTTTCCTTCCCTTCGCCTCTCTATTAATGTGCTTGGACACAGAGCTCTGTGAACAGCCAGCCTCTTTAGCAATGACCTTTTGTGTCTTGCCCTCCTTGTGCAAGGTGTCAAAGGTCATCTTTTGGACAACTGTGAAGTCAGCAGTCTTCCCCATGATTGTGTAGCCTACAGAACCAGACTGAGAGACCATTTAAAAGCCTTTGCAGGTGTTTGGAGTTAATTAGCTGATTAGAGGTGTCTTCAGTATTGAACCTTTTCACAGTTTTCTCATTTTCTGAGATACTGAATTTGGGATTTTGATTAGTTATCAGTTATAATAATCAAAATTAAAAGAAATTAACATTTGAAATATATCAGTCTGTGAGTAATGAATGAATATAATATACAAGTTTCACTTTTTTAATGGAATTACTGAAATAAATCAACATTTTTATGATGTTCTAATTTAATGGCCAGCATCTGTATTCATTAACTTAAATGTTTAGAGAAATCCTCTTACTCTCTTGCAGACAGTTGGCCATATCATCCCGCTTCATAATCCTCAGGAAGTGCAGTGTGATCTTCAGAAATGCCTCTCTACTGCTTCTCTTCTGCTCCTTAAGCTCATCTTCCAAGACATCTTCTCTCTGAATGTCTAAGCATGCGGGATAATCTAAACTCAGAACCTTCTGGAGCTTCTTCAACTCATTCTTCGCAAAAGTGATGATGTTGTCCTCCAGCAGCTGGAACAGAATATTATATGAATGACTCAATCAGGCTGAAATCATGGAGCTAAACATCACATTCATGTTGGATGCACTGATAATCCACTGGTCTGCCGCATGGAGATGACTGTGAACAGAATAGATGTAAAAGTAGGTGTTGTAGCCTACAGGCACAGACCGTAAATACGTCCTGGTGTGTTTGATGCTGCTGGACAGGCAGACCACTGGGAACCTCAGAGCTCTCGTGGTGCCCTCTGCATTGGAATCATGAAAAATTAGATCACATTATGTTTGTCTGCACAGAGAAACACAAACTAAAAGTCCATAAAATAATGTTTTGAGTGGATTACATGACTACCCTGTAGTGTTAAAGGTTTACTAGTTTCTGATTTCATTGTGAATCAACCACTCAGTCTGCAGCCTGTTTGTGGATTTCATTTCAGTTTGGTTGAGTCCCAGCTGTCACAAATCACTTCATAAAGCTTCCCTCCCTTCTGAAATACCATGAACGCAGCATCCACAATCACTATCACACTAATAATACTGGGCAACTCCCAGTGTGAATATGCTTGACTGTGAAACAGAGATTAGTGCTCAGAAAAAAATTGTCCAGTTTCTATTTTTAGTATCAATTTTAAATCATTACCTTTGATCCACGAAGTGGCGCTTCTTCCTGAAATTATAAACACTTTTTTGGTCCGTCATCGGTGACTCAGAGCTTGGTGCAGTTTGAGCGCTGTCTTGTTTTTCCAGCTTCCTCCTAATAAAAACAGGTTACACTGCACTCAGAATTAACTGAGAGATAATCTGACAATGTATTGTATACTGCTCAAAAAAGTTAAAGGAACACAGAGTATAGCACCAAGTCAGTTAAACTTCTGGTATACTGATCTCTTTGTTGTGAGTAAGTTTCAGCTGCTTTGGGGTTAATGAAATTAACAGGAGCACTAGGGGGGCAACAAAGAGACAACCCCCAAAACAGGAATGGTTTTACAGGTGGAGGCAACTGACATTTTTCCTCCTCATCTTTTTTGACTGTTTTTGTTTTCCACCAGTTTTGAATTTGGCTGGGGTCAGTGTGACTACTGGTAGCATGAGGTGATACCTGGACCCTGCAGAGGTTCCAAAGGTAGTCCAAACCCTCCAGGATGGCACATCAATACATAAATTGCCAGGTTTGTTGTGTCTGTGAAAATTTTTGTGATTTTGTTCTTTGTATTTTGTTCTTCTGATCTCATGGCTAGACAGAAAGCTCTGCCATTGCCAGAAGACATGCTGTGTCTCCCAGCACAGTCTCAAGAGCATGGAGGAGATTTGAGGAGATGGACAGTTACTCTAGAAGAGATGGACAGAGTCATAGAGGTCTTTAACCCATCAGCAGGACCAGGATCTGCTCCTTTGCACAAGGAGGAACAAGATGAGCACTGACAGAGCCCTAAAAATTATCTCCAGAAGGCCATTGGCATGAATGTCTCTGACCAATCAGAAAAAGACTTAGTGAGGGTGGCCCGAAGGCCTGACATACTCTAGTGGGCCCTGTGCTCACTGCCTGGCACCATGGAGCCTGATTGGCATTTGCCATAGAATACCAGAATTGGCCAGTCCATTACTGGCATCCTGTGCTTTTCACCTGTGAGGGCAGGTTTACCCTGTGCACATGTGACAGATGTGAAAAGGTCTGGAGAAGCTGTGGAGAATGTTATGCTGCCTGTAACGTCGTTCAACATGACCGGTCTAGTGGTGGGTCACCTTGGTTTTGCAGGCAGACATTCAAGGCCCTTTCATTATACTGTCATTCACTGGATCTCGCCATGTGGAAGGAACATACTCACCTGGATGACATCCCTCAAATTTGATGCCTCCCCAAAAAATAATGCAGCCATAAGCCAGTAGATTAAGCTGCAGCAGTTTTGTTCTGAAAAGTGAGACCTTGGGGAATTTCAAATGGATTGAAAGCTAATGTCAGGTAGTAAAGTGCAGTGAAGAAGAACCTCAGATCAAAAGCAGGTGAACTGAGCAACAGTTTATCTACAATTTACCCAAGAAAATGTGCACTCATGAGGTCTGATCAACTTCATAGTAGTAAGGAGGCACTAGTGCACACAATAATAAAAAGGCCGAAACAACATTTACTGATATTTTAATCATCTTTTAGCCCCCCTTTAAGTGATTAGTTTCAAGCTAAGATAATGTCAAAATAATGTCAAATATTTCCAGGGTTTCCCTCAATGAATCGCAACCTTGTCATGGTGGAGGGATTTCTGTGTCCCAGTGAGCCCTGGGGCTATATTGTTTGGAGGCTTTTGCCCCCTGGTAGGGTCTCACAAGGCAAATTGGTCCTGGGTGAGGGGCCAGAAAAAGAGCAGTTCAATTGGCCCTTTTGGCAGAGACACCAAGGGAACAGTTTACCCTGTCCAGGAAAGGGTTACGGGGACCTCAACACTGAGCCAGGCCTGGGGAGGGTTTGAGGGAGAGTGGCTGGTGGCCAGGCCTTAGCCCGAAAGTGAGACATGGGCTCACCCTTCTGTAGGCCCGCCACCAGGAGACACAGTAGAGATCAGGTGCAGTGTGTGTTGGGCGGCAGCCAAGAATGGGAGCCCTGGTTGACTGATCCAAAGCTTTTGAGATTGAAAATGACCCCTTATGAGCAAGCACTCATGAGGTGAGAAAAACTCCCTTTAACAGGAAGAAACCTCCAGCAGAACCAGGCTCAGGGAGGGGGGGGTCATCTGCTGTGACTTGGAGGGGGCTGAGGGGAGGTTGACAGTTCATTTCAATTTTATTTATATAAATAACGCCTAATCACAACAGTTACAACAGTCCTCACAACATTGAAAGGAGTCAGCTGAGAATGTAGGATGCCTATGAGGTGAGTTGTTTTGGGCATGTCCTACTAGGAGGAGAGGATGGGAGGATGGATGGATGGATGGATGGATGGATGGATTTCCAGAGTGAAACTTTAAATAAGAATTTTTTTTTTCTATTTTCTTTGTACTTTGACCTCAATTTTTAACACCTTCACTCTTTTGGTAAAGTGGGTGGAAAATATATTAACTGATTACAGATGTGTGTGTTTGATGAAGCTTTAGTCACTTAAAATATATGGTCAGCTCACCTCTTTCGTATAAAATGTTGGTGTTTAAACTCAATGATCAAACCCTTTGACTTGTCACTGCATAAAGACACACAGCTGGGTCCAGGTTCAGGTTCAGGTTCAGGTTCAGGTCCAGGTTGGTTCCTGTGAATAATGATGCAGCAGTGATGTGAGTGCTGAGCTGTGACATGGAGAAGAGTCATGGACAGTTAGAGATGGTCATCTCACCTCTGAGCTTTGGTCTGGCTCTCATGTTCCCCACACAGAGTGGTTTTAGAGGGAGGGACTCCCTCCTCTCTGTCCTCACACTGATCCATGCTGCTGAATTAACAGCAGCTCCCGCACACGTTCTACCTTCACCTGCAGAGGAAACACACATCATTCATGTGCACATCAACTGAAATCCTCCTTTCATCATGTGTGCTGTCCAAATATCAGCTGCTTCATCTTAGTGTCAGCTGAAAGCAGTCAGACAGTGAGAGGCAGACGAAATCAGCTGCTCTAGTTCTACTATCAGCCTATTAAATGAAGCCATGAAGCTGCAGCCTAGCACACACACGATGCATTCACTAATGCATAAGCCCACCTCCAAACCAACCCTACTCCCTCTGCCACAACCTCTCACTCTGTGCATTTGAGTAAGTCCAGGTTAATGCTGCTAGAAAACAATGGCCACACAGTGAGTGGGTGAAAGTGGACAAATTTTAGGTAGCATTATCATAAAAAAATCCTGGCTCTATGAAATAATATTTTAAATGAATATAAAGAGTGTTTAATTCTCCTTTCATTTGTATAAAATCATGTAAGTTGGTGTATCTTTTGATTCTCAAATAAAGACATGAAAAGTCAATGTTCACTCATTTCCTCCTGATTGGACCTTGCCAGAGGATGGACCCTCTTTGAAAATCCCTCTGCACTCTGACACCATTGACCTTAGGCAATATTTACAAATTTCATATTCATCCCCAGAACCCCAGCTCTTGATACATACCTAGTTTGCATAGGATAAACTTTTAGGAAGAAGTCACAAATTTCAAAGTTTTTAACATCAAGATAGAATATGAACAATTAAAAACCCCCATATAAACCTGGTACCAAAATAAAGCACAAAAAAGGGCTTTTTAAAAAGTGTCATATCAATAATATTGAATCAGCGGTGACAGAGCACGATCATTTTTAACATACGAGTCCCTACTTAAACGTATGCTTCAATGGGAGCCATAACCGACATTAGTGTGTGGTTATGTTCTGGTGTTTCATATGCGGTGCTGGACAATTTGTGGACTGTGCTTATATTTTTAGATGCTATGATTGTTATTCTTGCACCAATCAATCCAAAAACTCTGTAAAAGTACACGCGGTAAATGGTGACCGCTCAGGACTCAAACCAGTGCCGTCTCCACCACCATGCGGTGGTCGCCTGCTCACACCCTGAACCACCCTGGTGCCCCATGAAAGCATATTTAGATGTTAATATCTTTTTTTCTTTTTTGATCAATTATCATTATTGTGCATCCACAAAGAAAATAATAACAATAGAACATAATATGAAGAGGTGAAATAAGAAATTATGGACAAGTATCCTCACCCCGAGTCCCATGGCGACTTCCTGCCCCACCCCCCAAAGATCTCAAGCAATAGCAAAGCAAGCATAAGCTGCATTGCATGCTCTCATTGTTTTCGGACTGGCTACTGATCTCTTCATCATAATGATATCTAGGAAAGAGTTGGTCCATTGTTGCCATGGCAATATATGTGTTGGTTGCCATCGCAGTGCCAACATCTTCTTGGCTGCAGTGAGTCCTGCCCACAGTATGCATGTTTGTTGAGAGGAAAGTTCTAGAGTGGAATCGTCATTGAGCAGGAGGAAGGATGATGATAATGGAATATCAAGACTGGTCTCAGGTACTACAGCACTTGGGGCAAGAAGTTCATGCAGAGGGTTAAGAGAGGTGTGCCCCGTGGTACACCATATGCCTTCATGGCCAATCATAACTGCAGATAAAAGAAAAATGTTGAACCTGGTAAATTATACTCCACTTGTAAGTCACTAAAAAAGCGCAGACCATCATCATTGAAAAGATCTTTGAAAACACTGACACCCTATCCCTCCACTGAGGGAGGGATAGGGTGTCAGTGTTTCCCCAATAAGAATAGAAAAATTATTAAATATAGGAGAGTGTTTATTCCATTTCAGGTCGGCTTTTGTATGATTCAATACTGTGTGGCAGGTTCCAAACAAATGCGAGATTATGGGGCCTAATTGTAATTTGGCCTCTTTGGGATGTATGTATGTTAGAGTATACAAGGTCCTGGAGCCTTGTGTACTCTTCTAACATAATGGAAGCACTAAGTTTTTCTGAATCTTGATTAGCCAGAGTAGGAAACTTGAGATCCTGGAAAAAATGCTCATATATCTCTGTATTCAGCAATACTTCAGATGAGTAAAGGTTAGAATAATATGTTTTGAATGTCAAATTAATTTTGCAGGGTTTGGTTAGAGTACCAATAGGTGTTTGGATGGCCATGATGTTGGCGTATTTTGTTTCAGACTTAAGGCCAGTATATGGCTCATTCTAGATCCATTATAATAATAATTTCTTCTAGTTCTATGTATTAGGAATTCAGCTCTCTGCCTTAACAATGAGTTCAGATCAGTCCTAGTTGCAGAAATTTCTCCCAACAGTACAGCATTCTAGGTATCCTGTTGTTCTAATTTAAGTTGTTTAAGGGTTTCCTCCAATTCACAAATTTTTTGGAGTCTATTTTTCTTAAGATTAGATGAAAAGTAAATAGTTGAATTTCCAATTGACCCTTTAATCACATCCCACAAAAACGTGGGATCTTCTACTGACCGCGTGTTAATTTCTATAAAGATTTTTTTAAGGCATTATGAAAAAAGTACAGAACTCTTCATTTCTGAGGAGTGATGTATTGAAACTTTAGAAGGAATGTCCCTGAGTGTTAGATGAGCTGCAGTGATACTGTGGTCTGATAATGGACAAGGTAAAATTACTACATTATGAATTTCAGAGAATGAAGTAGGAGATACTAACAAGTAAGCTAACCTAGAGAAAGACTGATGTCTGGCTGAGTAGAAAGTATATTGGTTGGAGGTGGGGTTAACTACACGGTATAGGTCTACCAGACTGAAGGCCAATAAGAGATCTTGGAATTATTTGGATACTTGTACTTGTGTTGGGGTAGAAAGTTGCGCAGATTTGTCTAGCGTTAAATTGGCACAGGCATTCATGCCTGCACCTATAATTAACAAATAGTCATGAAGTTGTGCCAAAATTGAAGTTAATTTAGAGAAGAAATCTGGTTCATCTTGAGGTGGAGCATAGATAGAAATACAGGGGAATTTGTGACCCTGCCATCTTCACTTCCAATACTTTCCTAGTATATTCAGTCAGAGATTACGTTTACGTCAGGGCTTCTCAATTATTTTCTGTTATGCCCCCCTAGGAAGAAAAGAAAACCTTCTGCGCGTAAGCCATAGAGCTATTACTTACTGCGCACACTCTGACAATGAGAGCTCCACTGCCACCTACTGTAGTGGATGTGCAATTACACTTAATTCTAGTATGGCAAAAAAAAAGCATGTTCCCCGGGGTCAGAAGTGCCCTCACCTGGTAGTGCAAAAAGGTGCAGAAACACAGCTCCACCGCCATTTTACGAGCGGCGCCCAGCATCCTATCTCTGTCAGTAAATGTGAGCAGCTCCAGCAGAAGGGTATGTTGAGCGAGCTTATATTTGACGTTTTCCCTCGTTGGGCCCACTCGGTGTACAGGCGTGATTTTAACTGATCCCAGTTCTGGGAACCATTTCGGGATGATGTTGAGCAAATAGGTAAAAGGGTTAGCCATTTCAGGGTTTTCTGGAATCCTGCTTCTTTGACGATGCCGCCGTCACGTGACTCCCTGTTAATATCTCAAAGGCTTGGTTTCCTAACTGCTTCGAGAAAAATAGGCTAACTCTCCTTACATGTTTAAATGTAACTTTTCAGCTGTGCACACATTTTGTGTAGGGAGGTTTCAAAAATCCCATTTTGTCCAAAGAATCACTGGGGTAATTGGCCAGGAAGGCATATTTTTAAGGCCATAACTTTATAAATATTCTTTTTCATTAAATGATATTTGATTTATGTACACTAGAGGTTATGACTGATAGGATTACAGCCAAAAACCATGGCTATCTTGTTTACTTTTTTGTGCAAGGGGGCCTAAAAACCACCTTTTCAGCAGTTTTACCAAGGTGCAAGCAGTGAGTTAGGGGCTTGACACACGGGGAGCAACGTCGCTCGCTCTCCATTCATTTCCTATGGAGCTTGTGCTATGAGGCAACAAGTCACTTGTCCTCCTCCAGCTAAGTGACCGGCGACATTCATGCATGTGAAATTTCGAAATCATACACATAGACATGCACACACGACCAGGCGACGCGACACAACAAAGTTGAAAAATGTTCTACTTTTGTGGCTGTTGCGTGGCACTAAACCAATCAGCGAGGGTTTCATTGACTGACCAATGAGCAGAGAGTATGCTACACGCTGTAGTCTGCAACCACTTTCAGCATGAAGGAAAGCATCATTTTATCTGTGTTTGACTTTCTTATATGACACTTCACATAGTGATTATCGAGTTACACATAGAAGGCAGCCTATGGGAAGGTGTTGGCGCCAGACTGACCTTAAACAGAAGGACAGAGAGGACTTTTGTGCTAATATAGGACGAACCCAAGGTTGTCTTTCTCTTTTGTAGAGGAGACTTAACAGAAAGATTTCTGTCAGTTCCAGTTAAATCTTCTGACTCCTCATCTTCATTGCCGTGTCTGACACGGACTGCTTTGAAAATGTCAAAATCCCTCCAGTTATATAACCAATCAAATTTCTTGGAGACGAGTGACATGAGAGTACGAGTCCCAAAGCTGTCACTGCTATTGTATCCCATGTGTTTGGTTTCACCCCGGTGGCGATTCAGGCCATTTGTCGCTGTCGTTTGTCGCTCCCCGTGTGTCGAGCCCATTACTTTGATATACAATAGCGCAACGACCATTTGAGATACTGGGCTGAAATTTGTGTGTGTATGTCTGTTGCCCTCTTGATATCAATAAAGCAGTTTTCCACTTTATATTTTGATTTTTAATTTTTGATTGCCAGTACCTAATCTGAGTGAAATGCATCATGTTCTAAGCTAACTAGACTTTAGGGTCAGTGGAGTACATACATCTTTTTTTTTATTAAAATTAACGTTCACTTAGTTAATGCTTCAAATTTCCTGCCCAAATACAACCCCACGCCAAAAAAAAATAAATAAAAAAATTGTAAATGAAAACAGAACACAATGGTTTGCAAATCTTTAGTATTCTCACTGTCAGTTTAAAAATTAAATTTATCAATTTAAAAGCAACCTAAATAACAATCAATGCACATATATACTCCATTTTGCACATAGAGTGGATTTAGTGGACCTAGACATGCAAGTACAACTTGAAGCATATGCTTTTAAATATTGTTATTTAAAAACAGGATAACTGTTTATTGTATATTGGGCTTGCCTGTATTTAATGTCAATGTCACTGTCAAATGTATTTATATAGCAGATTTAAACCACCAGAGTGGACCATAGAGCTTTACAGGCAACCAAAATACATAAATAAATAAATAAAATGCCATAGATTAAAGAAAAACAAAAACAACAAACAAAAATCCAGACAAAGACCCATTTCTACTCTCTGGCTATTAATTCGAGCTAATCTTGAGAAGATTAGCTCGAATTAAAAGCCAGAGAGTAGAAATGGGTCTTGAGCAAAGACTTAACTATAGAACAGTCCCAGCAGTTCTAATATGAAATGTTAGGGCTCTAACTGAAAAGCTCAATCACCTCTATTTTTAACTCTAGATCTAGGAATTTTTGGGATCATTTGATTGGCAGACCTCAGTGCTCTGACAGGAGAATGAACACGAATAATATCACACAAATACAGAGGGGCCAGCCCGTCTAAAATCTTAAAAACAATCAATAAAATCTTAAAATTGACAAGAAGCCAATGACGTGAAGCTAAAACTGGAGTAATATGCTCAGGCTTTCTCATGCCTGTTAAAGGTTGAGCAGCAGCATTTTGGACCAGTTGAAATTGACGAAGAGATGACTGTGGTAAACCAACATACAAAGAATTGCAATAATCCAGTCTTGACATGATGAGACTATGTATGATTCTTTCAAAGTCATTATAATAAAGATAGGGCTTCACTTTAACCAACAATCTCAACTAGAAAAAGTAGTTTTCAAAGAATTAATCTGCCTATCAAAGTTAAAGGAGTTGTCGATGATCACACCAAGATTTTTAACAGATTATGGATGCATAACCCGAGATGTCCAAGAGCGACTCCAGAGTCCTTCAACTCTTCAGTACAACTAAACATAACAATCTCTGTTTTGCTTTTATTAAGATGAAGAACATTCAGTTCTTTAGGTCAGTGAGTCCATAAGATCCAAAAACTCTAACCAGACATCTAGACTCACAACAAACATGTATATTAAAATCACCAACAATTAAGAAATGGTCATATTTCAGAGCAGTTCCAGCGACAAAATGCATAAAATCCTGAACAGCCTTTCTTAAATGTTGGAGGATGATACACAACAGCACACAGCACAGATATAGAAAAATTTGCCTCGAAGAGCTGCAACTCAAAGCTGGCAAAGCTATCAAATGAATTTAAAAATTGAAGCTATAGCCCCCCCACCTTTACCGGTGGCTCTAGGAGAGCTGAAAAAGGCACAATGGGGTGGAAAAAGTTCAGAAAACAACACAGTCTCATCATCAGGAATCCAGGTTTCTGTTAGAAGCATAAAATCCAATTGACGTGATGTGAAGAAGTCATTCAAAATAAAAGTTTTATTTGCCACTGATCTAGCATCGATCAACGGCAACCATAGAACACGGTCCTCTCCAGCCAAAGATGCAGCCCACTCCAGCAAGTCTACATCTGTGGCCTCGACCCCTGAGAGGAGCAGAAGACGGCAACAGCAGAATGGCACTGGATAAGTCTGGGAAACAAGGCACAACAGGACGAAACCACCGCCAACTCACTCCCAGTAAGCAGCGAGAAAAAGCCTCCATCCTAGCTTTCACACCTCCTCATTTCCCCCACTGGCTGAGATGCTTCTTACAAGGAGCTGCAGAGGTTCGACACCACAAGCATACTGGTATGTCTGGTAGGTCAAATGGACGACTGGCCGTCCAGCCTTCAAAGTTGTACATCTATACCGAAGCTTGAAAATCACGGATATCAAGAAGTGACTGACGATCAAAGCGAGCAAAGAAGTGACAGTGTTACTCAGTGTCTTTGCTATTTTCAAGTGTTTTTCCAGACAAAGCCCTTTTTGCTCAGCATTTCTGCCCCTGCAGCCTACTTCAGCTGCCCTTCACGCTGCTCAGCCCTCCCTGCCGCAGCACCCTACAGCATAATAATAGCGAAAGGCAGAATTAGAAAACGCACAACAGGCATGTCAGCCAACCCCTCCAGGTGCTGCTCCCTGAACCTTGCTCCACCCTGTACCTGGGCCAGATCCACACCTAACCACTGCATTGGGTTTTGTTTCAAATTAACCTATAAAATGTATATATTTTAAAAACTGCCATCTGAAACCTGCCCACTATAATTTTAATCTGGAAGATTAATCTTAGAACCACACAACTGGATGGAAACCTGCCCAATCTGGCAACACTGCTAATAAAAACACCCCCACAGACTGTTGGTCTAATTCCATGTGAGGAGTACAAATCTCTACTTGTGGACTCTGTTTGAAAAGCTCTGAGCTTGATGTTGAAGAGTTTGTTATTTGAGGAACTTTTTGTTTAGAGCCTTTAAGCAGTACAAGACCTCAAAGAGTATCCATTTTGAAACAGAGAAAATTTCAGAGACTATTCAATAAAAGTTCCACTTACCCAGCTTTGTCCCCGAGCACACTAATTCTTCTCTCTGCAGCTCTCTGCTGTCTGCACCAGGTCTGTGTAGCAAAAGAAAAATCCTCTGAATCTTTGTCATCAGTCATCTGTGTCTGCAGGCTGCTGTCACACTTCAAACCATGAAAGAGTCTAAGCTCCAGCTCACAGGTCAAAGATCAGCTGCTGCACCTTGTTATAACTTTAATCTCATCAATAATTAACTCTGACAAACTGAACCTTTTTTATTGCCTGTCTGACACAGACTGCTTTGAAAATGTCAAAATCCCTCCAATTTCATAACCAATCAAATTTCTTGGAGACAAGTTACGCAAGAGTGCGATTCAGAATGCTGCCATCGCTATCGCGTACCGTATGTTGGGTTTCACCCTAGTGGCGATGAGGGCCATTTGTCACTGTCCTTTGTTGCTCCCTGTGTCTTGAGCCCATTACACTAAACAACCATTCAGTTAAGTTTACCTGAGTCCTGTGTTTTTGGGTCTACCTTCTCCTGCCACACAGCACACCATGAGACTCTGAGGCCCATTTGGAACATTCTGTGTCCTGTATAGTGTATTCTATGGAGAGTTTTGTATTATAGAAGTTGTACATTTGGACTTGTAGTCATTTTGAAGGTGTTTAAACATATCTGTGTCCAGAAGTTTTTATCTGGGTTGATGGAAAGATCTTGCTCTCATTTTGCAGTTGGGAGGGAATCTGAATCATTCATTTTTGACAATAACTAAATAAATAAAAAAGTATAATCTCTCAGAGTGGGGTGATGTGAACGCCAAACATTGCAAAGACCCAAGTCCTTCATATACTGTTTAAGAATGTGTTTTGCTCAGTACAGCAGTTCCTTTGACTCACTGCTGTACTGAGCCTGTCAGTGTCTGCATTAAACACCAGGTTGAAGTCCTCCTATTACGAGTGTGGTGTCAGAGTGATCAGAGAGTGAAGTGAAGGTAAGAAGGAGGGGTCATCGGCATTTGGTTCATATATACTAGTAATGCATAAATCTATATTCTGAATAGTTAAATTAAGTATTATAAATCCAACTTCTGAATCTAATATAGTATTTCTAGTGGTGAAGTTTATCTTTTTGGTAATCAATATAGCTACACCTCTTTGTTTGGAGTTGTAGCAGGCTGAGTACGTGTGAGGGAACTGTGGAGAGTGTGTATGCAGATGTTCTGGACACATGTGTCTCCTGTATAAACACGTCAGCCTGTAAATCATTTAACAGATTAATAGTTTTCACTCTGTATTCCCTTGAACCAACTCCGCGTACATTCCATGAGACAAACTTCAGTGTGCTTGTTCTGCCTTTTGTAAGTTACACCGGATAGTTTTTTGTAACCCACCCTGCAGAGGTATTCAAATAAAATTTAAAGAGGTCCAGTCAGACAAAATTTCATGAGGCCAAGGTCTCTCTCTCTCTCTCTCTCTCTCTTTCTCACTCTCTCTATATATATATTAGTGATAACAGATTTGTATTTTACATTATAGTTCAGTTTTAAATAGTTTGGGTATTAGCTTTAGTTTTTCATGCTTTGTCAGGTGCAAGAGTGACTATTGTGTAATAAAAACTCGAGAAAAGATACAGTTTGAAAAATGTCATTCAACAATCAACTGTTCACAGACAGCAGCATTACGTGTTTAATGTGTGTAATATTAAGGACACACATGAACATCAACAGGGAGAAAAATGAAGAAAAATATGAACTCCAGAACTCAAACTCTACAACAAACTTCATGGTCAATGCAGAACATGTGGTGTATAACATCAGAATACAGCGAATGTTTGACAAAAAAAACTGAACTTTTGAAGGAATCAAAGGTCAAATCCAGCTGCATCCTGATGTTCTCACCACCCGAAGGTGCTTCTGTTTTGGAGTGTTGTGGAAATTTATTTATCAAATTAGAGAGACAAGATTCTGTCAAATGATGTTTATTCTTGTACGAGGAGAAGTCAAATGCACACCCCAAGGAATGTATATGACTTCTGAATCTTACACAGCATACAATCTACTTATACCTTTTTCACCCCCACCCCCCCACCCCCCGTTCTCCCCCTCCTTAACCCAACCATAAATAAGAGGAGATCCTCTCCAGTTACATGTCCCTACATAAAAGAGACTAACCAAAAGGACAATAAAACTAACAAATGTGACCCCATTAACACAGAAAATCCTGGGAAAGGAAGTGTTAACGGATAAGGCCTCTGGGTTTTACAACCTACCAGTCACTCTGTGGTCAACCAACTAGATAAGAAGTTAAAGTAAAAATTTCTATCACAGGAGCTAGCTTGGTTAGATGCTCTGATTAGCCTTCAGGGTCTTTGCGGCCTCTGTACACAACCTACGAAGTGGCCAAACCCATGTCCACATTTATGCTTGTGTAGCTGGATTGTGTGTGTTAATTACCTTGTGGTCCTGTGCAGGTGTTTTATATGCAGTGCATGCTGGGACTTTTTTTGGTATTCGCTCTTTGTCTTCAGTGTTTTGGCTGCAAACATATTTGTCCCTGTTTGTTCACTTTCTTCAGTCCCATAGTTTCATCAGTCTCCCTCCAGGAATTTGCTGACATTTGTGAGTCCTTATATTGATACTTTGATTATTATTCCTGATTGTTATTCCCTCACTGATAAAGTAGCCGGAAACACACAAGGACGGAACAGGTTAATCACAACATTGAGGGCTGCGTGGACCCAACCTGTAGTTAGAGTTTTCTGGAGGCGCGTCAGATGATGTCGTAGGATCAGAACAGTTTCTGTAGGAATTGTGCGCTTCTCAGCTGGACTTTGATGTTGGTGGTTTTTTCCTGACTGAGAAGTGCTCTGCACATTTTTCATCATCCACAACAAGACACTCACTTCTATCTTTGATATCATATTCAAAACCCTTTTATCCGCAGACCGCTGCCATTACTTTGCAGACTAACGCGGTGAGCGCGCACGTGCACGCACACAGTTGCCCGATGGCGCTCCCGGCTTAAACTGCTAGAGCGGAATAAAAGATTTCATATCATTCCACAAGGCTTTTAAATAAAATACCTAAAACAAAGGTCATTTTATCTATAATTTCAGTTAGTTTTACTTAGTTTTGTAAACTCACAATATAGTTTTAGTTATCGTTTTTTCCTTTTAATTATAGTTTTTATTTTTTTCAGTTAACTAAAAGTTTTTTCAATTTTAGTTTTCGTTTTTTTATTCGTTTTCATTAACTATAATAACCTTGTTTGTTACAAAGTCTATGGCTGGCAGGAACCAGCTTAACATTTTAAGTGGGCATTTCTATTTTGCTATTAGGTTTGGGTCCGCATGAGACATCATTTCAGTCCAGATCCGGACCGAGGTCCACCTATTGGTGACCTCTGCTTTAGTGGTTGTTTGTAACATTGTTTTTGGTTGTTCTGAGGAAAAGAAAATAGAGGAAGCAGACAGATCCAAGATGGTGGAATGTAATGCCAGAGAGTTCATAAATTAGGCTGATATCAATCTTGAAATGCTGTTACAGACGGAATTTGTTCTTTTACGGTGGTTGAAAGAGGACGATGGTCAGAGGCCGTTCTTCAATAAAGCCACAAAAACCAAAGAGAAGTTTCTCTACTGGAGCATCGTTATCTAACTGTCTAGCTGGTGAAAACTGGAAAACTCGGGGTGAGGACAGCATAGTGCACATGTTTAAATGAACTGGTGTAGTGTTATGTGCTCATTAAAGATGTGTGTGGTGTGTGTGCATGTGCGCACATGCATGCTCTTGGATGTATACTGCATAACCTTATGCGTGCACGTGTATGTGTCCTGCTTGACCGTGTGTATTGTGTATGTATGTGTGCTGTGTGTCTGTGTGGCAAACATGTTGGGTGCAGAAAGAGAAAAGAAAGGGTGTGTAAAGTGAGCGAGAGATGAAAGGGTGCAAACACCAGAGAGCCATTACAAAGTGACGAACAACAACATGATAACAAGACAAAACAATGCGCTGTGCTGATTTAACCAGTATTAATTGTTATATACAGACATCTCTAATAAACCTCTGTGGGAAACTGGTTGTTAACACTAAAATCCGTTCCTCTCAGCTCCCAGCCGCAATCCTTCGCCAGTTGTTTTTGCTTGAATGTTCAAATTTGGCCACGATCGGTCTGGGTCTGTGCCATCTGGGTCACTTGGCTGCTATGCGGTGAACACGATTTAAGGTGAAGGTCTTCACTGTGTCCTCCAGGAGCTTCAGGTGATCTGGATCTTCCGAGATCTGGGTCATTCCCTCCATGAGGGAATTCACTGACTCTCTGAGGACGGCGATTTCCACAGCAAGTGTTTCCACCTGCTGCTGGCTAAACTCTACAGACTCGAGGAGAGCCTGAAACTCCTTGTGGAAAAAGCAGCCTCTGGGGAATCTTCAGAGTGACTCCTCTTGGTGGACGGAGCTCCTTTGTTGCCGGAGGGTCTGGTTTACCCATGACAACTCACTCAAAACACTTGTCAATAAAATTCTGCAGACTGTCCAGGTCCTCTTCACTATCCTCGAGTGCACTTCAGTTAGTGACTCTCTAGCTAATATAAATTTTATAGCCTTTAAATTTGTCTATAACTAAGCTGGGGGAGAAAATTATTCACTAGGATGTTCAACAATCACTGGCTTACCACCCTACTCCATACTGCTGAGATTTGCATTGAAGTCTTGTGTTACTGCAGTATAGTCTTGTGACCCAGTTTCAGCAATCTACATACACGGTCTTGAATAATCAGGCCCCATCTTATCTTGAAGACCTCATAGTCCCATATCACCCCAGCTGAGCACTTCGCTCTCAGACTGATGGCTTACTTGTGGTTCCTCGGATACTTAAGAGTAGAATGGGAGGCAGAGCCTTCAGCTTTCAGGCCCCTCTTCTGTGGAACCAGCTCCCAGCTTGGATTCAGGAGACAGCATGTCTTTTGTCCTGTCTCTCTCCCCTCACCCCCAACCAGTCGCAGCAGATGACTGCCCCTCCCTGAGCCTGGTTCTGCTGGAGGTTTCTTCTTGCTAAAAGGGAGTTTTCCCTTCCCACTGTTACCAAATGCTTGCTGATAGGGGGTCGTTTGGACTGTTGGATTTTTTTTGTAATTATTGTCTTTACCTACAATATAAAGTGCCATGAGGCAACTGTTTGTTGTGATTTGGCGCTATATAAATAAAACCGAACAGAATTAAACTGAATCAAACACAGAGATAATCTTTTTCATCACTAACACCCAGACCCTTTGCTTCCTTTGGACTCTGGATATTTATACTGTCTGCTAACAGCCTGTTAGCAGTCTACTAAATCCAGTCAAAGCAGGCAGTAGGTAGGTTATCAATTTTGCAAGGGAAATGATGTTACAGCAGCAAGAAAATTGTAGAATATTGACTGTGCAGTGTGCACACAGTAATATTGAGCCTTCACAGGTGCCATGGTTCTGGGTTTTGCGCATGCGCACTGGAGGTTACATTGTTGTTGTTGTCTTGCCGTTGGTTGCTACTGGCTGCCGCTATGTGAGCTAGCGACTGACATTCTTCATTAAATGGAACCAAGTTAACAGCACTGTGATCGGATCCTTTCTTGCCACAACACACAACATGGTGTCAGCAGCCCTGGACTTCAACGGTTTTGTGGACAATTTTGTGTCGTGAGTACATCTGTGCGGAACCATTGTGCTTTTTGCAACATGGCGGACGGCTTCAGACGGCTCGACCCGCTAGTATTGGGTGGCAATATAGTGGAGAACTGGCACGTATTTGAGCAAGAATATGACATCTTTATCACAGTGGCGCACTCGGACAAGCTGGCATGGACTCAAGCCTATATACTTCTGAATCTGGCTGGGCCTGAGGCTATTGAACTCGAATGATCATTTGTGTATGCAGCTGCGATACGGGCGCCCGGCAGAGAAGGGGAAGAAGGACGTATCCTGGTTCCCGTGGAATCCAGGGAGGGCCCCATATGAAAGAAATTTCATGAAATATGCAACCCTCAGACAAATATCACCATGGAGAGACACAAATTCAACACACGCAACCAAAAGGCTGGTGAGCCTATTGAATCATATGTCAGTGATCTGCAGAGGTGGCAAAAGTACTAACATTCTGTACTTAAGTAGAAGTACAAGTACTTGTGTTAAAAAATACTTTGGTAAAAGTCGAAGTACTGGTTCAAGTTCTTTACTTAAGTAAAAGTAAAAAAGTACAGGTTCTGAAATTTACTCAAAGTAAGAAAGTAAAAGTAGTTCTTTGGAGGATGTTTCTACCTGCTATTTTTGTGTAAAGCTAACTGAACCTTATTATATATTATTGTAATAATATAAAATAATACATGAGAACACATTATTCCAATCTAAATTTTAATTCTAATGAATGTACTCAGCTTGAATCACAAACTGTGAAAGGGAATTTAAACACAGCTCTGTTCTCTGTGTCCTCCATAGTAGAGGGTGACTGTGCCTCCACCTAAACACCAACATGAGGATACTCAGGGGTTACAGTGGGATTCAGAAGGTGGAGGAACCCTAAGATCAGCTGTAGTGTCTCTGCATGGAGAGAAGAACCACAGCTTTCTATTGTAGCTGCAGTAAATGATGTTGGTGTGCAGGCTGTGATCAGCTGACCTGCTGCTGCTGCTCTGAGGTTTACTGCTCTGTGTGGATGAAGTGAACTCACAAAGATGTAACCCAGTATTTCACAGCTCTCTGAGCTGATCTCCATCCCCTACACTGACAGCATACAGGCTGTAGAAATGTTGGATTCAGTGAATGAATCTCAGCATCAGCAGCTTTGATTCAGACTCATCTCTGCTGCACTGATGGAACCTGTAACTCTGACCATGAACACAAAGTGCACCAACACAGAGCTTTACTGTAAATACAGTACAACAAGATAACCTATTTATTACACACTAAACTGCAGTATTTTCATCCAATCTTTGAATAACACAAAGTCAGCATACTTCAGTTTATTTTCCAGTCCTTACCTTTAAATCTAGCCTCTCTTCTTCCTCTCCTGTCCCCTTTCTCCATCTCTGAGTGAACTTCTCTCTCTTTGCTCTCCCTCAAATGCAGCAGCTCTTCTTTTAGCTAGTAGACACACTGTGTGACAAACTGCACACACTTTGTGTGTTTGCTGATATTTGTTGAGCATTTAGAAACGTTGCATTTACCTGACACACGTTACTCCCTTCATGCTCGCTCCTCTTCAGTAGCGCTAGCTAAGCTGTTTGTCCTGCGAGCATAATTTACGGATTCGGTCCGGCCCGCTGTAACCCCTGATTATAGCGCTATAAATGATACATTAATTACATGGGTTTGTGTATTTAATCCCTTTGTACCCGATAAGCCCCGGTGATGGAGGATACGCCAGTACGATTGTCTCTTATATGTTAATATTCCTCCGTTTAGGCTCAGATCGCTTGATGACTGACGGCGCACTGACCGGAAACGAAAACTTCTCCCTGACGTGTTAAAAAGTAACGAGTCTATTTTTAAAATGTAAGAAGTAGAAAGTACAGATACTCGTGTAAAAATGTAGGGAGTAAAAGTAAAAAGTACTCAGAAAAATAAATACTCAAGTAAAGTACAGATACCTAAAAAATCTACTTAAGTACAGTAACGAAGTATTTGTACTTCGTTACTTCCCATCTCTGGTGATCTGAGAATAAAAGTGAAAACCTGCAACTTTGGCAGGCTTTGCGAGGAGCTCATCAGAGACAGGCTGGTCTGTGGCATAGATAACGACCATCTCAGGAAAGTGCTGTTACGTGATTGTGATCTAATGCTCGCCAAGGCCATTTCAATATGTCAGATCCATGAGATGACTGACAAAACCTTAACGTCACCACGTACTCCCACCACAACTGTAGACAAGGTTCAACTCACAAGTGGAAAGAGAGGAGGCGCTGACAAGATCAGGTTTGACAACAAAATGAACAACAACACCACACAGTTCATTGCTAACTGCAGTAATTGTGGTGGTAGTCATGTGGCAAAGAGGAACAAATGCCCTGCCTTTGGTTAACAGTGTAATCCATGTAAGAAGATGAACCACTTTAGAAAGTGTTGCAGGTCGAGGCCACAGATTGACAGGCATGGACAGAGGCAGAGGCAGTCTGTCCACCAGGTGGACACTCAAAGCACAGAAGCTAGCGACGATGAGACTTACTACGTCAATGGCATTAAACTGCATATACCTGTTGACTCAACCAACGCGCAGAGTCATGGAAAGGATGAGGTCTTTGCCACAATACAAATTAATGATGCTACAGTTGAGATGAAGGTGGACACAGGTGCCAAATGCAATGTCCTCTCAGCAGAGACTTTTGAGCATGTAAGATGAAATGAACAATTACAGCCCTGCAGCAAACCCACCACCCTCATAGCATAAGGTGGCAGCAAGATTGAAACTGCTGGATTCGCCAACCTATGCTGCCGTTTGGGGACCAGGCAATATACTGTACCTTTCTACATTATCCATGAGAATGTATTACCACTACTGGGACTAGGTGCCTCACTGGAAATGGGTCTTGTGACACTCAGCAAAGAGGTCCACCAGGTCAGTAACACCACACCTGAAGATTTCACTCAGTAGATGAAATGTGAATACAGCTATCTGTTTTCAGATGAGTTGGGTAAGCTCCCGGTTACATACTCAATGACACTTGACCCAGAGGTGAGACCAGTAGTTCGCCCTGCCCACCGGGTTCGTGTAGCCATGAAAGACAGGGTCAAAGCTGAATTAGACAGGATGCAAGAATTAGGTGTGATCACACCAGTCTCAGACCCCACTGATTGGGTGTCATCCATTATCGCCACCAATAAAAAGGACAAACAAGAGATCAGAATATGCATCAATCCCAAAGATCTCAACACTGCCCTAAAAAGACCACATCACCCAATGCGGACAGTAAATTATGTTGCGTCACAAATGTCCATTGCCACTGTATTCTCAGTTTTGGATGCTAAAAACTCTTTCTGACAGATCTCACTGGACCGTAAGTCATCCCTGCTCACCACGTTCAGCACTTGTTTTGGTCGTTACAGGTTCCTACGGATGCCATTCAGGATTAGCTCTGCGAGCGAGGTGTTCCAGCGCACCATGGAGCAAATATTCGCTGGATACCCCTGTGCCATCATCGTGGACGACATACTCATGGGAGGCAAGGACAAGGAAAAGTACTCAACCGAGCCAGAGAGGTAAAATTAAGACTCAACCCTCTCAAATGCAAGTTCAGACTGAACCAGGTCAGTTATGTTGGGCATGTGTTCACTGCTCGAGGTTTAAAAGCAGACCCATCAAAAACAAAGGCTATAAGCGACATGCCAGTGCCAATGAATGTCTCAGGCTTACAAAGGTTTCTCGGCATGGTCAATTACCTCGGAAAATTTTTACCTAACTACAGTGAAATCACTGCGCCACTCCGCCAGCTCACACACAAAGACACCGAGTGGTTATGGGATGAACAGCAGCAGCGTGCTTTTGAAACATTAAAGGAGCACATGTCAAACCCTCCAGTGCTCTCTTACTACAATGTTCGCAAACCTGTCACACTCACCTATGATGCCTCACGGTATGGACTTGGAGCAGCATGCATGCAGGAAGGCAACCCAGTGGCCTATGCTTCACGCACCCTGACAGACACTGAAATAAGATATGCCCAAATCGAGAAAGAGCTGCTAGCTGTTGTTTTTGCATGCTCAAGATTTCATGACTACATCTATGGCAAACCAATAACTGTTGAAACTGATCACCAGCCTCTTGTGACAATAATAAAAAAGCCCATCCATGCAGCACTTGCCAGATTGAAAAGAATGAGGATGAGGCTTCAAAAGTATAACATCAACCTTGTCTACAAAACTGGCAAACAGATGCACTTAGCTGACACGTTGTCAAGAGCACTGAGAAGCTCCACAGCTCAGCTTGCAGATGAAGTGGATGATTTTGATGTAATGTCTGTGAATTATGTGTCTTCAGCTCACTTGGAGGAATTAAAGGAGCACACTGCCACAGATATGACTCTTCAGACACTCAGCAGCATCATCAAACACGGGTGGCCCACCAAACAGCATGCTCTCCCACATGCAGTACGTCCTTACTTACCTTTTAGGGATGAACTTGCTATTGAGGATGGTATTGTGATGAAAGGATGGAAAACCGTAACCCCCCTTTCATTACACAAGACATATGTGGGCATACTTCACAGAGGACACCCAGGGGCAGAAGCCACCAAACGCAGAGCGAGAGGTGTAATGTTCTGGCCCACAATTACCAAAGACATTGATGAGGAAGTACAGGCGT
Source organism: Archocentrus centrarchus (assembly GCF_007364275.1). Taxonomy (NCBI): domain Eukaryota; kingdom Metazoa; phylum Chordata; class Actinopteri; order Cichliformes; family Cichlidae; genus Archocentrus; species Archocentrus centrarchus. Next base: position 4,934,048 of record NC_044347.1, read on the forward strand.
GCTCTGTGTGTAATAGTACTAAATCGCATCAGCAAAAGGAGCCACTGCATTTGCACCCAGTTCCGGAGTTGCCCTGGTCCACAGTGGCTGCCGATATTTTTGAATGGCACAACAAGCAGAACCTGGTACTTGTGGACGCTTATTCATGTTGGTTTGAGATCGACGTGCTTCACGATCTCACATCTGCTACAGTCATTGGCAAATTGAAACACCATTTTGCAGTCCACGGATCACCTCATACTCTAATATCGGACAATGGTAGGCAGTTTACGAGCCAACGTTTCAAAGACTTTGCCAAACAGTGGGACTTCTCTCAGGTTACGAGTAGCCCTGAATACCCTCAATCTAATGGATTAGCCAAGAGAGCAGTCCGCAGTGTCAAGAGCCTCATGGAGAAGTCTTACAGAGATAAAAATGATGTCTTACTCAACCTGCTGAACATAAGAAATATACCTCGTGACACCATACTTGGATCTCCAGCGCAACAACTCATGTCAAGATAAACATGCACTACGCTTCTTCTCTCCAAGAAACTGCTCGTACCCAATATGTGTAATCCTGAGAAAATCAGTGCCCAGCTGCTCAACAACAGACTGACACAAAAGGTGTATTATGACAGAACAAGCAGGCCTCTCCAGCCACTATTGGAAGGGCAAGTTGTCAGACTGCAAACACCAAAAGGCTTTGACTGCACTGGAACTGTCAAAGAAATGTGCAATGAGCGTAGGTCTTATTTGATCCAATCAGAAGGACAAACCTATAGGAGAAGCAGCAGACACATCCTACCTGTGACTGAGCCTCTTCCAGCTCAGATTGATCCAAATGACTCTGAGTATCAGGATACTAGCCCTATCTCAAAAAAACCCCACCCTCCCACAAACACAACAGGACATGGACTCTGACCATTGTAGGGTCCAAATTCCAGCTACTGATTCATCCTTAACCACAGACAACAATCTCTACAGAACACGCTCAAGCCGTGTCAGTAAGCCCAATCCTAAATACAGGGATTAGATCTCCATGTTTGAGTTAATTTGCTGTTAAAGTTATATGGTTGCATTATATAAAAAACAACAACAACAACAAAAAACCTGTTACTAGTTTCGTTGAAATTTCATCTTAGTTATTGTTATTCTATTTTATGCATTTAAGGTCATGGTTATGATTTATGTTGTTCAGCACAGGTCCAGAGAGTACAAAATGTGGTTGCCATACTGCTGTTGAGATGATACAATTTGACTGCCTAATGTTTTATGATGATGGAGATTAGCTAAGGAAAGGGGATATAGAATATTGACTGTGCAGTGTGCACACAGTAATATTGAGCGTTCACAGGGTCCGTGGTTCTGGGTTTTGCGCATGCGCACTGGAGGTTACGTTGTTGTTTTTGTCCTGCCGTTGGTTGCCACTGGCTACCGCTATGTGAGCTGGCGACTGACATTCTTCATTAAATGGAACCAAGTTAACTGCACTGTGATCGGATCCTTTCTTGCCACAACACACAACAAAAATAGTACACTATTCAATAAATTACAAGTGACAGTAGAAGTACCAAAGGTGCAAAACTACATATACAACAGTGATAAAAACAAAATATATAGTAGCATGTAGCCTTGTATTCTGTAGCCTCTCTTTCCTGTGGTGTGCCACAAGGTTCTATTTTGGGCCCATTATTGTTTTCTTTACAGTGGTGTGAAAAAGTGTTTGCCCCCTGCCTCATTTCCTGTTTTTTTGCATGTTTGTCACACTTAAGTGTTTCGGAACATCAAACCAATTTAAACAATAGTCAAGGACAACACAAGTAAACACAAAATGCAAGTTGTAAATGAAGGTGTTTATTAGTAAAGGTGAAAAAAAATCCAAACCATCATGGCCCTGTGTGAAAAAGTGATTGCCCCCCTTGTTAAAACATACTATAACTGTGGTTTTTCACACCTGAGTTCAATTTCCCTAGCCACACCTAGGCCTGATTATTGCCACACCTGTTCCCAATCAAGACATCACTTAAATAGGAGCTGCCTGACACAGTAAGGTCCACCAGAAGATCCTTGAAAGCTACACATCATGCCGAGATCCAAAGAAACTCAGGAGCAGTTGAGAAAGAAAGTAATTGAGATCTATCAGTCTGGAAAGGGTTATAAAGCCATTTCCAAAGCTTTGGGAATCCAGCGAACCACAGTGAGAGCCATTATCCACAAATGGCGAAGACATGGAACAGTGGTGAACCTTCCCAGGAGTGGTCGGCCGCCCAAAATTACCCCAAGGGCGCAGGGACGACTCATCCAAGAGGTCACAAAAGACCCCCCAACAACGTCCAAAGAACTGCAGGCCTCAGTTAAGGTCAGCGTTCATGCCTCCACCATCAGAAAAAGACTGAGCAAAAATGGCCTGCATGGCAGAGTTCCAAGAAGAAAACCACTGCTGAGCAAAAAGAACATTAAAGCTCGTCTCAATTTTTCCAAAATGCATCTTGATGATCCCCAAGACTTTTGGGACAAAATTCTGTGGACCGATGAGACAAAAGTGGAACTCTTTGGAAGGTGTGTGTCCCATTACATCTGGCGTAAAAGGAACACTGCATTTCAGAAAAAGAACATTATACCAACAGTAAAATATGGTGGTGGTAGTGTGATGGTCTGGGGCTGTTTTGCTGCGTCAGGACCTGGAAGACTTGCTGTGATAAATGGAACTATGAATTCTGCTGTCTACCAAGAGATCCTGAGGGAGAATGTCAGATCATCTGTTCGTGTACTCAAGCTTAAACGTACTTGGGTTCTGCAGCAGGACAATGATCCTAAACACACCAGCAAGTCCACCACTGAATGGCTGAAGAAAAACAAAATGAGGGCTTTGGAGGGGCCTAGCCAAAGTCCTGACCTGAATCCTATTGAGATGTTGTGGCATGACCTTAAAAAGGCCGTTCATGCTCGAAAACCCTCTAATGTAACTGAATTAGGACAATTCTGCAAAGATGAGTGGGCCAAAATTCCTCCAGAACGCTGTAAAAGCCTCATTGCAAGTTATCGCAGACGCTTGGTTGCAGTTGTTGCTGCTAAGGGTGGCCCAACCAGTTATTAGGTTTAGGGGGCAATCACTTTTTCACACAGGGCCATGATGGTTTGGATTTTTTTTCACCTTTACTAATAAACACCTTCATTTACAACTTGCATTTTGTGTTTACTTGTGTTGTCTTTGACTATTGTTTAAATTGGTTTGATGTTCCGAAACACTTAAGTGTGACAAACATGCAAAAAAACAGAAATGAGGCAGGGGGCAAACACTTTTTCACACCACTGTATATATTCTACCACTGGGATCAATTTTTAGGAAGTATAACCTGTTCTTTCATTGTTCTGCAGCCTTTCTTGGACATCTCGGTTTATGCATCCATAAATCTGTTAAAAATCTTGGTGTGATCATCAACAACTCCTTTAACTTTGATAGGCAGATTAGTTCTGTAGTGAAATCTATTTTTTTCCAGTTGAGATTGTTGGCTATAGTGAAGCGTTATCTTTCTTATAATGACTTTGAAAGAGTCATACATACTTTTATCATGTCAAGACTGGATTACTGTAATTCTTTGTATGTTGGTTTACCACAGTAATCTCTCCACCGGCTTCAACTGGTCCAGAATGCTGCTGCTCGACTTTTAACAGGGACGAGGAAGCGTGAGCTTATTACTCCAGTTTTAGCTTCACTTCATTGGCTTCCTGTCAATTTTAGGATCAATTTTAAGAGTTTAAACAGGCTGGCCCCTCTGTATTTGTGTGATTTTATTCATGTCCACACTCCTGTCAGAGCATTAGGGTCTGCCAGTCAGATGATCCTAAAAATTCAAACCTTAAATGATGCAGTTCTATGTTGCCTTTAAATGATGATGATACTTGATGATGATGATACTTTATTGATCCCACAAAGGGGAAATTACAGTTAACAGAACACTCATCCGAGAAGACAAACAGAACAAACATGGGGAGACAGGTGAACTGTGGCCATGCTGCCCCCCTTCTGGAGGTGCTGCCATTAAAAAGACAGAAACAATAGTGAAAACATATAGAGCTGAGTGCGGAAAAACAAATCATCTTTTACTTTGTATACATATGCACATACACAGTATAAGGTTACAAAAACCTCTGTGATAGAGCAGAAACATATAGCATGGGAGCACTAGGGTGGGGAGGGATGGACAGGGGAGCCAGCGGAGGTGTGTGTGTGTGTGTGTGTGGGGGGGGGGGGGGGTCGGGCTACTGTGGGGCTGACTCAAACTCCCTCCTCAGCTAACAGTTCTGATAAGATGTAGAGTTCATCAGCAGCTAGGTCAGGGAGATCAGTCCAACACAGGTCAGAAGAAGACAGGACGGCGGGGGGGTAGAGCATCTGTTTACAAACATCCCGGAGACAATTTGATAATCAGCAGTCCAAGAACGCCATGGAGCCAAATTCCTGATTGTACGACTTGTTTTGGTGCAGACTGTACTGATTAAATTGTTGACAGCCTTCAGTCTTTCTGGCACCTCTCTGTGGAGAAAAATCCAATTCATCCAAATCTTCTTGGTTCGTTCCTTCGCCGTGCAGAAACAGATACATACATCTCCAAAATCTTACCCCTCAGAATCAGCTCCAGATATACAGAGTCTGAGTTTGAGTCTGTACCTTCCTGCATTCCCATCATAAGCAGCATTACCAAGGCCAGACAGCTGCCCAGACTTCCTGAATTGCAACGACAAGCCAGGTATCTCCAGGTCCAATTCGGAGAAACCCCAGTGTCAATAAGCCAAATGTGTGTGTCCTCCATTGACAATACGGCCAGGCACGTCATCTATCCCACCACACAGGAATCCATAACGTAGCCAGCTGGAATGTCAATTAATAAGAGTGAATAGGGTTCTCCTTCCCCCAATCTCCTCATGGTGAAAATTTGATCAAAACAATGGCGTTGACCAGCTGACCAGATCCATAATTATAAATTCCAGTTCGGAAGTTGTGTGAAAAGAGGCTCTAAAGCAGCAAAGCAGGGCAAAAAGGAAGGGCTTTTACCACCTTTTCACCTGTTCCTCAGCAACCAAATGCAACATGTTACCATATAATTTTCTGATGGGTTGATATGGTCCATTTCTTCACCAATAGGAGAGGTACGAAGGACTATTAGGGCCACATTGAGAAAAAAATACATAAATTGTGAGTCTGCTATAGTCTGGTATACCTTCTACAAAATGTGGCCCTAATATTCCTTCATATTTATGTGTATTTATGTGTAGTGGACCTAATTCGATTGGGGCCTCTTGGCCAGGTCATGTTTGTAAATGAGAACTAGTTCTCAAACATTTTTACCTGGTAAAATAAAGGTTTAAAAAAAAAAATATATATATATATATATATAAACGGCATGTCAGGAATCATTTTGTTTTGTTTCTTTGTTTTTTTTTTTATTTATTTGGAAGCACTTCCTGCTACTGTTTCTTCCTGCACAAAAGGTGTGTCAAACAGGAAGAAGTATGGCATAAATTATTGTTCATAACTCTTTATTTGGCCTATCAACACAATTTAAAAACTAATAAATAGTATTAAGTCTGCAGTTTCAATTCATGTTGAAATGGAGACTCAGCTTAGCAGCATCCTGATGCTATGTCATCTCAAATCGGCGATGTCATTTTGATGCACCGGTGTGTCCATCGACCGCGCACAGGCAAGCGCACACAGACACACACATTCATAATGCACTTTATCCATCACATTGGGCGTGTGATGGATAAAAGGGTGTGAAAGTACAGCAGTAAAATAAATCTCATCACATCAGTTTGTCTCATCTGCAGCAAACTAACTGCAGCTGACATGAACTGAATCATCTGAGCTGAACTGAGCTTCAGAGAAACACAACATCCTGATATTCACTCTGAAGCTTTGAGTGGAAAAAGACAGAAAAACAACATGTGGATCCTGGAATAATGGCAGCTTCCATCTTTAAAGGACTGAAGAGGGAGAAGTTTACAAGGAATCATTGAGAACAGTTTCAAACATCAACTGATTGAATCCATGAATCTGAAAACGTGTTTGTGAGTGAAAGAGACAGACATGTACAGACTGAACTATCTGTTCAACAGTCAGAGTTTCTCTGACAGGAGGAAACTCTTTACACTAAACTCAGCACAGAGACATTGAGGCACCAGGCTGACCAAGCCAGAACCCAATCCCAGGATAAAGAGGTTCAGTGAATGTGGTGTTGATGGTGTGGAGGTGGATCAGAGTGTCAGAGGAGACTCTGTAGAAGGACAGAGTGCCAGCAGGACAGTCCACATACACTGCTACTCTGTGAGAGACAGAGGAGGAGGAGGAGGAGATGGATGTTTTTTTGTCTTTGTGACAGAAAAAGTAACGACCATCATAATGAGAGCACCACAGACTCCAGGACTGCTCATTCCTTCCAACCAAACAGTCATAACCGTCTCCTTTCCTTCTGATTCTTTTGTAACTCAGTGCTATATCAACCAGTCCACTCCACTCGACCTCCCAGTAACAGCGACCAGTCAGACCATCTCTACACAGCAGCTGAGGCCAATGGTCATCAAATCTGTCTGGATGATCAGGATATGACTGAACCTCCTTGACATATGTCACCTTCCTGTTGTTGTCAGACAGTTGTAGTTTTGTGTTCACTGTGTTTGTGTTGATTGTGAGTTGACAGGAATCTGATGGAGAGAACAAACACAATCCAGCTGCAGTTATTGATCCATCATCTGTTCATTGATTGACACTTTGATGATGACTCCTGACATCAGAGATGTGAATGAGTGATGTGACAGTTTGAAGATGGTTGAATGTGTGCTGCTTTGTTTTCATCAATCACATTAAAAACACACTTACACTTCCTCAGACCTGGACTCAACCATCGGACTCCAGCAGGCTCCACTCTGAAAAGAGGAGCATGCACACATGGACATTACATCGCTCTCATACACGTACTGTTAGACACTGATAAAGGAACAGTCCAACATTTGGACTTGTACTGTGTGTCGGTGACCTTTAAATTCTCAAACATATTTGAGCAGTTGGATATTTTTACATCCATTTTAAATAGTTACATGTAATGACTGTCCTCTTAGTTTTATGTTGAATTTCATACCGTTTTTGCTAAAGGGTAATAATGAATATCAGTGACATACAGTGAGTACAGAAAGTATTCAGACCCCTTTAAATTTTTCATTTGTTTCACTGCAGCCATTTGCCAAAATCAAAAAAGTTCATTTTATTTCTCATTAATGTACACTCACCACCCCATCTTGACAGGAAAAAAACAAAAAACAAATGTAGAAATGTTTTCAAATTTATTATAAAAAAAACATGAAATATCACATGGTCATAAGTAGGGCTGCAACGATTCATCGATTAACTCAATTAATTTGATTCTAAAAATTTATCGACACAAATTTACTGTGTCGATGCTTCGTTTAAACTCTGCAGCGCTCAGCTGTCTCCGTGTAAGCGGCGCTCCTCACTAGCATTAGCAGCATTAGTGCTCTGTCGTCTTTTTGTGGGTTTATTGGTGGCTGGCAAACCAACATAGAACTTCATTACCGCCACCTACGTGTGAATCACGCACGCACACACACACACGCACTCCGTGGAATACGGCTCCGTAACATGCGGGGTTCCGTACTTTACGGGACGGGTGGCAACTGTCGCTGACATGCATTTCCACGCCTCCACTGCTCTCTGTGTGTCTGTGTGTTGTGCTCGCTGAGAATTTCAGCTGCTATTTTTGTCTTTACTTCAGCTGTAGCTACCAGAACTGGTTTGCTAGCGAGCGCGGGCCATTAGCACTAGCGATGGTTCGGTACCGGAAGGCCCGCCCCCCAGGACCGAGGGGCTCCTTCAAAATATTTTTTATACTTTAATCCCTTATTAGTGACTAAATATAGACCTGCAGTAGAAACGTATCTTCGAGAATGCTTGTGAATACAAAGCATTACACCATTACTCACACATGCACCATGGCTCCCGCAGCCACTAGTTTTTCAAAACACTCATAGCAGGCAGCGGTTTGAACTGCGCAAAGAGGTGAAGCTGTTCAGGGGCGGAGATTCTGGAGGGGCTGGGAGGGCGGCACACCCCCGGCCCGAGGCTAGAGGGGGCCCGGATGGGAGAGAGGAGAGGAGAATAAGATTTCAGGTAGCCAGGCCTCTTTCACGTCCGAGGCAAGGTGGAGAAGGAGGGCCCTGTCTTGATTATATCGCAATATGCATGGCTCAGTGTGCACAGTATACAACCCACTATTACATCACCCATCATTCATGTTTTACACGGGGGTTTTAAAGGTTGCCACAGTCAGGACTGAGTCATGGTTGCTCAAAACTTTACAAGACCGACTGACTTTAGTGATGTAGTAGGTGTAAAATATTGAATAAGATGTTGGACTGCATGACTGGCTTTATTTTCACTCTAAAGGCCGTTTCACACCGGATGCGTTGCGTAAAAACGACATGAAATTCCGAATCTTTCGGATGTGAACTTGTCGAAACCTATATACACACCGGACACGCTGCGTTTTTGTGAATAAATCGGCCTCGTAAAACGCACTGTGAAAGAAAGAAAGTCGACATCAAACAATGATGTAAGATAAGGAAGAAACAGATTCTGGGTTCATCCAACTCACAAGAAAGCAGCAGCAGGGACAGTTTCATGGTTTGATCCAGGAGTTGAAGCTGCATCGCGGCCGCTTTGGCGCATACTTCAGGATGTCAGTGGGCAGTTGTTGGAGGCAGAGTTGGGATCACATGTGAGGAGGCAGAGAATAATTTCAGAGAGCCGACTGGATTAGAAGAGCGTGTAGCTGTGTGTCTGAGGTAAAATTTACTGTTCCCAGCTGTATATTCAGTACATCGGTGCGCGTTTTGAGTGCTTGCTAAATGCAGCGCTCTGATTGGTCAGATCTGTTTGTGCATCCGGTGCGTCCGGTGTGTAAAGGACCAGACGCATAAATTCCGTGCGAATGTCTTGTGCATTAAAAATATTTTTCGGACTCTCCTTTTCTTAATGCAGCCGTTCACACCAACCTCGTCATTTCACAGGACGAATTTGCAGCATTTATTTATTATTTATATATTATTTATTTTCGGATCAAGTTCGATTTTTCTAACTTTCGCAAGCGAACAAACAGGTCTGACCAATCAGAGCGCTGCACTTAGCAACATGTGAGGTCATAGCTCAAAACGCGCACCAATGTACTGAATATACAGTCATGTGGGAACAATAAAATCATAATATTTTACCTCAGACACACAGCTACACGCTGCTCCGGGTCAGTCAGCTCTCTAATATTATCCTCTGCCTCCTCACATGTGATCCCAACTCTGCCAACAAGAGCTCAAACTGTCCCACTGACATCCTGAAATATGCGTCAAAGCATCCGTGATGCAGCTTCAACTCCGGGATCAAACCATGAAACTCTCCCTGCTGCTGCTTTCTTATGTGCTGGATGAAACCATAAACTCTCTTTCTTCCTTCTCTTGTTTAGAAACATCAGGACCATTACATCATCGTTTGATGTCGACTGCATTTTTTTCCCTCCGTGCGTTATATAGGGAGGATTTAGTCGCAAAAACGCAACGCGTCCGGTGTGAAAGGGCCTTCAGTCGGCTCTCTGAAATTATTCTCTGCCTCCTCACATGTGATCCCAACTCTGTTAACAACAACTGCCCACTGATGATATGAAGTATGGGCGAAAGCATCCGTGATGCAGCTTCAACTCCGGGATCAAACCACGAAACTCTCCCTGCTGCCGCTTTGTTATGAACTGGATGAACCCAGAATCTCTGTTTCTTCCTTCTCTTGTTTAGCAACATCACAACCTCATTACATCATCGTTTGATGTCGACTTCCTTTCTTTCACAGTGCGTTTTATGAGGGCGATTTATTCGCAAAAACGCAGCGCGTCCGGTGTGTATGTAGGTTACACGACAGGTTCACATCCGAAACATTCGGAATTTCATGTCATTTTTACGCAACGCATCCGATGTGAAACGGCCTTAAAGGCCTTAAGTGGAACATTTTTACGGACTAAGCTAACATGAGTGGCACTTCATAACATACACATTCCCACTGTTCTGGGCATGTGTATGTTGTAAAATGATGTTATGATAAGCTTTATTATTTGGGTATAAAGGGCCTGGTCACTTGCCCTGCTCCCGGCCCGGCTCTGATTTGTTCTGCTAGTGAAGCTGTTATAAAGACGGTGAGCTCAAGTAGTGCAAAAGGAAACGTTTTTCCAGCGTCCAAAACAGCAGCTTTTTCTTTTATTAACCACCATTAAAATCTTTACTGGGAAACAGCTGGAGGTCCTTTATCAAGCACCTGATCAGCAAGAGTTAAGGTGAAGAAAAGAGAACTTTGTAGCTGCTCCATCCACCGCTGTTTGTTCACAGGGGAAAAACTGCAGTACGGAAGTTAAAATATGCAGATAAACTGTTAATATTAATAACTTATCCGATTACTCGATTAATCGATGGAATAATCGATAGAATACTCAATTACTAAAATAATCGATTTATGCAGCCCTAGTCATAATTATGCAGACCCATGCGCGTAACTTGCAGGGAGGTTATGACCCCCCCCCCCCCCCCCCCCAATAATCTGATCCAATCACTATAACCCCTCAATAAAGTCTAATTTCAATTTACAGTAAACATCTTACATTAATAACATGTTAATTTTCTTTATTCATTATCAATTATTGGTAAAATATTAGCATGTTTAAACATTTGGTAATGTAACCCCCCCTCTCCCCACAACAACTTGGTATCACCCAACCAGTGGCGGTTTCTGATATGGGCGACATGGGCAGCCGCCCAGGGCGGCATTTCATCTAGGGCGGCATGACCGCCCCCCTCCCCCCAACGCATTGCGATCGCCGCCGCAACGCCTACCGCACTACTCCACGTGTGGGGTAATGGGCGCCCTCTATTTGCTGTGTATTGCATGTAGCTTTCTGCCATGGTCTGACAGGTTGTAACAGAAGAAAAAGGGCAGGCGGGGGATTCTCTCTCTGTCTCGCTGTCACTGCTTCACTCGATCGTCACACACACAGCGCTGCCCCGCCCCCTTCTCCTCTCAGCCTGGGGTGCGAGTCGAGTGAAGCAGTGATGGCGTGAGAGTGAGACTGTCAGCCGGGTTCATTCATTCATGCCTGTACAGTTTGGGCCTGGTTACAGCCAACAGTAACCGCTGAATTATAAATAAAGGCGACTTTTGCTGGCAGTCTCTTGCCAAACCTTTTATCCTCACGGACACTGCCATATCAAGATTAACGCGAAGTGTATGTCCTAATATTGAAAAGTTTTGCGAGATCTCGCAAAAGTAACTCAGGATCTCGCAAAACTTTTGCGAGATATGCAAAACTGACTCTTTTTTTTTTTTTTTCCTCCCATGTTCCACAGAATGAATCTGTGCGTCTAATAAAATTAGATGCACACAACTGATAGAACACAAAGCCAATTTCATTTATAATACTGTAAATATGGTCATTAAATCACAGTATTTGTGTGAACCCGAATCCTGATAAAAAAAATAACACAAATACGAATCTAGACAGTTTGGACAAATGTTGGTGGATGGCGCAGTGTTGCCAGATTGGACAGCTTGTGAACACATTGGGGTGGAATATTATATAGATATTTCTATATAATTATAAAATTATATAGATATATAATTTTACAATAAAAACTTCCTAAAAACCTACCAAATATGGTGAAAAGCAGCCAAAATTTTAACAAGTTACCCAAAGCTTGTATATTTAAATATATATCACACCTGGTGCTATTAACATGAGTTTCAGTGGAGGTTTTGTTGTGTTGGGCTGGCAACTGTCAGTCAGATCTGACAACCCTGGGGATGGGCGGTGGTGGTGGCGAATTGTGGCAGATGGAAGGGAAAAGGTCAAAGCCATCAGGTGCACAGTTTAGGAAAAAGAGAAAAGAAGAAGAGGAGAAACAAGCAAAGATAAAGTTAAGCAGAAGCTGTGTAATATTTCAGTTTCTTCCATGTTTTTTCAAATAAAAATTTAAAAGAAATTCTGAGTGTGCCTGTGATGGTGGGGGGACCTTCTGTTAAAGCCTGTCTGTCAGACAATGGCAGAAAGCTACATACACCACACAGCAGTCGCTCATTACCCCCCCAAGTGTAGTAGTGCGGCGATCGCTATTGTGTGTGTGTGTGTGTGTGTGTGTGGGGGGGGGGGGGGGGGGGGCGCCGGCGGGAATGCTCGCCCAGGGCGCCAAACAGGCTAGGACCGCCACTGCACCCAACCCACTTTCTCTACCAAGTGGCGACGTTCACGTTTGCTTGTGGAAGCAGCTGCTGGGGAGTGGGTGTAGTTCCAAGAAAATGAGAAGAGCGACAAAAAGCGGACAACCAACAATTTTTCATTGTTGGTTGACAACATCCCCTTGTAAAAAGCTGAAAAATCAAAATGAGGTAATTAATAACTATGCTGCTGTGTAACAGACACTATGAATACCGGTTCAGGTATTTTAGCTCTGTTAGACCTGCTCCTCCTAATCTAACAATGAGTCAAAAAAAAAAAAAAAAAAAAAAGATAAAAGTGGTTATTTGCACACACATGGCACAGTACGATACCTGTAATATGTAATAAACTAAACTCATTATACAAGCATATAGTTTTACTCAAGTGAACACACACATAACATTTTATGTATTTAGTTATTAATAACTAATATTAGTACTGATAACAGGACTGAAGATGAGAGTCCCAGAAAGGTCCAGGATGAGACTCTTTATATTTTAAACACATCACGTTAAAACCTTTTTCTCTACAGAACGTGTTTAATAGTAAAGATTGCATTAAACTCTCACATGCTCAGTGGAGAACAGACTGATGTAAAATATTGTAATTATTATATTTGGCCAAATTAAAACAGTTTTTTTAAAAGTGGAATGAGGGGCTGCAAAATTGGTAGTAAAACAAAAGAGGTTCATGAAAGATATTTGTTACTGTTTGAAGAAATGTGAAAAATGTAAGCCTTAATTGTTGAAGGTGCAGAGTAAATACCAAGAAAGTTAAATAAATACATAGTAAAAGCATTACAATGTATTTCTAATACGGTTAACCCAAAATTCTCCTGAATCCTTAATAAATAAATTAAAAAAATGGGCAGAGATTCAGTCATTTTCCCATTTTAGGCTGATGAATGAAATTCTTGTATTTTTGCCAGTTATATTATGGAGCCATGTGACTACCAGGGGACCCCCGAGAGAAATGTGACATAATAAAACCTGCATTTAAAGGGTTAAAATCCTGAAAATGATTGATTGGTATTTTTGAATAGGTCTTAAGTTGATCAAGTGACTTAGGAAAAAAAGCAAAAAACATATTGATGTATGATAATTTTATAGTAGTTTTTAGGTGTGTGTACTTTTTTGCCACAAGAGTGTCCAGAGGGTGCAAAATGCTTTCAAAATGTAATGAAAAAAAAAAAAAAAGATTTCCTGCAAAAAATCATGCCACTAGCTGCTAAACAGTCAAAATAATTACCAAATGAAAAAAAAAAGGTTAAAAAAATGTACAAAAACGGCCGAGGTGGGCATAAGTGTTAACCCCCCCCAATGTTGGACCCAAACTTACGCCCTTGTACAGACCCTTTGCTCAGTATTGAGTAGAAAGACCCTTTTGAGCTCGTACAGCCATCGGTCTTCTTAAGAATTATGCAACAAGTTTTCCACACCTGGATTTGGGGATCCTCTGCCATCCTTCCTTGCAGATCCTCTCCAGTTCCTCAGGTTGGATGGTGAACGTTGGTGGACAGCCATTTTCAGGTCTCTCCAGAGATGCTCAGTTGGGTTTAGGTCAGGGCTCTGGCTGGGGCAGTCAAGAATGGTCACAGAGTTGTGGTGAAGCCACTCCTTTGTTATTTTAGCTGTGTGCTTAGGGTCATTGTCTTGTTGGAAGGTGAACCTTCGACCCAGTCTGAGGTCTTGAGCACTCCAGAAGAGGTTTTCTTCCAGGATATCTCTGTACTTGGCCGCATTCATCTTTCCTTCAATTGCAACCAGTCGTCCTGTCCCTGCAGCTGAAAAACAGCCCCATAGCATGATGCTGCCACCACCTTGTTTCACTGTTGGGATTGTATTGGGCAGGTGATGAGCAGTGCCTGGTGTACTCCACACATACCACTTAGAATTTACACCAAAAAGTTCAATCTTCGTCTCATCAGACCAGAGAATCTTATTTCTCATAGTCTGGGAGTCCTTCATGTGTTTTTTCATATGTCTGCACTGAGGAGAGGCTTCTCTGCCATAAATCCCCGACTGGTGGAGGGCTGCAGTGATAGTTGACTGTGGAACTTTCTCCCATCTCCCTACTGCATCTCTGGAGCTCAGCCACAGTGATCTTTGGGTTCTTCTTTACCTCTCTCACCAAGGCTCTTCTCCCACCATTGCTCAGTTTGGCTGGACGGCCAGGTCTAGGAAGAGTTCTGGTCATCCCAAACTTCTTCCATTTAAGGATTATGGAGGCCACTGTGCTCTTAGGAACTTTGAGTGCTGCAGAAATCCTTTTGTAACCTTGGTCAGATCTGTGCCTTACCACAATTGTGTCTCTGAGCTCCTTGGGCAGTTCCTTCGACCTCATGATTCTCATTTGCTCTGACATGCACTGTGAGCTGTGAGGTCTTATATAGACAGGTGTGTGCCTTTCCTAATCAAGTCCAATCAGTTTAATTAAACACAGCTGGGCTCCAATGAAGCGGCAGAACCATCTCAAGGAGGATTAGAAGAAATGGACAGCCTGTGAGTTAAATATGAGTGTTACAGCAAAGGATCTGAATACTTATGACCATGTGATATTTCATCACATTTTTAATAAATTTGGAAAAATTTCTACATTTCTGTTTTTTCCTGATGAGATGGGGTGCTGAGTGAACATTAATGAGAAATAAAATGAACTTTTTGGATTTTAGCAAATGGCTGCAATAAAACAGAGTGAAAATTTTAAAGGGCTCTGAATACTTTCTGTACCTACTGTAGTTTCGGTAAGGCGTGCTCTGAGCAGAGAAAAAAAATAAGAGTTTTTTCTTGTTAATAAGCATCTGGTTGACAGCGGCACTTTTTTTTTTTAACCTAATGTGCTCAAGGATACGTTGATATGCAGGTTGGAGGAGCCAAAAGTTGCAAACCAGCCTTATGATGAGTAGGTGACCCGCTCTACCTCCTGACGTACAGCTACCCCACAACAATTGTCTTAAGAAACAGTATAGCAGATAAGTGTCATAATCTTTCATAGTCAACTATTAAATGTTACAAATTATTCATGTTTTCTATTTTGTTGGTGGAGCTAGGCCAGCAGTTTCCTCTTAATTGCAGTGCTTATAGTAATACAGGACAAGCATGCCATGAATCCATTTCTGTACAGAGATGAAACTTACATCACAGTCACAGGATAAAAAACGAAAAAGAAAAAAAGAGGAATATTCTTTCCAAGAATTACTTTTAACAGGCTCCTATTATCTGCAGTCATGGTTGAAAATGTAGGCACCCCTGAAAAAGTTCTAGAAAGTATTTCTCCCAGAAAATTATTGCAATCACACATAAACCAAGAACCAACATTGTGGAAAAATATCAACAATCTCAGGGTTATAAGTCCATCTCCAGAGGTCTTGATGTTCCTTAGTTTATGGTGTGCAACATAATCAAGATGTTTACAGCCCACTGCAGTGTAGCTAATCTCCCTGGACGTTGATGGAAGAGAAAAACGGATAAAAGGTTGCAACGCATGATAGTCTGGATGGTGGATAAGCAGCTCCAATCAGGATCCAAAGAAATTGAAGCTGTCCTGCAGGCTCAGTGTGCATCAGTGTCAGCGTGAACAATCCATTGACTTTTGAATGAAAGGAAATTGTTGCGGCCTCCGACGCGCATCGCTCGGATCCGCTATGGCGGGGGTAGTTCAATCTTCGGACGCGTGAATTAAGTTTTGCATCGTATTTATTTACACTTGAAAAATGCTTTACAATCGTAGCCAAGATCACGGTCAAAAAAGCTTTGTCCTACCACCCCACCAGCTGATTGAAATCTCCCCACACCTGATCCCAGCGCACCTCAAATCAGCTCGCAAAAGGCGGAGCCGTGACAGTCTCTTCCCTTGCCACCATGACATAACAAAGTAAACAGGTTCTAACAATACATATAACAAATATTTATCAAAGCATAATACAGAAATGGCGCCAACAGAAATGCTGTGGCAGTAGACCCAGAAGGACCCCACTGCTGACACAGAGACATAAAAAAAGCTACACTGCAGTTTGTCAAAATATATGTGAGTAAGCCAAAATCCTTCTGGGAACAATGTCTTATGGACAGATGAGACCAAGATAGAGCTTTTTGGTAAAGTACGCCATTCTACTGTTTACTGAAAACAGAATGAGGCCTACAAAGAAAAGAACACAGTACCTACAGTCAAATATGGAGGAGGTTCAAAGATGTTTTGCTGCTTCTGTCACTTGATTCCTTGACCATATGCAAGGCATCAAAAAATCTGAAGATTTTGGATCACAATGTAGGACCCAGTGTCAGAAAGCTGGGTTTGCATCCAAGGTCAAGGGTCTTCCAGCAGGACAATGACCCCAAACATACTTCAAAAAGCACAAAGAAATAGAAAAAAACAAAAAGCTGGAGAGTTCTGAAGTGCCCGGCAATGAGTCTGGATCTAAATCCCAGTGAACACCTGTGGAGAGATCTTAAAATTTCTGTTCGGAAAAGGCACCCTTCAAATATAAGAGACCTGGAGCAGTTTAAAAAAGAAGAGTGGTCCAAAATTCCAGTAGGCAGGTGGAAGAAGCTGGCTGATAATTATAGGAAGCGGTTGATTTCAGTCATTTTTTCCAGAGGGTGTGAATCTAAATATTAAGTTGAGGGTGACAGTAAAATGATCCAGCCCATTTTTGGAGTTTTGCATAGAATTATATGAATTTTGTTTTTTTTTTTCCATGTATAAAACATGTGCATAACAAGATATGTGATTGCAATAATTAAAACAATTGCAATAATAAAAAATAAAAATTAATTTCTTCCTCTATCAGACACTGTCTGTGGCTGCAACAGGCCTCTCCATACCTGAGAGTTTCCAGTCTCAGCTGCTCCAGCAGCTTCACTCCTGCCTTTCCTGGATGGTTGTAGCTCAGGTCCAGCTCTCTCAGATGGGAGGGGTTGGAGCTCAAAGCTGAGACCAGAGACTTACAACCTTCTTCTGTGATCAGGCAGCCTGACAGCCTGCGGACACCAAGGAAGTTACTTAGCAGTCCAACTGGATGTAATTAATGTCATCTCCAACAAAGTATATTAAAAAAAATGAAATGAGATTAAGAACTAACAAAGTAATTTTGGTTTAAACATTAAATTCTAATAGACTAATAAATCTACATAAAGAGTGGTGATGAAGTTGGCAGAAAAATAATTAGTTTTGCAGCTATTTGGTAAAGTACTGGAAAGCCCTGGATGTCAACAATATGATTTCACTAAATTAGAATTATTATTCACATTATTTTCATTCAGTGTAAAAAAAATCATGAAAATTCGGAGCACATTTGACGACAAACTATTTTAACTTTCAATGTTAAAGACATTGAAATGTAGAACTGTGAAGACTTTCAAGACACACAAAAAAAAAAACACACTCTGAATACATTAAATTGTCATGATTACTGAAATCATTTTGAATCCCAAACCAATGAACAGTGTAGCAAAGGCTCTACTTCTATAGAAGGTTGCTTACTTAGGCTGCAAATGCTAACCGGATTTTAAATGATTTTAAAGAGCCTGACCTGAGTGTTTCCAGTTTTGAGTGTAGAATTTCCAGTCCAGAAAACAACTTTTTCACTCCCGAGTCTCTCAGGTCATTGTTACTCAGGTCCAGCTCTCTCAGACAAGACAATTGGGAGCTGAAGAGTGAAGACAGAGCCTCACAGCTTCGCTCTGAGAGGTTACAGCCTGTCAGTCTGATGAGACATTAATAAATAATTTTAAAAAGTTTAGTTTTTGTTTTTTTGCTTGCTTGTTTGTTTGTTTTTTCATTTCTCTTAAAAAGATGGCAGTGACTTTCAAGCATGAAAATTTATGATAACTTACAGAGCTTTGTTGGAGGCTTTGACCACTGGCAGCAGCCTCAGCAGAGCCTCCTCTGAAGCAGAGTATTTCTTCAGGTCAAACACATCCAGATCTTCTTCTGATGACAGTAAGATGAAGAACAGAGCTGACCACTGAGCAGGAGACAGTTTATCTGTGGAGAGACTTCCTGATCTCAGGGACTGTTGGATCTCCTCCACTAGAGAACGATCATTCAGTTCATTCAGACAGTGGAACAGGTTGATGCTTTTCTCTGCAGACAGATTCTCACTGAGCTTCTCCTTGATGTACTGGACTGTTTCCTGATTGGTCTGTGAGCTACTTCCTGTCTGTGTCAGAAGACCTCGTAGGACAGTCTGATTGGTCTGCAGTGAAAGACCCAGGAGGAAGCGAAGGAACATGTCCAGGTGTCCATTTGGACTCTGTAAGGCCTTGTTCACAGCACTCTGGTAGAGGTGTTTCTCTGTCTGGGAGGTTGTTTGTTGTTCTTCCAGCAGATTGAGTCCAGAGTTGATGAAGGTCAGATGGACATGAAGAGCAGCCAGAAACTCCTGAACACTCAGATGGATGAAGCAGAACACCTTGTCCTGGTACAGCCCTCTCTCCTCTTTAAAGATCTGTGTGAACACTCCTGAGTACACTGAGGCTGCTCTGATATCGATGCCACACTCTGTCAGGTCTGATTCATAGAAGATCAGGTTTCCTTTCTGCAGCTGATCAAAAGCCAGTTTTCCCAGAGACTCAATCATCTTCCTGCTCTCTGGACTCCAGTGTGGATCTGTCTCAGCATCTTCATCATACTTGACCTTCTTCACTTTGGTCTGAACCACCAGGAAGTGGATGTACATCTCAGTCAGAGTCTTGGGCAGCTCTCCTCTCTTTCTGGTTTTCAGCACATCCTCCAGAACTGTAGCAGTGATCCAGCAGAAGACTGGGATGTGGCACATGATGTGGAGGCTTCGTGATGTCTTGATGTGGGAGATGATCCTGCTGGCCTGCTCCTCAGCTCTGAATCTCTTCCAGAAGTACTCCTCCTTCTGTCGATCAGTGAACCCTCTGACCTCTGTCATCATCTGAACACATTGAGCAGGGATCTGATTGGCTGCTGCAGGTCGTGTGGTTATCCAGAGGCGAGCAGAGGGAAGCAGGTTCCCCCTGATGAGGTTTGTCAGCAGCACATCCACTGAGGTGGACTCTGTAACATCAGTCAGGATCTCAGTGTTGTGGAAGTCCAGAGGAAGTCGACACTCATCCAGACCATCAAAGATGAACAAAACCTGGAAGTCTTCAAAGCTGCAGATTCCTGCTTCTTTGGTTTCAGTAAAGAAGTGATGAACAAGTTCCACCAAGCTGAACTTTTTCTCTTTCAGCACATTCAGCTCTCTGAAAGTGAATGGAAACATGAACTGGATGTCCTGGTTGGCTTTGTCTTCAGCCCAGTCCAGAGTGAACTTCTGTGTTAAGACTGTTTTCCCAATGCCAGCCACTCCCTTTGTCAGCACTGTTCTGATTGGTTCATCTCTTCCAGGTGAGCCTTTAAAGATGTCTTCTTGTCTGATTGTTGTTTCTGGTCTGTCTGGTTTCCTGGATGCTGTTTCAATCTGTCTGACCTCATGTTCATCATTGACCTCTGCAGCCCCTCCCTCTGTGATGTAGAGCTCTGTGTAGATCTGATTCAGAAGGGTTGGGTTTCCTGCTTTAGCGATCCCCTCAAACACACACTGGAACTTCTTCTTCAGAGCAGATTTAAGTTTATGCTGGCACATAATGGGTAATTCTCAAAGAACACACGAAAGATATAGTCTTAAAAAACATGAACTTCATCACACATCACTTTCCGATATCATTAAGGAAATGTAAATTTACAAATTTCATATGATTTAAATAATATTTTATATCTTTACAGAAATCCTCTTACTGCTTTGCAGACGCTCAGCCAACTCATTTTGCTTCATTTTCCTCAGGAAGTACAAAATGATCTTCACAAATTTCTCTCTGCTGCTCCTCCTTTGTTCTTCATCCTCACTATCCAAAACCTCCTCATCCACCCTACAACTATCTAAGCATTCTGCCTGGTCTTGACTCAGAATCTTCTTGACTTTCTTCAGCTCATTTTTCATATAGGTGATGAGATTGTCCTCCAGGAGCTGGAACAGAATCACCAGATCACGTCAGGTCATAGTGAAAATCCACTGGTTTACAACCAAAACACTTCTGAAACAAATGTAGCCAAATGTCACATTTGGATCACTAGAAATTGTTCGCTGCGTCCAGTTTTTATTACTTGGTACCCAGACTCTTCCAAGACTAAAAGTTGTCATTTGAAACCAGACCACTGATCTTAGTGTGTTCAAATTTTGATGAAATTGAGTTTCTGTGAATTGGAGTTGTTTAAAGTATGAAATGCAAAGGTCAAATCTCAGATGTTATGATATTATCTTAAATTGACCATTCAGCCTATACTCCGACCCTGGAGCTGGCTTTCCTAGTAAGAGCAAACCTGTAATGCTGCAAGCCAAAGCTGAATGTTTTTTTTTTGTTTTTTTGTTTGTTTTTTCAGTGCATTAAAAACATCCCACAAAGAGTATTTGTCATTTTCTTTCACAATGTACTGTTAGAAGCATCATGACTCAAAGATGTCATAGCAGTGAAATGCATGTAATTGGATTTCCTCGACTGGCGTTTGGTTCTGCAGACCATCAGACACACATAGCCAGGGGATAAAATCAAGATATGCCTTCTCTAATCTGAGTAACTATTGAAATTGTTTGAGGTTGGTTGACTGAGAGCCAACAGATCGTTATCATAGGGTACAGAGTCTCAAATTGGGAGTGGTGGCTTTGAAGGAAAATGTGCAGTGTGCAAACCTTCCATCAGCCAGTCATCCAGTACTTCACGGAGATTGATCAATCAATCAATGACATTGTAGCCAATCCACTGCTTTAATTTTCCTATTTTAGATTCAGCCCATTAAAATTAATAATTTATTTTATCTTTCAGGCAATTTCTGAAAATTGTAGACCAGTGTGATACACTAGTCCAGCATGGAGATGACTAAAAAGAATAGATGTAAAGGTAGTTGTACAGACCATAAAAATGGAGTCCAGTTGTGTTTGATGCTGCTGGGCAGACTGACCACTGAGAACCTCTGAACTCTCCTGATCCACTCTGTGGAGGATTCATCAAGGATTAGCTCACATCAGTGCACAGAGAAAACACAAGCTAGATGTTCATGAAGTGATGCTTGGATGTGACCAGTGAACCAGATAGCTCCTTGTACTGGTAAAGGTTTACTAGTTGTTGCTCAGCATAACCCACAGGGATTGTACAGCTGTTTTTAACTATCAACTCAGTTTGATCTCTAGTGCTATCGAGCAATGTTAATGTTAATGTCAATGTCAAATTTATTTACAGTATACAGCACATTTAAACAAGCAGAGTGGACCAAAGTGCTTCAGTATTGAGTAAGATAACTGTCAAAAAGATGTGTGCATAATTCTAACATTCACATTCATAATTGTGAAACTTTGCAGATTAGGATTGTTTTTCTGTGAGTATGAATCTAAAAGCTGTGAGTGCAAAGTCCTGTGAATACAACTCTCTCCCTCTGTGTGGACACAAATTCAAGTTTGTTATGGAAGGCCGTTTTAACATAAAATCCGTTTGTCTGACAATCCGTAATTACATTTCAGATATCTAAAACTGCATTTTGACTAGACAAAACTACATTTTGACTATCCAGCAATTTAAGATATCCGCAATTACATTCTGACTAGTAAGAATAATAATTCAAGACATCTTCAATTACATTTTGACGAGTGAAAATTCCTTTCAAAATATCTCAAATGACATCACCAGATTCGTCATTTGACGGGTCAAACATCCGTAATTACATTTTAAGATATCTAAAATGTAATTTTGACTAGTCAAAATTATGTTTTAATCTGAATTTAGCGATTGCAAGTAAGCCCCTTGTGCTGTACTGAGCTGTTCAAACAATTGCCTGTGTAGAATTTCAGGTGGCTGCAATGGCGCTGGCCGTTGTGGACAAAATTGTAATAAAATGCAACAATATAGAAAGAGCTCCTCAGTATGGGATATGTGGAGAGAGTGAGAATCGTGTACTTAAAAACTGCTTCAGAAATCTGACTTTTTTCTCAGAATTCTGACTTTATTCTCACAATTCTGACTTTATTCTCACAATTCTGACTTTAATCTCACAATTCTGACTTTTTTCTCACAATTCTGACTTTAATCTCACAATTCTGACTTTAATCTCACAATTCTGACTTTTTTCTCGCAATTCTGACTTTAAAGTCAGAATTCTGACTTTTTTCTCGGAATTCTGGGTCTTTGAAGTAATCAGCTTAATGACAGACATGCAGAGGCGTGCAGTTGGTGAACCAACCTGCGGACGGACAATGGCTGATTTAAGTGAGTTTCTACGTGGGCGAGGGGTGCCAGAAGACACCATTTCAATAATGGAAGAGCAGAAGGTGAGTAACAAAGACAGTTTGTCGGCTGGCACTTTTTTCTCAGCAAGTTACCGTTTGTTGTTAGCATGTTTGTTAGCATGTTTAGCATGTTTGTGTGAAATTCTTCTAACTAGAATTCTGTGTCAGTACTATAGAATATGGAAATAGGAGGCTACACTCACTCTGCACTACAACTAAAAACAAGCTTAATGTTGGCTATGTTTTTAGCACCCTGAACTTTGACCCCGGGGTCATGTGACGTCTATTCGCGCGACCAATGGAAATGTAGAATGACTGTTACTGGGCGTATTGTACACATGAAGACAAATATAAATAAATACATACATAATAATAAATAACAGAATAATACCGGCCAGCAAACACTAAACACTAATCTGCAGAGAAGAAGAAAGAAAAGAATCATTTTCTTCAAAGTTCACATTGCAAAACAATTCAATTAAATTTTATTTATACAGCACCAAATCACAACAAACAGTCACCTCAAGCTGTGTCAGTGTCTCCAATTAACAGGAAAACCATGTATTCCGGGACAAATACAATAATGGGATAAGGGAGCTACAGTATGGCCTTTAAGCAAACAAAAGAAAGTCCAAGTCAAACTCTCTCACTGCATCCAGCAGTAAATAACCATGTGTACACAGAGTTCCATTGAGCAAATGGTTTAGTGTTTGCTGGCCGGTATTATTCTGTTATTTATTATTATGTATGTATTTATTTATATTTGTCTTCATGTGTACAATACGCCCGGTAACAGTCATTCTACATTTCCATTGGTCGCGCGAATAGACGTCACATGACCCCGGGGTCAAAGTTCAGGGTGCTAAAAACATAGCCAACATTAAGCTTGTTTTTAGTTGTAGTGCAGAGTGAGTGTAGTCTCCTATTTCCATATTCTATAGTACTGACACAGAATTCTAGTTAGAAGAATTTCACACCCCGGTGGTATACGTCGATCGGTTGATGAAGGACGGGATACAACCACTTGCTAAGCGCTAGTCCCCGCTTGCTAAGTAATTGTGGTCATAGCGATCACTTCTAATAGCGAACCGGTGAAATTCCCAGCCCGGTGCAGCTGACTAGAACCGTGCTGAGAGTTAGGCTAGCATAGAGTATAAATTGTGATTTCAGTCTTGAACAGTCTTAAACTGATATTAGCAGACGGCTAGCGCCCATAATGTGCTGCTTAATTGCCGTAGTAAACATACTCAGCTCAAACTGAAAAGAAATACAATAATACTCAAAAACCCGTCAATTCGCCGACTTTGAAGTAATGTGAGACGTGGCCTATTTGCCTAACATTATAAGCTAACAAACATGCTAACAACAAACGGTAACTTGCTGAGAAAAAAGTGCCAGCCGACAAACTGTTTTTGTTACTCACCTTCTGCTCTTCCATTATTGAAATGGTGTCTTCTGGCACCCCTCGCCCACGTAAAAACTCACTTAAATCAGCCATTGTCCGTCCGCAGGTTGGTTCACCAACTGCACGCCTCTGCATGTCTGTCATTAAGCTGATTACTTCAAAGACCCAGAATTCCGAGAAAAAAGTCAGAATTCTGACTTTAAAGTCAGAATTGTGAGGAAAAAAGTCAGAATTGTGAGATTAAAGTCAGAATTGCGAGAAAAAAGTCAGAATTCTGAGAATAAAGTCAGAATTGTGAGATTAAAGTCAGAATTGTGAGATTAAAGTCAGAATTGTAAGATTAACGTCAGAATTGTGAGATTAAAGTCAGAATTGTGAGATTAAAGTCAGAATTGTGAGAAAAAAGTCAGAATTGTGAGAATAAAGTCAGAATTGTGAGAATAAAGTCATAATTCTGAGAATAAAGTCAGAATTCTGAGAATAAAGTCAGAATTCTGAGAAAAAAGTCAGAATTGTGAGAAAAAAGTCAGAATTGTGAGATTAAAGTCAGAATTGTGAGATTAAAGTCAGAATTGTGAGATTAAAGTCACAATTCTGGCTGTTTTTTTGTTTTTTTCCAATGCCCCATTTTTTTTTATAGTGGCCCTAATCCTCTTCCGTAGTGTTTCAGATAGTCAGTAATTCATTGACGATATCTTGAATTGAAGCCGCCATAAAACTCAATGGTAAATCTGACGTCATTTTGACTAGTCAGAATGTAATTAGAGATATCTCAAATAGGGATTTTGTCTAGTCAAAATATAATTAGAAATATCTTAATTTACTAATAGTCATAAATCAATTTCAGATATCTGGAATGTAAGTGTGGTGAATCAGACTTTATGTTAAATCAGCCTGCCATAAGTTTGTGGGTACGAGTAGAAAAGTGTTGAAATGACATCAGAGGGCGGAGTAATCTATCCACCATTATGCCAAACACAGCCTGCTCCAAATTCAAAGATGGCTGAGGACAGTGGACCGGGTGGAGCTACTACCTCAGATATTACTTTAAATAGTATTTTTTTCTTAATATATGTCTATAAATACTGGATACATGTGTCACCTGAGCTGGTAGCTCCACCCTGTCAGGAACAACATTTAGACACACATTACCTCTCTGCAGGAGGATGAACACATCTTCTAAAGTCATAAACAGTCTCCTTTGACACGTCGCTCTTTAAGGACACACAGCTGGGTTCAGGTTCAGGTTCAGGTCCAGGTTCAGGTTGGTTCCTGTGAATAATGATGCAGCAGTGATGTGAGTGCTGAGCTGTGACATGGAGAAGAGTCATGGACAGTTAGAGATGGTCATCTCACCTCTGAGCTTTGGTCTGGCTCTCATGTTCCCCACACAGAGTGGTTTTAGAGGGAGGGACTCCCTCCTCTCTGTCCTCACACTGATCCATGCTGCTGAATTCACATCAGCTCACACACTTTCTACCTTCACCTGCAAAGGAAACACACATCATTCATGTGCACATCAACTGAAATCCTCCCTTCATCATGTGTGCTGTCCAAATATCAGCTGCTTCCTTTCTCTTACTGTCAGTCAACTAGATGGAGTCATATGGCTGACAGAGACATTCACTGACACACAAGCTCAATTCTAATCCCCATCTCTACCTACAAAGTCTCACTGCCTTTGCATTTGACCAGAATGTTTCCTGTTCCAAACCAACTAGACTTTAGGGTCAGCGGACTACATGGAATTTTTATGTATCCTTGATCCAAGCAGAGTCCAAAATGGCTCAACAGATATCTGCTCTCGTTCCCTGGTGAGTTCACCATGAAGAAAACACCACACAGGGCCTGCATGAGTGACTGAAAAATCAGACTCAAAGTTACCACTGGTGGAAAATTCCCAAATAAAAGCTCTCAGATTCAGGAGTGTTCTCAGTAAAATGTAGTGAAAGTAAATGTAGTGAAACAGACAGTGGTGGCCAAAGTACTGACATTCTGTACTTAAGTAGAAGTACAAGTACTTGTGTTAAAATCTACTCTGGTAAAAGTTAAGTACTGGTTCAACTTCTGTACTCAAGTAAAAGTAAAAAGGTACAGGCTCTGAAATCTACTCAAAGTAGGAAAGTAAAAGTAGCTCTTTGGAGGACGTTTCTTCCTCTTTCTTCCATCTTTCTCCATCTGAGTGAAGTTATCGCTCATTCTTTGCTCTGCCTTAAAATACAGCAGCTGTTCTTCACACTGTGTGACACACTGCAGACACTTTTATTGTCCTCTACTTTTTCTGTCATTTATTTTCCTCACCGTTCAGGTTGCAGCCTCTATGTAAAGCGCAACTTCCTCTGGCTCTTCCCGGTCTCCGAGCGAGCGCTGCAGGAGCCTCTCCCTCTACCGTGTGGGTGTCTGTTCCCTTCCAAGAAAAAACCGCTCGCAGTCAAAAGCCGGCTCCCGCACTGACCGGAAATGCAAACATTTCTCAGACGCATTAAACCTAAAGTAACGAGCTTGTTTTGAAAATGTAAGAAGTAGAAAGTACAGATACTTGTGTAAAAATGTAGTGAGTGAAAGTAAAAAGTTGTCAGAAAAATAAATACTCAAGTAAAGTACAGAGCCTGTGGGACTCCGGAGGCAGCTGACAGGTATCGACAGGCCAAGCGGAATGCAGCTCGGGTAGTGGCCAAAGCAAAAACTCGGGTGTGGGAGGAGTTCGGTGAGGCTATGGAAAAAGACTTTCGGACGGCATCGAAGCGATTCTGGCAAACCGTCAGGCGACTCAGGAGGGGAAAGCAGTGCTTCACTCACACTGTTTATAGTGCGGGGGGGGTGCTGCTGACTTCAACTGAGGCTATAGTCGGACGGTGGAAGGAATACTTCGAGGACCTTCTGAATCCCACTGACACGCCTTCTGTAGTGGAAGCAGAGTCTGGGGATGAGGGGGATGACTTGACCATCACTGGGGGTGAGGTCACTGAGGTAGTTAAACAACTCCTTGGTGGCAGAGCCCCTGGGGTGGACGAGATTCGCCCTGAGTTCCTGAAGGCTCTGGATGTTGTAGGGCTGTCTTGGTTGACACGCCTCTGCAACATCGCGTGGAGATCTGGGGCAGTGCCATTGGATTGGCAGACCGGGGTGGTGGTCCCCATCTTTAAGAGGGGAGACCGGAGGGTGTGCTCCAACTTTCGGGGGATCATACTCCTCAGCCTCCCCGGTAAGGTCTATGCCAGGGTGCTGGAAAGGAGGGTGCGTCCGTTAGTCGAACCTCGGATTCAGGAGGAACAATGCGGTTTTCGTCCTGGTCGTGGAACGCTGGACCAGCTCTTTATCCTCTCAAGGATATTCGAGTGTGCGTGGGAGTTTGCCCAACCAGTCTACATGTGCTTTGTGGACTTGGAGAAGGCATTCGACCGTGTTCCTCGGGGTGTTCTTTGGGAGGTTCTGCGGGAGTATGGGGTGTCTGGCCCATTGTTGCGGGCCATTCAGCCCTTGTACAACCACAGTGAGAGCTTGGTCCGTATAGCCGGTAATAAGTCGGATTTGTTTCCTGTGGGTGTTGGACTCCGTCATGGCTGCCCTTTGTCTCCGATTCTGTTCATAATTTTTATGGACAGAATTTCTAGGCGTAGCCAGGTGGCGGAAGGCTTCTTCCTTGGTGGCCTCAGAGTCTCATCTCTGCTTTTTGCAGATGATGCGGTTCTGTTGGCTTCATCAGGGGGGGGCCTCCAGCTCGCAGTGGAACGGTTCGCAGCCGAGTGTGAAGCGGCTGGCATGAGAATCAGCACCTCTAAGTCTGAGGCCATGGTCCTCAGCCGGAAAAGGGTGGAGTGCCATCTCCGGCTCAGGAACGAGTTCTTGCCTCAAGTGGAGGAGTTTAAGTATCTCGGGGTCTTGTTCACGAGTGATGGGCGAAGGGAACGGGAGATCGACAGGCGGATCGGGGCTGCTTCTGCAGTGATGCGGACGCTGCACCGGTCCGTCGTGGTGAAGAGGGAGCTTAGCGTAAAAGCGAAGCTCTCGATTTACCGGTCGATCTACGTTCCTACCCTCACCTATGGTCACGAGCTTTGGGTAGTGACCGAAAGAATAAGATCGCGAATACAAGCGGCAGAAATGAGTTTCCTTCGAAGGGTGGCTGGCCTCTCCCTTAGAGATAAGGTGAGGAGTGCGGCCATCCGGGAGGGGCTCAGAGTAGAGCCGCTGCTCCTCCACATCGAAAGGAGCCAGTTGAGGTGGCTCGGGCATCTGATTAGGATGCCTCCTGGCCGCCTCCTGGGTGAGGTGTTCCGGGCATGTCCCACCGGGAAGAGGCCCCGTGGTAGACCCAGGACACGCTGGAGAGATTATGTATCTCGGCTGGCCTGGGAACGCCTTGGGGTCCCTCCGGATGAGCTGGAGGAGGTGGCTGGGGAGAGGGAAGCTTGGGCTTCTCTGCTTAGGCTTCTGCCCCCGCGACCCGGCCCCGGATAAGCGGAAGAAAATGGATGGATGGATGGTAAAGTACAGATACCTGAAAAATCTACTTAAGTACAGTAACATAGTATTTGTACTTCGTTACTGGAAACAGGTGCCATTTTTCCACTACGAATGGCTAATACAAAACCTTATAGCCATTTTTTTAAAAAGTGCCTAAGTTTCAATAAGAATATTCAAATACGAATTAAAAACAATAGGTTACTGCTGCTGCTCTTTTCTGGACTCTGATCACGCTCAGAAAATGGCGGACACAGTCGGCCTCCTCCCGATTTCATAACTCCAGTGCGAATCAATTACGATGAACTAACGATGAAACAGCAGATTTTCTTCTGTTTCTAAGCTGCACACAGCTGATGTTAGCCAAGAAAACCCCACAGACTGCTTCACTACCTTCACGCGGAGCTTCACACGGAGACGATCATCGTCAGTCAGTAGAAAGACAAAGTTTATGAAAGTGAAAGCACCCAAAGAGGCATTTGTGGGCAACTTCACAATTAGAAAAATCAGAAACAGCTGTATACCTTTTCATTTCCTGTTATTGAAGATTAGTTTAAAATGATTTGTTGTATCCTTATTAATCAAATCGGAACTGAACAGAGTAGCAGGAAGCCTCAACACCATGAGAATATCAGCGTTTGTCTCTTTGACATTTTTGCACTTTAACAGACTGTAATCTTTATATTCTCATTTATACACGGTACCCTTTTAGTGCCTGTCAACCTTTTTTTTTTTTTTTTTTTTTAAACTTGCAAATCCTCTGCTACATTAGGGTAGTAAATACTCTGCAGTAAATGTGTCATAATGTCAGTATTATTGTCCGTGCAGTTGTAGTTACTGACAGTATATACAGACACACAGAGATGTTAGTCTCAATCAGATTGCAGGCTGTTTTAAATTATACCCATTTTATAAGAGAGTTCATCTACTCTCCTGATTATTTCACCCAAACTTTCCTCATAAAATCCTTAAGATGAACGTTAATTTGGTCTGAAATCACAGAATATTAGAAAAAAGTGTGAGTGTGATTTCCTAATAAGAGGAACAGAAACTCTTAGTGTTTCTCATTGACTCTTGTGACAAGTTGGTCTTTAAGGACACAAAGCTGGGTTGAGGTTCAGGTTGGTTCCTGTGAATAATGATGCAGCAGTGATGTGAGTGCTGAGCTGTGACATGGAGAAGAGTCATGTACAGTTAGAGATGGTCATCTCACCTCTGAGCTTTGGTCTGGCTCTCATGTTCCCCACACAGAGTGGTTTTAAAACTACCCTATTACCACATCTGGGTCATTCAGACCACTGCTCCATATTTCTAACTCCGGCATACACTCCCCTCAAAAGAAGATCAAAAACTATCACAAAGACTGTCCAAATATGGCCTAATGAAGCTTCCTCACAGCTGCAGGATTGCTTTGAAAAAAACAACTGGGACATCTTTGAGGATCAAGACCTGGAAGTGTACACATCAACTCTGCTACATCAAGAACTACGTGGACAGTGTAACAAAGAACAAAAGCATCACGGTTTACCCAAACCAAAAACCCTGGATGACAAAAGGGGTCCGGATTCTCCTCAACAAGCGTAACATCGCATTCAGGTCTGGGGACAGAGCCTTATACAGCATGGCAAGAACCAACCTGAAGAGAGGCATCAAGGAGCCAAGATTGCCTACAAGAAGAAAATTAAGGACCACTTTGCCAACAATAACCCACGTCAGGTGTGGCAGGGTATTCAACATATCACCAACTACAAGTCCAGGAACTGTATGACTGCTGGGGGTGATGCCTCATTGGCAGAGAAGCTTAATTGCTTCTTTGCACGCTTTGAGGTGGCAACAGCGGAGACAAATACAAGACCTCCATAAGTCTCCAATAACCACATCATCATGGTGCAAGAACACAAGGTGAGACGTGCACTTAAAGCAGTGAACGTATAGTGAGTGAATATAGTGAAGCTCCAAGAGGTTAAAAATAAAAAGCCCTTTAAGTATTTCAGGGCCACAGCTGTGGCGATTTAGTCATCTGTTACTGTTATTGCAGAGCGAAGCACATGACAGGATTTTGAATGACACTTCAGGACAAATTGTACATAAAATTAAGCAAACTGCTTCTTTTTGTTTCTCCAAATTAAAATCTTAGAGCAAATCAATTAGATCGCAGACTCTGTGACTTAAGAAGAGCTCCACTAACAAATTTTCACTTTTATCTAAATGCAGCTTTTTACTGTACAAACTGATCTTTATGCCTCAGTTCAAATGTCATTTAGCAGCTGATTTTTGTCCTTCATTATCTGTGTGTGTATGTGTATCTGTGTGTGTGTATGTGTGTGTATCAGGATTATTATAGTTAAAGAAAAATAAGGACATAACAAAAACTGAAATTGAAAAAACATTGTCGTTAACTGAAATAAATAAATAACTAAAATTAAAAAGAAAAAACAATAACCAAATAAAACTGTATTGTGAGTTTAAAAAACTAAAAAACTAACTAAAATTATAGATAAAATGACCTTCCTTTTCTTGTGTGTCATTTTATTTAAAAGCCTTATCTATTGATCATTTTCCGCTCTCCGAGTTTAAGCTGGGAGCGCCGTCGGGCAGCTGTGTGCGTGCTCACCGCGCTGGTCCCATGTGGAGTTTCTTTGAGTCCGATAATACAGATAGAAGAGCGTCTTGTTGTGAATGATGAAAAATATATGGAACACGTCTCAGTGAGGAAAAAATACCAACATCAAAGTCCACCTGAGACACAAGGCAGCTACGGAAACCGCTCTGAACGGAACAGCTCCGGGGAAATGTGACAACTCCTCGCTGCCACTCAGCTGCAACGTTGTGATGAACCTGTTCCGTCTTTGTGTGTTTCCGGCTACTTTATCAGTGAGAGAATAACAATCAGGAACAATCAATACAAGGACTCACAAATTCAATTCAATTCAATTTTATTTATATAGCGCCAAATCACAACAAACAGTCGCCTCAAGGCGCTTTGTATTGTGGGTAAAGACCCTACAATAATACAGAGAAAACCCAACAGTCAAAACCCCCTATGAGCAGCACTTGGCGACAGTGGAAAGGAAAAACTCCCTTTTAACAGGAAGAAACCTCCAGCAGACCCAGTCTCAGGGAGGGGCAGTCATCTGCCGCGACCGGTTGGGCTGGACAAATGTCAACAAATTCCTGGAGGGAGCTGCTGAAACTGTCGGAATGGACTCGAGGGAATGAAGAAAGTGAAAAAACAGGGACAAATATGTTTGCAGCCAAAAAACTGAGCACAAAGAGCGAGGACCAAAAAAAGTCCCAGCCGGCACCACATATAAAACACCAGCACACGACTGTAAGGTAATGAACACACACAATCCAGCTACACAAGCAGAAATGCGACATGAGGGCGGCCACATATGGAGCATCTAACCAAGCTAGCTCCAAAACAGAAGCTGTTGTTAATCTGCTGCACTGACACTGAACTTTATTGTAGTTTATTGTAGAATTTATTGAGTTTGGGAGATCATATTGTTCTTTGTTTCTCCCTGTTGATGTTCATGTGTGTCCTTAATATTACACACATTTAGCACGTAGTGCTGCTGTCTGTGAACAGCTGGTTGTTGAATATATTTCTTTAAAGGGTATCTTTGAGTTTTTATTACACAAGAGTTACTCTTGTACCTTGAATCTTGCACCTGACAAAATATGAAAAACTAAAACTAATACTGAGACTAACGAAACTAAACTAAAACTAAGCAATAAACCAAAAATAAAAACTAATAAAAACAAGCAAAACTGCTCTGAAAGCTAATTAAAACTAACTGAATTAAAGAAAAAAAAGGAAAAACTAACTAAAACTAAAGGATAATTTAAAATCCAAAACTATTAAAGCCCTGGTGTGTATCCGTGTGTGTGTGTGTGTGTGTGTGTGTGTGTGTGTGTGTGTGTGTCTGTATGCACGCAGGCCGCACCTTTATCTCTTCACTGGAAAATATGCTGTCTGACTGGCCTGACTTAGTTCACACACTAATGTGTGAAAACATTTTCACTATCAAAGGCTGGCTCAAAAATACATTTGGTGCTTTTTGAGAATCATAAAGTGGTTTCTGCTCTCATGTTCATCCTAAAAACATTCAGATCATCTCCATCATCATATACCTGCTGTGATGGGACTGTTTTTTCAGAGTCATCGATCACAGCATGACTGTCTGTGCAGTACTGACAGACTGAGTCAGTGATGTTAAACACAGCCTTTGTAGAACCAGCTAATATCCCACTGCTGATGTTTTCAGCCACAAACCTGAGCAGATTATTGATATGAGCTTTGACATTAAATCAGGCTGAGCAGGAGGTGAGGAGCCAATAAGAGTGCTGATGAAATTTAAAATGTGACTGATATGTAATCATCTTTAAATAGTTTGGGTAATTAGCAGACAGATCTGAGTTAATATGACAGCTTTTGGTCTGTCTAATCCTGTCACTGAGTATCATGACTCCTCTGTCTGGGAGTAAACAGTCAACATTACTTTCTGCTGGAGGAGAGCCAACAGTTTGTGGCGCAGTGTTTTTAATCAGAGGCTGATATGTTGAAGCTATTGTGTATCCAGGCTACATCTATGTTAAATATAGACTCACAAAGTCTGCTATGAACCACTGTGTAACTGTGTTGACCCCAAAGTTCAGAGCCTCTCTACCAGCCATCTGCTCAAGCTCAGGCCACATTTAGTGAGCAACAAAGCTGCCTGCAGTCATCAGTGAGTGGATCCACAGTAAGAACAAATCTGAGGTCATTTGCTGACCATCAACTAACTCTGAGCTGTTACTCTCTCTTTCACTCATGCTTGCTCTCTCTCTCTCTCTCGCTCTCTCTCGCTCTCACACACACACACACACACACACACACACACACACACACACACTCACACACACACACACACACACACACACACACACACACACACACACAGAGCCTTTTATGAGTCGTTTACCGTGAACTGTGGAGCTTCAAATTATTGCTGCTTCTGCTGGACCTAAGCTGCACATCTATAGCCTAATCATGTGGAGTGTCTTCAAACAATGATCCAAAGTTTGTCCTGAAATCAGAGCTGAACATCCAAACCTCACAGAGCAGAAACAAACAGTAAAGTTCCTGAAGACAAACTGTTAAAGGAAGAAACAGCAAACTTACAGTTTCTGCAAACAGAGCAGAAGAAGAAGAAGCTCCACTCCACACCTGGACACCAAAGTCTGACACACAGGTGAGCTGATTCCTGGAAGGAGGTGGAACTCCACCTGAAGCAGCACAGGTGGGAGGGGCTCAGCAGGAGCAGCAGTCTGGTTCATTTAACATCCTTCAAGTTCCTGAACATCAGACTTTAATGTGAAAGTGAAACTTCCTCTTTGCTCCTTTTCCCATTTTGGCCATTTGAAATTCTCCTTTGATTTTCTCAGAGAGGAAACAGGAACATTTCCCTCCTTTCTTTCCTGCTTCCTTCACATTAAATCTGCACTTTGATTTCCCTCAAACAACATGTTCATAAAGGAGGCACAGCTGAACTTCACAAAGCCTCTGAGCTCTGAATAATACAGTGATCTCATTAATAAGATCAGAATTTCTTTAGTCATGCTGTCTCTACACAAACAGAAAGCATTTATGTTTACACTGAAAACAACACGGCTGGTTCAACTGGTTTGACTCACATAGTGTATGACAGTATGCACCTGGAACACTATGGTTACCTATGCAACATAACTAACCATAGTGGATTTTCGTAAGGGCAGGTGGGAGGTGTTGGTAGAGGAAGTTAAACATCACCTGCTGTGCTCAATCCAGTCCAGATTAAATGACTATACTGCTACTGCTATTGAGAACGTTAATGTATCACTAAATCTAAAAATGTGTGTTTGATGTTTGTGTGTTCAGATGTGACTGAGCTCTGATGGTTTTGGACTTCTGGTGAATGTCCATGTCTGCTACAGACCACAACTAACAGCTCTCATTACTAGAAATCTCGCCAAATTTACCAGCCATTTATCAGACCTCCAACAAACAAAGTGATTGAAACCAGCAAAAAACAATTTAAGCACAAATCCACAAAGAAAGAACAATATAACATCCTCCTGGCTCCCTGTTAAATCTAGAATAGAATTTAAAATACACTGCTCAAAAAAATAAAGGGAACACTTAAACAACACAATATAACTCCAAGTAAATCAAACCTCTGTGAAATCAAACTGTCCACTTAGGAAGCAACACTGATTGACAATCAATTTCACATTCTGTTGTGCAAATGGAATAGAAAACAGGTGGAAATTAATGGCAATTAGCAAGACACACTCAATAAAGGAGTGGTTCTGCAGGTGAGGACCACAGACCACTTCTCAGTACCTATGCTATCTGGCTGATGTTTTGGTCACTTTTGAATGTTGGTGATGCTTTCACATTCGTGGTAGCATGAGACGGACTCTACAACCCACACAAGTGGGTCAGGTAGTGTAGCTCATCCAGGATGGCACATCAATCTGAGCTGTGGCAAGAAGGTTTGTTGTGTCTGTCAGCGTAGTGTCCAGAGGCTGGAGACGCTACCAGGAGACAGGCCAGTACACCAGGACACATGGAGGAGGCCATAGGAGGGCAGAAACCCAGCAGCAGGACCGTTACCTCCTCCTTTGTGCAAGGAGGAACAGGAGGAGCACTGCCAGAGCCCTGCAAAATGACCTCCAGCAGGCCACAAATGTGTATGTGTCTGCACAAACGGTTAGAAACCGACTCCATGAGGATGGTATGAGGGCCCGACGTCCACAGATGGGGGTTGTGCTCACAGCCCAACACCTGCAGGACGCTTGGCATTTGCCAGAGAACACCAGGCTTGGCAAATTCACCACTGGCGCCCTGTGCTCTTCACAGATGAAAGCAGGTTCACACTGAGCACATGTGATAGACGTGACAGAGTCTGGAGACATCGTGGAGAGCGATCTGCTGCCTGCAACATCCTTCAGCATGACCGGTTTGGAAGTGGGTCAGTAATGGTGTGGGGTGGCATTTCTCTGGAGGGCCGCACAGCCCTCCATGTGCTCGCCAGAGGTAGCATGACTGCCATTAGGTACCGAGATGAGATCCTCAGACCCCTTGTGAGACCATATGCTGGTGCGGTTGGCCCTGGGTTCCTCCTAATGAATGAATGAATGAATGAATGAATGAATGAATGAATGAGTTTATTGCCATGTGGGTGAACAAGTTCACACATTGGAAATTGCAGTTACAGAACACCATCCAAGAATACACAAAACACAACACACATGGGGGGATATGTGTCCTGGGGTCATGCAGCCGACTTGCAGCGCTACCTTTGGCAGGAGGAGAAAACAACACATCATGGGGAAGTTAGGTTAAAAAAAAGTCATCTGGTACAGTGCTCAAAAAGAGCACTATACCAGGGTCCAAAAAAACCACCTTAGCAACGCATTTGCACATGTAAAGCTAGGACAGCGGCGGTAGGTGAGGTCAGGTCAGGAGGGAATGCAGACGGAGACGAGAGGTGGGGGCATTGTGGAGCCAGATGCCAGGTCCTAGCCAAAACAGTTCGCTGATAGTGATGGAATTTCATCAGCAGCCGTGGTACACCAGATCCAGCTTCACAAATCACAACGCGGAGTGGGGGGAAGAGCAGCCGCACACAGAGCCCTGGAGAGAGATATGGTTGCCAACCCAAGGCCGGCAGGGGAGCCGAATTCCTGATAACAAATGTTGTTTTGGAACAGGCTGCTTGTTTTTCCAACAGCCTTCAGTCTTACTGGGAAACCATTCAAAAATCCAATATTCCAAATTCGTTGATTGCCGTCCTCACTGTGCAGAACCGAACTATATCTCCTGATCTAACCCCTCTCGCCTGCGAGCTCGCTAATCTTGCGGCTCAGGTCCACCAGGCTTTGAGTCTGAGTTTGTACGGCTCTGCTCAGCCCTTCCACCTGGGTCAGCAGCCTCTGCAGATGGCGAACCGCCGTCCAGATTTTCTTAATTTGCCAGTAAAGCAGGTATCCACCGAGCCCAAACAGAGAAGATGCCGCTACCAAAAAGCCGAATATATATGCGTCTTCCACGTCTTCCACTCCAAGGGCTGAGAAGCACACAGGTCTCCACGAGCTCCAAGAGTCGATGACGTATCCAACCGGGTCTGTTCCACTCGGACACGCAGGCTCCCCTGTCCCGGATCTCATAGTGGAAAAAATTTGATCAATGATGGAGAATGCCCAGTTTGCCAGATCCATGTTTCAATCTTGTTCTTATTCGGACAGTGTGTAAAAGACGCTCTCACAGCAAGCAGCAAGCGGAGAGATGGGGAGGGCAGGGAGAGAGAGATAGTGCGACCGTCTCCGACAAGAGCAGGAAGAAGATAATGCAGGACAATGCTAGACCTCATGTGGCTGGAGTGTGTCAGCAGTTCCTGCAAGATGAAGGCATTGAAGCTATGGACTGGCCCCTCCATTCCCCAGACCTGAATCCAATTGAGCACATCTGGGACATCATGTCTTGCCCCATCCACCAACATCACGTTGCACCACAGACTGTCCAGGAGTTGGTGGATGCTTTATTCCAGGTCTGGGAGGAGATCCCTCAGGAGACCATCTCATCAGGACCTCATCAGGAGCATGCCCAGGCACTTTAGGGAGGTCATACAGGCACGTGGAGGCCACACACAATACTGAGCCTCATTTTGACTTGTTTTAAGGACATTACATCAAAGTTGGATCAGCCTGTAGTGCGTTTTTCCACTTTTGTGTGTGACTCCAAATCCAGGCCTCCATTGGTTAGTAAATGTGATTTCCATTGTTGATTTTTGTGTGATTTTGTTGTCAGCACATTCAACTTTGTACAGAACAAAGTATTCAATGAGAATATTTCATTCATTCAGATCTAGGATGTGTTATTTGAGTGTTCCCTTAATTTTTTTGAGTAGTGTATTCTTGGCTGAGTGCCAACCCTTGAAAAAAACCTTTTGTTCAGGATGCAGTATAAGTGGAGTAATATTTCCAGATCTTCTGGCAAGAACTTTTTTCAATTATTTCAAGGTCTATGTTTATGAGTGAGATTGGGTGGTAGCTGGATTGGAGTGAGAGTCTTTGCCTTGTTTAAGAAGCAGGCTCATGTTGGTGGAGTTTAGATTTGGAGCTATTTCATCATACTAACAGCAGTAAAATAAATCTCAGGATGAACTCTGGCTGCGCACCAAACTTGTGTTCATTGGGCAATAATGTGTGAACGTCTCTGAGCAGTTTGTAAATTGATGTTTTGGGTCAGTGCAGCTCAGTGATTCCTCTCTGATATCACAGTTTGTCTCATCTGCAGCAAACTAACTGCAGCTGACATGAACTGAATCATCTGAGCTGAACTGAGCTTCAGAGAAACACAACATCCTGATATTCACTGTGAAGCTTTGAGTGGAAAAAGACAGAAAAACAACATGTGGATCCTGGAATAATGGCAGCTTCCATCTTTAAAGGCCTGAAGAGGAAGAAGTTTACAAGGAATCATTGAGAACAGTTTCAAACATCAACCGATTGAATCCATGAATCTGAAAACGTGTTTGTGAGTGAAAGAGACAGACATGTACAGACTGAACTATCTGTTCAACAGTCAGAGTTTCTCTGACAGGAGGACACTCTTTACACTAAACTCAGCACAGAGACACTGAGGAAGACAGTGAGACTGTAAATCCAGGATAAAGAGGTTCAGTGAATGTGGTGTTGAAGGTGTGGAGGTGGATCAGAGTGTCAGAGGAGACTCTGTAGAAGGACAGAGTGCCAGCAGGACAGTCCACATATGCTGCTACTCTGTGAGAGACAGAGGAGGAGGAGGAGATTGATGTCTTCTGGTTATTGTGCCAAACAGAGTAACCATCATCATCAGAGCAGAACAGACTCCAGGACTTATTATTCTTTCCAAACACACAGTCAATACATTTTCCTTTCTTGCTGATTCTTCTGTAACTCACTGATATATAAACCTTTCCTCTCCACTCGACCTCCCAGTAACAGCGATAAGTTGGACTATCTCTACACAGCAGCTGAGGCCAGCCATCAAACCTGTCTGGATGATCAGGATATGACTGAACCTCCTTCACACACATCACCTTCCTGTTGTTGTCAGACAGTTTGAGGTTTGTGTTCACTGTGTTTGTGTCGATTGTGAGTTGACAGGAATCTGATGGAGAGAACAAACACAATCCAGCTGCAGTTATTGATCCATCATCTGTTCATTGATTGACACTTTGATGATGACTCCTGACATCAGAGATGTGAATGAGTGATGTGACAGTTTGAAGATGGTTGAATGTGTGCTGCTTTGTTTTCATCAATCACATTAAAAACACACTTACACTTCCTCAGACCTGGTCTCAACCATTGGACTCCAGCAGGCTCCACCCTGAAAGGAGGAGGGGGGTCAGAGCAGCCTAGTCTCTTTCAGCATGCACACATGGATGTTACATCGCTCTCAGACACACACTGTTAGACACTGATAAAGTAACACCCCAACATTTGGACTGATACACTTGAAGGAAATCTCTCTATAGTCCTGTCCTGTGGTGGTCGTGTTCCAGTAAGGCTGTTTCATGGGACCAAAATCATCATTTTGATTATATTATCATATTAATAATATGATTAAGAAGTTGATGGATATCTCCTGTAAAAAGATATTTTAAGCTCCATAACATAATATTTAAGTTAATAAATAATTGTGTTGAGTGATTAAGATTACAGTATCAAAATAATGTTTTGGATTTTCTTCTACTCAAACAGCCTTATGGGAACATGACAACCACAGAACTTGGGAGACATTGCCCCAGAGGCTATCAACCACATACTAGCAGGATGTACAGGGGTTGGACAATGAAACTGAAACACCTGGTTTTAGACCACAGTAATTTATTAGTATGGTGTAGGGCCTCCTTTTGCGGCCAATACAGCGTCAATTCATCTTGAGAATGACATATACAAGTCCTGCACAGCGGTCAGAGGGATTTTAAGCCATTCTTCTTGCAGGATAGTGGCCAGGTCATGACGTGATGCTGGTGGAGGAAAACGTTTCCTGACTTGGTCCTCCAAAACACCCCAAAGTGGCTCAATAATATTTAGATCTGGTGACTGTGCAGGCCATGGGAGATGTTCAACTTCACTTTCATGTTCATCAAACCAATCTTTCGCCAGTCTCGCTGTGTGTATTGGTGCATTGTCATCCTGATACACGCCTTCAGGATACAATGTTTAAACCACTGGATGCACGTGGTCCTCCAGAATGGTTTGGCAGTCCTTGGCAGTGACGCGCCCATCTAGCACAAGTATTGGGCCAAGGGAATGCCATGATATGGCAGCCCAAACCATCACTGATCCACCCCCATGCTTCACTCTGGGCATGCAACAGTCTGGGTGGTACGCTACTTTGGGGCTTCTCCACACCGTAACTCTCTCGGATGTGGGGAAAACAGTAAAGGTGGACTCATCAGAGAACAATACATGTTTCACATTGTCCACAGCCCAAGATTTCCGCTCCTTGCACCATTGAAACCGACGTTTGTCATTGGCACGAGTGACCAAAGGTTTGGCTATAGCAGCCCGGCCATGTATATTGACCCTGTGGAGCTCCCGATGGACAGTTTTGGTGGAAACAGGAGAGCTGAGGTGCGCATTTAATTCTCCATGATTTGGGCAGCCGTGGTTTTATGTTTTTTGGATACAATCCGGGTTAGCACCCGAACATCCCTTTCAGACAGCTTCCTCTTGCGTCCGCAGTTAATCCTGTTGGATGTGGTTCGTCCTTCTTGGTGGTATGCTGACATTACCCTGGATACCGTGGCTCTTGATACATCACAGAGACTTGCTGTCTTGGTCACAGATGCACCAGCAAGACGTGCACCAACAATTTGTCCTCTTTTGAACTCTGGTATGTCACCCATAATGTTGTGTGCATTGCAATATTTTGAGCAAAACTGTGCTCTTACCCTGCTAATTGGACCTTCACACTCTGCTCTTACTGGTGCAATGTGCAATTGATGAAGATTGGCCACCAGGCTGGTCCAATTTAGCCATGAAACCTCCCACACTAAAATGACAGGTGTTTCAGTCTCATTGTCCAACCCCTGTAAGATGCAAGCTGGGACTGAGTACACTGAGAGGCACAATCAAGTGGCTGTGACAGTGTACATGAACATCTGCCACATATGGACTATAAGTCCCCAAGTCCTGACAGGAGATACCACCAAAGATGGTTGAGAACAACAGAGCTAAGTCCCAGCAGGACTTTGAGTTCCAGGCAGGAAAGCAGCTGCTGGTTAACCATCCAGAAATAGTAATGGCTGAGAAGGAAAAGAAGACTACTGTTGTCATAGACGTGGCAATCCCAGTGGGCAACAATATCAGTAAAGAGGAACACAAAAAAATAGAAAAGTATCAGAGCTGAAAGAACAGCTGGAGCCGATGTGGAAAGTAAAGTATGAAATTTATCCAGTCGTAATAGAAGCATTAGGAGCTGTAACCCCAAAACTGGACGAGTGGCTCCAGCAGGTTCCCGGCACCACATCAGAGGTCTCTGTCCAGTAGAGTGCAGTCCTAGAAACAGCTAATGCCGCATTTCCATTAGTACCTACTCAGCATGGCTCGACTTGGCTCAGCATGTTTTGTAGGCATTTCCATTAGTACTTGGTACCAGGTACTTTTTAGTACCCACTCAGCCGGGACTCCAAGCGATCTGAGGCGATCCAAAAATGTAACGTCGAAGGACAGCATGCCACTTATTGCCCAGGGAGTGTCATCACTAGCTGAATCATGAGAGTGACTCCTTCACCAGAATCAACCGTGCCATTTTTAAAACCTGACAGCAAGAAAATGGAGACTCGTAAACCGCTGGGAGGCTTGGTTGAATTCCCAGATTGATGGTTTGTAGTGGTAGTTTTGCAACAACAGAGCCTTCTGAAACGTGCACACAGCAAATACTTAACAATGATGACCTTCATCCATTAAAACTTTGTACGGGGGACTTACACATGATGAAAACAGTATAGTGGCATTTGCTACCGTTAGCTTGCCTCTATCTTATCCATTGTTGTGTTGTGTTTTGAGTCACATACAAATTCCATCAAGAGACTACTGCCCATGTTGCTATATCGACTCCACCAACACTGAGATGGTACTCAATTGCAATGGAAACAAAATAAGACCAAGGCAAGTTGTGTCAAGGCCTCTGGTAGAAGACCCAAGTTTGAGGAACACACACACAGACACACACACACATACCACCTCCAGAGGGTCAAA
Organism: Archocentrus centrarchus; assembly: GCF_007364275.1. Taxonomy (NCBI): domain Eukaryota; kingdom Metazoa; phylum Chordata; class Actinopteri; order Cichliformes; family Cichlidae; genus Archocentrus; species Archocentrus centrarchus. The sequence goes on from NC_044347.1 coordinate 4,975,781, forward strand.
GGGACATATCCATCCATCCATCCATCATCTGGCAGATATCATCTGTAGCTGCAACAGACCCATCCATACCTGAGAGTTTCCAGTTTTAGGTGCTCCAGCAGCTTCACTCCTGCCTCTCCTGGATGGTTGTAGCTCAGGTCCAACTCTCTTACATGGGAGGGGTTGGAGCTAAAAGCTGAGACCAGAGACTTACAACCTTCTTCTGTGATCAGACAGCCTGACAGCCTGCAGACACCACATGATAGAAAGATCTGTGTCCAAAAAATACTTAAAATACATAAATACAAAAATACATAAATAACTAAATGACTGAATGTTTGTTAACCCACTTAACACTGACTTATGAATCATTCAAGCATGAAAATGGCATTTAACTCAAGGGATGAACCAGTGTTGTGTTAACACATAAACAATTTAACAGAGTACCAGTTTTAAATTGTACCTTCAGGGACTTTTTTACTAGCAGCATTTGTTAAAAAATGGTTAGGGTTGGTTGAGATTTAGTTATTAATTTGTAAAGCAGCACCTACAGACTGCTTTTAAGGTGGAATGTTTTCTTGTATCTTACCTTCATGCAAATGTTGACATTGTGAATCATAAAAGACTTAGCACCAGATTTACTAACACTGCACCAAAGCAAAACTCTGTTTTGGTGTTAAAAAGTTACTCTTACTAAAGAGGCACAGTGAGATTTGGTTCTAGAAGTGTTGCTTTATTTGGGGAGCATCAGACAGATAAAGAGGAGAATCCAGAAGAAAAATGGATATAAGGATCCTTGTTTTACAAGCGGTCAACCTAGTATTTTTGTCACAAGTGAGCCTTTTATTGAGGCTGATGTAGGGCTGAGCGATATGCACCAAAAGTAATATCTCAATATTTTTTAGCTAAATGGCGATATACAATATATATCTCGATATATTTTCTTCCCAAAAGGTATAAACAAAAAGGCCCTTCAGTCAAAGCTACGTGTCCCAAATGTCTCACAGACATTTTTATTAACATTCAGCTGTAGATGTACGTGAGAAATTGCTCAAAAATAAACTATTGGCATATTTAAATAGTAATGGTCCTCAAATGAATTTATGCTTTTTTTCCCTCTATAAGAAGACTCACAGCTGTGCTATTATAATGTAACTAGAAAAGATACAGAACAAAAACAGCAAAAGGCTGACTTATACTTTACAAAGCCAGTCTGGTGAAATCTACTTCATTGGAAAGTACTTCCTCCTGTGCGTACTCCTGTACATTCAGCACTGTGACAGACTGAATGAACAAAATTCCATCTGCAGGATTTTAGCATCTCAGTAAATCCACAGACATATGACGCTGACGTATCAGAGCAACGGGCCCAGCTGCTCAATGCAGCGTACACAAAACACTGCGACAGCGGAGGATTTCAGGTTTCCAAAACTCTCCGACCTCACCAAAAAAAGTAATTAAATTTGTCACTAGTCGCCAGCAGGGTCTGAAAAGCCACTAAATCTAGCAACTAAGTTGGGAACACTGCCATGTGGTTGCTTCCTGCATGACCAATGGGTGAAGTGGAGAGAGGCAGGGCAGTGCGAAGCTGTGCAGAGGCAAACTAAGCGAAAGGCGAACTGGTGGACCTATAAGTATAATTGGAACGCGACCTACACTATATCGATATAAACTATCTGATATCGCATATGAAAATATATCAATATTTTTTTTGAAACTGATATATCACCCAGCCTTAGGCTGAAGACATGAATGCAAAAGTGTACAAGGACAGAAAACTACAGAAAACACAAAATGGGACAACTAGGAAATGCTGGAACTAGGGAACACAGGACCGTAAACAGGAATGACAGAATGTAGACTGAGATGCATGCAGAGACTCTGACACTAGACAAAAGGAGACTGTGACAATAAATTCACAAGATGGGTGAGGAGAAAGCCGGAGTGAATGATTCACAGGTGACTGAAATCATGGGAGATGAGACAAGGAAGTAAATGTGGTGTCTGGTCGATCTTTGTGTTAAACTGTGTGTTAAACTGCATCTATGTATAGGTTTTCTCCTTTAGGATGATGGCCTTGAGTTCAGGGCTGCTTTGATCAGTAAATGGTATGAGAGAGTGTAACCTCTTGTTGCTCTCTCTAAAAAAGGAATGACCTCACATTCATGCAGGAAACAAGCTATACCTGGTTTTTCAGAAAATACTTTATGTAGTGTCTGTACTGCTATGCTAAAATTCTATGTATGCATATGTGTTCTCTTTCCTTAAAGTCTTTACTGGGTTGTGCAAGGCCATTTGAGAGGAAATGTGATGTAAACATCCCCCACACAAAAGAATGCATAGTATGTCCTTGTAGGATCTCTGGCTTGCCATATAAGGAATTGTCCATATGTTTAGCTGTAAGTTAGGAGCTTGGAGCTGTTTTCATAGCCATATATGGAAGTTAGGAATGTGGGGGGTTGCCAACACTATATAATCTCTGTTTCTCCGTTGTTTAGTGGAGTTAGGAAGATTGGGCCTCCTGTCCCCCGATGGCTTTACAAAGCATCGGTTCTGACATTGTCTTTTTTGTAAATAAACTCTATGTTATACATTAAGACTGTTGGCGAAGGATTTCTTCAACTACACCATCATGCTACCGAGAAACAACATTTTTGGTCACACAAACAACTACATAAACTAAAAGCAAAGCACAAGAGACTGACAAAGTAAAACAGGCACACCGAACATGGAGTCGGGAATGCAAACTTCACAACACATAGGAAGACAGAGACACTGAGGTAAGAGACACATGAATGAGCATAACACAAGAGGTAAGACACAACGGGGGGGGGGGAGCATATACTCAGGGGAAAACAGAGGAAAAAGTAAACGCTAAGGCCACTGGAAACTTAAGAACAAATCAAGTATACTTAACAAGAAACACTTGAAACTGTAAAAACCTTAAAATAAATCAAGAATGAACTAGTAAGAACCTTACACACTGAAGAAAATATGAAGAAAGTAAAAAACATTGAACAAACCTGAGATCACACAAAATAAATGAAATTAAAAGTCCAACAACTCAAAAACACTGGGTCACAGACCCAGGACCACGACATTCTCACAGTGAGCAGAGCGTTTTGCAGTGATTCATCTCTTTAGTCACATTTCTACATACAGATTGGTACACACTGAAAACAACTGTGAGTACCTGCTCACTATTTCTCACACAGACAGCAACTTTTATGGGGTTTCATTCTTCTTTTCTTCTCTCGTGTTTATATTGTGTTTGCTGTTCATTTTTTTGTCCCTATGCTTACTACTTATTCATTGGCTTATTTGCTGTTTTCTTGTGATAGTTCACTTTCTTCCCTGTCTCATTATCTTGATTGTCTTTGCCTGTGTCTTTTCCACTGCTGTGTCCACTTCTCCTCACTAGCCCTGTTTATTTATAATACTGTCTTCCCTCTGTTCCTTGGCAGAGAGTCAGTTAGTCATTCTTGTGTATTTCCAGTCTGTTAAGATTGAGAATTTTTTTTCCATCACCTGAAATTAATGTAGATTGCGATTTTACATCTGCCTTCCTAAGAGTGTGCATTTCTGTCCTAATCCTGCACTTAGGATCCATGTTCAGTAACAGCTCGAGACCTGATGGTGAATGAATGTTTTTTCTTATACACATCATGCTTATGGAGAGAATCTGTTATTGGCTGCATTGTATTGGCTGTGCGGTGAACAAAGCAGGACCCAAATGCAGGACTCTGGAAACAGGACTTAAGCTGAAAATGCTCAGCTGTTATTCTGTTCTGTTTTTGTTGCGTTTCCAAGTTTGCTTATGATGTGGTTTTTTTGTATGATTTTCTGTATTATTAGTTATAGTTATTTATATTAAATTCCTGGTTCCTGTTCTTGTCTTCCTCACATCTGTTTTAATGTCTGGTTTATTCTTGTGTCATTTTGTCGTCTCATGTGTTTTATTCCCAGTCTTGTGACAGGTCTGCGTCTCGGTCCCCGTGCTTACTTATTTCCTGTTTTACTTAGTCGTCTCTTGTGCTCTGTGTTAAGTTTACATCCTTGTCTCATTTTGTGATTATGTTCAGCTGTGCTCCCCACTTGTTGCCTGTTTTCTGATTGTCCTGCTGTAGTCTCTCAATCTTCCCCTTGTCTCTGGTCAGAGTCTCATCGTTGCAGTGTTTGTTCTCGTTTCCAGCGTTCCCTAGTCAATATTTCCCAGTTCAGGTTTACCTTAGTTTCTGTTCCTCTGACTTTGTGAGTTTTGTTATGCTAGCAACCAGAATAAAGGCTTCTTTTCTGTTAATCTCTGTCCGCCTGCCTCTGAGTACTGCAATTGGATCTTCACCTCCACACACTCAACACCTTCAGCTTCCATGCACCATGACATATTCAAATACCTAAACTATGACTGCCTGAGAATCTAATAAAGAAACAAAACAGAAATAACAGTAAAAAGGAACAAAACTACAGTAAACTAAGAATCAGTCCAGAACCAAAAGTGATGGGTCACAGACCCAAGATCTTCACAGAAACACATTTGCAAAAACTATGCTGTATTATTCTGTTAGTACTTAATTGTGACCTTGAACTATCTCACTGGGTCTAATTCATATACAAAGATGCAGGCAGTTCATTTCAATAATGATTTACGTAATCTACCAAGAGGAGTGCAGATTGAGTCAAAAATAAACAGCCATGAGTAATAGAACAATGTTCTTTCAATGATAATGCAGAACAGACTATGATGATGGTGAACTGTTTTATTAAACACTGATGGATGACTGTGTGTGGGGTCTCTGTTTTAAACCTGGAATCTCTGTGAGATGACCTGTATAATAAGCAGAAGAACACAAAGCGATGTTTACTGCCAGATCCTGACCCATCCATGTATCAGTAGTTACTGAACCCAAATAAAGGCTTTATACATTCATAACGAGGAGTTACAAGATGCAGCCCCAAGGACCATTTTTCCTATCCACCTCTGCCACCTCTGATAATACTCCATTCACAAATCATATCAGGCACAAAATAAATGATTTTTTTCAGTTGTTAAACATGAAGAAATTTGCAGTCATTGATGAGTCGCAACCCTGAGAACCTACTGCAGATACATGTGCAATAAGGCAAAAATACCTCTCAGTCACAAAACTGTGCCTCTTTAGTAAATCAAAAACCAAAAGATGGTTTGTACTGGTGTAGGCCCTAAATATACTGCATTTCCATGATTGTTTTTGCATGTTTTAATATGTTGTTTCACCTAGTTCCCATTTAATACAATGAAATAAAGAATGGCTCTAGACTTCTGCACAGTACTGTAAATGGAAATCCTCAAACATATTTGGACACTTCACAACACTCCTTGATACTGCATGTTTGATTTTAGGTGATCATCAGTTGAAAAACTTAAAGAATCCTGACCTCAATGTTTCCAGTTTCCAGTGTGTACTTTCCAGTCCTGAAGACAACTCTTTCACACCAGAGTCCTTCAGTTCATTGTTACTCAGGTCCAGCTCTCTCAGACTAGAACACTGCGAAGTGAGAACTGAGGAGACAATTACACAGCTTCTTTCTGAGAAGTTACAGCCACTCAGTCTGAGAAGACAATAATTGACAGGAAAACCATTAAATTAAATGTAAAACACAAAGATTAATAACGTACCTAATGCAATAATTATATGAATGAGCTTGTTAAAGTCAATTATGCTAACACATGCTAAGACAGTGTAAACAGCAGTATTTTTTAAATCAAGTTTTGTGTGGCATTCTAACACTTAGTTTATGCTTACTGTTGTCCCCTTGGCAAATGGTCTTGCAAATACTGGTGTGTACCATATTTGGTGTCTTTTCGCCTGCTGTGTACTGCTCAATTTTTGTAACCTGGGGGATGCACTGCCCAGCTAGTGGGGGCTGGATGAAAGCAATGGATGTATGATAGTGTCGGTCTTTACCGCCATTTCACTGTATGTCGGTACAGGAGTTAAGATATGTCCAGATCTTTAAAGGGAAATGCTGCAACAGTTTGAAAAGATGTCCCTTTCTGAAGAAAACTTCTGAAAAAATCTTGGAAATTTCTTTGCTTCCTGTTTCGACTTGTTTTATTTCTATACCTACATTGATGAAGAGTTTTTTTTTTCCTCAGTAGTGATATCTGATGTTCAGGGGAAGACTACATTTCTGTGATTAATATAAATATAAGGGAAATACCAATGTACATGCCAGCACACTGTGTTGAGGACATCTATGTAATTTTTTGTTTGTAAACAAAAGTTGACTGATTTTTTTCATGCAGTGTAGATGTCAAAAGGAGCTCACATCACAAACATCAAGCTCTTACATGAGCACTTCTAGGTTACAGTGTGAACCTGCCACTCCAGCCAACAGCAGCTCCAATCCTGAATCCCATAGATTATTGTTACTCAGGTCTAGAGCTCTCAGCTCACAGCCCTCTACTCTGAGAATGGTGGACAGAGCTTCACAGCTTCTCTCTGACAGGTTAGAGTTACTGAGCCTGAAGAGAGAAATGACACAAGTATGAGGGGTTTGTTTCCTTGAAAAAGATCATGAAAACTTTGTGATTGCTTACAGAGCTTTATTGGAGGCTTTGACCACTGGCAGCAGCCTCAGCAGAGCCTCCTCTGAAGCAGAGTATTTCTTCAGGTCAAACTTATCTAGATCTTCTTCTGATGACAGTAAGATGAAGATCAGAGCTGACCACTGAGCAGGAGACACTTGATCTGTGGAGAGACTTCCTGAACTCAGGGACTGTTGGATCTCCTCCACTAGAGAACGATCATTCAGTTCATTCAGACAGTGGAACAGGTTGATGCTTTTCTCTACAGAGAGATTCTCATTGAGCTTCTTCTTGATGTACTGGACTGTTTCCTGATTGGTCTGTGAGCTCCTTTCCTTCAGAGGAAGGAGGCATTGTAGGAGAGTATGGCTGGTATATAGCCTCTGTCTTGTTTGTGCCAGTAGGCCTTGTAATAGAGTTTGATTGGTCTTCAGTGAAAGACCCAGGAGGAAGCGGAGGAACAAGTCCAGGTGTCCATTTGGACTCTGTAAGGCCTTGTTCACAGCACTCTGGTAGAAGTGTTGCTCTGTCTGCGAGGTTGATTGTTGTTCTTCCAGCAGATTGACTCCAGAGTTGATGAAGGTCAGATGGACATGAAGAGCAGCCAGAAACTCCTGAACACTCAGATGGATGAAGCAGAACACCTTGTCCTGGTACAGCCCTCTCTCCTCTTTAAAGATCTGTGTGAACACTCCTGAGTACACTGAGGCTGCTCTGATATCGATGCCACACTCTGTCAGGTCTGATTCATAGAAGATCAGGTTTCCTTTCTGCAGCTGATCAAAAGCCAGTTTTCCCAGAGACTCAATCATCTTCCTGCTCTCTGGACTCCAGTGTGGATCTGTCTCAGTTCCTCCATCATACTTGACCTTCTTCACTTTGGCCTGAACCACCAGGAAGTGGATGTACATCTCAGTCAGAGTCTTGGGCAGCTCTCCTCTCTCTCTGGTTTTCAGCACATCCTCCAGAACTGTAGCAGTGATCCAGCAGAAGACTGGGATGTGGCACATGATGTGGAGGCTTCGTGATGTCTTGATGTGGGAGATGATCCTGCTGGCCTGCTCCTCATCTCTGAATCTCTTCCTGAAGTACTCCTCCTTCTGTGGGTCAGTGAACCCTCTGACCTCTGTCACCACGTCAACACACTCAGAGGGAATCTGATTGGCTGCTGCAGGTCGTGTGGTTATCCAGAGGTGAGCAGAGGGAAGCAGGTTCCCCCTGATGAGGTTTGTCAGCAGCACATCCACTGAGGTGGACTCTGTAACATCAGTCAGGATCTCAGTGTTGTGGAAGTCCAGAGGAAGTCGACACTCATCCAGACCATCAAAGATGAACACAACCTGGAAGTCTTCAAAGCTGCAGATTCCTGCTTCTTTGGTTTCAGTAAAGAAGTGATGAACAAGTTCCACCAAGCTGAACTTTTTCTCTTTCAGCACATTCAGCTCTCTGAAAGTGAATGGAAACATGAACTGGATGTCCTGGTTGGCTTTGTCTTCAGCCCAGTCCAGAGTGAACTTCTGTGTTAAGACTGTTTTCCCAATGCCAGCCACTCCCTTTGTCAGCACTGTTCTGATTGGTTCATCTCTTCCAGGTGAGCCTTTAAAGATGTCTTCTTGTCTGATTGTTGTTTCTGGTCTGTCTGGTTTCCTGGATGCTGTTTCAATCTGTCTGACCTCATGTTCCTCATTGACCTCTGCAGTCCCTCCCTCTGTGATGTAAAGCTCTGTGTAGATCTGGTTCAGAAGGGTTGGGTTTCCTGCTTTAGCGATGCCCTCAAACACACACTGGAACTTCTTCTTCAGAGCAGATTTGAGTTTATAAACAACTCCTGCAAGTGTTCCTGAAAGAACACACAGTAAATTAGCTCAATGAAATCATTATTGAATTAGTAATAAATAAGGACATATTTTAATTATCATTAGCACCACACAGGAACTTCTTTATGTTAAGTTTGTGTTGTCATGTGATAGGAAGACAAAAGAAAAGAAACAAAAAAAGTCTTCTTGCTTTTCTATAACCTGTTTCAAAAATATCTATATCTAAATTAACTTACATCATGTTGTTCTACCCCTAGTTTAACTCTTTAGAGAATTCTTCTTACTGCTTTGTAGATGGTCAGCCAGCTTCTCCTGATTCCCTCTCCTCAGGAAGTGCAGTGTGATATTCATAACTGCCTCTCTACTTCTTCTTTCTTCACCCTTCAAAATCTCACAATCCTTCCACTGCCTCACTAAGGATTCTGCATAATTTGGATCCAGAACCTTCTGGATCTCCTTCAGCTCATTCTTCACAAAATTGATGATGTAGTTTTCCAGCAGCTGGAGCAGAATACCACATGAAAAATCTAATCAGACTAAAATCAGGAAGCCAAACATCAATTCCATGTTGGACACATTGACAAGTCACTGGTCTACAAACTGATGCAAGACAGTGACTGAATGGAATAGATATAAAAGTGTTGTACATGTACAGACCTTAAATATAGTGTGGAGCTGTGTTTTATAGTTTTGGGGAAACTGACCACTGGGAACATCTGAGTTCTTGTAGTCTACTCTGTGGAGGAATGAGAAAGAATTATCTCATATTATGTGAGAGACAAACACAGAGACAAATTTGAAAAAAATTGAATAAAGATAAACTCATGATATAGAAAACTGAAGGACTGGGTGTAGGACTAAAACAATCAGAGAAAAAGAAGTAGAGTCCACACACCAGGAGTAACTCCTAAACAACTTTAGTTAGGATCACCTCACATGATGGATCAGGCATAATGGCCCTTCATCAGACCTAGAGAGCACTACAAGACACACACCCTACATATAAACATCTGATCATGATAATGTGATCAAATATAACAACAAACAAAACAAGAAATACATAAACAAATGTTCATGTATTTATAAATATACAAGATGCGATACATCATTAGTGAACGTGATCAAGTGAAAAATTGCATGCTTCCAGTACCTCAGGAACCAACAGAGCTGCTGATTCAGCATCAGTTAGTGTGGATGCAACTCATCTCCAGATATTCAGCAACTTTAAAAGCAGCTTTATATTACATTAATTCAAACAGAAGGGTGCAGAAAACAAGATCCAAAAGGCACAGTTGAAACAAGAAAAATGTGAAACATAAGCTCCAAAATAATCAATACCAATAGAAGTGTCATAATCCTGGGCCGTGTGCCCACCATTTTGTGTTTAGTTCTTTTGATTTTGTTTTAAATAAGTTCTGTTATGTTCTCTGTTTTTGGTTTGGATTATTTATCTTAGTTTCCGGTCTTGTTATTAGTCATTGCTTATGTTTGGTTTCCTAGTTCCCGTTGTTCCTGTCTCCCCTGCGTCTCTGTCCTAGTGTCTGCTTTGTTCATTTGTCATGTCCCTGCATTCTCGTCACTGTTACCATCATTGTTAGTTTCCTGCTGTGTGTTGCTGGTTCAAGATTTATGTTTATTCTTTTGTTCATGTCAAGTTAGGTCATGCTAAGTCCAGTTTAGTGAGCTGATGTTTGAGCCGCTGGCTCTCGTCCAGCCCTTCTTATGTTCGACTCCTGTAAATAAAGCCTAAGTTAAAATTCAGTCTTTCACCTCGGGTGTTGCTGCATTGGGGTCCTCAGCCTGCCTGCCACAGCAGTACCGTATTTTCCAGAGTATAAGTCGCACTTTTTTTCATAGTTTGGCTGGGGGTGCGACCTGTACTCCGGAGCGACTTATATGTGAAATTTATAACACATGAACCAAAATACTCCAGCCACTTGACATCTCCGTGAACCGGAGCTTTAAGGCAGTCTTGCGTAACTTGTGGGCGCAGTGGATGATGGATGGAGAGCACAGCTTAACGGCAACTGGGAGAGTGCGCCACCCAACTTTCCTGGAAGTCATTGGATGGATCAAGAAAACATGGGCTTCAGTGACAACCAAACCATCCTGTTGGGATTCAGAAAGGCTGGAATAATTGGAACTGCAGCTGATGACAGAAGAGGAAGCGGCGCTTTGTCTACCTATGGAGTGTACGGAGTTGTTTAGAAGTGACACCGAGGATGAAGAATTCAATGGATTGATGGTTTGGTTAACTTGTTAGTATGTTCTTTATGCTATGGTTATCTGAATAACTTAATGTTACGTTAACATACCGAACACGTACTCTGTTCGTTGTACGTCATGTAGCTGAATTACGTTAGCATAACGTAGGCGTAACCGTCTTAGCCCTGTTCTTTAATCCATTATTATTTTAAATTGCCTTTTAAGATGGAATTTCTGCTCTGGGTCTCGGATTCTATCAAATAACCCCCCCCCCAAAAAAGTGCGACTTATAGTCCAGTGCGACTTATATATGTTTTTTTCTTCTTTATTATGCATTTTTTGGCTGGTGCGACCTATACTCCGGAGCGACGTATAGTCCGAAAAATACGGTACATGACGAAGAAGGATAAAACCAAGAGAATCAAAATTAAAAGTAAGACTTTTGAAAGGCTTTAGACATAAAATTAAAAGCAAAACAAGATGAAAAACAATGAGTCCATAAGAACAAGAGTGAGTCTACTGTATTAATGTGTCTTCAGAAGTGACGTTTAAGCAAGTCACTTACTGTGAAATTGCTTATCTCCCGAAGGAGGACTGTCAAAATTTGAGGGGTTCTGATTTTAAAGGTCCCTTTTAGATTTGAGGCTGGAAAATGGCTTATGAGAACCAACTCTTTATCCTCTCGAGGTACTTGAGGGTGCTTGAGAGGAATTTGCTTATCCAGTCCACATGTGTTTAGTTAAATTGGAGAAGACATTTAACTACATTTCCCGGGGGGGTCCTCTGAGAGGTGCTTCAGGAGTACAGGCTATTTGGTTATACAAGTGTCAGTAAGAGCTTTGTCCCCATAGCTGGCAATAAGTAAGACCCTTTCCCAGTTGGTGTTGGACTTCACCGGGACTGCTCTTTGCCTGCTGATTATCACCAATTTTCAAAGCACAGAAAGAGTTCGCCTGTATGCGTCTCCATAATGACTCATCACATAAACAGACCATTTTTAAACTAACACATTATCCACATCAAAGCTCTCATGTCTGAATTATGAGGACCTTCTGGAAATAAAACTGGTTTTCTGACTCTATGGTAAGATTGTTGAGTTCCTATTAACTAGAAAATATACTTACTGCCAGGAAAATGTATGTATTTTTTTCAGCATCTATTTGTATGTTCCAAGTTAATGTTCCAACATGTATGGGAGGAAAGTGGAAGCCTAGAGGGAGAAGAAGAGTGTTTATGACCGGGAGAAAGAGAGAGCAGATTTCTCCCATATTGGCTTCTCTTCATTGGCTCCCTGTTAAATCTAGAATAGAATTTAAAATTCTTCTCCTCACATACAAGGTCTTGAATAATCAGGCACCATCTTATCTCAAAGACCTCATAGTACCATATCACCCCAACAGAGCACTTCGCTCTCAGACTGCTGGCTTACTTGTGGTTCCTAGGATACTTAAGAGTAGAATGGGAGGCAGAGCCTTCAGCTTTCAGGCCCCTCTTCTGTGGAACCAGCTCCCAGCTTGGATTCAGGAGACAGACACCCTCTCTATTTTTAAGATTAGGCTTAAAACTTTCCTTTATGATAAAGCTTATAGTTAGGGCTGGATCAGGTGACCCTGAACCCTCCCTTAGTTAAGCTGCTATAGGCCTAGTCTGCTGGGGGGTTCACATAATGCACTGAGTTTTCTTTTCATTCACCTCTTTTTACTCTGTTTCTACCCCACTCTGCATTTAATCATTAATTATTAATAATCTCTGGCTCTCTTCCACAGCATGTCTTTTGTCCTGTCTCTCTCCCCTCACAGCAGATGACCCCCCCTCCCTGAGCCTGGTTCTGCTGGAGGTTTCTTCCTGTTAAAGGGAGTTTTTCCTTCCCACTGTCACCAAGTGCTGCTCATAGGGGGTCGTTTTGACTGTTGGTTTTTTTTTTCATGTAATTAATGTAGGATCCTTACAATTAAAGTGCCTTGAGGAGACTGTTTGTTGTGATCTGCCACTATATAATTAATATGTAATTGAAAATTAAATTCAGCTCTGACATGAAGAGTCATAAAAATCTCGTATGGGGTTAGGTTAACTGTCATTATCAACTGGCCAAAGGTGTGTATATGAGTGTGAAGGATGGTCTGTCTCTCTGTTAGCCTTACAATTAGGGCTGCAACAATTCCTCGAGTAACTCAAATAATTTGATCATAAAATCCTTCCATGCTTTGTTCAAACTCTGCAGCGGTCCAGTGTCTCCCTGTAAGTGGAGCGTTTCACCTGCATCACAGTTCTCCGTTGCTGTCTTCTTCTTTTTTGTGGGTTTAATAGTGGTTGACAAACCAGATTACAGCTGTATTACTGCCACCTACCTGACTGGAGTGCAGATCAGGAGCAGTGATGTCAGTAGCGCGTTACTTAGTTATGCGGGGTGGGACCAAGATGGCGGCTTGAGCAGATGCTCCTTTTCAACCTGTTGCGCCAAACTTGCTAGATTCACTAAACGCTACACATTTATTAATGTTGCTCTTATCAGAAACCCAACCATATTTGACGGCACAACTGTTTTCTCGAGACAGGAAAAGATTCTCTAAGGAGAGCAAAAACCCGCCTGCTACCTCCAGAAACAGCCTGACTTCTGCAGGACACGACTACTCCATGATGGCTGATGCTGCAGACCTGACATTCCCGAACAAAGAAGACTTCCCTCCGCTAACTGTCTTGCCAGAAGGGACCCCTTATAAAGAACCAGCCCACAAAAAAGCCCTCATTGTACAAGGTGAGGAGAAAAGCAGCAACAGTTCCGACATAATTAAAACTCTGTCCAAGCTAATCAAATCCCGTTTTGACACCGTAGAAAAGATGGTCAGCGACAACGCGCTAAAAATCAAGGGGCTCAAAAATCTATTGACTTTGCATTTGAGGAAGTTAAAGATATGAAGAAAAGGGTCGACACAATTGAAAATAAGGCAACAAAAGATGGGGCTACCCTCCTTGAGTTAGAGAAAAGGATCATTGATGCAGAGCGGTACTCCAGACATTGGAAGATGAAGCTTTATGGAGTAGCAGAGACTGTCTCCAAAGAAGATGTGAAGAAAGAAACCATCAGGATCTGCAAGCCATTTTTCCAGAAGGGAAACAACAGCTACCTGATGTGATTGATACTGTTCACCGCTTAGGGAAAATGAAAGAGACTCAAAACTATCAAAGCCACAAATTAATTACTTGCTTTTTGTCTCAACAGTTAGGCTACTTCACCTTACCTTACATCACAATATTCTTGATCTTTGAAATGAATGCCAGCTTCCTTTGAATCATTGCTCTTGAAGGACAAACAGCTGCATTCATGTTCAGATTCTGTTGCTGGAATATCTGGTCTCTGATGGATTCTGATAGAAGATCAAAAATTGTTATATAACCTTAAAATACATATTTTATACAATTAATACATAACAACTCACATTTTACCAAAGGACCATTTTTGTTTGAAATCACGAGGAACGTCTTTTGACCGGTCGCTCTTTATGGACACACAGCTGGGTTCAGGTTCAGGTTCAGGTTGGTTCCTGTGAATAATGATGCAGCAGTGATGTGAGTGCTGAGCTGTGACATGGAGAAGAGTCATGGACAGTTAGAGATGGTCATCTCACCTCTGAGCTTTGGTCTGGCTCTCATGTTCCCCACACAGAGTGGTTTTAGAGGGAGGGACTCCCTCCTCTCTGTCCTCACACTGATCCATGCTGCTGAATTCAGCTCACACACACTTTCTACCTTCACCTGCAGAGGAAACACACATCATTCATGGTCACATCAACTGAAATCCTCCTTTCATCATGTGTGCTGTCCAAATATCATCTGCTTCATCTCAGACTATGGTGTAAGACACAGGAAGCTGGCATCAGCTGCTGTATTCATTGTCAGGACTGGTGCTCATGTAGCACTTTCAACTCGCTAAGACCTCAGGTTTTTACTGCTAGTTGTAGAATATTGACTGCAATGTGCACACAGTAATATTGACCCTTCACAGATGCCGTTGTTCTGGTTTCTGTGCATGCACACTGGGAGTTACATTGTTGTTTATGTTCTGCTCATTTTTTCCACTGGCTACTGCTATGTATACTTGTGACTAGCAGTCATCATTAAAAAAAACAAGTCAACAGATCTGTAATGAGACCCTTTGTTGCCACAACCCATAACACTGGTCACATTCACCCATTCATACAGAAATTTATTCAATCCCACTTTTTTATTGTCCTAATTAGTGTACACACTCACACCCAGTGGATGCAGCCTGGGCAAATTGGGGGGTTTAATATCTTGCCCAAGGATACTTTTTTTTTTTTTTTGCATTTTTGGCCACAGCAGCTTTTCTCAGCAGTGGAGAGAGACAGGAAATGGGGGGGAAATTACAGGGGAAGACACATGGGCAAAGTGGCAACGGGCTGGGACTCGAACCCGCACCGCCTGCACCGCAACGCCAGCCCAAGGATACTTTTACATGCCGATAGTGGAGGAGCCAGGGATGAAACCATCAATCTTCTTATTAGTAGACCTGAGCTGCTCCATATTTTCACTATCAGTCTACCAGATGGATTTGGTACGACTTAAAAGACCATGGGACCTATGACTAAAACATAACAGGAAGTCAACCATTTTGATCTTATTAAGCCATTTTGACAATTTTCTGGTGTCCTTTTCGAAGTCCTCCAAGGGTTTTAATGGGATCAACTTCATATTTGGTCAGTCTTGACTACACTCCTGGGTGAATCAAAATTGCTAACCTTCTGAGTTTTCATTGAAGAGATTGACCCCAGACCTCGATGCTTCAGTGTAAAAATTGTTTCATTTAATGGTGCATCCTGGTGGCATGGCGATTCATTGTGAAACAGGATGTGGTTGTTGAGGTGCTTGGAAAGCTTAAAGTCCTGAAATTTAGCACAAGCCTTCGGCATGATGAAGGCTTTCAGATTTTCTGGCTCTGATCATTGACTATGGCAAAATGAGAATCATCCTCCTATGAGCCTGAAATTTTAATTGGCAGTTCCATGCATGTTATACAGCCACTTGGACTGTAATTAGTGGGTATAGAAGGCATTCAGTAGCTAAAATGACACAACACCCGATTAGCATCTCGGGTTTAAAACATCCATGTCATCATGTGACACTCCTCACCTAGAGCATGTAGGTAGAGCATGTAGGTGAGGAGTGTCACATGATGACACTTTCTTTCATTCACTAACCAAAGCTCATGACAATAGGTAATGGTAAATGGACTGGTTCTTATGTAGCATTTTTCTGCTCTACTTTGAGAACTCAAAGCACTTCATACAACCAGCCTCATTCATCCATTCATAAAAGAACTTCTTTGTTAGATAAAAAGCTAAGTGCTTTCTAACATTCATACTCTGACGGTTACATTGGAGAGCAACTTGGGGTTTAGTATTTTGCCCAAGGATACTTTGGCATGCCAGTGATTTAACCACAAATCTTCTGATGTGTAGGTCACCTGCTTTACCTCCTGAGCTACCCGTGAGCGTGTAGTCATAGATTGACCAGTAAATCGACAGCTTCACTTTTATGTGCAGCTCTGCCTTTACCATGTCAAACCAGTCCAGCTTCTGCATCACTGCAGCCACAGCCCGAATCCATCTGTCAATCCCCCACTCCCTTCTCTCCTCACTCATAAACAAGCCCCAAAGATGCTTACACTTCTCCACTTGGGGCAGGAGGGAGCACTCCACCCTTTTCCAGCTGAGGACCATGGCCTCAGACACAGAGGTGCTAACTGTCATACCTGCCACTTTACACTTGGCTATGAACTGCTCCAGTGCAAGGGGGAGGCCACCACCCAGTGAAGCCAACAGCACCACATCATCTGCAAAAAGCAGAGATGGGATTCTGAGGCCACCAAGGTTAAAGCCTTTCACCACTTCGCTACACCTAGAAATTCTGTCCATAAAAAGTTGAACAGACCTGGTGACAAAAGGCAGCCCTAGTGGAGTTCAATATCTATGTGAAACAAGTCCAACTTATTGCTGGTAATATGGACCAAGCTCTTGCTGCAGTTGTACAGGGACTGAATGGCTTTTAACATCACTCAGCACCCTCCACAGGATACCCCGAGGAATGCAGTCTTCTCCGGGTACAAAGAACATGTAAACTCCCACACACACACACACAAACATCCCTGAGATGGTAAAGAGCTGGTCCTGCGTTCCACGACCAGGATAAAAACTGCATTGTTCCTCTTGAATCTGAGCGTTGACTAATGGCCAAATTCTCCTTTCCAGCACCCTGCCATAGAACTTCCCAGGAGGCTGAGGAGTGTGATCCCCAATATTTGGAACACATCCTCCGGTTCCCCTTCTTGAAGATGGGGACCACTATCCCAGTCTGCCAATCCAGCGGCACCGCCCCAGATCTCCATTTGATGTTGCAGAGACATGTCAGCCAAGACAGCCCTACAACATCCAGAGCCTTCAGGAACTCAGGGTGAATCTTATTCATCCCAGGGGCCCTGCCACCAAGGAGTTTAATTACCTCAGTGACCTCACCCCCAGTGATGGACGAGTCGTCCCCCTTATGCCCAGACTCTGCTTCCTCTATAGAAGGCACATTAGTGGGATTAGGGAGGTCAGGTCAGGTCAGGCAGGCCACACCTCCTGCTTCCTGTGGGTGGTTGGACTACTGGAGGGCCCTATGCTGCCTATTGTCCAAATATCAACTTCTTCTGTTCAGATTCATTTCAGTGTCAGCTGGATGAAGTTGGACAGCACTGAGGCAGAGGAAGCTGCCATCAGGTGCTCTATATCTGCTATCAGTGCACTAAATGGAGTCGTGACACACACGATGCATTCATGAAACACATCATTGGATTTCAGTTTGACTGAAAGGTTCATTTTGTACATTATCGTAAATTGTATCACATTTCCTTGAAATATGAAAATAATTTTGAGGCTACATCAATCACCCATATTAGTCAATTATTGTTGAAGTATGTGCTGTTTACAATTACCTGCTTGATTTATGGTTTTGCTTTTTACTCATTAAATTGATGGAATTTGCACTAATCAGTTGCTTTACATCTTTCTGTGTGTTTCATTAAATAAATGCTTGTTTTTTCTTTTAGCTGAGTATGTTGGAAGGGAAGTTATCAGTGAAAAGTGTCCTTTTTCAGCAGTGATGATCGTTTCACTTCCTTAGATTGCCGCTGTTACTCTGTGGTTTTTGTCCTTTGGAGTTGAGTTGAGGAGAAAACAGAAAATGTCATAAACTGTTGCTATGTGCACAAATGTCACACATGACTGGGATGATGTGTAATATAAAACTCACTGATAAAGAGAAATCAGAGTTCGGCTCACTTAAGGTCTACAGTAAATCATTTATATTTCTTTCAAAAATATTCAGTAGAATAGAAACACCCAGACAGTCCCAGAAACACTGATGCCTGTGACCTTGTTAGTTAAACACTGCACCATAGAAATAACTTTATGTATAATCACCAAACAACAGAGAAGACAATTACATTTTTGATCAATGAAATACAGAATAAATAAACTTAAATAAATCAAACACAATCAAACTCAAACTAAATGGATCACATGTAACTAACAATGTATCTGTGAAATAAGAGCTGAATACTGTGTCCAAAGATTACAGATGAGAAACAGAAGTTCCTGAAGACAAACTGTTCAAGGAGGAAACAAAGCAAACAGAGCAGAAGAAGAAGAAGCTCCACTCCACACCTGGGATGACAAAAGGCTGATTTTCAAATAAGAGGACTTTGTTCTTGCATTAATTGAAGCTGACATGGATGTTTGTGACTGTTTAACTTGGTGTTATTGTCATAGTTGAAGTAACAAATGTACATAATCTGATTGTGCTCTGAACAAAATAAGAAGAACCACCTTCCACTGGTTGGCAATTTCCCAATACCAGCAAAGGCATTTCTCATATTATCCTCGAACTCAGGAGAAACTCTGGCAATCCACTGTTGGAGTCTGTCTTGTGAACTCTAAAGTAGTTTTTGTTTACATAGCACTTTCCTCCCAAATAAACTTAGACATTAAACAGTTTGATGAAGTACAGTAACAGAGGTGCAGTCTGGGTCTTTTTAAACAAACTTGTGAACACTGAACAGTGAAGGCCTGCGGGATGATGCTCATCAAGGTCAGATTACGAGTAAAATCTTCCTGTGAAATGACTGAAATTAAAATAAACTACTGCTTCCATGATAATGTGTCTAGTAATAGAAGACTGCATTACCACAACAGAAGTAGGCCTGATGCTTTTAAAAACTAGTATCACAACCTCAAAGAAATGTTTTCAGCAAATCTCTGAATCCAAACAGCAGCATCACTGTGACAGCTGTCAGGGAGCTGCCTGCAACACACCAGCGAGCAGAGCCAAAGCAAACTACAAACACACAGACAGCCCCACAGATACAGTCATCAGGCAGAACAGCAAAAAAGAAAAGTGAACATTATATACACACTAGAAAATTAGCATTTAATACAGCAAAACGTAGAAGACAGAAGCTGATGGTCCACAGACCAGCATGTCTACCTACTGCCATTTTCAGCACTTTAAGTTACAGAGCTGATCAAATTTATAAAGAAGTTTCAAAATAAAGGACACAGTCCCTCTAACATCTTGATGAAAATAGGAATTCAAAATCAAATCTACTGCTGCTCTCTTTCTCAGATTCTGCTCACACTCACAGATGATCTGTTGGTCGGGCTCCTCAGTCCTGTCCTCCCAGTTCCAGCTTTGAGTTTGTTAACATGAACTTTGGAGCTGCAGATTTCTGCTGGAACAAAGCTGCACACAGCTGATAGGGAAACACCCTGTTTCCACTAACGTCACACAATTTCAAACTCATCTGAGACACAACATCCAAAAAAAGAAGAATTGAAACTTAAGAAGAAGGAAACAGCCAGAAGATTTTCTGGAGAAACTCTGAATCAGCAAAATCAGGAACTTTAGAGGGTTTATAGAAACCAACATCACTGTCCTGTTATTGAACGCAGCCTTCACTGTATTGTGACACTTTGAATCCAACCTGGTTTCACTACGTATTAAAGTTAAGACTGCAGTTTAGTTTGAGCTGCTTTTACCTGAGCTGTGACCTTAATCAGATCAGAACAGTTAACAGCAGAGCTCTTCAACTCGAGGGCCGGTGTCCTGCAGGTTTTAGATGTGTCTCTGCTTCAACACACCTGAGTTAAATATAGAAGTCATTAGCAGGACTCTGGAGAACTTGACTGCATACTGAGGAGGTCATTCAGACATTTGAATCAGGTGTGTTGGTTCAGGGACACATCTAAAACCTGCAGGACACTGGACCTCCAGGCCTGGAGTTGAAGAGCCCTGGTTTACAGTGTTGAGGAGCAGGAAGCCTCTTTTGATGTATCATTAAAAAAAATCATTGTCTCTTTGATATTTTTACACTTCATCTGTTGAATTATTGTCTGCACTTTGCCTTCTTACAAATCTCCGTCATTATTTCATGTGTTTTTGTGTCTGTGATCTTGTTTTGTTTTTTCACTCGCAGTTCTTCTTTGTGGCCATTTGAAGGCAGTAAATTCTCATCAGTCGTATCTGCTGATATCAGTTTAATAATCTCTGTGTTCACATATAGACCATCATTATGATAAACAATTAGTGAATACTCCTTATACAAGTTATATAGTTTCAGTTTAATACTAGATTCTCTGTTGAAGGAATACATTGTTTATATACAACCTGTTGAGCTGCATCTTACTAACACCACATAAGGAAAACATGCAGTAAAGTTACAGCAGTACAAAAGTTGCATAATCACAGGAATTTACCTGCATTCAGGTGCTGATGAAAAAAAAGGTTTTATGTTTGATCTTAATCTGCTGATGAATCTGTTTCACCTGCTGGAATCATGACTGATCAGGACAGATTAGAAAACTGATCATTGTTTGTAGGCTGTTTATCATTGAGAATATTCAATCAGCTAAATTACATTGATCCAAAGTGATTTCTACATCTTCTTTATGAGGCTGTGGGACTTTGTCAGACTTCAATTCTCTGATGTCTCTGAGCTTTAATGTGCAGCAGTCACAGTAGAAACAAACAGCAGCATTGAAAAATAAACATTCGCTTATGAATTGACAACAATTTTCTGCAACATTACTCACTTGACTTGTTTACATGACAAACTCTGGCTGCTCACCAAACTTGTGTTCATTGGACAATAATGTGTGAACGTCTCTGAGCAGTTTGTAAATTGATGTTTTGGGTCAGTGCAGCTCAGTGATTCCTCTCTGATATCACAGTTTGTCTCATCTGCAGCAAACTAACTGCAGCTGACATGAACTGAATCATCTGAGCTGAACTGAGCTTCAGAGAAACACAACATCCTGATATTCACTGTGAAGCTTTGAGTGGAAAAAGACAGAAAAACAACATGTGGATCCTGGAATAATGGCAGCTTCCATCTTTAAAGGACTGAAGAGGAAGAAGTTTACAAGGAATCATTGAGAACAGTTTCAAACATCAACTGATTGAATCCATGAATCTGAAAATGTGTTTGTGAGTGAAAGAGACAGACATGTACAGACTGAACTATCTGTTCAACAGTCAGAGTTTCTCTGACAGGAGGACACTCTTTACACTCAACTCAGCACAGACTCACTGAGGCTCTATCCCAGATTCCAAACCCAGGATAAAGAGGTTCAGTGAATGTGGTGTTGAAGGTGTGGAGGTGGATCAGAGTGTCAGAGGAGACTCTGTAGAAGGACAGAGTGCCAGCAGGACAGTCCACATACACTGCTACTCTGTGAGAGACAGAGGAGGAGGAGGAGGACGAGGAGGAGATGGGTGTTTTCTTGTTATTGTAAGACACACAGTAAGGATCAGTTTTAGAGAACCACAAACTCCAGGAATGATCATTCCATCCAAATGCACCAGCATTACTTCTTCCTTTCCTTTTTATTTTGCTGTAACTAACTGAAAGATCAGACCATCCTCTCCACTCGACCTCCCAGTAGCAGCGACCAGTCAGAGGATCTCTGCACAGAACCTGAGGCCGTTCAAATCTGTGTCGATTATCAGGATATGACTGAAATGGTCGTCCACGTGTCACCTTCCTGTTGTTGTCAGACAGTTTGAGTTCTCTGCTTATTGTGTTTGTGTCAATTGTGAGTTGACAGGAATCTGATGGAGAGAACAAACACAATCCAGCTGCAGTTATTGATCCATCATCTGTTCATTGATTGACACTTTGATGATGACTCCTGACATCAGAGATGTGAATGAGTGATGTGACAGTTTGAAGATGGTTGAATGTGTGCTGCTTTGTTTTCATCAATCACATTAAAAACACACTTACACTTCCTCAGACCTGGGATCAGCCATCGGACTCCAGCAGGCTCCACCCTGAAAGGAGGAGGGGGGTCAGAGCAGCACAGTCTCTTTCAGCATGCACACATGGACGTTACATCGCTCTCAGACACACACTGTTAGACTCTGATAAAGGAACAGTCCAACATTTGGACCAATCCAAATCTAGAACATTGAAATCTGGTTTAGTCACTCAAATACTTTTTAGGTATTTCATTAATCTGTTTATGTTGGCCATTGCCCGGTTCATTCCCTGTCACTTTGGTGAAACAGTAAATATATATTTTCTCTTATTTTTGGTCCTTTGTACCTATTTACATGTATGTATTTGTTGATTATTTACACAGCTATGTTGCTGTGTAAATACTTGCCAACTGTCAACTTCTTCCTCTGCACAGTTTCTGTGGTTGCAGCAGCTCTGTACCTGAGAGTTTTGAGACTCCAGTGTGGATTCGCCACTCCAGAAGATAAAAGCTTCACTGCTGAGTCTCCTGGATGATTGTAGCTCAAATCCAACTCTCTCAGGTGGAACGGGTTGGAGCTTAGAGCTGAAGCCAGAGAACTACAACCTTCTTCTGTGATCAGACAACCTGAAAGCCTGCAGACACAAAATAACTCACATGTCTGAAAGACCTTTTGTCTGCTGTGAATAAGACTATTTCCAACATACAGTTACTGAATCAGAGTTGGTGAGTTAGAAGTTAGCATGTTGGTGTGATCTAGATGTTCAACATCTTGTTTTGAGCAAAATTATACAACCATTTAATGAAGCTGATATGCTTCTTCAAAATTTAATTATGCTGACATATAATATGTTTACTTTATCCCCCAACTCTGTTTAATAGACTTGGACGAACTTTTGGTTTTTAGCAACAATTACTACTCATTAATTTTCTCAAAAAATAAAAATCAAATAGAACATGGTCTGACCTGAGAGTTTCCAAGGTACATTGCAGACTCTTCAGTCCAGTAGAAAGCAGCTTTACTCCTGAGTCTTTCAGGTCATTGTTGCTCAGATCCAGCTCCCTCAAAGATGTGGAATGTGAGCTAAGAAATGAGGAAAGTGGCTCACAGCTTCTCTCTGAGAGGTTGCACATAGACAGTCTAAAAAAGATAATATGACATCAACATATATCTTTATGTGATTAACTGCATGTCTTAGTGATCAAACAAATTACAGAATTCTATAAATGTATCAACCATTATAATCCAGGTTCTAAATGGTCATGAGCTGGAACAGATCATCATAAACTGACCTGAGAATTTCAAGTTTACTGTGTTTAACTTTCAGTCCGGAAACCAGCAGCTTCACTCCTGAATCCTGAAGGTTGTTGTTACTCAGGTCCAGCTCTCTGAGATTAGAGGACTGAGAGCTGAGAACTGAGGACAGAGCTTCACAGCTTCTCTCTGAGAGGTTACAGTCACACAGTCTGAAGAAACATTAATAAAAAGAGAAATGTGAAATGATTTTTATTCTGATTCAAACTTGAATGTTTGATCATTATGTCTCATTTGTAATCATCTAATGTGTTTTCATATTTGTGGAGTTTGGAGATGTCTGGGGATGCATTTGTAGAGGAGACGGGATGACTAGGCTTAGAGAACAAAATAGTATATTTATTGATTAATCTTTTGCTGTATCTATACTCACAGAGCTTTGTTGGAGGCTTTGACCACTGGCAGCAGCCTCAGCAGAGCCTCCTCTGAAGCAGAGTATTTCTTCAGGTCAAACACATCCAGATCTTTTTCTGATGATAGTAAGATGAAGACCAGAGCTGACCACTGAGCAGGAGACAGTTTATCTGTGGAGAGACTTCCTGATCTCAGGGACTGTTGGATCTTCTTCACTAGAGAACGATCATTCAGTTCATTCAGACAGTGGAACAGGTTGATGCTTTTCTCTGCAGACAGATTCTCATTGAGCTTCTTCTTGATGTACTGAACTGTTTTTCTATTGCTTTGGACACGTTCTATCAGTATCATCAGACATTGTGGCAGATGTTGTTTGAGCCATGAGGTACTTCCTGTCTGTGTCAGCAGTCCTTGCAGAAGACTTTGATTAGTATGAATTGAAAGACCCAAAAGGAAGCGGAGGAACAAGTCCAGGTGTCCATTTGGACTCTGCAGGGCCTGATCCACAGCACTCTGGTAGAAATATTTCTTTGCAAATATTCTTCTTTTAAACTTCTTGGAGGTTGTTTGTTGTTCTTCCAGCAGATTGACTCCAGAGTTGATGAAGGTCAGATGGACATGAAGAGCAGCCAGAAACTCCTGAACACTCAGATGGATGAAGCAGAACACCTTGTCCTGGTACAGCCCTCTCTCCTCTATAAAGATCTGTGTGAACACTCCTGAGTACACTGAGGCTGCTCTGATATCGATGCCACACTCTGTCAGGTCTGATTCATAGAAGATCAGGTTTCCTTTCTGCAGCTGTTCAAAAGCCAGTTTTCCCAGAGACTCAATCATCTTCCTGCTCTCTGGACTCCAGTGTGGATCTGTCTCAGCTCCTCCATCATACTTGACCTTCTTCACTTTGGCCTGAACCACCAGGAAGTGGATGTACATCTCAGTCAGGGTCTTGGGCAGCTGTCCTCTCTTTCTGGTTTTCAGCACATCCTCCAGAACTGTAGCAGTGATCCAGCAGAAGACTGGGATGTGGCACATGATGTGGAGGCTTCGTGATGTCTTGATGTGGGAGATGATCCTGCTGGCTTGTTCTATTCTGAATCTCTTCCTGAAGTACTGTTTCTTCTGTGGGTCAGTGAACCCTCTGATCTCTGTCACCATGTCAGTGCACTCAGGAGGGATCTGATTGGCTGCTGCAGGTTGTGTGGTTATCCAGAGGCGAGCAGAGGGAAGCAGGTTCTCCCTGATGAGGTTTGTCAGCAGCACATCCACTGAGGTGGACTCTGTAACATCAGCCAGGATCTCAGTGTTGTGGAAGTCCAGAGGAAGTCGACACTCATCCAGACCATCAAAGATGAACACAACCTGGAAGTCTTCAAAGCTGCAGATTCCTGCTTCTTTGGTTTCAGTAAAGAAGTGATGAACAAGTTCCACCAAGCTGAACTTTTTCTCTTTCAGCACATTCAGCTCTCTGAAAGTGAATGGAAACATGAACTGGATGTCCTGGTTGGCTTTGTCTTCAGCCCAGTCCAGAGTGAACTTCTGTGTTAAGACAGTTTTCCCAATGCCAGCCACTCCCTTTGTCAGCACTGTTCTGATTGGTTCATCTCTTCCAGGTGAGCCTTTAAAGATGTCTTCTTGTCTGATTGTTGTTTCTGGTCTGTCTGGTTTCCTGGATGCTGTTTCAATCTGTCTGACCTCATGTTCATCATTGACCTCTGCAGCCCCTCCCTCTGTGATGTAGAGCTCTGTGTAGATCTGATTCAGAAGGGTTGGGTTTCCTGCTTTAGGAACACCCTCAAACACACACTGGAACTTCTTCTTCAGAGCAGATTTGAGTTTTCTCTGATAAAGGGGAGCAAACACTTCTGAAAATAAAAAATAAGTAAATGAAATTAATAATTTATAGTACTTGAGCAATCACAACATTCAATTTTGTCTGGCGAATGGATGCAGTTCTGTGAAAAACTAAGTACATCCTATGACTGTTTCAGTGTTTTGCTGTGACTGAGACATGGCCTTTGACTGAGCCATTGCAACATTTTGATTAGTTCCTTTTTCACCCATTCTGTTATAGATATGCTGCTGTCCTTGGAATTATTGTCGTCCTGTCCCATGTCCAAATTTAGTCCAAACTTTAGCTGTTTGGTATTTTAACCCTAGAATACTTTAGTATACAATGGAGTTCATAGTTGAATTAATTAATGCAAGGTGCCCTGGTACTGGTAATTATCATCCTCATGCACTCTGCTTGACAGTTAGTATGAGGCATTTTATGCTGCATTTGGTTCTCTCTAAGCATGGAACTGTTCATTTAGTTTTTGTCTGGCCAAACAACATTTTTCCAGAAGTCTTGTGTTTTGCTTATGTGTAACTTTGCAAATCTAAGCTTTGAGAACAGGCATTCTCCCGGAAACCCTCCCAAACAAGCCATTGTTCACTTATTTTTTTAATAATACATTTATTAACCTTAAGATTTAATGTGCTAACTATGGCCTGTAAGTCTAAGATGTGGTTCTTGGGTTTTTTTGTAATTTCTCTGACACCTCATAGTCTGATCTTTCAAGGAATTTGGTGCAACATCCACTCCTGGGATTATTCTGGATTGTGTTAACACATTAATGAATGCCCCAGTGGTATGCTCTGTTGGGGTGATATGGTACTATGAGGTCTTTGAGATAAGATGGGGCCTGATTATTCAAGACCTTGTAGGTGAGGAGAAGAATTTTAAACTCTATTCTAGATTTAACAGGGAGCCAATGAAGAGAAGCCAATATGGGAGAAATCTGCTCTCTCTTTCTAGTCCCTGTCAGTACTCTAGCTGCAGCATTTTGGATCAGCTGAAGGCTTTTCAGGAAGCTTTTAGGACAGCCTGATAATAATGAATTACAATAGTCCACCCTAGAAGTAATAAATGCATGAATGAGCTTTTCAGCATCACTCTGAGAAAGGATGTTTCTAATTTTAGAAATATTGCACAAATGTAAAAAAGCGGTCCTACATATTTGTTTAATATGTGCATTGAAGGACATATCCTGGTCAAAAGTGACTCCAAGATTTCTCACAGTGTTACTGGAGGCCAAAGTAATGCCATCCAGAGTAAGTATCTGGTTTGACACCATGTTTCTAAGATTTGTGGGGCCAAGAACAAGAATTTCAGTTTGATCTGAATTTAAAAGCAGGAAATTAGAGGTCATCCAGGCCTTAATGTCTTTAAGACATTTGATGTGTGTCATCTGGCTTCATGGATAAATAAAGCTGAGTATCATCTGCATAACAATGAAAATTGATGCAATGCTTTCTAATAATACTGCCTAGAGAAAGCATGTATAGCAGGGATCCTCAAATCCAGGCCTCGAGGGCCGCTGTCCTGCAGGTTTTAGATGTGTCTCTGCTTCAACACACCTGAGTCAAATATAGAAGTTATTAGCAGGACTCTGGAGAACTTGGCTGCATACTGAGGAGGCAATTCAGCCATTTGATTCAGCCATTTGATCTGGAAACACACATCATTCATGTGCACATCAACTGAAATCCTCCTTTCCATCATGTGAGCTGTCCAAATATCAGCTGCTTCTTTTCTGCTTCATCTCAGTGTCAGCTGAATATAGTCAGACAGCAGTGTGAGGCAGAGGAAGCTGCCATCAGCTGCTCTAATTCTACCATTATTCCACTAGATGAAGCCATGAAGCTGCAGCCCAGCACACATGATGATCACTGACACACTGTGATTCACTTGTACTGAATAATATTTTAACGATTTCCCCACCACCCGTGACCCTGAACTGCACATTTGTACTCATATTCAAGCAAATCTTTTGGATAAAATAACTTCCTTCACTGATCACGTTTTAACTGCTAGTTTAAACACTACTGTCTGCTTTTACAAGATCATAAAGGGTTTTCCATCATGAAACTGGCTCAGAGCTGCAGCTGGCAAACATAACAGAGCTGCACAGCTGAATTATACACTAGAGACATGACGCACAATAAATTCCAGAATTAAAATCATTTTGACAATGTAGGTAATTTAGCTTTAAAATTTAAATTAGTCCCCAAAGGCATTTAAAGATGACAACCAAGTTGTAAGACTTCTGTAAGAACTTTGCTTTTGCTTAAGTTTGAACATGTTTGATGTACAGACTCTCTAGATTAATAAATGTCCACTAATGCTACACAGCATCAGGAGTTAGTGAAAGTGTTATTTTACCACCATTCTCCTCCATATAACATATTAATTATGTTAAACATTAAATGAAATGTTGTTCAGATAAACACTGAATTTTTACTTCATCTGAAAGTGGTCAGAATCAGCAGTCTGACTCAGTAAAGCTGCAATTTCAAAGTTTATGGTGGATTTCTTCATTTTTATGAAAAAAAAATGTTCATGAAGGAAAATGTTATTAAATTGCCAGATGCAGATGTGAGGAACTAACTACAGTCAGACTGCAGTGAATTTCTCAAAGCTACCATAAATCCATCCTACAGGATCACATTTCCTGTTAAAAATTCACCACGAATTCTGGAGATTATTTACCAGCTGAACATCATAAAATAACTTGTGCATAAAAGTCAAACTGGACTCCAGCATCTGAACCAGGATCTCATGACTCCATTTTTATAGTTTGATTTTAAAACTGTTCAAAGTCCACATGGACACTGAGTTTTAGTAAACATCACATCACAGTCAGACTTTCACTGTTAATGAGGATCAAATGATGGCAGATCTGTCATGATCTGATGAAGAGAACCACACAGTCTGATGTGATGTGAGGAGAGCAAATTTCCTCCTGCAGACACTCAAAGTCTCTGAGCTGATGTTGAAGAGTTTGTTGTTAAAGAAATTTTGTGATGCAGAGTTTATATTCAATACAATATGGAAAGCATCCTTATGTGTTCTCTACATAAACACACACAAATAATGAGCAGCTGCTTTGTGATTAAGAGGAAATATCAGAGACCTCTGTGAATTAAAGTTTCACTTACTCTGCAGCTCTCTGCTGTTTGAATGTGGTCTGTGTAGAAAAAGAGAAAATCCTCTGAATCTTCTCTGTGATCAGTCCTCTGTGTCCTCAGGCTGCTGTCACATTAAACACTTCAAACAACAAGTCTTAAGATACAGCTCACAGGTCAAAGATCAGCTGCTGCACCTTAATATGACTTTAATTTGATCAATGATTAACCTGCAGCAGAGTCAGCTCTGCTCTGTGTACTGGTAAATAAGGAAATCAAGCAAATGAAAGTTAACTATATTGCAACTTCAGAAAAACTGATCTAAGGTCCACAAACATGATATAAATAAAATAAAGTCACAAATCCATCTCTAAAATATAGCTTCATATGATAAAAACTGTTTATTCAAACAACATTGAAACATGTTTCAGTCACTGATTAAAATGAAGAATAAGAGCAAATTAACAGACACATTTAAGCACAATTTTAATATTGCAAGATGTGAATAGTCTGACATTGCAATGTACCAACACTTTTAATTATGTTTAAATTACACATTTTTTAAAAATGTGTAATTAAGGTCAATAGAGCTTAAAATTAATAGTACAAAATCAATGTTTACATGTACAGTGCTTAACAAATTAATTAGACCGCCTGTCATAGAAACAACAAAGAACTCCCAGCAAGTGTCTCAATGCAGAGTCCTTCCTTCTCATTGAGTTCTCAGCATTTTACCATTTTGAACATGAATGCGAGGTTGCAAACTTAATTTGCATTATAATACTTCTCTGACAAGTATAATATTTAACCACTAAAACTGAATTTTCTGTTCAGGAATGCAAGTAAATAAGTGTAATTTGGCATCTTAAAAAAAATAATAATATTGAGCTTTACTTTTTTTTCTGCACTGTTGTAAAACAGTAAATTGAAAATGAATGGAAACCAGGTAATATTGTGTCCAGTGTGAATGTGTAGGTGTATATTTCTGTTCCCTGTGCGGCTGAAAGTTTTTCCACAATAGTCACAGCTAGTGATGGGAACTGTTAAGAATTTAGCAATTCCGATTTGATTATCGATATCACTTATCTATTTGATTCCGTATCGATTCTCTTATCAATTCTCATTAGGTTAGTGAATAAAATATACCACAAATAGGTTGGTTTGCATTAACTCTTTTTAATGTAAAGTAGAACAAAATTAAAACTGGTATAAAAAAATAAGAATTCCTCTTTCAAAATTAATACCATTAATATTTTAACATAAAATACAACTGCAAGGTGTGCGAGAACCAGCCTCTGAGCCAGCCAGACTCTGGCAGTCCTCATCAACTAAATATTACAGGAAATGGAGATTATTCATACAGTATAGAGAAATCAGTACAGCAAAATAGGGTTGCAACTATCAATTATTCCATTGATTAATTGAGTGATTGGATTAGAAATACTTTTTTAGTATTAACGATTCATCTGCATATTTTAACTTCCATACTGAAGTTTTTGTGTTTTTTTTTGTTTGTTTTGTTTTGGTTTTTTTTGGGGAAGGGGGGGGGGTTGCTGTGTGAAAAAAAACAGTGATGTATGGAGCAGCTACAACGTTCTCTTTTCTTCACGTTGGCACTTACTGATCAGGTGGTTGATGACGGACCTCCAGCTGTTTCAAAGTAAAGGTTTTAATGATTGTTACAGGAAAAAACACTACTCTTTTGGACGCTAGAAAAATGTTTCCTTTCACTCCATCCGAGCTCACATCTTGGTAATGTCTCCAACTTTTTGCGCTTGCTGCACAGACTGCATTAAAAACACAGCTGCTGCTGTTGCTGAAACACTGAACAAAATTTTTCTAATGCTTTTGATCTTGAAGCTTCTGTCTTGATGCTGTTGGATAAATTCCAAACCAAATAAGGCGCATGTGTAATGCAATCACGTAACTGTGTCCTCACATCAGTGGAATCGATAAGCTGAATCATTAAGCAAGCAGACTAACGATTCCAAGGAATTGAATTACTAGTTCTCGATTCCCATCCCTAATCACAGCTGTAGGCCTTAATTCCAGAGTGGCTAACTTGATGAAGCTGCAAGTTGCTACTTTGAGTAAAAGCTCTGCCACACTGATCACAGCTGTACGGTTTCTCTCCACTGTGGATGAATTGGTGTCTTTTCAAGTTTCCAGCCAGGGTAAAAGACTTTCCACCGATGTCACAGCTAAATGGTCTCTCTCCAGCATGGAAGACTTGATGTTTTTTCAATGAACCCTTTCTACTAAAATCCTTCCCACACTGATCACAGATGTATTTTTCGTCTCCCTTCCTTCTGTGAGGTTTGTCAGCCTCCTGCGAGCGCTGACTTCTCAGTCTATGTTGGTCCTGCAGTGACAGAGATACAAACAGAGGCAGTGAGTGAAATGCAGTCGTGGAACAAACTGAATCTTTAAACTCCATTAATATTAGAGGTTTGTTTGGTTTTTTTTGGTAGACTCCAAACATCTTTTAGGTCTATTACCACCACCTGTTAGTGACAATAGCACATTACATGCAGCCATGTACATGGGAATGAAAGAGGAAACATAAATTTATGTAAAATAATTTAAAGCATTGTTTTGACATCCTAATTATAACCAATTAAAAAAGCCCCACTTCGAAATGCCAAAGGCTGTGACAACACTGCAAATGGATGAAAGCCATCCTGGAAACTTGTTTTATCTGTGAGCTAACAGACACATCCTGGTCAAAGATAAATCCAAGATTCCTCACAGGGTTGCTGCAGGCCCCATGAATCTCATAAAAGGGCAGCAAAAAAACAATTTTTCAAGTACTGTATGCATATATTTTCTAACAAATAAAGCAAATATGAGCTCTCTCTCACCGAGTTTCTCATCACACTGACAGACAAACTCTACAGTGCTAAACTGTAGTTTGTGATGGTTGTTG
Organism: Archocentrus centrarchus; assembly: GCF_007364275.1. NCBI lineage: Eukaryota > Metazoa > Chordata > Actinopteri > Cichliformes > Cichlidae > Archocentrus > Archocentrus centrarchus. The sequence goes on from NC_044347.1 coordinate 5,007,207, forward strand.
TTCTGCTCTGCACCCTCTGTGAGTTTGGTGTAGCAGCACATGAAGCAGCTCTCCACCTTCTGCAGCTTCTGCATAGAGTGACCCCAAAGCTTGAAGCAGATCTTCAGAGCAGAACAAGGACTACTGCCACCAGCTGCAATACAACACAGCGGAGTTGGACTGTGTTGAACCATGGGATGAGAGACTCTGGGGATCACCACAACAGCAATGTGAACAGCTACAGGTACAGCATTTCCAAATCAGTAAGAACTGGAATCAAACTGGTTGGAAAAACAATTATATATAATGATGAGAGCGTGGAAAAGTGCTATGAAAATATGAAATGTGTAATTTTAACAGTAATCAAACTGACATTATAGATCAAATAGTGTTCAATGAAAATTATTTATCATATGATAAATTGTGGGTTTGATATGAATCTTGATTATTAATGTCTTTGTTTCAGTGTCCTGTTAAAATGTGACCTTTTTATTTTGTCTTGCTTTAATTAGGGATGCGCCAATCTGATATTCAGTATCAGTATTGGTCTGATCCTGACCTAAATTACTGGATCGGATATCGGGAAGAAATAAAAAATGCGATCTCATCCGATCAGACCCACATTAGCTGAAAAGCCTTCAGCTGATCCAAAATGCTGCAGCTAGAGTACTGACAGGGACTAGAAAGAGAGAGCATATTTCTCCCATATTGGCTTCTCTTCATTGGCTCCCTGTTAAATCTAGAATAGAATTTAAAATCCTTCTCCTCACATACAAGGTCTTGAATAATCAGGCCCCATCTTATCTCAAAGACCTCATAGTCCCATATCACCCCAACAGAGCACTTCACTCTCAGCCTGCTGGCTTACTTGTGGTTCCTAGGATACTTAAGAGTAGAATGGGAGGCAGAGCCTTCAGCTTTCAGGCGCCTCTTCTGTGGAACCAGCTTCCAGCTTGGATTCGGGAGACAGACCCCCTCTCTATTTTTAAGATTAGGCTTAAAACTTTCCTTTATGATCAAGCTTATAGTTAGGGCTGGATCAGGTGACCCTGAACCATCCCTTAGTTATGCTGCTATAGGCCTAGTCTGCTTGGGGGTTCACATAATGCACTGTTTCTTCTCATTCACCTTATTTACTTTGTTTATACTCCACTCTGCATTTAATCATTAATTGATATTAATCTCTGGCTCTCTTCCACAGCATGTCTTTTCTCTCACCTCACCCCAATTGGTCGCGGCAGATGACTGCCCCTCCCTGAGCCTGGTTCTGCTGGAGGTTTCTTCCTGTTAAAAGGGAGTTTTTCCTTTCCACTGTCGCCAAGTGCTGCTCATAGGGGGTCATTTTTTTCTCTGTATTATTGTAGGGTCTTTACCCACAATACAAAGCGCCTTGAGGCGACTGTTTGTTGTGATTTGGCGCTATATAAATAAAATTGAATTGAATTGAATTGAATTGAATTGAATTGAATTACAGGTCTCTGTCATTGTCTTCTCCTTATGAGTTTGCAGTTGACCAAATCATCTTGCATTACCACCACCTACTGGACTGGAGTGGATCAGGAGTTAGAAAAAAACCCCTCAGATTCTAAAAAGTTCTGTCACTGTGATGGATTCCCTTCAACATTGTGGATCAGCGCTGACATGTTTTCCACGCCTCCACCACTCTCTACTGTATTTGTGTGTTGTGCTCGCTGTGCTGAGAATTTCAGCTGTTATTTTTTTCTCTACTTCAGCTCCCAGAACGGATCGCTATACCAGTTTGCTCGCGAGTGCCGCCGTTAGCACTAGCAATCGTTTGGCACCAGAAGGACTCCTTCCCTATCAAAATATCTTTTATACTTTAATCCCTGATTAGTGACTAAATCTTGACCTGCAGTAGAAACGTATTTAGGAGAATGCTTGTGAATATAAAGCATTACAAGATTATGCTCACGCAGCCCCCAGTTTTTCAACATAAACACTGATAACACAGCAGCAGCAGTTTTACATGCAGTCTGTCTGCACAAGCGCAAGGCAGAGGCGGTGAAGGTGAGCTCAGATGGAAAGGAAGGAAACGTTTTTCTAGCGTACAAAAGAGTAGGGTTTTTTCCTGTAATCATTGTTAAAACCTTTACTTTGAAACAGCTGGAGGTCCTTTATCAATCACCTGATCAGTAAGTGAAAAAAGAGAACGTTTCAAACAGGGAAAAACTGCAGTACGGAAGTTAAAATATGCAAAACTGTTAATACAAAAAAAGTATTTTTTATCACGGCTAACTAACAAGCAAATACTGAGATTATTAACCTTTCCTTTCACTATATCATAAAGATGATGAGGATCTGTGAATTTTCCGGATAGGTCACCAAGGTGAAATCACACTAGAAGTAAAGATACCCCGTAAAGAGTCAGAACGGAAGTTGACTGATGTAATTGTGAAAAGGGCCGATTGACCAGTACAGGGTTCTAATATGTATGCTGATGGCATGATACCACTTTTTTATGTTCAGTCCCGATACTGATATTTTACATTTGGATATCTGCCATTACCAATGCAAATCCAATCTTTTTTAACCTGTTAACTGGCAGCACCAAAATCACCTGGAAAAAAAACTACGTAAGGGTCTCTGGTTATTATTTGCTCTGGAAAACCCATTTCGTAGCCTATTAACTGAGTCCAGTCTACAGGTGAATGAAGTGCATTTAATATGGCAGGCTAGACCCTCCCATTTTGATTGACACCTCATTCGGCCAATCATGTTAAGAAATGGGTTTCACAGAGCCAGTAATAACCAGAGGGCGTCACATAGTTTTGTCAGGTGATTTGGTGCAGCCAGTTACATGATTGGATGAATGAGGTGTCAATCAAAATGGGAGGGTCTAGCTTGCTATATGGGATGTGGCCAGTCAAGGGGTTAAGCCCTTAAAAAACAATATTTTTACTGGTGAAAATTCAAAATTCAGATTTCAAAGTCTTCCCATGATGCCAGGATCTCTCTCACAGACCACTTAATGCAATATTCCTATTATTTCAGGACAGGTGTGTGTATGGAACAATTAGCTGGAGCAAGAAGGCAGTCCTCCTCATTTGCATAATGAGGCAGAAATGCATACGGTAAAGTAAAAAGAGGAGACGAGGAAATGTAAAAAGGACAAAGGCATGTATAAGGAAAAGGAAAAACAAAATATATACACTATGTATATTTCTGCTTTTATTTTTAATTATGTCAGTTTTGGTCCTCCATGTGAGGCTCCTAACTTCTTATCAACTCTCCTTCATGCCTTTCCTTCACCTCATGACGTTTTCCATCCGCATGAAGGTAAAGTGAGCAGGAAAAGGAGGAAGGAGGGATTTGGACTCATTTCTTTGGGAGCGCAGACTAGACTCTGTAGCGCCCCCTGCTGCACTCCCGGCTCAATCGCAGCCACTTCCTGTTCAGTGGGATTAACCGGAAGTACCCGCAGGTCTGTGCTGACCTCTTTGTGTGTTTGGAAAGAGTTGCAGCTTCATCTAAAGGTAAGCAGGAGCTAACTTTAATGTGAGTTCAGTTAATCTGGAGCTGAGCTCCTGAATGAGCTCTTCTGCTGCTCTCCTCGGTGTCTGTTCACTTTATTGTGAACACGCTGAGAGGAGAGAGAGTGTTTGGAGACCAACAGCAGCTAATCATTAGCTCAGCATGCTGGCAGAAGGTGGAGCAGAAACGCTTTCAGCAGCCGGTGGGGCTGTTATTGTTTCAAAACTATCTGTGTGCGTGTTCAGATCCGTGTGAGGAATCAGTTTGTAAATGTGGAAATAAATCTGCGGAGACACACATACGCGTGTGTGGGTCGGCCCGTTACTGTGTCAGCGTGTCCGCCATGTTGGATGTGATCTGCGCTGTCAGTGTGCTGCAGTTTGGCCTTCGTTAGCAGGATAATATCTATGAATCAGCTTCATGGTACTAGCTAAAAAATATTTTCAGCCCGGCGCCCCTTCCCCTGCGCGGGAGGGGGTGCTAATGTTAATTACCACGTTAAATGCTAACAGGTAAATGCTGTGCCCACTTGCAGTATATTTCAAAGTGGATCAGGTCAAACTCATTAGAGTCTAGTGCCTGTTCTAGATCCAGCCATGGCTGGATCTAGAACAGGCACTTCGTGGGAAACTCTCGGATCTTTCATTAGCCCCAGTATTAACCGTCATAAGGACTTTAAAAGCCTTAGTATAAACACCTCTCTGACAGCCTGGTGGGAATTTTTGAAAATAACCAAGTCCAGTGCCCAGGTAGCTCAGTGGTGCAGCAGGCGACCAGATATATATATATACAGCTTTGTGGTGTGGGCGGTTGGAGTCTTGGCCTGTTACTGATTTGCCTGCGTGTCTTCCCCGTATCTTTTTCCCCGTTTCCTGCCTTGGCTACACTACAAATAAAGCTGCTGTGGCCAAAAAAAAAAAATAATAACCAAGTCTTCACTTATCCCCTGTAAACTATCACCCATTTGGAACAATCCAGATATTTGTCAGAAGAAGAAAATATGCCATTTTCCATTAAAACATAAACATATTATTCAAGATGGAAACAGCTGAAGCAGTGTTCTAGCTAGTGGCTGATCGCCACTGAGACGCTCATGCGCCGGGCTGAGGATTTCACCGCTTCACTTTCGGAGCTCTGCTGTCACTGCATTTAGCAAACAGGAGCGCACCCCTCGGACTCCGCCCCGGCTAGATCGCTGCTTTCATCGCTGCTTGCACCTGTATCATTTCACCTCATTTTACAATCTACCACAGAGCACGGGCAGTTTCATTCACAATGTGCATGTTTGATCTCGTGCGCGGGCTTGATTTCAAGGGCTACAGAAATCGAAACAACAATTGATATGAATGTGAGGAGAAGCAAGGGGAAAAATGATCTAAGGACAATTTCAGGTTTTAACACGAGTGGATCATTGCTGACAAGTTTTTCCATCCCTCCATTGTTCTGTGCTATGAGTGTGCATGTGTGGGTCTGCGTGTTGTGCACGTTTTGCAGAGAATGTCAGCTGTTATTTTTTTTTCTTTCCTTCAGCTGTAGCCACCAGAATGATCACTATAACCAGTTTCCTAGTGGTGGCTGCCATTAGCACTAGCGATCGTTTGGTGCCAGAAACGCCCTCCCCTCCACCCCTCTTCAGTATTGAGGGGCTCCTTAAAATGTTTTTTATGCTGTAATCCCTAATTAGCGACTAAAAATAGACCTGCTGTAGAAATGTAATTTGGAGGATGCTTGTGAATAAAAAGCATTACAGCATTAATATGGAGAGAAAATTGACTCAAAATATCTGTTTGCTATTTTCACAATTTGCTAGCAGGCGCTGCCGTTAGTATTAGCAATCAATTGTTACTGGAAGGACGTTTTTGTTCTAGCATCCAAAGCAGCAGGAACCACCATTAAACCTTTAGTGGGAAACAGCTGGAGGTCCTTCATCATCCACCTGATCAGCAACATGAAGAGAACTTTGTTGCTGCTCCATCCACTGCTGTTTGTTATCCAATTACTCAATTAACTAATGGAATAATTTTTAGAATACTCAATTATTAAATTAATTGATAGTTACAACCCTAGAGGCACATGAGGGATCCAGTGTTTACTTGGGTCAGAGTGGCACACAATTCATCATCAGATGGTTAGTGTGAGTCTGTGTGCGCCTACAAGTTTATGAGTGCACTGACTCCTCCACAGAGACTTTAGATCACGATGCACCAACTACACATGTGCCCCAGGTGGTGAACCTGGAACAGGAGGAACTACTCGGCTGTGGTGTGTCCAGTTGTCTTTGTTGTCAGTAGAGTAGAATCCAAACGATGATGCTGATTTTCTGCTGTTTTTCACTTTGTGCACCAAATCTCATGAGGTTCAAATGGAGCACCAAACTTCAGTTACTCAGTCAGTGGAGGTGCAGCAGTGCAGTTTCTCCGCAGTGGTGTTAACTGGCACACTGACTGAAGACATTTAGTCTGAGTGGATCTGAACTTTCCTTCTTGGTGGTTTTCATCTTGCTCTGACTGCAGCTGTAACAACACTGATTCCAGCAGGATGTGTACAAAGCATTTTGAGAGACACACAAAGCTGGACAGCTTTTGTTCTGAGGCTTTGGAGAGAGTCTGTCTCTGTGTGTGTCTGCATTCACTTTGTTCCTCCAATAGAAAATCAGTGTGCAGATGTTGATTCATGCACTGACTGCTGTTCTTCAGCCTGTAGAAACCATCCTGTAGCTGCTGGAACAAATGATTCTTCTAAATGTTGCTTTGCTCAGGTTCTTGTTTGCACTGCTTCTTTTTGTCAGGGATCAAATACAAACAGAGATGTCAGCATCTAAACAGGGAGTTCAACCACAAACCTGTGGGTTACTAGTCGGCTGTTCAGAGCTTCTGTATTTGTTTCAAACAGGTTTCCCACCTACTGTTTCTAGATGCTCACCCTAACATAGCAGGCTGGAACCGGCCGTATCCCACAAAAGTGTATAAATCCAAATGCAGCCTTAAAGGGTCATTTCCCCAAACAGTGCAGTGTGGTGGGTTCTGATAAAGATGTCTGTGTAGATTCTCAGTCACCCAGGTCATAATGTCTCTGGAGCTTGAAAAAAAGGCAACTGAACGTCTTTTTGTTTCTTGAAGATGTTCCTCCTCTCATCTGAAAGGCTTCTTCAGTTCTCAAACCAAATGGTGGAGAGACCCAGGTATTTAAACCACTGTGGGCGTGGTCCTCTGGAGGTAGTTATGACCCTCTATTGTTCATGTGCATGTGCCAAGGTGTGAAAGGAGGCATTGGCCATTTCTATCAGTGGTTTCAGATGAAACCAATATAGGACTGTCCAATGCAGTGAAGTGTGCTTGGACTCTACATTGGAGAAACCAAACAGCCTCTTCACAAACAAATGGCACAACACAGAAGACCCGTCTCAACAGGACAAGACTCATCTGCATCTGAAGGAGAAAGGTCACTCTTTTGAGCATACCAGTGTTCACATTTTGGACAGGGAAGACAGATGGTTTGAAAAAGGAGTAAAAGAAGCATCTATGTCCACTGTGAACAACCATCATTGGTGAACAGAGGAGGTGGATTCCATCACCAACTTTACCCCGCTTACAGTGTTGTCCTGAGCTCCTTTCCCAGACCTCTCAACCACCATTCACACATTTGTTCCAGTGATGTCAATAGGTTACATGAAGCGATGTAACCTATAGGTCCTATATATTGGTTTCATCTGAAACCATTTGGTTTGAGAACTGAAGAAGCCTTTCGGATGAGGGGTGAAACATCTTCAAGAAACAAAAAGCAGTCCAGTCGCCTTTTTTCAAGCTCCAGAGACTACTAATAAAGATCTGTTCTCCTGCAGCTGATTATCAGGAGGAGGAGAATCTGACGGAGCAGCAGAGGAACATTTTCAGCCTCTACAGAGGAAACAATGAGTTCAACACAACAGGTGAGAAAAATATCAGTGTTACACTAATATTGAAACTGTGTGACTTCATCAGCTTCATGTGCACTTCACTTGGTTTGTTTTATTATGGTCCCAATTAGCGCTGATGTAAAAAAAAAAAAAGACAAAATAAAACAGTCTTTTTTTTTTTTTTTGCGTTTTTGGCCACAGTGGCTTTTGTTAGCAGTGGAGAGAGACAGGAAATGGGGGGAAAGATACAGGGGAAAACACGCGGGCAAATTTGCGACATGCCGGGACCTGAACCCGTGTCGCCCGCACCGCAACGCGGCATATGTATGCGGCCGCCGGCTTCACCACTAAGCCACCCAGGCGCCATATTTTATATTTTTTCTCTGCAGAGTTTGTCAGTATGATGCCCCCCCTCCCATTCTACTTTTAAATACTCTAGGAAGCACAAGTAAGCCAGCAGTTTGAGAGCAAAGTTTATTTAACATCTCTATTTTCTGTAATTTTAACAAATTATATTTTGCATTATTTAAAAATTTTTTGAAATTATTTAAAAGAAATGCAAGACTTAAGTCAGTGTATTTGATGTGTTAACTTTGGTGAATTTTTCAAAAGCAATCTGAATACAGCAATACAGAAGACTTGACATAATGCAAAAAAATCAAAAAAGAGGCTGTCAGGGAAGTCCCCCTACATTATAGCAACGAAATGACAGGAAATACACACCTTTGTCTCATAAGAAACCCGCTTTTTGGCAGACCGCTTCATCGTATTATCCAAGGGAAGCATTGCTAGGTTATGACACAGTAATTGTAACATACCTACTTTAACTTAAACATAATGAATACTTTAATCCATTATCTTCCTCTTTATCCCACTAGTCGGGGTCATGGGGGCTAAAGTTTGCCAAGTGTGTGTTTTGCCAGACATCTTAACTGATTTAGGTTTGTCTTGGAATGCGGGTTCCCGAAACTTTCCATGTTCCTCATACTCGTTGATGATGGAACAGGTTAGTTGTTAAACCACTTTCTTACAAAGTCTGCAATCTGCCATCTTTTGAGCAATGTCAGTGTTTTCAAATCTAAACCACCTCCACGTAAGTCAGTGGTTCTCAAATCCAGGTGTGTTGGATCAGGGACACACCTAAAACCTGCAGGACACTGGGCCACGAGGCCTGGATTTGAGAACCACTGACGTAAGTGAAGATGATCCTCGCCTATGAATTAGGCGGTAGACTGCGAGGCTGGTGATGTCTGAATTTCTTCCCCTGGCGCAATGTGTTCACTCATTTCCAGCTTTAGGTGTGTTGTTTAGGCAGCTATGCTAGCACACAGTATGGGCACTCTCAATGCGCACATACATCAGCCTATACTAAAGCATGAAGTAGTGAACCCATGGAGTTGAGACTTTTTTTTTTCTTCTCCCAGTCATTAGCATACTCAATAATGTAGGCTCATACATCGTTAACACTGCAATTAAGATATTATTGTAGACTATTCTAGACTATACACTATATATCGCACACTCCTATTGGGACATAATAAAAATCATCTGGTCTTAGCAGGTTTTACCAGTACCAGGTGTTTGGAGCCATGCTCCAACCTCAGGTTTAAAACTAGTATTAATGGAGGGAGTTTGAAGATTCAGTTTGTTCCACGACTGCATTTCGCTCACTGCCTCTGTTTGTATCTCTATCACTGCAGGACCAACATGGACTGAGAAGTCAGCGCCCTCAGGAGGCTGACAAACCTCTCAGAAGGAAGGGAAAAGATCATCAAGTTATCCACACTGGAGAGAGACCATACAGCTGTGATCAGTGTGGCAGAGCTTTTACTAAAAGAAGCCACTTACAGTTTCATCTAGTTATCCACTCTGGAATTAAGGCATACAGCTGTGACTATTGTGGAAAAACTTTCAACCACGTAGGGAACAGAAATAAACACCTACGCATTCACACTGGACATGTGTTCTGCTGTGATCAGTGTGGCAAAAAGTGTGTAACAGACTCACAGTTACAACAGCACATGGTTACCCACACTGAGGAGAGACTTTATCAATGTGACCTGTGTGATAAGACTTTTAAAGCTCCACATACCCTGAAAGCACACCAACAGGTTCACAGCAGAAAGAGACTCTACAAGTGCAGTTACTGTGAGGTAAGTATTTGTAATTACGTATTTTGTCTTTATTGATAGCTCAGTGCAGCGTGTGGGCAGGAAGCAGGGAAAAACAAGAGGAAATGACAAGCAAGAAACTGGAACAACTCTGGTCATTAAACTGTGTTAGCAGACAATTCTGCTGCATGAAAATGTAGCACTGGGTGTTCCATCAAATTTGAATTTATTATTCAGGAAAATTTGATGTGACATGGTAGCTATTATTATTTATTATTATTATTCTAATAAAACAGAAATAAAAACACCATCATAATAATAATTAAAAAATCAAAATAATCTGCTCTTCTGCTCAGCTAACATGGTTTTTAAATATTGGGCTTAGGGTTTCAGTCCCTTACAAGGCCGCCTATTCTGCTGTTTGCTTATGACACTTTATCACCAATGTTTAAAAAGCCATTGTGTGGGCGGAGCTGCTTGAGCCCTGCCAACAGTGAAAGTCCAATGAGGAGAGAGCACAAAAGCAGCACGAACTGAAAACTTTCCTAACAGCAGGCACAGCTTCTCTCTTGGTCTCTGGTTTCTTTGGTGCATCTCTGCTTTCTTCCCTAGTCAAGACTTCTGACCCACCTGCATCTATTTTGGGGGAGTGACTCATATATTTTCAGTTTGACAACAAAATTTTGCATGAGCTTATTAAAGTAAGCCTTAAAAAGGCCAATGGGGTACTGTCGCCCTGCCAGGCGGCCACTTTTCAACTTTGTGAGCACGCTAACTTGAGAACGATGTCACCTAGGATTTTCAAATTCACACCAGAGATGCATTGGCTAAAAATACTGGAAGAGTTTGAATCTCAGCAACATTGATCTCATGGTCAGAGGTCAAGTTTGAGGAAAAAAAAAAAATAATAATCTTGTGAACACAATAGATGTCAGCTAGGATTTTCTGATTGATGTATGTCATAGATGTATCTTCTAAAACTCCCGGACGACTTACTTCTTACCACAATAATGCCAATCGTAGAAAGTTAGAGCATTCTCAGTGGTCTATGTTTATTATAATTTTAGCATTTTTTATTCCTGGTTCTTACTTAATTTGGTTTTAAATTTATATGCTGAATAAAGTCACAGAGGCTTATGTGCACCCAATTAACCACATAATGCCAGCGATTCCTGCTGAAGCCCTGGGTACCTGCCCTTACTGGCCACGATCATCTGTTTAAGACATAGCAAATTGGCAGCGGGCTGACTGATCAAAGAAATTGATCAGCTGCTCTTTTTACCATAATTCCACAACTGTTTGTCCTATCAGTAAAATTCCAACCGTTCCTGAAAGTTGAGAAATTGCACGTCACAGCCATTATAGTTATTATGGTAATTATTGCCTGAAGTCCACAAACGTTGGCACGTTTGAAGTACCATGTCTCAAACGACACATGATGAGGTTCATATCTTCCGAGACCTTGTAATTGTAATTGTGTTGTAGAATTTGTGCTTCCAGGGGATTTGTGCCACCTAAAAGAGGTGAGGGGTAACACTGGTGGCTGACAATATTTTTCTTTTTAGAATGACTGAAATGAAAAATTAAGTGTTACTGTAACCCAGTAAGCTGAGTGTTATAATGTAAACACTAAAGTGTAATTGGACGTTGGCAGAGATGCTCTTTATTTCAGACGACGTACAGGATAAAAATGTTGAAGGAATTCCCGGACTTACTCTGTCTTTGTGTCGTTCTTTAGAAGCAGAGCCACACAGATGGATCCGGTTCTCAGTCCTGTCATCGCTGTGGTGGTGGGAAAGCGTTTCGCTGTGACCTTTGTGGGAAAACTTTCTGTCAGCAATGGAGCCTAACACTGCATCAGCGTAGACACACCGGACACAAACTGAACTACTGCAAAGAATGTGGGAGAAGCTTCCTCACAGCAAGGGACTTAAAACGCCATGAACTCATCCACAGTGGGGTTAAAAAGCACCTCTGTGACCAGTGTGGGTCATCCTTCACTGCTAAAAGTGACCTTAAAGTACATAAACGAGTCCACACAGGAGAGAAACCATACAAGTGCAGAGACTGTGACAAAAGCTTCTCATGTGCAAGTAATCGTAACCGTCATGAAGATGCACACATTGAAGGGAACTACAGCTGTGACCAGTGTGACAAGAGCTTCAGGACTCTCAGTTCATTCTCATACCACAAACGATCCCACGCTGCAAAGAAACTGTTTCACTGTTACCAGTGTGCAAAAACATTCTCTTCATTATCTGCTCTGTCCACACATCAGCGTGATCATGCAGGGCTGAAATCATTCCCATCATTGGACCACAATGAATCTGCAGACACACAAAGATCCTCTTCTGGTTGCAGAGTCAAACTTGAAAACCTTGAGATCCGGCTCCACAGAATTCCGATGGAATCTCCGGTAAAGATCTAATGAGGGAACTCTGAAAGAAAATGTTAGCCTAGTTAATTTTTTTTTGCTAGAAATTAGTAGCATGCAGTTATTTGTATTTTTAGTTTTAGTGTTTGTTTTGTTTTAAAGTTGCAGAAATGTGTGTTTTGTTCAGGAGATAATGCAACAGTATTAACAGTTAAGATAAGATAAGATAAAACTTTAATGATCCCACGACGGGGAAATTTGCGCATTACAGCAGCTCAGTACAGAAAACTAAAAATAGAATAGAATAAAAATAAAATAGAAAAACACTATACACATATACATAAGCACTATATACAGAAAATATATAGTCAATACACACATTACACACCACAAGTGTTGCGAAAAAATGACATGAAATTCCAAATCTTTTGTATGGAGACTTGTTGTGTAACTTACATATACGCCAGACACATTACGTTCTTGTGAATAAATCATTCTCATAAGGCGCATTGTGGGGAAAAAAATGCTTTCAATATCATGCGATGATGTAATGAGATCCTGATGTTTCCAAATAAGATAAGGAAGAAACAGATTCTGGGTTAATCCAACTCTTACAAGAAAGCAGCAGCAGAAAGTTTCATTGTTTGAACCCAAAACATTTGCATGTATTTTATACATCTGGTGTGTAAAGGCCTTAATAAGTTTACCATCCAGTGGGCTGGATTGGACTAATTTCATATTTTGGTGGGCCTCAAGCCACATGATTGACAACCCTGAATTTAACACATCTAAGACAAAAGATCCATAAGATTCAAATGTTTAAGGAAACTTTCTTTTTCCTGGCTCTACAGTGTTTTAGCTGTTCGAGTTCATGTTTAGGCCTTTACACACCAGACGCGTAAATTTTGTGCGTTAAAAAATGTTTTTCGGATGCGCATTCCATCCATCCATTCGCTTCCGCACATCCTGTTCAGGGTCACGGGGGGGCTGGAACCTATCCCAGCTGTCATGGGGCAAGAGGCAGGGTACACCCTGAACAGGTCGCCAGCCTGTTGCAGGGCCAACACAGAGTGACAGACAACCTTTCACACTCTCATTCACACCTATGGGCAATTTAGAGTAGCCAATTGACCTAACCCCAGTAAGTGCATGTCTTTGGAATGTGGGAGGAAACCGGAGTACCCGGAGGAAACCCACGCAAGCACGGGGAGAACATGCAAACTCCACACAGAGAGAAGGAGAGGTCTGGGCCAAGGTGGAATCGAACCCAGGCCTTCCAGATGTTATTCTAACTGTGAGGCAGCAGTGCTAACCACTGTGCCACCGTGCTGCGGATGCGCATTTGCAGCATTTATTTTTTCAGATTAAGTTAGATATTTCTGACTTTCGTAAGTGAACAAATTGATCTGACCAATCAGAACGCTGCATTTAGCAACATGTGAGCTTATAGCGCAAAACACACACCAATGTACTGAATATACAGTGATGTGGGAATAAAATCATACTATTTTACCTCAGACATACAGCTACACGCTGCTCCGGGTCAGTCGGCTCTGAAATTACTTCTCTGCCTCCTCAGTAGGGATGCACCTATCTGATATTCAGCATCCGTATCAGTCCGATCCTGACCTAAATTACTGGATCGATATTGGGCAGGAATAAAAAATGCAATCTCATCCATTGTGTCGGTCCTCATATTCTGAATGAATTTCAGTGTGATTACTGTGAAATAAAGGAAGCTGTCTGTAAAGAGTCTGGTGTGCAGCTGTATTATCCGGGATTCATTTGGACTCACCTGTGTGAAGCTTTTGATGTTTCAGAGGTCCTTTATTTCATTGCTTACTGTCAGGAGACAAACTGTGACCCTCAGCTTCACGCTGTAACCACGGTGATATGATGTGGTCCAAAGGCTGACCTCAGTCTGTGTTCACTCACTAAAGGCCACAGTAACACTGAGCCATGATGGAGAGAAACTGCTGCTTGTTTCCCTGCTCCTAATGTTACTAACACACACATCTGTGCAAGAGTAGGAAGCAAGTAGATACATTTTATTTATATAGCACAAAGGATTTTAAAAATAAATAAAAAAAAATATATTTTGTTTCCATGGAACCAGACCTGGATGGGGTGGAGTAGTGGTTAGCACTGCTGCCTCACAGCAGGAAGGTCTGGGTTTGAATCCACCATCAGGCCTTTCTGTGTGGAGTCTGCATGTTCTCCCCATGTCTCTGTGGGTTCTCCGGTTTCCTCCCACAGTCCAAAGACATGCAGTTAGTAGAGTGAGGTTACCTGGTGATTCCTGTAGGAGACGGCCTACAGGAGAGAGGTCTCCCGCCTGCAGAACTGGTGCCAGGAGAACCACCTCCTGCTCAACGTCAGCAAAACAAAGGAACTGATCGTGGACTTCAGCAGGAAGCAGCAGAGGGACTACCATCCACTTGTCATCAGTGGTGCTGAGGTGGAAAGAGTGGACACTTTCAAATACCTGGGAGTGACCATCTCACAGGACCTGTCCTGGACTCATCACATAAACATCACTGTGAAGAAGGCCAGACAGCGTCTCTACCTCCTCAGGCGGCTGAGAGACTTCAAGCTCCCACTCAAGGTGCTCAGGAACTTTTACACCTGCACCATCGAGAGCATCATGCGTGGGAGCATCACCACCTGGATGGGAAACTGCACCAAGCAGGACTTCATGGCCCTAAAAAGGGTGGTTCGTTCAGCTGAACGGACCATCAGAACCACCCTCCCCAACCTGCAGGACATTTACACCAAGCAGTGCAGGCTGAGGGCCATGAAGATCCTAAAACAGCCCAGCCACCCCGGACACTCTCTCTTCTCCCTGCTCCCATCAGGCCGGCGTTACCGCTGCCTGAGGGCTAAGACTGAAAGGTTGAAGAAGAGTTTTTACCCACAAGCCATCCGTCTGCTCAACTCTGAGCCCTAACTGGACCATTATTGCACAATGTAAATATTATAATTTATAATCTATAATTCCACGTAAAAGTGTGTATAGTGTATAGTATATAGAGTATAGTGTATAGTGTGAATTACTTATTTTTATTTTTATTCTTATGTGTGTGTATATATATGGTTGCAGGTACAAAATACATTTCACTGTGCATTGTACTGTGTATAACTGTGCATGTGACAAATAAACACTATCTTAATCTTAATCTTAATCTTAATTGCCCATAGGTGTGAATGTGAATGGCTGTCTGTCTCTCTGTGTTAGCCCTGTGACAGGCTGGTGACCTGTCCAGGTATTCCATGCCTCTCACCTGTGGCAGCTGGGATAGGCTCCTACAACTAGAGGCGTGGCCCTGATTTCCATGCAGTGTTGCAGATACATGCAGAGCCTGAAAGCTCTGCTTCCAAGAAGTTATGTAACTATCAGTAACCTCACCTGCAGTGATGGCTGACTCATCCCGCTCCTCCCAAGACTCTGGCCACTTTTCCACTGACGGGGTGCCAGTGCCGGTGCCAGTATTTGAACCGTTCAGCAGTTTTTCCACCATAAATGTACTTGGTGCTTGGCTGGAAAACGGGTTCAACTCTGGTCCCACAAACTAGCTGGTCTCAAACCAAGAAGGCGTGATGAAAGCAGCAGAAGGGCGTGACTCTGCCATCTCAACATCATATTTTCTACCATATTACATGTGTATTACATGAGAAAAGTGAAGCGATTTTCACGGCTGTGAATTAGGTTGGGCTCTAAGGCTGAACTTGATGCTTTGTATCAGTTTATATCACAGATAAAAGGACACAAAGTGCGTACTTGTCGTCTTGCTCTAATCGCTGTCTGTTACCCTCTGTGCTGCACACAGATGCTGCAGTAGTTTGGTTTGGATCATAAAACGTATTTGCAGCACAAGAAAGGGGATTGGTATTGGTGACTGTTGCGTTGGTTTGCAATGTAGTTGAGCTGATCTTTTTTGGTGATGGAACCAGCTAAGAGGAAATTTTCCCTGTCTGGGAACATTTTCAGCTGATAAAAGAAAACGCCTGAAGCTCAACACTGTGGCAAAGCTGTTATTTCTAAATAAAAATCAATAAGTAAAATGTCCCTAGTGAGCACACTTACCAACCAACACAATCACATTCACATCACAACTCTCTCCCCAATTTATTTCCACTTTCCCTCTTGACCCCAGCATTGTATCATAAAGACAGACTCATATTAATTAGTTCAGGATTTATTTATTGTCATCACAAAATCATTTATTCTGTTCAAAGCTTCACGCACAATCAGTCTGCCTGTTTTACATTGACTGTCCTCTTGATGGCCCAGTTTCGATCCATGGGTTCATCGACTGACTGGAAAGCTTAAATGCTTCATGAAGTTTCATCTCACTATCACTAGATTATAATCACTCTGCCTGTTTTACATTTACTGTCCACTTGATGGTGCAAGAGAGCAAATGAAGCACCATGAAGCTTCGACCCATGGGTTCACTGATTGGATGGAAAGCTTAAAGGCTTCATGAAGCTTCATCTCACCATCACTAGTCTCGGGGTCAGGGTGCTGTCTCACTGCAGAGTCTTCAGGCTGAGTCCTCCTGAGCTCACACACACAATTATTTCTATATTATATTTAGCTGACATTTCAAAAACAAAGCTCCATTGGAGTGAACAGAGATGAGGCCACTCTGACTGTTTGAGGTCTCTGCAGTTGTTCCAACTTCCAGCTGATCTGAGAGCAGTGAAAGCAGAGCAGCAGCAGCTGGTCTCCATCAAAGACTGCAGGTTTATCCACAACGAACAAACCAGAGAAAAGCTGCTCCACCCAACAAGCTCCAGCCACCTCCAGCTTCTTAACAGCACACACACACACACACACACACACACACACTGAAGCTTCAGCGACAATAGCCAACTGTGGCCACAAGATGGCAGTAATATAATAAATGGATGCAAACAGGTGAGGGCGCTGTGGGAGTCAGGTGACTGAAAGCAGGAGGGGAGTGTGAGGACACCTGGTGGCTGGATGGAGAATGAAGAGGTGAAAACAGCAAAGGGCTTAGACAAGAACGCAGACAGGGGGCGCTGATTGATCCTGCTGCTGGAAACTGCTTCAACACACTTTCAACGCACTTTGGTCCCTCTGCCGTGTCACAGGGCTGTACTGTGCAGCCTCTGATTGATCAGTAAGGAAGACTGTTGGGTTTGCTGCAGCTTCTTCCATGTCGTAAATGATCACACACTTCTTAGTCTCTTGACTCCTTTATTCTTAACTTCATCACAGCTCTGGAAATGTGCTCAGTAGCCATGGTTGTAAAACGTTCACACTTGTCGTAAAACAAAGTAAAGAGAAAAACACAATAGTTTCTGCAGGAAGTTCCATTCGCCACACAGGATATATCAAAATAAAAGTGCTCACCAAAATAAAACAGTGTCTAACAGAAGAATTTGAGAACAGAACTTAACACCCCCCCTTGTTCTCATCATTGTAACCCAGATACTTAATTTCCAAAGAACCACATTTTGAATTTAACAAGTTTTGCTTTGGTTGCGGGTTTTGTCAGTATGTCAGCAGCCATGTTTTCTGTTGGGCAATAGATGACATCTATTTTTCCCTGGCTGAATGCTTCACGAATGAAGTGGTACTTTACATCAATGTGTTTAGATCTTTGTCTGCTCACTGGGTTCTTACTCAGTGCAATGGCTCCCTGATTGTCTCCGTGAATCACTGTGCATTTGTACCCTCTTTTATCCATACCATTTAACAGCTGAGTTAGATATATGCTTTCCTGAGTGGTGCTTGCTAAACCAATGTATTCAGCTTCACAAGTTGACACCCTAGGTCGCAGGTCGATGATCGATTTTGTAATCGTATCATCAGATCTGCGGCCGTATGTTCTGGACACTCGGGTGAAGAGAGGAGCTGAGCTGTCAACTGATCACCACCTGGTGGTGAGTTGGATCAGGTGGCGGGGGAAGATGCTGGACAGACCTGGCACACCTAAACGTATTGTGAGGGTGCGCTGGGAACGCCTGGCAGAAGCCCCAGTCCGGGAGATCTTCAACTCCCACCTCCGGCAGAACTTCGACAGCATTCCGAGGGAGGCTGAGGACATTGAGTCCGAATGGACCATGTTCCGCACCTCCATTGTTGAGGCTGCTGCTCAGAGCTGTGGCTGCAAGGTGGTTGGTGCCTGTCGTGGTGGTAACCCCCGAACCAGATGGTGGTCACCGGAGGTGAAGGGAGCCATCAAGCTGAAGAAAGAGTCCTATCGGGCTTGGTTAGCCTGTGGGACTCCGGAGGCAGCTGACAGGTATCGACAGGCCAAGCGGAATGCAGCTCGGGTAGTGGCCAAAGCAAAAACTCGGGTGTGGGAGGAGTTTGGTGAGGCTATGGAAAAAGACTTTCGGACGGCATCGAAGCGATTCTGGCAAACCGTCAGGCGACTCAGGAGGGGAAAGCAGTGCTTCACTCACACTGTTTATAGTGCGGGGGGGGTGCTGCTGACTTCAACTGAGGCTATAGTCGGACGGTGGAAGGAATACTTCGAGGACCTTCTGAATCCCACTGACACGCCTTCTGTAGTGGAAGCAGAGTCTGGGGATGAGGGGGATGACTTGACCATCACTGGGGGTGAGGTCACTGAGGTAGTTAAACAACTCCTTGGTGGCAGAGCCCCTGGGGTGGACGAGATTCGCCCTGAGTTCCTGAAGGCTCTGGATGTTGTAGGGCTGTCTTGGTTGACACGCCTCTGCAACATCGCGTGGAGATCTGGGGCAGTGCCATTGGATTGGCAGACCGGGGTGGTGGTCCCCATCTTTAAGAAGGGAGACCGGAGGGTGTGCTCCAACTTTCGGGGGATCACACTCCTCAGCCTCCCCGGTAAGGTCTATGCCAGGGTGCTGGAAAGGAGGGTGCGTCCGTTAGTCGAACCTCGGATTCAGGAGGAACAATGCGGTTTTCGTCCTGGTCGTGGAACGCTGGACCAGCTCTTTATCCTCTCAAGGATATTCGAGTGTGCGTGGGAGTTTGCCCAACCAGTCTACATGTGCTTTGTGGACTTGGAGAAGGCATTCGACCGTGTTCCTCGGGGTGTTCTTTGGGAGGTTCTGCGGGAGTATGGGGTGTCTGGCCCATTGTTGCGGGCCATTCAGTCCTTGTACAACCACAGTGAGAGCTTGGTCCGTATAGCCGGTAATAAGTCGGATTTGTTTCCTGTGGGTGTTGGACTCCGTCAGGGCTGCCCTTTGTCACCGATTCTGTTCATAATTTTTATGGACAGAATTTCTAGGCGTAGCCAGGTGGCGGAAGGCTTCTTCCTTGGTGGCCTCAGAGTCTCATCTCTGCTTTTTGCAGATGATGCGGTTCTGTTGGCTTCATCAGGGGGGGGCCTCCAGCTCGCAGTGGAACGGTTCGCAGCCGAGTGTGAAGCGGCTGGCATGAGAATCAGCACCTCTAAGTCTGAGGCCATGGTCCTCAGCCGGAAAAGGGTGGAGTGCCATCTCCGGCTCAGGAACGAGTTCTTGCCTCAAGTGGAGGAGTTTAAGTATCTCGGGGTCTTGTTCACGAGTGATGGGCGAAGGGAACGGGAGATCGACAGGCGGATCGGGGCTGCTTCTGCAGTGATGCGGACGCTGCACCGGTCCGTCGTGGTGAAGAGGGAGCTTAGCGTAAAAGCGAAGCTCTCGATTTACCGGTCGATCTACGTTCCTACCCTCACCTATGGTCACGAGCTTTGGGTAGTGACCGAAAGAATAAGATCGCGAATACAAGCGGCAGAAATGAGTTTCCTTCGAAGGGTGGCTGGCCTCTCCCTTAGAGATAAGGTGAGGAGTGCGGCCATCCGGGAGGGGCTCGGAGTAGAGCCGCTGCTCCTCCACATCGAAAGGAGCCAGTTGAGGTGGCTCGGGCATCTGATTAGGATGCCTCCTGGCCGCCTCCTGGGTGAGGTGTTCCGGGCATGTCCCACCGGGAAGAGGCCCCGTGGTAGACCCAGGACACGCTGGAGAGATTATGTATCTCGGCTGACCTGGGAACGCCTTGGGGTCCCTCCGGATGAGCTGGAGGAGGTGGCTGGGGAGAGGGAAGCTTGGGCTTCTCTGCTTAGGCTTCTGCCCCCGCGACCCGGCCCCGGATAAGCGGAAGAAAATGGATGGATGGATGGATGGAAAATTCTGTCATTTTAGATAAGCTATATATAGTTGGAGATCAGAATGAGCAGACCAAAATAATAATAATAATAATAGTAATACTAATAATACTAATAATAATAATAATAATAATAAATTGAAAACTAGTATTTTTTAATTAGTGCATCATGTGTGCTGTCGAAATATCAGCTGCTCCGTTTCTTCTACTGTCATTCCAGTAGATGGAGTCATAAGGCTGACAGAGACATTCACTGACACCAAGCTCAATTCTAATCCCCTTCACTTCTATTAGATATCGTTGCTCACTGTTCATGCTGGGACAAGTTCAGAAATAACCGGCCCCTAGTGCTTTACAAACAACTGAGTCCACAGGCTGTTAGAGAAAACTGAGCTAAATTGCAATTTGCTCAGAAAATGTTAATAGAAAGCATTACATAGAGTGTGTTTACTTGTTTTTGTTTTGATTTTTATTTTCAAAAAATAAAACTTGAAAACTCCCTGTAAAAATTGGATACATTAAAGATAATGAACAAATTCTGTAAGCTGCAAAAGTTCAAATATGAATTCTGATACAAAAGCCACTAAATGCCACCTCCATCAGAAATGAGAGTTATATTTTTATGTAATCCTTTCCACATGTACTGGATGCCAATCAAATTGTTTCATGTCACAACCCAAATTCAGTGGCTGCATCCTTCAAAGATGCGAGGTAACGAAGGCTGTCCAAATTCGAAGACTCCTCCATGTCATGTCCTGGGCCGTTTACCCAGCGTTTTGTGTTTGGTTTCATATTTCCTGAGTTTTTGTCCCCAGTATGTTTTGATTCTTGTTCCCTTTGTCCCTGTCTCCCCCTGTATCTATGGTCTTGTGTCTGTTTTGTCAGTTTGTCTGTCCTCTGACCCTCGGTGTTCTTATGGTGTTTTATTCCTAGTGTTGTGACTAGTCTGCGTCTCTGTCCTGAGTCTGTGTGCCAGTTCTCCGTGTTGAGTCTGCATGTTCCTGGGTCAGTCACTTCCTGTTTTATTTTGACAGTCTGGTTTTCCCTGTGCTTTGTGTTTAGTTTTGTTTCCCCTGTGTTATTAGTTTCATTTGCCTCCCCTGCTGTTTCCTTATGCCCTGATTACCTATTGTGTATTTAAGCCCTCAGTTTCCATTGTCGTTGATGTTATCGTGCCAGTGAGTTCCCGTGTTTCCTGTGTTTTCCCTTCAGAAGGATTTTGTATTCGTTCCCCCCGACTTTAATAAACACCTTTTACGTAATGCCTATCTCTGGAGTTCTGCGTTTTGGTCCATCCACGCCCGTCTCATCGCTGGCTGTGACAAATGTGTCCTTGGAAGTTTCTCAGTATGCATACTTGTGCACACTTGTGAACTGTTCCAATTCAAAGTATGTACATAGGCAAGTATGCTCAAAATACCCAGATGTGTTTTTGCTCCGCCCTTCGATGGAGGATGCATTGTGGTGACTTGTGTGGCCTTGGTGCAGTTGTTTAACAGCTCATTGAGGAGTGCTGACATCTGCTGGACACTTGATGTACAGCAGTCCTTCTTTAATTTTACATGTTGACTGGCAAATCTTTTAGCATAATTATGCAATTATCTACGGTGGCCGGGAGGTGCAAACCAAAATTACAAAATCTGAAACACTTTTACAAGTGGCAAAACAAATTTACATTTTAGAAACAAAATCACATTTTAGAAAACAAATTAACAATACGAGAAACACTTTTACAAGTGGCAAAATCAACCGGAAAGGGTAGGTACTAATTCCAAGGCTGACCCGGAAGTGATAACGGAAGCGGGCATTTCAACCCAAGATGGACAGCAGTTCAGTGGCGTTTTGCCCGTTTTGCGGGGCACATATGAGTAGATTAACGCGGTTTTGTTTTTCTTGTGGACGGTCCTTAGAGTTTTTAAATGGGACAGAACAGACGGAAGGTCCAGAGGCACAGGGGATATGTCAACAGCCGGATAATGCTAAACAAAGTAAGTGCAGCATAGCGCTCGCTATCTGAAGTAGCCAATACGAATGAAAGCTATTAGTGTCATTGGTTAGCTCATTTTGTTTTTTGAGACAGAGCTTTGTTAATTTCAGCAGAAAAACCTTGCCCGTCATATAAACAGTTCCTGGAATACTGAAGCTCGAAGTCCAAAGAGCGTCAGTCTTTTAACTACGGGCCTAGAGGAAGACACCGGGCTAAAGAACAAAAACACGTCCAGGTAAGTTGTATAGTACTGATCGTGTAATCAGTACTGGACTGTCTGATTCGGCTCACTGTGAAACTGTGGTGGCACAAATTAGCTATTGAAGCTATTAGAAACTGCTGATAAATTTATGCACTTTCCTCACAGGTTTTTGAACTCCCAAAGATAAGTCTGAAAATGAAAGGTAAGTAGATTTTTGCATCTAGCCTTTTTCACAGAGAGAGAACCTTTCTAATGATTTATCAACCAAGAGGAATCTGTCATGTACTTGTTTACATTCTTATATGACTATTGTGGTAATCATTTTATTATTTTCATTGTGTTTAAGAGATGCACTGGGACATCAAGCTACAATTCAGCCAGGACAGGTAATGTCATTTTCAGACGTTCATCATATTCTGAAAACTGTGACATGCTGGTCAGATTTACCGATGATGCAGGTGTTTATGAGGAAGGGATTGACACAGGTGGTCCAAGATGAGAATTTTTTAACTCTGCTAATGAAGCACCTGAAAGACCGGCCAATTTTTGATGGACCAGAGGGACATCGGTTCTTGGTCTATAATGCAAATGGTATGCATAGGGTTAGATATGTGCTATACTAATGGATGGTTATTAGTAAACAGATATGTGACACAGAATATGTTTTTTTTTTTTCCCCCCAATATCTTAAAGTAAATAATGTATGTTTTCATTTTACAATATGAATTCATTCACAGCTGTTAGGGAGGATGAATACTTCCTGGCAGGACAGATGATTGCAGTTTCAGTTGTACATGGAGGTACGGGACCCCATTTCCTGTCAGAAGATCTTGTACAGTATCTTGCTGGCCAGCCTTCATTCAAACCAACAGTTAATTTAATAACTGATGAAGAAATAGGGAAAGCTTTGCGAGAGGTGGGGATAACATAAATCCAGTGTGGTAGGACAGAGTTTAACATAGTTCCTGCACTGTTCAATGATGATGTTTAGTTCCCACACATATACATTTGCAGAATTATGAATTTATGGTATTGTAGGGTTACAGCATGCTATATATGTCACTAAATAAAAATGGTCAAGATTAACACATAGTTATTTAATGTGTTGGGTATGTCTCTTTGTCTTTCAGATTGAGAATGCTGCTACATTGGATGCTCTACAAGAATGTATCATGAGACACAGCACAATGTTGCAGACAGCAGGCTGTCTTAGACATGTGGCTGCTGTGGACGAAAAGACAGAAATTGTGGCCAACTACCTCCAGTGGTATATTTTTGACCGCAACTCATCTGTAATTGACAGGTAAGATATTTTTAATGATGTAATTTTCTTTTTTTTTTTAATGTAGGAATGTTTAGTTTGTAATGCTCCATGGCACGTGTATCTGTTATCAGTCACTGTGACAAACAATTTTGCCTTAGTGTGCAACATCTACATATTTGTGTAACAGTGTGTTCACTTTGTAGATTCAAAGATGGTCTTTCAGCTCTTCAGTTCCTGACTGCACTACAGCAACACCCTACTTTGCTGACCCCTGTCCTGTGCCACTGTGAAAAGCGACTGACTGCCTTTGAGCTTGAGAGACTCTTCAAACCTCAACTCAGCCCTTCAGGGAGTAATAGGAGACTGAAAGAAAGCCAAACCTTGGCCTGCTGGGCAGACTATCTCCTTGATTGTGAAGGTTTGTAAGGTTTTATTTGTACCTACTTGGAAAACCACGTTAGCCTGGTATATTTGAACATTTATTTCTTTGCAGAAGGCGAGGCTGCTGTGTCTGTGGAAGACATTTTGATGTTTGCAACTGGGCTGACATCACTTCCCCCATCTGGCTTGGAACCACTGCCACAAATAGAGTTCCTGGATGACGTTCCACTCCCAATGGCAAATACATGTTCAAACTTGTTGAAATTACCATTTCTGGATTCATATAGTGTGTTTAAGTCACAAATGGACTTTGGAATTCAAAATAGTCCAGGATTTAGTTGTCTATAAACTATATAGCTAGATAACCATTAGAGTAGTGTTTTTCAAACCTGGTCATCCAGGCACAATGCCCTGCACGTTTTAGATCAGAGATCCTAATCCTGAATAACTGATTAACAGGCTTTTTTTTTTTTTTTTTTTTTTTTTTTAAACTGCAATCATCTGAATCAGGTATGTTAAAGCAGGAAAACTTGGACTCAAAATGTTTTTTGTTCTTTGTTGGTATTATGTGCATTTAAAGGTGCAGTTACTTTTGTTAAAATACTTTAAAATTGCGGTAAGCAAGCATGTCTTTTTTTTTCCCCTCAGACAGCATTTGGACAATTGTTTTTCATTCATTTATTTCCAAATTTTAAATACTGAAACTGTGGGTGACAAGTTGTGTACATGTTCCACCATCATTACAATAAACTTCCCTTCAATTCATAGCTGAGCAATTTCTTTTAGTTTCAGATATAGTTCAGTTGAAGACTGCCACTGTTCTGGCTTCTGTAAATGATTGTGCTCCACTGCAAAGTCCAAGTATTCTTGCATGTTTGGGTCCCCACATGGAGCTCTTGTCAGATGAACGTCAGGAAAGGCATCCAGTTCAGTCATTTCGATTTTAAATCCACAGTCTCTGGAGCCAAACCTATATTACAGAGAAGATATGATTACATTTAAATTTATGATAAAATGGAAAATACCATCTATCACCAAAGTATTACCTGTGTGGTAAGTAGTAGAGCTCATTTGGCACTCCTCCTGGACATGATGCTGTTCTGGAGGGGCGGATCCTGTGACTGTTCCACAGTCTCATACACTCATCCAAGTCCCTCTGAATAACATCACCAAAGCAATATCTCAGCAGACACTGATGCTCGTGACTCCCATTTAAGTATCCAGCTTCTCTAAGGTCTGCAAATAGCTCCATCCAGAACTGACACCTATAAAAAAATCAGTAATATAGTGTTATAATTTTCATATCCATGTTTAAACGATGGTCACTCAAAATGAATTTAAAGTATGAATACCACTTACCTTCCCTTTCTGAATATGGACCACCAGGACTCAATCCTCTGGTTGGTTGTGGATGAGCCATACATGTGGCTGGACGCTCCAGAGTAGTAGTCATTGTGGTGGTGGCGTAGCGTGCACTGAATTGCGGCCATGGTCCCGTTCTCCGTGCCGCAATCGGTTCTCAGTCTCATGGGGATGACACCGAGGTTTCGCACACATGACAGGAAATAGTGAGCGATCACAGATGGGTCATTATTTGTTGCGCCACATATAAGCCACAGTACTTTATGGGAAAATCCATCGATGCACCCTGAAAGTGCCAGACCGAATGGCTTGAGTTTATCATAACCATCCACGTGCCACATATAGTTCGGTCCCATGGAGTGGTAGGTTCTTCTTATAAACCTTCTGCGTGCTCTCCTCTCGCACCCTTGAGGATTAAGCTCCCGGAGCAAATTCATTACATGATCCCTCCTCACTCGCAGATTGTACTTTTGTCTGAGTACCTGCCACATCATGCGGTAGCCAAACAGCTGTCCAGGTCCACGAAGTTCCACTCGTATTGCTCTAGTTATGACGTCGGTAGAGGACAAATCCTTTCTGCGATATAACCCGGCATCATTCAGTTTGCTTTTCAGCGACCTTAAGCTGATGTGTACACCGTGTAAACATGCCATCATGTCTACGATTACAGCGTATGAGTGACCCTCATTAATATATCGTATGCACTGCTGCAGCATATCTGGTCGTTCTGTCTGTTCTGTGCCGTTTAAAAACTCTAAGGACCGTCCACAAGAAAAACAAAACTGCGTTAATCTACTCATATGTGCCCCGCAAAACGGGCAAAACGCCACTCGACTGCTGTCCATCTTGGGTTGAAATGCCCGCTTCCGTTATCACTTCCGGGTCAGCCTTGGAGTTAGTACCTACCCTTTCCGGTTGATTTTGCCACTTGTAAAAGTGTTTCGAGTGATGTTAATTTGTTTTCTGAAATGTTAATTTCTTCTGAACTTGTAAAAGTGTTTCTCGTATTGTTAATTTGTTTTCTAAAATGTGATTTTGTTTCTAAAATGTAAATTTGTTTTGCCACTTGTAAAAGTGTTTCAGATTTTGTAATTTTGATTTGCACCTCCCGGCCACCATAATTATCATATCAAAATCTTCATTTGAGGTATATTAAACCAGATTACTCCTGCTGATTTTTGCAGCTGACTGGAAGTTAAAAAGGTATAACTCACTCAAATGATTTCATTTCACAGTTTCATTTGTTCCTGAGCAAGTCAGTTTAACTGAGGTTAAAGTTAAGCTTCATAACTGGATAATTTTATTTAATTTTGATGTCTTACTGGAGAACTGTTAGCTTATTTAATTTGCTCATCTTTTTTCCCCAATTTATAAATGTGCCACACTTGTTTTAACAGTTTATTTCACATTAAAACTGATATTAAAGATATTTGAGGAAGGTGTGAGTCTTTTCACCGGGAGCGGAAAAATCCCAGCGGCATGTTGGTGGTTTTCATGGAGATGGTGAAGACTGATGGCAAGCCTGCTCCCGTAATGACCAAATTATTCTACTCTATTTTAAATGTCATCTGTATTCTTCTAAGTGGTGGAAGTCTTCTGGAATAAAAAATAACAATTTTAACATCTGACTCATTGGTTTTTGTTCAGTAAGCTGCATAGCTGTGTATATGTGTGTGAGAAACGGCACTGGTTCTTCAAAGGATGCAGACCCTGTGTCTTATTTGACTTATTTGTTTTTGTGGGTCTATAGGGCCATGACACCCTGAATTTGGACACAGCTCCTTGTCTAAAGCATCTATGACCTTAAAACCACTCAGAATGCAAGATCGGATCATGTGACTTCAAGTATTTTCATCTTTGTGGCACACCAAGGAACTGGCTTTTGTTGGTGGAAATGGATGATAAACGCTAAATGGACTAGTTCTTAAACTAAGTTCTTATATATTGTTGGACTTTTATTTTTTACTCAATGAATAAAATGACAAATGTTTTTTTGTAAACTTTATTTTTATTTGCTTTTATAGTAAAAAAAAACACTTTATTTACAGGGTTTTGCATCTGAACTCTTTAAATATAATTTGAATTTGATTGATTGAATTTGATTTTAAAAAATTAATATAAAAATAATATAATATCTCAGTGATTTACACATGACAAACAGTCTAGTTGTAATTTCATCATTCTAACAGCAGTAAAATAAATCTCAGGATGAACTCTGGCTGCTCACCAAACTTGTGTTCATTGGACAATAATGTGTGAACGTCTCTGAGCAGTTTGTAAATTGATGTTTTGGGTCAGTGCAGCTCAGTGATTCCTCTCTGATATCACAGTTTGTCTCATCTGCAGCAAACGAACTGCAGCTGACATGAACTGAATCATCTGAGCTGAACTGAGCTTCAGAGAAACACAACATCCTGATATTCACTGTGAAGCTTTGAGTGGAAAAAGACAGAAAAACAGCATGTGGATCCTGGAATAATGGCAGTGTACTGTTGCACTCAATGTGACCCCGTGTCCTATATTGAGATTCACAGCCAGCTAAACTCTCTCTTATATCACTTCCTCCAAGGAACAGGCGCGTGTTGTAGTTGGACAGGATTTAATGTAAAAAAGTGTGAAACTGAAACAATACAAAATACAGAAAAAGTACTCAGTATACAATTATAATATGATCACTTAAATCAAATTAACATCTCCTTTGATATATAAGGCACATTAAAGGGTTCCTTCCAATTTAGCGGTCGCACTGCATGAACTCAGATTGGATTCACTAGATTGACACATATAGCATATCAAACATCTCAAACTTATTTGAATAATCACACGCATAATATCTTACAAACACATACAACCTTGAAACTTACTCATATTGCCACTCAAAGGGATATGAAGGAGCGGATGGCTTTGGATTGTCAGAGATGCACCATGCTTTCTCTACCTCCTAAGAAAACTACTTCCGTTCACTTCTTCTATTTACAAATCAGCCTAACATAGCGCATTGTGAAAACCTGCGCCCCCCACAGGCTCGGAGAGGCAACAACACAAAAACAGTTCCAACACACTCCCCGCCTGGCATTATTGTAAGAATGCCACTATAATCTATTTAAACATTGAACTAATCTCTTAGAGACAAAAGAAGGATACAATCCGAAATAGGTCTATAGAAGATCTTGGTAGTCTTGTCATGCGTAACCTTCACTTCCACTTTCCTCACAACTCCATCTCTGCTTGGAAGGGTCTTCACAATGACTCCCATAGGCCATTCATTTCTTTTTAGTTGCTTGTCTTTTAGAAGGATCACATCCCCTTCCTTCAAGTTTGGTCTGTTGCGCTGCCATTTCTGACGACTCTGGAGCATGTTGAGGTATTCTTTCTGCCATCTGGCCCAGAATGTGTCAGCAAGGGCTTGAACTCTCTTCCACTGATGTTTATGCATGTCGGCCATGGTGAAGTCCCCAGGTGGAGTTGGGATTGGACCAAACTTCTGGGTGAGTAGAGTCAAGGGGGTCAGGATCAAAGGGGCCTCTGGATCTCAAGAAACAGGTACCAAGGGCCTCGCATTAACAATAGCCGTGACCTCAGCCATTAATGTTGTCAGGACCTCGTGAGTTAGAGTAGGGTTCCCTGCTTGTAGGAGCATTGAGTCTAGGATGCGTCGTGAGATGCCTATCATACGCTCCCAGGTGCCACCCATGTGAGATGAGTGGGGAGCATTGAACACCCAGGAACACCTCTGTTTGTGTAAGTAGTCCTCCACACTCGTCTCACCAGACTTGGGAGGATCCAGCTTCAGTTCCTTGGAGGCACCAATGAAATTGGTGCCACAGTCTGATCTTAACTGCTTAGCGGGGCCTCTGATTGCAAAAAATCTACGAAGAGCATTGATAAAACTGGATGAGCTCAAAGTTTCAATCACTTCAATATGAATGGCCCTTGTAGACATACAAGTGAACAAGACTGCCCATCTCTTGCTGTTAGCTTGACCACCTTTAGTGCGGCGTGTTGTAACATCCCACGGTCCAAATACATCAAGGCCAACAAAAGAAAATGGCGGACTACTCTGTAAGCGTTCAGCAGGCAAGTCTGCCATAATTTGTTGCTCTGTTCTGCCTCGAAGCTTTCTGCAGGTGACACATTTGTGTATTACACTGCTGATGGATCTCTTAGCACCAACTATCCATAAGCCACTTGCTCTCACCGCTCCCTCAGTGAAGTGTCTCCCTTGGTGCTGGACGGCTTCATGGTGATGTCGAATGAACAGTGTAGCAATGTGATGCTTTCCTGGTATCAGAAGAGGGTTGGCTTCATGACTTGGCAAGTTGGATTCTGCAAGTCGTCCTCCCACACGCAGTAAGTTTTCATGATCAATCATTGGATTAAGTTTATGAAGGGAACTGTTACGTGGTATGTCTCGTTTTGCCATGATACACTTTAATTCCTCTGCGTAAACTTCATGCTGGACACACCTGATGATCATGTGCTCTGCGTGAGTTAAAGCTTCACCTGTGAGACTAGCCTTACAAAGGTGCCAGCCGCTACAACCACCACCATCTTTGGACTTGAAACTGTGAGAGATGTGATGGAGGTAGGCCACTGCTTTGACGAGGGGAGTCCATTTTGAAAACCTTTCAAAGCGGGATGAACCTAAGGCATCTGGAGCAGTTGTGGTCACAAGCACAGTCACATTCTGTCGAATTTCAACATCTAACTCTGGATCAACAAGTTCAAATGGACCTTTTTCTAGGGAAATGCTCTCATGGTTAAGAAGAAATGCTGGGCCGTACAACCACGAGGTACTAACAAGTTTCTCTGCTGCTACAGACCGGGAGCCATGATCAGCGGGATTGTGCTCTGTTGGTACATATCTCCACTGGTCTGGTAGGGAAGACAGCTTGATCCTCTGTACACGATTGTTTACATATACATGAAATCTTCTGTTTTGATTGTTAATGTATCCCAACACCACTTTACTGTCACTGTAAAACGTTGTCCTGTCAATCTTTATTTTCAGTTCTTCCTTGAGAACCTCCGACATCTCCACAGCAAGCACTGCTGCGCAAAGCTCCAATCGGGGAGTGGTGAGCTCTGGCACAGGAGCCAGTTTGGCCTTACCTATGACAAACCCAACTTCGTTGTGCCCATCTTCATGTGTGACCTTCAGGTAGGCCACTGCTGCGATGGCTTTCACCGAGGCATCTGAGAACAGACAAAGCTCGATGAAGGTGGCTTGTGAGATGGAGAACGTGACATAGGTACGAGGAATGTGTAGGGTTGTGAGACTCTGTAGTGAATCGTGCCATCTTCTCCAATCATCATACATGTCTTGTGGCAACGGGCTGTCCCACTCAAGGTTGCTGCTGGAGAGCTGTCTGAGAAGAAGTCTGCCTTTGATGGTTACAGGTGCAAGCAAGCCAAGAGGATCGAACAAGCTGTTTACTGTCAAGAGTACACCACGGCAAGTGAAGGGTTTCTGCTCCTGTGGAACATGGAATGTAAATGTGTCCGATACAGGGTTCCAACTCACTCCTAAGCTGCGTTGGACTGGAAGCTCGTCAGTTGTTAAATCGAGATCTTTGATATCTTTGGCCCTATCCTCAGGGGGGAAAGCATCCACAACTTCCACTTTGTTGGAAACAATCTTGTGGAGAAGTAGATTTGAGAGGGCAAGCATTTTTTGAGCTCTCTGTAAAATGTCAATAGCCTCAGCTTCGGCTGAGAAGGACTTTAATGCATCGTCCACATAGAAGTCTTTCTCTATGAAGTTTCGGGCGTCAGTTCCGTATTCACTTTCTGCCTCCTTTGCTGCCATTCTCAGCCCATAGATCGCCACTGCTGGGGAGGGACTGTTACCAAAGACGTGCACCCTCATTCGATAGTCTACTACATCTTTGGTGAGGTCGTTGTCTTCATACCACAGGAAGCGAAGGTAATCTCTGTGATCTTCCTGGACTACAAAGCAGTAGAACATTTGCTCGATGTCAGCAGTGATGGCAACAGGTTCTTTCCTGAAGCGAAGCAGCACACCCAAAAGTGTGTTGTTCAGGTCCGGGCCAGAAAGCAGTATGTCGTTGAGGGACACTCCATCAAACCGCGCACTCGAATCAAACACCACACGTATCTTTCCTGGCTTTTGCGGATGGTATACACCAAATATCGGGAGGTACCAGTTCTCTTTGTCTTTGTTGTGAGGTGGTGCAAGTTCTGCATGTTGGTTGTCGAGCATTTTCTGCATGAATTCAACGAAGTGTGCTTTCATTTCTGGTTTCTTGTCAAGCATACGTCGCAGGGACATGAGCCGCTGGTAGGCATAGGACCGGTTGTCAGGAAGTTTGCGTCTGGGGGTTCGAAATGGGAGTGGTGCAACCCAGCTGTTAGTGTAGTTTTTGAAGAATCCCTCCATCTTCTTCAGGAAGATCATGTCTTCAACGGAATGAGCGAGCTGGTTATCTTTATTGGTGCGACAAAACACAGCCTCTCCTAAATTCTCAACTGTGAGCTTTTCGTGTGGGTGAACAGGTAGCAACTTATTGGAAATGGTTTTGGCTCGGCTCAGACTAAAGTCCTCCTTCACACTGAAGCGACTGTTGCAGGGAGTGAGATAGCTTGGGCGGCCATTGTCCAATACATGTGTTTTCAGAGCGTTCATTTCACTTGGCTTGTGAGCGTTGCCAAGACACACCTGCCCGATGATGACATAGCCCAGGTCAAGCTTCTGTGCAAATGGGTCGTTGTGTTTGCCGTTAATTTGCTCCCTCACCTTGTGAACTCTCAGAAGGTTTCGTCCTATTAGCAACAGTATATCTGCACTTGGGTCGAGAGGCGGTATTTCAGCAGCTATTGCTTTCAAATGGCGGTGGTGTAAAGCAGCTTCTACAGTGGGTATCTCTTCTCTATTGTTGGGGATGGCATTGCACTCTATGAGAGTGGGGAGAGAAAAACTCATTTTTCCATCTAATGACTCAACTATGTAGTCACACGCTCTTCTACCAGTCACTTGTGCTATACCACTACAGGTTCTCAGTGTGTATGGTTCAGTTGGGCTTTGTATATCGAATATGTCAAAAAACTCTGTCTTTGCAAGAGACTGGTTGCTTTGATCATCGATTATCGCATACATTCTTTTGATGTTGTCTCGCTGACCTTTGGGATAGACTTGCACCAAGCAGATCTTAGAACAGGATTTCCCTGCA
Source organism: Archocentrus centrarchus (assembly GCF_007364275.1). Taxonomy (NCBI): domain Eukaryota; kingdom Metazoa; phylum Chordata; class Actinopteri; order Cichliformes; family Cichlidae; genus Archocentrus; species Archocentrus centrarchus. Next base: position 5,039,554 of record NC_044347.1, read on the forward strand.
ATCTCATTTCCACATACCTCTGTACATGTGGCAGTAACATCTGAGTCCTGTGCAGTTGTTTGCTCCCCGCCGTGCTCTCTATGGAATGAGGGAGGCTTGGACATCTGTGGAGCAGGGCCAGGGTGAAGAGCTGCCAGGTGTTTCTCACTGTCACAGTCTTCACACTTAATCGTGACTGTACAGTCTTTGGCTCGGTGGCTGGTGGAAGCAAGGCAGCGATAGCAGATGTTATTGTCTTTGAGCAGCCTTTTCCTGTCATCAAGCAGCATAGTTCTGAAACCCCTGCATCTTTTAAGTGGGTGGGGTTTGTGATGTATAGGACACTGTCTTTTAATGTCTTCACCTGCTTCTTTGGTCCTGCATCCCTCTGATGCTACGTCTGTCTTGTGCACTGTGACTGATAGCTTTTGGTTGTAGTTACCTGTTGATTTCCCTTTTTTGTAGCTGGATGTGTGATTGGCATGCGAGAGAGTCATTGTGTTGAAAGTTGTGGCGAAGCTTGGGTCATTCCTTGCTTTGGCTTGACCTTTCACAAATTCCACAAAGACTGAGAAGGGTGGGAAGCTAACATGGTGGTCTTCTTTAAACTTTGAACCCACCATTGTCCATTTTTCTTGGAGATGAAAGGGCAGCTTCTCCACTATTGGTCCTACTCCCCTGGCTGTGTCAAGGTAACTTAACCCTGGTAAATATCCATCTAGTTTCGCCGCTTGGAGTTCACACAGCAGATCTGACAGATCACGAAGCTTGTGTGGTTCTTTACTGGAGAGCTTTGGAAAACTTTGTATCCTAGCAAACAGGGAGTTTTCTATTGCCTCTGGTGAGCCATAACATTCTTCTAGTCTTGACCATATCATGTTCAAACCGGCAGGTGGATGCTTTATGTTAACTGCTTTCAGTCTCTTGGCATGTTCAGAAGACTCAGGTCCCAACCACTTTATGAGTAGATTCATTTCTTCACTGGCTGTAAGACCAAGGTCCTTGATGGTGCTCTGAAATGTGGCTTTCCAGCTAAGGTAACTCTCTGGCTTATCATCAAATTCCGACAGTCCTCCAGTTACTAGCTGGCTCTTAGCTAGAAATCTGGCTAGGTCACTCGTTGTGCTGTCAGCATTATTGTGTGGGCTTAGTCCCCGTTGTGGCATAAACGGGTATTGCATCAGTTCCTGTTTGGGACTGCGAGGTGTGTACACTACTGGTTGTTCGCATTGTTCATTTCGATAATTGCTGTCATCATGCTGAAATGTATCTCTATTGTCTTGAGCCAGGTCAGTATAATTGTGCTTATTCACGTACTCACTCACTTTTTCCTCTGGGGTTGTTTGTTGAGCCAAAAATGTCAAGTCTTCCTTTGGTTCCGCTATGCCAAATTGAGCTGCTGCTGCCTCCATCACCCCTGCTTTAGCCACGGCTGCATCAGCTTCCTTTTGGAGATTGAGTACGTCAAGAGACGCTTCTAAACGAGCCTTTTCTATCTTGATGCTCATTTCCTTTTGCGCGTAGGCTAATCTGGCTTTTGCTGCTTGCGCTTCTGCTTGTGCCCGAGCTGCCTCCATACTAGCTCGGGTTGAGGCTGATGACTTACTTGAACATCCTGCTGATGACCTAACGGTAAGTTTCCCCGAAGACTTTGCAGATGCTACTGAGTGAGTGGACCTTGTTTCCTCGTTGCCTTGCTGTTCAGCGTCTGACTTCTCCATGGTCAAGTCGACTGCCGCTCGTGGACCCTTGTCGAGTGCTATGATTTCACTGTACTGTTGCACTCAATGTGACCCCGTGTCCTATATTGAGATTCACAGCCAGCTAAACTCTCTCTTACATCACTTCCTCCAAGGAACAGGCGCGTGTTGTAGTTGGACAGGATTTAATGTAAAAAAGTGTGAAACTGAAACAATACAAAATACAGAAAAAGTACTCAGTATACAATTATAATATGATCACTTAAATCAAATTAACATCTCCTTTGATATATAAGGCACATTAAAGGGTTCCTTCCAATTTAGCGGTCGCACTGCATGAACTCAGATTGGATTCACTAGATTGACACATATAGCATATCAAACATCTCAAACTTATTTGAATAATCACACGCATAATATCTTACAAACACATACAACCTTGAAACTTACTCATATTGCCACTCAAAGGGATATGAAGGAGCGGATGGCTTTGGATTGCCAGAGATGCACCATGCTTTCTCTACCTCCTAAGAAAACTACTTCCGTTCACTTCTTCTATTTACAAATCAGCCTAACATAGCGCATTGTGAAAACCTGCGCCCCCCACAGGCTCGGAGAGGCAACAACACAAAAACAGTTCCAACACAGGCAGCTTCCATCTTTAAAGGACTGAAGAGGAAGAAGTTTACAAGGAATCATTGAGAACAGTTTCAAACATCAACTGATTGAATCCATGAATCTGAAAACGTGTTTGTGAGTGAAAGAGACAGACATGTACATACTGAACTATCTGTTCAACAGTTAGTTCTCTCTGTTTCTCTGACAGGAGGACACTCTTTACACTAAACTCAGCACAGAGACACTGAGGAAGCAGTAACCAAAAAACGAGGATACCAGACTGCAAATCCAGGATAAAGAGGTTCAGTGAATGTGGTATTGCAGGTGTGGAGGTGGATCAGAGTGTCAGAGGAGACTCTGTAGAAGGACAGAGTGCCAGCAGGACAGTCCACATACACTGCTACTCTGTGGGAGGCGGAGTAGGAGGAGATGTGTGTTTTTCTGTTTTTGTGCCAGACAGCGTAACCATATTTGTCAGAGCAGAACAGACTCCAGGACTGATTATTCCTTCCAAACACACATTCAATACTATTTCCTTTCCTGCTGATTCTTCTGTAACTCACTGATATATAAACATCTCCTCTCCACTCGACCTCCCAGTAACAACGACCAGTCAGACTGTCTCTACACAGCAGCTGAGGCCAATGATCAAATCTGTCTTCATGATCAGGATGTGCGTAACCGAATGGGATAATATGTGTCACCTTCCTGTTGTTGTCAGACAGTTTGAGGTTTGCGTTTACTGTGTTTGTGTCGATTGTGAGTTGACAGGAATCTGATGAAGAGAACAAACACAATCCAGCTGCAGTTATTGATCCATCATCTGTTCATTGATTGACACTTTGATGATGACTCCTGACATCAGAGATGTGAATGAGTGATGTGACAGTTTGAAGATGGTTGAATGTGTGCTGCTTTGTTTTCATCAATCACATTAAAAACACACTTACACTTCCTCAGACCTGGGATCAGCCATCGCACTCCAGCAGGCTCCGCCCTGAAAGGAGGAGGGGGGTCAGAGCAGCACAGTCTCTTTCAGCATGCACACATGGACATTACCGTGGGTGCGGAAAGTGGAGCCTTTAAATTTTTCACTCTTTGTTTCATTTCAGTCATTTGCTAAAATCAAAAAAGTTCATTTTATTTCTCATTAATGTTCACTCAGAACCCCATCTTTACAGAAAAAAACATAAATGTAGAATTTTTTGCAAATTTATTAAAAAAGAAAAACTGAAATATCACATGGTCATAAGTATTCAGACCCTTTGCTGTGATGCTCATATTTAACTCACATGCTGTCCATTTCTTCTGATCCTCCTTGAGATGGTTCGACTCCTTCATTGGAGTCCAGCTGTGTTTAATTAAACTGATTGGACTTGATTAGGAAAGGCACACACCTGTCTATATAAGACCTCACAGCTCACAGTGCATGTCAGAGCAAATGAGAATCATGAGGTCGAAGGAACTGCCCAAGGAGCTCAGAGACTGAATTGTGGCAAAGCACAGATCTGGCCAAGGTTACAAAAGGATTTCTGCAGCACTCAAGGTTCCTAAGAGCACAGTGGCCTCCATAATCCTTAAATGGAAGAAGTTTGGGATGACCAGAACTCTTCCTAGACCTGGCCGTCCAGCCAAATTGAGCAATGGTGGGAGAAGAGCCTTGGTGAGAGAGGTAAAGAAGAACCCAAAGATCACTATGGCTGAGCTCCAGAGATGCAGTGGGGAGATGGGAGAAAGTTCCACAAAGTCAACTATCACTGCAGCCCTCCACCAGTCGGGGCTTTATGGTAGAGAAGCTTCTCCTCAGTGCAAGACATATGAAAGCCCGCATAGAGTTTACCAAAAAACACATGAAGGACTCCCAGACTATGAGAAATAAGATTCTCTGGTGTGATGAGACGAAGATTGAACTTTTTGGCATTAATTCGAAGCGGTATGTGTGGAGAACACCAGGCACTGCTCATCACCTGCCCAGTACAATCCCAACAGTGAAACACGGTGGTGGCGGCATCATGCTATAGGGGTGTTTTTCAGCTGCAGGGACAGGACGACTGGTTGCAATTGAAGGAAAGATGACTGCAGCCAAGTACAGAGATATCCTGGAAGAAAACCTCTTCCAGAGTGCTCAGGACCTCAGACTGGGCCGAAGGTTCACCTTCCAACAAGACAATGACCCTAAGCACACAGCTAAAATAACAAAGGAGTGGCTTCAGAACAACTCTGTGACCATTCTTCACTGGAGTATCTGTGGAACAGTGTTAATTTTGTTAATGAAATATTTTCGTGATAGGTTTCGCCAACGACTCTTTATTCCATGACGAAAACGAGACAATAACTAAATTAAAACCACCTAAAAGGATAAAAACAATGACGATTCGTCAAGACACAACCATTGTCGAAAGTGTAAATTAATTTTCTTATGAAATTAACACTTTTGTCAAGACGAAAGTGTCGATTAATTTCGTCATTGTTTTTATCCTTTTAGGTGGTTTTAATTTAGTTATCGTCTCGTTTTCATCATGGAATAAAGGGTTGTTGGCGAAACCTATGACCAAAATATTTCATTAACAAAATTTACACAGCTGTGGAGAGACCTGAAAATGGCTGTCCACAAACATTCACCATCCAACCTGACGGAGTTGGAGAGGATCTGCAAGGAAGAATGGCAGACGATCCTCAAATCCAGGTGTTTTTTTGCATCATTCCCAAGAAGACTCGTGGCCGTACTAGCTCAAAAGGGAGCTTCTACTCAATACTGAGCAAAGGTGAGCTCAGCGCTGGACCCTCTGCAGTTCGCCTTCCAGCCTGGCATCGGGGTGGACGATGCCGTCATCCACCTGCTGCACAGATCCCTCACCTATGTTCTTTGACTTCTCCAGTGCTTTCAACACCATCCAGCGGGTACTGTTGAGAGGGAAGCTGGAGGGAGATGGAGTGGACAGGCAGCTGACAGCCTGGACCATTGACTACCTCACCAACAGATCCCTGGGGGTCTCACTCTGGGACCACTTTTGACAGCATGTGACTGGAGTGCTGGTTGGCTGCATGGCCACCATGCAGGCTCCTTCTGGAGCTCTCAGTGCCCTCGTCTGCCACAGCACACATCCCACAGTGCAGGCTGCAGGCTAACAGGACCAGCAGGTGTCCTTGTGAGATCGGCTTTACAGTCAGAAACACCCCAACAGATGACCTGTTTCCTCCACCTGCTCCACCTCTTTGTTCCTTCTTCTTTGCTTTTTCTTTGATTGATTATTTCTTATAATCATTTGAATGATATTTTCAAGGTTGATCAGGATACCTACAGCTGCTACCACCAAAGTTAGCTCACTTTGACTGCAGTGGATTTTTCCTTAGTTTTCTACTCGCCATCATCACAAAGTCCAGAAGATCAATTCACAATTCAATCTTTGAGCACAAACACGTGTTTAAGTCATTACTGTCAGAAGCAGCAACACAGCAGTGCAAAGCCCATTTTCCTAGGTGGACAGTTAGGGTAGCCCCTTAACTGGCAAGGGCCCGGTGACGGGCCGTTTGTAGTCCCTTTTATATGGCAGGCTAGACCCTCCCATTTTTATTGACACGTCATTCGGCCAATCATGTAACTGGCTGCACCAAATCACCTGACAAAGCTACGTGACGCCCTCTGAGTATTATTGGCTCTGGGAAACCCATTTCTTAACATGATTGGCCGAATGAGGTGTCAGTCAAAATGGGCGGGTCTAGCCTGCCATATAAATGCACTTCATTCGGCCCGCGGACCAGACGCAGCCGATTAATAGGCTATGAAAGGGGTTGTTCAGAGCCAATAATAACCAGAAGGCGTTATGTAGTTTTTGTCAGGTGATTTTTTTGCTGCCAGTTAAGGGGTTAATGAGTGAGCCAGTAATCTGTTTATGCTTCCACTTGTTTGTTCTAAGCTAGGCTAACAGCTTCCCCCTACTTCCAGTGTTGGTGCTAGGCTAGGCTAAACATGTCCTGGACCTGTCTCTGCACACACAGGAAACTTAATCCCATTGATGGTCAGAGGGTAAAAATGTGAGACTGTTCCTCTGCAGAGATCACTTTGAACTGGTTGCTCCATTGTTGTTGATGGAGATTTTCTCCTTTGAGACCCCCATACAGATATCTACTGTTTCTCTTCAAGCAGACTTTCTGATAGAAGCAAAGTAAAAAGGTTCCTCTGTGTGTGACTGTTCAGATAACACTCGTATCCAGCATGAAGTCATCAGACAGGGCCAGAGTGAAGTACAGCTTCCTCCTCTATCAGACACTGTCTGTGGCTGCGACAGGCCTCTCCATACCTGAGAGTTTCCAGTCTCAGCTGCTCCAGCAGCTTCACTCCTGCCTCTCCTGGATGGTTGTAGCTCAGGTCCAGCTCTCTCAGATGGGAGGGGTTGGAGCTCAAAGCTGAGACCAGAGACTTACAACCTTTTTCTGTGATCAGGCAGCCTGACAGCCTGCAGACATGACAGATACTCTTAGAGAACAGCAGAGCAGCTGCATGCAGACAACAAACTGCAGCAACAAATCATTTGAAAATGAAATGACTGAAACAGGAGTTCAAAATAACCAAGTCAGTCTAAATGTTAAAGTCTACAAGTGATAAAATCAGTGAAGTCAAAATGATGATCAAATCTACATAAAGTAGGACTGAGGCTGATGGGAGTGTCATTAGTTTTGCTGCTTTTTGGTTTGAATCAAAGTTTTGGTCAAACTAGAAGTCTGAGCAGATGATGGCACTAAATTAAAAGTCTGCTGATTGTTGAAGTTCTTATATTTCATTGTGAGGACAACATGAACATCTGAAACTAATTTGATCACAACCCATCAAATCGTTGCAGAACCAAAGTGGCAGCTAAACATCATCCTCCACTGAACTGTGCTGCTGGTGAGGATGACATCATTTAAAGGTGCACATGAGGAAAGACTTCATTCAAATCCCAGGAACAAAGTTTGAAGACATATTTAAAATAAAGAAACTCAAAAAAGAAAAATTTTTGAGAAGTTAAAAAAAAAAACTTCTGAAGTTTAGATAATTTGACAAATCACAGCAGACACAGTCCTGCATCAGTTAGACTCTAATGGAAACCAGATTTTAGTCATCTGTTGAACATTTGAAGAATGCTGACCTGAGTGTTTCCAGTTTACAATGTGGATTCTTCAGTCCAGAAGATAAAGCTTTCACTCCTGAGTCCTTCAGGTGATTGTTACTCAGGTCCAGCTCTCTCAGAGTAGAGGACTGGGAGCAGAGAACTGAGGACAGAGCTTCACAACTTCCCTCTGAGAGGTTACAGAGACTCAGTCTGAAAAGACAATAATAAGAAAGTAATAAACGATTTGTCTAAGAAATAATAACGTGAACTTCTTTTGGAAATTAATGAGGAATTTGCAGGCAACACAAAAAAGCAGCAGCTGAAGCAGAGAAGCCCAGATGTCCTTCTCCCCAGCCGCCTCCACAAGCTCATCCGGAAGGACCCCAAGGCATTCCCCGGCCAGCTGAGAGATATAATCTCTCCAGCGTGTCCTGAGTCTGCCCTGGGACCTCCTCCCAGTAGAGCATGCCCGAAACACCTCACTCAGGAGGCATCCTAGTCAGATGCCCGAGCCACCTCAACTGGCTCCTTTCGATGTGGAGGAGCAGCAGCTCTACTTTGAGCCCCTCCCGAATGGCTGCACTCCTCACCCCATCTCTAAATCCGCCTTCCCATCTGGAACGACTCCGCACAGGTTGCCTCGACCCGCCGCAATTTGACAGCTTTTCCATTAGAATCAGATACACTTTGCAGGTCCTTTTACTGTACTCACTCACCCAAGGTCCTTGGCGATCCGGGGTGATCCGAAAATGTGATGCAGAGGACAGCATGCCACTGATTGGCCAGGGAGTGCCATCACTAGCGGAGTCATGAGAGCGACTCCTTCATTGGAATCAACCATTTTTAAAATCCGTCAGCAAGAAACTGGAGGCACAAAGTACTGGTTGAATGCCCAGACCGACAGTTTGCAGCGGTAGTTTTGCAACATGAGAGCCATCTGAAACGCGCACACAGCATACATATTATAACCCTATACTGCTGGGTGATCACCGATGAAAAACAAATTACCTGCCCCTACAAGCCGAACAGCTGGTTAGCACCGAGCCTGAGGCGGCTCATCAAAGGAACTTTGAATTACCGTAATAACACGACTGTTTAGCAGGTGAAACCATCACTTCAGCTTCCATCCAGTCCCATTCATGAAGTTTACCATGTGTGAAGGACACAGATCAAAGAAGTAATCTCACCTGACATAATTAAGACACTTGAATGTGACTTTAATGAGAAGGTTGCTGAGGACAACCATTTCTCCCAAGATGATCTTCAGTTTTTATCAAAACTGAAACAGGGAATCAGCACAAAAAAGATGGTTGTGTTGAGATGCCTCTCACATTTAAAAAGGAATTGCCAAACTTACCAGACAGTATCCAGTGTGCTGTCCATCACCTCAAGTACCTAGAAAGAAAGCTAAGGAGAGACAGACAGGCAAATCGTGTCCAGCGTATTAACCCCTTAACTGGCAGCGGCCTGCCCGCGGGCCGTTTGTAGTGCTTTCGCATATCGAAAAAATTCAAACAGTTTCTGAAACCTGAGAAACTGCACTTCACAGCCACATACAAATTACGTCTAGACAGTACTGCCCCCACTGCTATATCGACTCCATCCACACTGTGGTGATCCTCAATTGCAATGGAAACACAACACGACTGTGGCAAGTTGTTTTGAGTGAGTTGACCCGTGCTCAGTCATTCTGTACGGAAAAACAGCATAAGAGATAGGTCAGCCACCCTTCGGAGGATTTCTGCCACTTGGATTTGCAATTTTATTCTTTTGGTTGCTTTCCAAAGTGAAGGTAGGAATGTAGATCGACCGGTAAATCAACAGGTTCACTTTTACGCTCAGCTCCCTCTTCACCAGTGTCCATGTAACCCAGTGGGTTCATAATTACTTTTCTCCCTCATGTATGTCATGCGTTAATTGTATGTCAATCACTGATACCCCATCTGTTCAGGCCTTCAATGGACTGATCTGTAATCATCTGAATCTCATCCATTACCCTAACCCTCCTATGAGTCTAGAATTTGGCCCAAACATCTCACGGTCAATATCCACGTGAGCACTGAAGTCTCCCAGCAGGACGATGGAGTCACCAGATGGAGGACCCTCAAGCAACCAGCCCAGCAACTCCAAGAAGGATCAGTACTCTGAATTGTCTTTGGTCCATAAGTGCAAATAAATGCGAGGACCCGTTCCCCAGCCTGAAGGTGAGGGGAATCAACCCTCTCATCTAAATGGTGAAAATTCCGATGTACATTCAGCAAGCTTGGGGGATACAACAATACCCACCCCAGCTTGCCGCCTCGTACTGAGGGCAACTCCAGACTGGAACAAAGACTGATCTCTGACTGGTCAAGCTGATTACTGATTTACATTTTAATTTAATTGGTGCGCTACTATTAAGGGGCTAAAGCCTATCGCAGCTGCCATAGGGCGAGAAGTGGGGTACACCCTGGACAGGGACCAAACTGTTATTAACAAAGAGACAGACCATGCAAATTCTATATAGAAAGGTCCCAGTGATGGATGTTACTGACAGTGAATTTGTTCAATGCTCTTCTTTGTATGTCTGCAACAAATATTTGTAATGTTCCTTTAAAGTTAACGCATTTGGTCCAGAACTCGGTTAGAGGAAGTAATGTTCAGTGCAGACTTTTTAGAGTATGACACAAGCAAAAAAGACAGTGGTTAGGTTGGGTTTCTGCATCTCATCGTTGTCTTCATACAGGGCTGAAGTATATAAACGACTCATGTCAAATATTATGGTGAAGCTATGTGTCATGTCCAATTTTTGATCTGCTCGTTGAGAAGTGTGAAGTGCAGCTCCGAAGCTGATCGTATTTCTCCCGTTTGGTTACAGCAGGCAATGAGTTCTCACGATGGCAACACTGGGTGATCCTGTTGGTGAGCTTGGAATAAAACATCTGTATATAAAGAACTTGTCCTCATGGTGACTGATGGGAGTAACACTGGATTTGAACTCAGGACCGTCTCGCTGTGAGGTGATAGCACTAAGCACTGTACCACCATGCTGTTCATGTTCACCATTAGTTAATGTTAACTTTATTGGTCACAACACTGCATACTTCAGCAGATTGCTTAGAGTGCTGTGAAAAAGTATTTGTCTCTTTCCTGATTTCTTTTTTTTTTTAGTATTTTTGTCACACATGTTTCAGATCACACACATTTTAATGTTAGACAAAGATAACCTGAGTAAATACAAAATACATGTAACCCTGTGGGTTTGAGAATCCCAATTGTGCAGTGTTGTGGTTTTTTATGAATGAATGAATGAAGGTTTTATTGCCATGTGGGTGAACAGGTTCACACATTGGAAATTGCACAATTATCACTCTAATGCTGATATTTAAAGTTATTTTTCCTGCTCTTGTTTATTTGCAACTAAACTGCCTTTTTTATACTGAACTAAAAATGCATACTGTGTGTCTAAGGATGGTGGGAGGATTTGAGGCCAGCTAGAGTAGCTCTTATTCATGTTCAGGCCCCAGAAGCTCTGCTACCCCGCCCTAGCAGTCTGAGTCTACTCTCAGAGCATATTCATCTTCTAGCCCAGTGTTGAACCTGTTGCTCATTCAAATTCATGCTTAGGGGTCTCAGCTCATAAAACTGCCCATTTTAGGTTCACGTATAGGACACCAGTCATCCTGTTTGCCCATTTTTTGATTTATACAGTTTATAGGGATAACTCTGTCCAGTAGACCTAGCCATAGGCTATCTTGCCTATGTAGCACAGCCAAAAATTTTGGAAATGCAAATCAAAAAAGTGTAAATTTAGTCTAGGGTCACATTGGGCTCCACCAGGGTTATAACAGTTTTGGATTTTACATTATTGTTTAGTTTTAGTTAGTTTTTACTTTTTTCTTTAATTCAGTTAGTTTTAATTAGTTTTCAGAGCGGTTTTGCTTGTTTTTATTTTTGGTTTATTACTTAGTTTTAATTTAGTTTTGTTAGTTTCAGTATTAGTTTTAGTTTTTCATACTTTGTCAGGTGCAAGATTCAAAGTACAAGAGTAACTCTTCTGTAATAAAAACTCAACAAAAGATCCCGTAAAGAAATATATTCAACAACCAACTGTTCACAGACAGCAGCACTAAATGCTAAATGTGTGTAATATTAAGGACATACATGAACATCAACAGGGAGAAACAAAGAAAAACATGAACTCCCAAACTCAATAAATTCTACAATAAACTACAATAAAGTTCAGTGTCAGTGCAGCAGATTAACAACAGCTTCTGTTTTGTAGCTAGCTTGGTTAGATGCTCCATATGTGGCCGACCTCATGTCGCATTTCTGCTTGTGTAGCTGGATTGTGTGTGTTCATTACCTTACAGTCGTGTGCTGGTGTTTTATATGCGGTGCCGGCTGGGACTTCTTTTGGTCCTCGCTCTTTGTGCTCAGTTTTTTGGCTGCAAACATATTTGTCCCTGTTTTTTCACTTTCTTCATTCCCTCGAGTCCATTCCGACAGTTTTAGCAGCTCCCTCCAGGAATTTGCTGACATTTGTGAGTCCTTATATTGAATGTTCCTGATTGTTATTCTCTCACTGATAAAGTGGCCGGAAACGCACAAGGACGGAACAGGTTCATCACAACGTTGCGGCAGAGTGGCAGCGAGGAGTAGTCACATCTCACGCCAGATTAAGTCGGTTCAGAGCGGTTTCGGTAGCTGCCTTGCGCCCACTTCTCAGGTGGACTCTGATGTTGGTGTTTTTTCCTCACTGAGACGTGTTCCATACATTTTTCATCCTTTACAACAAGACGCTCTTCTATCTGTATTATCGGACTCAAAGAAACTCCATATGGGACTCTGCCGTTTTCTCGGCAGACCGCTACCATTACTTTTTGGACCACGGTGACAGTGGCGGTTTCTGATATGAGCGACATGGGCAGCCGCCCAGGGCGGCATTTCATCTAGGGCGGCATGACCGCCCCCCTCCCCCCAACGCATTGCGATCCCCGCAGCAGCGCCTACCGCACTGCTCCACTTGTGGGGTAATGGGCGCCCTCTGCCTGCTGTGTGTTGCATGTAGCTTTCTGCAATGGTCTGACAGGTTGTAACAGAAGGAAAGGGGCAGGCGGGGGATTCTCTCTCTGTCTCACTGTCACTGCTTCACTCGATCGTCACACACAGCGCTGCCCCGCCCCCTTCTCCTCTCAGCCTGGGCTGCGAGTCGAGTGAAGCAGTGATGGCGTGAGAGTGAGACAGTCAGCCGGGTTCATTCATTCATGCCTGTACAGTTTTGGTCTGGTTACAGCCAACAGTAACCGCTGAATTATAAATAAAGGCGACTTTTGCTGGCAGTCTCTCGCCAAACCTTTCATCCTCACTGACACTGCCATATCAAGATTAACGCGAAGTGTATGTACTAATATTGAAAAGTTTTGCGAGATCTCGCAAAAGTAACTCAGGATCTCGCAAAACCTTTGCGAGATATGCAAAACTGACTTTTTTTTTTTTTTTTTGTCCTCCCATGTTTTTTTCCCCCCATGTTCCACAGAATGAATCTGTGCATCTAATAAAATTAGATGCACACAACTGATAGAGCACAAAGTCCATTTCATCTATAATACTGTAAATATGGTCATTAAGTCACAGTATTTGTGTGAACCCGAATCCTTATAAAAAAAATAACACAAATATGAATCTAGACGGTTCGGACAAATGTTGGTGGATGGTGCAGTGTTGCCAGATTGGGCAGCTTGTGAACACATTGGGCTGGAAAATTATATAGATATGTCTATATAATTATAAAATTATATAGATATATAATTTTACAATAAAAACTTCCTAAAAACCTACCAAATATGGTGAAAAGCAGCCAAAATTTTAACAACTCACCCAAAGCTGTGTATATTTAAATATATATCACACCTGGTGTTATTAACATGAGTTTCAATGGAGGTTTTGTTGTGTTGGGCTGGCAACTGTCAGTCAGATCTGACAACCCTGGGGATGGGCGGTGGTGATAACCTATTCCGCTTCAGTGAATTATGGCAAATGGAAAGGAAAAGGTCAAAACCATCAGGTGCGCAGTTTAGGAAAAAGAGAAAAGAAGAAGAGGAGAAACAAGCAAAGATGAAGGTAAGCATGGTGGGGGGACCTTCTGTTAAAGCCTGTCTGTCAGACCATGGCAGAAAGCTACATGCACCACACAGCAGTCGCTCATTACCCCCCAAGTGTAGTAGTGCGGCGATCGCTATTGGGGGGGGGGGCTCGCCCAGGGCGCCAAACAGGCTAGGACCGCCACTGCACGGTGAGCACGCGCACAGCTGCCCGACAGCGCTCCCAGCTTAAACTCGGAGAGCGGAAAAATTATCAATCCACAAGGCTTATAAATCAAATGACAATCAAGGAAAGGAAGGTCATTTTATTTATAATTTTAGTTAGTTTTTTTAAACTCACGATACAGTTTTAGTTAATTATCCTTTTTTCCTTTTAATTTTAGTTTTTATTTATTTATTTCAGTTAACGACAATGTTTTTTCAATTTCAGTTTTCATTATTTTGTTCGTTTTATTTAACTATAATAACCCTGGTCCCCACTTTCTCCCTCATATCTGGTCTGTATAAGTGTGAGCAGTTGTAAATCCTTCTTATGGAGTACTATAGGATGGCCACAAGGAGGTTGTTTCTGATAATTATTGTGATGAATTTTTCTTACTGTCTTGTTGATGAATTGAAAATGTTCTGGGATGTTTGTGCTCTTTTAGATAGTACAAGAAGATTAATGAGACCCCTAATGTATGCTTACAAAGTGCAGACTCAGCACAAATCTTAGACAAAGAAAGAGAAAGAGTATAAATACCACGGTTAGAAGAGGAGAGAGAGGAAAAAAGAGAAGATGTAGCGACTGTCTTTGTCCGCGTTGCCCATTTTTCCAGCAACTACTAAGGCACAACCTCCCAGGAGGGCTCTTGACTTTTGTGTTTGTATATTTCTAAGAACTAGTAACTTTTTGTAACAGAACTTGCTCATCACCATGGATCATTTGGACAGGTTGATTTTATTTGGACTCACACTTAATCTCAGCACGGGCTCTCCTCGGTCAGAGAGTCGGAGAGTGTGACGAGGAAGCCGGGGCATGATCAACAGGTTCTTTCTTCTTTTCTGCTACTCTGTGTGTGTATCTCAGTCTTCACTATGCTACTGTCTGTGTCTTTTTAACTATTTGTATGCTACTAAGATGTCTAATAAACAGCCTGCATCAGAATCTGCTCAACCCTGTCATTTGTTGGTAACCATGGTTTTAATTGGGTTTGAATTCGCAGTCAAAAAGGAACGTGGAGACCCCTAAAATGTATCCTACAGCAGTAATCACAGATATTCCCCCCTGTTCAGACCTTTAATGGGTTGATCCACACTAGCCCAAGACTCATTGCCTGAATGAGTTAAGCCAGCCCACTCCCACAAAGAGAGGTAAGTACAAGCTGCAGAAGCAGAGAGAGAGGAGGAGGAGAGGAGGCGACACCGCGTTTGCCGAGTGAACAAACAAATGAAATAAGCTAATGACGAGAACAAACCGACAATTTGGTTTGCTTAAAGCCACAAGTGAGAAGAAGACAGAACCGACCGCTTGGTGGTTTCGAGCAGTGCGAGCGCCTCAGTGAGTGGAGTTGAGTTAAAGAAGCTAAAAGGCTAAAGTAGCGCGGAGGCTAACATAGCCCGCCAAGCTTAATTGACAGCTAATAAGGGCCAACGAGTGGCGCCAAACCGGATAGCTGTGGGAAGCAGGTGCTACACATTAGTATCCCAAGCTAATTCTAAGATTGATAATGTCATGTTTTATGTTGAATTTTACATTTTGATGATGTTTTATTTTATTGACGTCATGTGAGTTCAGCTTTTATTTTATTTGCTGTGATTATGTTAACTGTGATGCGGAATACGTGTGTTACCGCATGGGGAACGTACTTTTATGCATTTCTATTTTAATTTGTGATTGTTTCTTTTAAGTTAAATTGGAAGTGCTGGCTCTCTTCTTCCAGGTTGGGTTTTTTTTTTTTTTCCCTTCCTGGTCATACCCCCCACACACACACACACACACAGACAGACACAGACACACACACGTAGGGTGGAGAGTGGAGAGGCCACGTGCAGAGCCGCGCGGCCACTTGCCTCTCCTTTTTAATTGCATTATAGTCATTATAATTCACAACACATACACACATACTACTCGATACACACAGGACCTTTGGGGCAGGCATGTTACTCAGAGGTCGATGAGATGGGGCCGCTGAGGTGGCCTTGCTGGTTGCCTCCTCCCCCCTGCCCCCCTGGGGTGTGGGTACTTCCGGGTTCCTGGGTCGGGCTGGATGTTCTGACGTGGGTGGTGGCCTGCTCCCCTGGGGGCTGCGGCGCAGGGCTGCATTGGCTTCTTCGGCGTTGGGGGGGGGGGCTCTGTGGGGGCTCGGGCGGTACCGGGGCCCTGGGGCCCTGCTGCCGGACCGTACAGGGAGCTGGCTGTTGGGGGGGGCTGGCTTCTCGTTTCCTCGGATTCTCTGGTGCCCTTGCTCCTTGAATGGAGGGACTCCGTCTGAGACCTCCCTCCCCCGTCTGCTGGGGTGGGTGTGCGGTTGTCTTTGGAATGAGTGGCCGCAGGTCTTCTTAGGTTTTGGTGGGCTGCTGGCGGCCTGGGCTTCCTGGGGCTCTCTTTGTCTGCCTCTAGCTTCTGATGGGCAGGGCTGCGGCGTTCTGCCCTCATTGGTAAGTACATTTCATGACACAAACACAAACACTCACGTAATCATAATACAAAATGGTTGGTTTGTGTAACCAAGCAATTTTTGTTTTCCCCACACAATTTTTTATTTTGCAAGTATTGTCAGTATCTTTTATGTTTAACAAGTGACTAATTATTTGGTTTATTTACTTGTGTTCTTTCCTATTTTTTTCTCTCTCTATTCTCTTTTTTCCCCTCTCTCTTTCTCTCTCTCTTTTCTCTGTCCCTTTTTCTTTTCTTCTTTTCTCTTTCCTAAGCCTGTCAGCTCTGGCAAAATGTGTCACACAGTATGCTAAAAATAACTCAAATAAAATAAAGGCAACACTAACAAGAGAAGCCTATAGAGAACCTGTTCATCTTGAAATAGCAAATGTGTTTGGCACAACAACGCATTCAGATCACAGTTCTGTTTGCAAGATCTGCCAAACATGACAGGCTAAAAAAAAAAAAAAAAAAGTTAAATTGGAAATGGTATTCAGAGACACTGAATTAAAGTGAACTCTTGTGCTTGTCCTGTATTTTATACAGGCTCGTTTTTTTTTTTTTTTACATATTGGAACTGGGATCAGATCCTGTTGGATTCTCTCCCTGCAGAAGGAGATGGCCAGCCACCCATTGGAACATTGGAACTGAGACCAACTGATGCTGTTGGCCTGTGAGGAACAGGTTGTTCTACATCTCAGCAGCTCGTGACTGTGTGGTAGGACAAGTGTGTGCCACTGCAATAGAACATTGTCTCCTGAAACTGATTTGACTAACTTGACTAACTGGTGCTGGCCAGACTGAGTTAAGTGCGCTCAATGACTCAAGGACCATTTCAATTTTGTTTTTACTGTTGATGTTGTTGCATAGTTGTTGTTACATCCTTTTCTCTGTTGTTCTGTACAAGTTGTGTTCACTACCTGTGGCTCCATTCAGTCTGTGTGTGTCACTCACTACCCCAACCCTCCTATGAGTCTAGAGTCTGGTCCAACAATAAGGTTAATTATTCATAGCCTACATATTTTTCCTGTACGTGCTACATACAGTTTGTAAATGATGATTTAATTCATTAAGTGAAAAAGCTATCCAAACCTACCTGGCCCTGTGTGAAAAAGTATTTACCCCTTAAACCCAACGACTGCCATGGGTGTCACCATAAAACTCTAGTCAACATATGTTAAGTAATTAAGAGGCTGAATCAGACAGTGGTGTTTGTCCACATGCAAATGTGTCTTCATGCTGGAAGTGAGAAACAAACTCACAATGTCCCTGTTTGTGTTTCACAATGTTTTTTTTATTTATTTTTTTTGTATGATAAGGAGGGTAGATAGCAGCACCATAATTACAGGCTCCTGTCACAAGGCAGTGATGCCACAGAGGAGCAATAGGACAACTGAAACTATGAAGCAAATTGCTCAAACCTAATGCAGTGCTGTGAAAACGTATTTGCCCCTTAATGATTTCTTGGTTTGTTTCTTATTTGTCACACTTGCATGATCGTCACTATGTATTTAATGTTCTCCACTGAACCATCCAAGGTTTACTCTCAGTGGGAACCACATGAGAACAGCACCCCCACCAAGGCTGGAGATGGAGCAATACTGGAAGAGCATATGGGAAAAGGATGCGTCACACAACACCAATGCTCAGTGGTTAGTGGATCTAAGAGAAGACCACAGCAACCTCCCTGAACAGGTTCCAGTAACCATCACAGTGGCAGACATCCAAGAAAGAGTCTCACATATGAAGAGCTGGACAGCACCAGGCCCTGACATGATACACACCTACTGGCTAAAGAAGCTAACTACACTCCATGAGTGCCTGGCAACAAAAATGAACCAACTGGTATTTTTAAAACTCATCTTAAAACTTATTTATACTCTCTGGCTTTCAACCCAGCATGAGACATTGATCTTACCTATTTTACAGTTTTTATTTATTTAATTTTATTATTTTTTTAATTGATTGCTTTTTTTCTCTTAATATTTGTATTTATTTGGTGTACAGCACTTTGTATTTGCTGTGGCTTTTTAAAGTGCTTGATAAATACAGCTTCATGATGATCATGATGATGATATGATGATGATGCTAGAGGCTGGAAGTCCTACCCAGAATGGCTGACTGAAGGCCATATGGTCCTGATCCCCAAGGACCCCCAGAAGGGACCGTCAAATCCAACTATTGGCCAATAACCTGCCTCAGTACAACATGGAAACTCCTGTCAGGCATCATAGCAGCTAAGATGAGCAGCACGTGGCTCAATGCATAAGCGGGGCCCAGGAAGGAATTGTCAGAGATACCAGAGGAGCAAAACACCACCTACTGGTAAACAGAGCAGTCACTCAAGACTGTAAGACCAGGCTGACCAACCTGTGCACTGCCTGGGATGATTGCAAGAAAGCCTTTGACTCAATGTCACACAAACGGACCTGGAATGCCTAGAACTCTACAAAATCAACAGGACACTAAGAGCTTTCATTAGGAACTTAATGGGAATGTGGGAGGGTTTCACCCCAAATCCAGCACCCTGAGATTGTATGCTAAGCGGAAGGAAGAAGGCCAAGGACAAGTGAGTGTCTGAACCACTGTCCTAGATGAAACAACAAAGATCCATGAATACACCCCAAGGGTGGTTAAAAATAACAGACGTAAGATCGTGTGGGACTTCGAGATACAGACAATCTTGTGATGGCTAACCAACTGGACTTAGTGGTGGTGGGCAAAAAGAGGAAGAAAGCTGTAGTGATAGACGTTGCAATACCAAGTGATGGCAACTTCAAGAAGAAATGCAAGAAGCTCAGAAAAATACGAAGGGCTGAGAGCAGAGCTAAAATGGACAACAGTGGTCCCAGTGGTAATTGGACTCAGAGCAGTGACGTCCAAACTGGGAAAATGGCTCCAGCAGATTCAAGGAACGATATCTGAGATCTCTGTACAGAAGAGCGCAGTCCTGGGAACACCTACAATACTGTGCAGGACACTCAAGGTTGCAGGCCTCTGGTAGAGGACCCAAGTTTAGAGGACAAAGACTGCCTGCAGGGTGAGCTGGGATTTGTATTATAAAGAATTAAAGACTAAGGGACAATAATAATTGAAATAATTAAATACGCAAAAACTAAGAAATCAGTGTGTTTTCACACTGCTGTATGGCTAAGAAGAGGAAGAAGAAGAAAAAGAAGAAGAAAAGTGATTTCCTTTAAAGTGTTTTTAAGTCATGAAAGCTTTGTGATAACTTACAGAGCGTTGTTGGAGGCTTTGACCACTGGCAGCAGCCTCAGCAGAGCCTCCTCTGAAGCAGAGTATTTCTTCAGGTCAAACACATCCAGATCTTCTTCTGATGACAGTAAGATGAAGACCAGAGCTGACCACTGAGCAGGAGACAGTTTATCTGTGGAGAGACTTCCTGAACTCAGGGACTGTTGGATCTCCTCCACTAGAGAACGATCATTCAGTTCATTCAGACAGTGGAACAGGTTGATGCTTTTCTCTGCAGACAGATTCTCACTGAGCTTCTTCTTGATGTACTGGACTGTTTTCTGATTGGTCGGTGAGCTACTTCCTCTCAGAAGACCTCGTAGGAGACTCTGATTGGTCTGCAGTGAAAGACCCAGGAGGAAGCGGAGGAACAAGTTCAGGTGTCCATTTGGACTCTGTAAGGCCTTGTTCACAGCACTCTTGAAGAAGTGTTGCTCTGTCTGGGACAGTTTCTGTTTTTTATCCAGCAAATTGATTCCAGAGTTGATGAAGGTCAGATGGACATGAAGAGCAGCCAGAAACTCCTGAACACTCAGATGGATGAAGCAGAACACCTTGTCCTGGTACAGCCCTCTCTCCTCTTTAAAGATCTGTGTGAACAATCCTGAGTACACTGAGGCTGCTCTGATATCGATGCCACACTCTGTCAGGTCTGATTCATAGAAGATCAGGTTTCCTTTCTGCAGCTGATCCAAAGCCAGTTTTCCCAGAGACTCAATCATCTTCCTGCTCTCTGGACTCCAGTGTGGATCTGTCTCAGCTCCTCCATCATACTTGACCTTCTTCACTTTGGCCTGAACCACCAGGAAGTGGATGTACATCTCAGTCAGGGTCTTGGGCAGCTCTCCTCCCTCGCTGGTTTTCAGCACATCCTCCAGAACTGTAGCAGTGATCCAGCAGAAGACTGGGATGTGGCACATGATGTGGAGGCTTCGTGATGTCTTGATGTGGGAGATGATCCTGCTGGCCTGCTCCTCATCTCTGAATCTCTTCCTGAAGTACTCCTCCTTCTGTGGGTCAGTGAACCCTCTGACCTCTGTCACCATGTCAACACACTGAGCAGGGATCTGATTGGCTGCTGCAGGTCGTGTGGTTATCCAGAGGTGAGCAGAGGGAAGCAGGTTCCCCCTGATGAGGTTTGTCAGCAGCACATCCACTGAGGTGGACTCTGTAACATCAGCCAGGATCTCAGTGTTGTGGAAGTCCAGAGGAAGTCGACACTCATCCAGACCATCAAAGATGAACACAACCTGGAAGTCTTCAAAGCTGCAGATTCCTGCTTCTTTGGTTTCAGGAAAGAAGTGATGAACAAGTTCCACCAAGCTGAACTTTTTCTCTTTCAGCACATTCAGCACTCTGAAAGTGAATGGAAACATGAACTGGATGTCCTGGTTGGCTTTGTCTTCAGCCCAGTCCAGAGTGAACTTCTGTGTTAAGACTGTTTTCCCAATGCCAGCCACTCCCTTTGTCAGCACTGTTCTGATTGGTTCATCTATTCCAGGTGAGCCTTTAAAGATGTCTTCTGGTCTGATTGTTGTTTCTGGTCTGTCTGGATTCCTGGATGCTGTTTCAATCTGTCTGACCTCATGTTCATCATTGACCTCTGCAGCCCCTCCCTCTGTGATGTAGAGCTCTGTGTAGATCTGATTCAGAAGGGTTGGGTTTCCTGCTTTAGCGATCCCCTCAAACACATACTGGAACTTCTCCTTCAGCTTAGATTTAAGTTCATGTTGGCAGATGATGGGCAATTCTCAAAGAACACAAAATATATACTCTTAAAAATATGAACTTCAGCAAGTCCCACTTTCAGAAATAGAAAATTAAATATACATTTACAAATGTCATGCTGTTCTGTCAACATCTTAAATCTTCAGAGAAATCCTCTTACTGCTCTGCAGACGCTCAGCCAGCTCCTCCTGCTTCATTCTCCTCAGGAAGTGCAGTGTGATCTTCACAAATGCTTCTCTGCTTCTCTCTCTTTGCTCTTCATCCTCACCTTCCAACAGTTTCTCATCCTCCTTCTGACTATCTATGAATTCTTGGTAACATGGATTCAAAACCTTCTTGATTTTCTTCAGCTCGTTCTTCACAAAAGTGATGATATTTTCCTCCAGCAGCTGGAACAGAAAACTATATGAATGATTCAATCAGACTGAAATTGTGAAGCCAAACATCAGATTCATGTTGGACACTCTGACAATCAAGTGTTGAACAGACATCTTTGGTAACAATGTTGAGCAGTGCAATCCACTGGTGTACAAAGTGCAGCATGGAGATGACTGAAAGAACAGATGTAACAGTAGTTGTTGTTCATGTACAAACCATCAATATGGAGTCCAGCTGTGTTTGATGCTGCTGGGCAGACTGACCACTGGGAACCTCTGAACTCTCCTGATCCACTCTGTGAAGGAATCATGAAGAATCAGTTCAATCACAGGGTAAAGATCCAACAGGTGATATTCTGACAGTGACTCAGGCGGCTCCATGTCAGTTAAGTTTAGCAGCAACTTTGAAGTTCATGCTGTGATTTTCTGGTTTTCAGTGCTGATTTTTTTCCTTCAGTTGAAAATGTTTTACTGTGTCGTCACCATTCATGAACATAAAGATTTTTTTCCAGAAGAGTTTTATTTTTTCAGCTTTCTCTTGATAGAAAACATTCTGCATGGCATTTAAGAAGTCACAAAGACACTTACAGTAAATTCAACACATAAAACACTGGACTTTATTGTTTCTCCAAGAACATGATGGCAGTGGTGATAAATATCTTCAGTTATGGAGCTGCTGTCATGTCACAGCCTTATACAGTGCTTTGCAAAAGCACTCATACTACATCTTCTTCACATTTTGTCACATTATAACCACAAACTTAAATGTATTTTATGGCTTTTTGTGTGATAGAACAACATAAAGTAGTTCATCATTATGAAATGGAAGGAAAATGATACATGGTGTCCAAAAATATCTGGTTTGCATTTATACCCCTGAGTCCATACTTTGAAGGATGTACTCAGGGCCTTCTGGCATTCTGACCATACTTATCGTTGGGTTGTTTAACTTGCACCTGTGGTCATTCTCTGAGACCTGCTGTGTTGCCCGTTGAGGTTTTTGATATTGTTTCTGCTGCAGTATTTTGCTGCCAGTGGACCGTGTGAGATAAATAAATAAAAGAGCCTATTCACAAGTGCCTTAAACCTGCTATCTCAAGGCCACCAGATGGTGATAGTGTAGTGGTTGCAACAACACTTTCAGTCATGTAGAAGTGTTCTGGTAAATGGGTCTGTTTTGTAAATCTTGGTCATACTTTGTTTCAGACAGGAAGTTCATCCAGGTTTGATCACTCACTAATGACTGATTGACAGTCGTTACACAAAGAACATGCAGTTTTACAGTCACAACTGATTTCAAAATACCAAAATGGAAAGACCAAAAACAGAGTTTTAACATTAGTTAGATCATCTTTAACACTGTCATTCAGCAGCATGCAGCTCTTTACTGTGATCACAGTTTCAAAGGATGTCGCCAGAGTTCAGGTTAAAGTATAATCAGTACAGGCAAAATGGTTTTACTGTCTTTAGGAAACACTAACTAGCATTCAAGTAATTTTTAATGCTCAGCCTGAGTTTTGTGAGTAAAATGTAGAAAGCATGGATAAGACTTCCTGCTTGTTGCAGTGGATTATCAGTTCTTTAGAAACCAAAGTCTTGTTTTTAAGAGACAGTTTGAATGAGATTGAAGGGATGATGGTGTTTGCACTGCAGCTAATGTCCAGTAGCATGAAGCAGGTAAATCAGCTCTCTAACAGTTAATATTACCAACAGCTCACCTCTGTGCAGCAGAGAACTGCCGCCTCTTAAAATTAACAAAGTCCATTTTAGACCGGTCACTCTTTAAGGAACAGCTGTGTTCAGGTCCAGATTCAGCAGGTCTCCCACAGATCCTGTTAGACAAAGATTTGTTTTTTCATTTCCACAGAAGCTGATGAAGACTCACTAACATCATCATCCAAAAGACAAACTGGTTTCAATAAGGTGAAACAAATGATTTTACTGTTTTTAGAGGATTAAAACAAACAAAGAACTCGAACCAGTGTTTGATTTTTGATGCTCAGACTGAGTTTTATGATTAACAGTGATTTCGTTACATGAAAGTTGGTACTTTATTTTATTTAACTACAAAATTAAACCAACATTGTACACATTTTGTTAAAGTAGACGCTATAGTTCTATAGAAATTTTCTGTTTTTAGGAGAAGGTTGAAATGGGACTGAGGGAATGACAGTGTTTGCACTGCAGTTCATATCCAAAAACATCAAGCAGGTAAATCAGCTCTCAGAACGTTCATGTTACTAACAGCTCACCTCTTTGCAGCAGACGGTTGTTGTCCTTTAAAATCAATGGGCCGCAATTTAGACCAGTCGCTCCTTAAAGACACACAGCTGGGTTCAGGTTCAGGTTCAGGTTCAGGTTCAGGTTCAGGTTCAGGGTGGTTCCTGTGAATAATGATGCAGCAGTGATGTGAGTGCTGAGCTGTGACATGGAGAAGAGTCATGGACAGTTAGAGATGGTCATCTCACCTCTGAGCTTTGGTCTGGCTCTCATGTTCCCCACACAGAGTGGTTTTAGAGGGAGGGACTCCCTCCTCTCTGTCCTCACACTGATCCATGCTGCTGAATTCACATCAGCTCACACACACTTTCTACCTTCACCTGCAGAGGAAACACACATCAGCCCAGCACACACACACTGATTCACTTTGACACTGTGACGTGTACTTAAAGTACTGAAAGTAGATCCTGTTACACTCAGTAACATGTAAGCTGTACTTTGAATCTGTACAGGCTGAAGTAACTGTAGCTGTGAAAAAGTGTCGAGCAGAAAAAAGAGAAACAACCTGCAAATATTCAAATATAGTAGCAGAACTTTAAGAGAACAAAGAAGTAAAGTACTGCAGTAAATGTACTTGATACTTTAACTGTGGATTTGTGTTGGTGTTAAATCTGTGCTGGATGTAAAAATCCATGTGAAACTCAGTCATCACTGAGGTGGATTTAATGGCAGAGCCAATAAAGACAAACTGGACTGTAGGCCTGCAATGATTCTTTGAGTAACTCGAATAATTTGAATATAAAAAAATCCTTGAAGCAAATTTGCTGCTTTGATGCTTCTTTTAAACCCTGCAGCGTTTAGGTGTCTCCATCTAAGTGGACTTTTTCACTATGGTTTCACCCACATCAGCACCATTATAGTTCTCCGTCGTTGTCGTCTTCTTGTTGATTTAATTGCGGTAGACAAACCAGCTTAGAGCCGCATTACTGCTACCTACTGGACTGGAGTATCAGGAGTTTAATAATCCCCTCAGATTCTAAAAAGTTCTCCCTTTAACCCTGAGTGGATCATCACTGACATCTTTTTCCACACCTCCACCGCTCTCTACCGTGTTTGTGCATTGTATTCGCTGTGCTGAGAATTTCAGCTGTTATTTTTTTTCTATTTCAGCTCCCAGAACGGATCACTATTAGCCGACATATTGCTAGCGAGCGCCGCTATTAGCACTAGTGATCGTTGGGTACCAGAAGGACCACTTCCCTGTCAAAATATTTTTTATACTTTAATCCCTGATTAGTGACTTAATATAGACCTGCAGTAGAAATGTATTTAGGAAAAAATAAATTTATTTATAAGAATGTTTGTGAATACAAGCATTACAATATTGTGCTCTTGCAGCCCCCAGCTTTTTATGAAGGAGTATTAGGGCCACATTGAGAAAAAATTAATTAAATCGTGCACTTTGAGAATGAATTCAAAATTTCAAGGAAAAAGTCAAATTTCTATTTCAAGAATAAAGTCAAAATTTCGAGAAAAAAGTTGAAATGTGCAGATTTAAGTTGTTTCAATTCAAACAACTGCCACGCCACGTCTGCTATAACCTCCAGAATGTCTTGTGTTATGAGTTAGTGTAACTGTAGTTTAGAATCGGTTTTAGTAACCAGGAACTTATTTCTCTTTTAGTACACAAACACAATGTAGTGATAACTATGAGGACGTTAATGAGATGTGCAGAAAGATGCATCGGCTCAGAAGGAAAAACCACACAAACTGGCAATGCTCAGATGCAAGGATTTGGATGATTGCACCTTCGTGCAGTACAGAGGGGATTTGCAGAATCACAAGACACAATAATGGGCTCGACACACGTGGAGCAATGTCGCTCGTTCACCATTCATTTCCTGTGGAACTTGTGTGATGAGGCCACAATCGCTTCACACGTTCCATGAATGGAGAGGGAGCGATGTCGCTCCCCTTATGTTGAGCCCCTAAGACAGCTGATCAGGTGGTTTCATCTACCCATTTTATAGCAACTGTGGCTATTTTTTGACTTGAAATGACAAATTCAATTTTTTTCTCGAAATTTTGTCTTTATTTTCAAAATGCACGTTTATTTATTTTTTCTCAATGTGGCCCTAATACTCCAAAGTAGCTTTTCAACAAAAACACTGATAACACAACAACAGTAGTCAGCTGTTTTACGTGCAGTCTGTCTGCACAAGCCCAAAAAGGCGGAGCCGGTGAGCTCAGATGGAGCGGAAGGAAATGTTTTTTAACCTGTTAACTGGCAAGGGCCCGTGGGCGGGCCCTTGTCTGTAGCGATTTCCGACTTTGAAGCCTCATAGTGTCACAGTAATGCTGCAGTCCGCGCTTACGATGCTTTTATATGCCAGACTAGACCCTCAGAATTGGATTGACACCTCATTTAGCCAATCATGTTATGAAATGGATTTTCCAGAGCCAATAATAACCAGACAGCGTCATGTGACTTTTCTGGACATGCCCCCAGATGTTCTCCAATTGTTCGTATTGGTCAACTCTGACCCGAAATCCAAAACCACAGATGATAGCCAATAAAATTCCCGACACGTGGGTATATGGCGCTATGGGGTGTGTTTTCACATGAGTCCTGAAGGAAATGGGTTTTTATGAAGTTTCATGAGGTTCATGCTATATGTTTGTCTTTACTAAATGTATGTTTACCTCCCTGAGAAATTTGTTTGGAAAATAACATAACTGATGAAAAATATAGAAGCTCATAGTGTTTTGTGTCATCATGAACTTTGTATCCTGACTGTACACTGAAGAAGACTAAACAATGATAGAAATGGAGACTTCGAGGTCACCCTGTTGTTGAATTTCTCTGTTTTTCACATTTCTTGTTTTGTATAATGATGTAAACAAGACTGATAAGCTGCGACTATATGATAACTGTAACTTGAATTAGAAAGTGCCAGTACTTCATGCCATCTCACACGAGTATGCTATGCAGTCTGACCCAGATTAATCTGTAAAACTGTTTGACATGGCTTTATTAAATTTAATAATTGGACTCCTTATTCCGTTGTATTGTCTAATTTCTGTTTAATAAACGAACACGCCGGAACCTGGGGGGATAGGCTGGTTTTTCAGGTTCCTTCAGTCCATAAACTCCCTGCATATTCAGTGCATAGTCAGTGCGTCCTCCATGCGTAAACTGAGCAGGAAGTAGGAGTCTAAGCGCTGACGTGCGTAAACAGTCTTTACAATGCTTTCTCTCGCCAACGAATTGCCAGAATGCATCAAAAACAGACTACATTTATTCAACGAAGTGACGAAAGTAGGGATGGCACGATACCACTTTTTTATGTCCGATACCGATATTTTACATTTGGATATCGGCCGATACCGATACTGAATATCGGATCGGCGCATCCCTAGACGAAAGGACTCACACGAGTGGATTATTTTGCATTAGAGGATTTCATTGCTTATTCAACCGGTTTTATCGCTGCAAAAGAACACTTGTTATTAAGAAGGCGATTCATGGTAAGTAAGTTTTTATTCTCAGCTTGTCCTCGTATTATATGCCGTTCTGATGTAAATATGTATCTAATGGTGAGCTTGGAATGCACCATTACACAGAAAATATAACTGTGCGCCGCTGTGGCGCCACTTATATTGTGTGTTTGTGTGGGCGCTGTATACTGGCGTGATTTACACATTGAAATTTGCAAGAGTCCAGGTGTTTGGGGGTAGGGGAAGCTGTATTGTAAGTATCGATTGGGGGTTTCGCGGGCTTCTCTATTACGTCAGTATCACCCGATAAAAGGGCACGGTGAGGTGGACAACGTCTCAGAGCTTCGTTTGAGATTCGTCGTGATCAC
Source organism: Archocentrus centrarchus (assembly GCF_007364275.1). NCBI lineage: Eukaryota > Metazoa > Chordata > Actinopteri > Cichliformes > Cichlidae > Archocentrus > Archocentrus centrarchus. The sequence continues at coordinate 5,067,111 of NC_044347.1, forward strand.
ATCGTTGTTTTGGAGTTTGCGAAATGGCACAGCAGGCCGCCATCAAGACCAAGTTCATTGCTCTGGAGGTTGTGGAATTGCTCACACAGAGGGAGAGCGACGTTTCAGCATTAGAGTACACAGTTTGCTGTGTTTTACACTTTTTTTTGTTTTTTTTATTACTCTGAAAATAAAATAGCATTTACAGAAATAGTGATTTTTTTGGGACTTGTTTTTTTACAATGTACAATAGTGTCATATTTTATTGGATTAATATGGCTTTATTTATGATTTATTCAGTAATTTTGTGTATAGTAGAGGATTCCTCAGGTTAATATCTTTGATTAGAGCCCTCATCGATGACTGTATGTTGAAGCATTGAGGAGTTACAGCCCTTTGAAGTTTGCATATCACAGGGTGCTTAGATGCGGCACTTGGCCTCTCCAAATGGCACGTGAGAGACCGCGCCAGGACATCAATGCACAAAAACCTTTACAAAACAATAGGCTTTTGTGCTATCTTGATGAAATTTGAAATGCACGACAAAAAGACTTCATTCTACAGCTTCAATGTATTTTCCAGTCGATACCTTCTATATTCAGTGTGTAGTTACATGAAAACAAACAGGAAAACTCTAGGTGAGGCAAAAATTGTCTACTTTTCCAAACTTAATAGCTACATACTCATTACAGTTACAGCATTTTTGACTGCAATTATTGTTTTCTTGAGATAACAAGATAAATAACTAATCTCAAGCGAACTTTGTTTTCTCAAGATCACGAGATGATTATCTTTTCTTGAATGCTCATGATCAGTTTCTCAGTGTTCTTAAAACTTTTCCAAGAACGGACTCAAGCTGAAAATGTCAGATTGTGGAGAACCTGACATAGATCAATGCATCAGATCTTACTTCTGTCGAGGTCCAACACAGGCTGAAATTGCAATTTGTTTGTCTTGTAGAGATAACTTTCATATCAGCCTTCGTCATTTAAGGAGAAGGCTGGCTCCACTACAGCTCAGTAGGCGTTTACTCGCGATAGCCAGTTTATCTTGTTATCATGAAATAACGATTACCGTTTTCTCGTGATGAGATAAATGCACTGATGCCTGTTCATAATTTCCCCAAAGTTAATAAACTGTTTGGTAAATGTTCTTGTTGCTGTTATTATTCTTCACACATCCTGTTATTGATCTGAGCACATTCAGCTCTACAACTACAGGATCAATGATCTGCACTCAGATGGAGGGATGTGAGTCCATCAGTGCTGAACTGTGACAGTCCAACCAGTTTAACCTGTAACACAGCTGCATTCATTCAAGCTCAACACTTTCTGTTTCATGTTCAGTGCAACACACACAACCTCTGCAGCTGTTTTGATGTACTGCAAATAAACTATGTAATAAGTTATACAATCCAATGTATTTAACAGGAACATGATGTTAACACTAAAGATTGCTGAGGTTTTGAATTTTGCTTTGTTATATAATAACAAAAGTGTAACTGTGTGACACTCTGCAGCACACTGTTTGTTCCTGTATATCAAGCACTATATCCTGATTGCTTCAAGTCTCAAAGGAAGAGAAAATACATGTTTTCCTTTTCATGTGTTGCTTGTGTGACCGGGACAATGAATTGTAATGTAATTACAAATTTATGACAAACATATAAAGTTCTAATGCAAAGACTGAAAAAAATAGTCCAGTTTAAGCATTTTACTGAGGGTGCTATGAAAGATCATTTGTTCTTTCAGTTCTCAACACACACAGACACAAGCTATTTTCTTTGGGGTGCTTTGGGGGTGCTATGACTTTTCCAGGGGGAGCTATAGCAGCCCCTAGCGCCCCTCTGGCTCCGCCACTGGTTTAAAGTGAACTATGGAGCAGCTGATTTTAATCTATAACCTGATCATGTGATTTGTTTCAAAGAATGATCCAAAGTTTGTCCTGAAATCAGAGCTGAACATCCAAACCTCACAGAGCAGAAACAAACAGTAAAGTTCCTGAAGACAAACTGTTAAAGGAAACAAAGCAAACTTACAGTTTCTGCAAACAGAGCAGAAGAAGAAGAAGCTCCACTCCACACCTGGACACCAAACACTGACACACAGGTGAGCTGCTTCCTGGAAGGACGCGGGACTCCACCTGAAGCAGCACAGGTGGGAGGGGCTCAGCAGGAGCAGCAGTTTAGTTCATTTAACATCCTTCAAGTTCCTGAACATCAGACTTAAATGTGAAAAGTGAAGCTTCCTCTTTTCTTCTGTTCCACTTTCCTCCCTTTGAAACTCTGATTTTCCTCTGAATTCCACTCTCCCAGAGGACACAGCTGAAAAACATCAGTGTTTGTATTGAGCTCATCAGGGCTGGTTCAACTGGTTTAATCAGACTGTAGAGGGGGGGTTGGTGCAGTGATTCAACCGTCACCTGCTGATCCTCCTGTGATTTAATGTCAGGATGAGTCACTTTTTGAGTATTTTTCTGTTTTTAATCAGCTGAGTGAAATTGGATCACTTTAATAATAAAAACATGCTGATGACATCGTGAAGAAGGTCAAAGTGACACAATGTAAAAATTTGTGTTTGGTGTTTGTGTTGTGACTGATGGTTTTTGACTCTCCTCCTTTGAACCTCCATGTCTCCTGCAGAGCTCAGCTGATCCTGCACACACGACTCACATCTTCACTAATCTGACTTTTACACACTTCACAGTTTCTGTTCCTGCTCAAACATCAAAACAGGAAATATGTGATGGAGCAGCTTTGTTCATCACAATAAATGTGATGAACAAAGGTCGTCTCTGCTCCACTCTCTACACTTCATCTAAAAGCAGCTTTTTACTGTCTGTGTACAAACTGATCCTAATATATGTCATCAAATGAGTGTGTCTGCAGAGTCTGAGTGTATGAATGGGACTAAACACTAAAAACAACAAGTAGCTGAGTGGAAGAGGCCGGGGGAAGAGGGAGGGAGAGGATTTTTGAGGGCTGTGTCAGTATTCCCAAACATCCTGAGAATCCTCTCAGAGCTCCGAATCAGCCAAAAACTAAAGGTCAACTGAAAGTTTGACCTCAGTGAGGAGGTGTGCTTCAGCTTTTTGCAGCGTGTGACATCATCACACTTTAGAAAGGTGTGATTGGCTGAACCAATCAAACTTTCTTGATGATAATGAACAGAATGGACACTGAAAACAGAGACATGTACAGTTTGACACTCTCAACATTTCACTGGTTAATATTAGAAAAGCTCTACATGGATGTGAGTACTTTGCATCACATTTGTAGCAACAATCACAATTTCAGCATCAGAGGTTTGGAGCTGAATTCTGTTTAGGAGCAGAAATGCTTTGAAGCCTAAATGTGTGTTTGTGTGTTTACAGAGACCAACATCACTTTATATTAATGCTGTTTGTGTGACTTTGTGTCTTTGATTGTGTTGAGTTTTCTGAATACAGTCAGAGTTTGTTAACGTTGCTGGGAAACAACCTCCTCATTTTTTTCAGTGTGTTTGTGCTGCAGTCTGATTAAACCTGCAGTTCCTCTCGGTGACCACCTGAGGGCAGTAAGTGAGCAATCAAAGACTTCCACATAGGACACATCTATGCTTCCTCAATCTAAGCTCCTCAGAAACCTCCTCTCTCCTTCCTCACAAATGAACAACCAGAGTGGCAACAAAGCAAAAACAGCATTGAGGGGAAAACTGTCACAATCAGATCATCATCAATGCTTTGTTAAAGTAATGCAGGGCTGCAGAGGACACTAGAAAATAAAGAGGTCAGAAACCAGTGAGGACTATACTAATGGAGGACTCAAGTGCAGACACATTAGAGACAGAGGAACCAGCTTCAGGCTTTATTTTTCACCACAGGGATTTTCAGCAGACGAGGGTCAAAGGTGAGACTGACACAGGGAGCAGGTGCCTCGAGGCAGGAGGTCTCTGTGGCAGAAGAGAGACGTGTTAGTCCAGAAGCTCCAAGGAAAGCAAATCCACAGAAAAGGAGTGTGAAGATCAGAGCAGTGAGTAGTGCTCGGTTACTCGGCCAAATGAGCCAGTGTGTCCTAGGGAGGGGTCGCTGCTTAGTTAGTCCATGGGGGGAGTATTTTCAGGAGGCAGGCAGGGAAGCTGAATGCAGACCAGAGAGTGTAGATGAAGAGGAGCAGACTCAGCAGGTGAGTTATGCAGGTGAGCGGTCGTCCTTTGGAGACTGCAAACAGGGAAACATTAGTGATGTTCCATCTGATACTAAAGCCTCGAGGTCTGTGTGGAGCAAAGGGGGCGTTTTCACATCAAGTCTTTGTGGAGGTCCGAATCGTTTTTCACAATTTCACGTGATAAAAGCCAAACGAGGCGCCGTTTCCTGAAATCACGTGACTGCTTCTTCACACCTGAACTCAAAGATTAAGAAGTGTGGCCCAATGTTTTTGTTTAGAGCAAGAACAAATCTAATGCTGAGTGAGTCCATTGTGAAGAGTTTCAGTGCTTCCAGCTGCAAAGAATGCTGAAAGGAGGAAAACAGCTGTTTGCCCTCATCCAGATGTGAGTGGATGTTTGTGCAGATGTGTAACAGCAGTTTGTTGGAATCAGACAGTCAGAGACAAGAGTGTTATTTACAGGGAGAGAAGAAGAAGGATCTCTATCTGTGTCCAACAACAAGAGTTGATGAAGGTGAACAACTGTTGAACAACTGTGCTGTGAAAATGTTCACGTCTGTCAGATCCAAGAATGACATTCAGATCACGAGCTCGGCTCTTAGAGCTGTTTTTACCTGCAGCTGTTTCTCCACATCTGCAACAAGAGTTTCACTAAATCAGACAAAAGGATGAAGCAGAGAGAGAAAATAGATCTTCTAGACATCTATATCTATGTGTGCGATTGTTTTAGAAGAACTCTGAATAAGGGAATCGTTACATTTCAGACAGATTACATTTCAGATTGATTGGTTGAAGCAAACAAACGTTCTTAATAATAATGACCAGGATGGACGGAGAAATGGATCCAATCACTGCATTTCCTCTAAACTACAGGTTTCCTCCAGGAAGTGAATCCACTGATGTTTCTATTTTTGCACAGTTATCAACCATGATGCAATGATTTTGATCTTTGATATTAATGCAGAAATCATTGAGCTTCTTTGAAATGAACAAACTCACCTGTTCATACAAACTCAGTTCTTTCAACACAGCATCATGTCAGTGATCAGCTGATAGGCTTAAACAATACAGCCTGCAGTCCATCTTCATCAATAATTACTCTTAACTGATCATCAAATCAATGATTACCTGCATGAAAATCTTCCTCTTGAAATAATCTTCATTTTTATATCAATTTTATAATCCAAATGTCTCAGTAAAATGATGAATCCAAACAGATCAATGTTGTTTGTTGGAAAGGTCACAGTGTGGGGATGAACCAAGGCCAACACTTTACCTCAGAGGAATATTTTGACATTTTGGGCCCAAACAGATCTCGTCTTACATTTTACAGCCAAGACATCAAATGAGTAGAACTTGAGCCTCCCGAGCCTTTCTGTGTGGAATCTGGAGTGTTGTAGTCGCCTAACCCGAGACCGAGACAAGACCAAGACCAGTGCCTGATGCTATATGACATAATGTAATGTGAAAAATTATAAAAATCACTTCTCAAATTGATCTGAAAGATCCACATTCCCATAAAATCATCCTGATATTAAACACTCACAGCTCAAATAAATATAACCATCTTTATTTAATACTCCTGGGTGACTTCCATCATTTATCACAGAATGTAAAACAATTATTCATAGTTCATCACAATAGTCTCAACTTTTCTCTGCCTTTCATAAACAATGCATAAAGTTATATTGTTTTTAAACCAACAACAATCTTTACAAAAATGTGCGCTATTTTAAAACCACATAGCTAAATGTGTAAAAATGGCAAACACTCATCGACAGTAAGAACTAAAGCTACAGGTTTCTCTCATATACAGATTAAAGCTGCAGGATGTAACTTTTATAAAAAATCTGTTTTTTACATATTTGTTAAAACTGTCACGACAGTATGAGACTGATAATCTGCGAAAAAAATGAAGCTCCTCCCCCACCTCCCTGAACCGCTCCCAGTCAAAAACAACCAATCAGAGCCAGGAGGAGGGTCTTAGCACTGTCAATCACTCCTCGTGTATGCTGCTCAATGTAGTTGTGTGCGATATTTCAAGATTTGGTATCGATTCGATGCCAAGTGAATACAGGGCCACTATCGCCGATACTGATACCAATACTTTTTAATAATTATGAAGAATTTCCATTAAGTTTAACTGGTTTGAGATTTTTTTCCTTTGGATCATTAATTAGTTAAAACCCAGGATAGAATTGGGCAAAGTTTATATATAAGTAGAAAATACTTTATCAAAATAAAAGTTATTGTTCTGAAACAATAGAACATTAACAAAACAATTTTCCCCACACATTGATGTCTGGATTTTTTTTATTTATTTATTTTGGTAAATGAAGTGTACCAAATCATCACTCAAGAACAAATGCAAACTGTTTTCCTGGTAGAGTGTTCAGAAAGTATAATACATAAATTTAATAAAAATGTCCCTTCGTTCACTAATTTTCTAGATTTTTTCTTAAATAAACAAGCTGTACAAAATTTAATTAAATTTTTCTTTAAATGTTTCATAGCAAAATCCTTTTTTCCCCCCAAGTAAAATATGTTATGTGTCATATGCCAGTATAACAAAACACTGTGGGGAGGGGAGGAGCAAAGTGCTCTGTGCTGTGACAGGAGCGACACTTAGACAGTCAGCTCGCATCTTTAATGAAACAGCAGCACTGCATACAGGAGAGAAACTCAAGCCAAAGTATCGATCTCATTACACTGATATTGATCAATACCAATACCAATGTTGGTATTGATATTATCGATATTAGAATCGATCTGCCCACCACTAGCTCAATGTACTAATGGTGGAGAAACAACTTACTTATCTGCCATCATTGGTAGCCATGGTAACTACAGGGTTCAAGCAAGAAATATTTTTCAGCCCAAAGCTAATGCTAATTAGTAAGCTAATGCTAAGCACTAAATACTGCTTCCTCTTGTTAACTGAGTGACAGGCCCTACGATGTTACTGCAAACCACCTCTGAAGCCTAGGCAGTGATCACCGTCTTTGTGGACATGTAGTTACATTTCTCGAGGTGCATGTCAGGTCTGGTTCAGAGAGGATTTTCAGTTATGTACAATGGACCAATGCAGAACTCTAAATCAGGCCTTATTAGATCGATAGAGTGATAAATTTTGCATATAATCCAGAAAAGTTACATTTATATATCAAGCATTTAATGTGTCCCAGAGTGCCGTTTCCTTCCACTGTCTTTGCAGAAATCACATAAAAAACATACACAACAAAAACATAATCCAGATTTTTTAACGATCAGCTGCTAAAATCTCTGTGTGAAACAAACAGGGTGGATGGAGCAGCTACAAAGTTCTCTGTTCTTCATGTTGCTGATCAGGTGGTTGATGAAGGACCTCCAGCTGTTTCCCAGTAAAGGTTTTAAGGTGGTTACAGGAACAAGAGCTCCTTTCACTCCACCTGAGCTCACGGTCTCTGCCTCATTGCAGTTGCTGTGCCTGTGCAGTCTGACTTCACATAAAACAGCTGCTGTTGTGTTTTTGTTGTAAAACTGGGGGCAGAATGAGCTTAATGCTGTAATGCTTTTTATTCACAAGCATCCTCCAAATTACGTTTCTACTGCAGCTCTATTTTTAGATAAAAAACATTTTGACGGAGCCCCTCGGTACTGAAGCGGGTGGAGGGGGGCACGGAAAGATTGCCAGTGCTAATGGCAGCCCCTGCTAGCAAACTGTGGTTATAGGTCTGTTCTGGTGGTTACAGCTGACATAAAGAAAAAAATAACAGCTGACATTCTCTGCACAACACACACGTGCACATTCAAACATGCACACTCACAGCACAGAGCATTGGAGGCGTGGAAAATCTTCTAAGCAATGATCCACTCATGTTAAAGAGTCGGTTTTTTTTCCCAAATGATGGAAATTAGTTGAAGCCACTGAGAACTAACGTGGATGAAATGCTCCGCTTACACGGAGACACCTGAGTTGTAGAGTTAAAAGGAAACATGGAAGCAACAAATTTGTGTCGAGGATTTTTCATAATCAAATTGATTTACTCCAAGAACCGTTGCAGCGCTAAAATTTGCATTAAATTTTCAGTTTGTGTATCAAAATACACGAAGGTTGGTATTTATCTTTCATGCTGGGATTTTTTTTTTTTTGAATAGGAAGCCTGAATTTTCCTTTGACTTTTGTTTTCCCTCTTACTTCTCGCGTTCATCCTCGTCATTTAATTGTCATTTTAATTTCTGTAGCCCACGAAATCAAGTGGACACACGACCAAATGTGCACATGGTGAGTGAAACTGTCTGTGCTCTGTGGTAGATTGCAAACTGCGGCGAAATGATAGAGTCTGCGAGGTGCGCTCCTTTGAGAGGCAGAGGAGCACAATCTTTGTTGGACTTCAATCAGTACGTTTTGCATCCAGTAAAAGCAAAGATGTTAACAAATTAACTGGACAATATTCTGGCAATTTAGTGATATTTCCAGAGCTGTGGTCTTGACTGGTCTTGAAATAAAATCCCAAGTCCACAAGGTCCGAGTCCATGACAAGACCGAGACCAAATGCAGTCGAGTCCATGACAAGACCGAGACCATCAAAAAGCGGTCTCAAGACCAAGACCGATCTCGAGTACTACAACACTATGGGAGCCTCAAAAAAAACTCTCAAATGACCTGAAAACAAAGACTGTTCAACATCATGGTTTAGGGGAAGGATCCAAAAAGCTCTCTCAGAGATTTCAGCTGTCAGTTTCCACTGTGAGGAACATAGTGAGGAAATGGAAGACCACAGGCACAGTTCTGGTTAAGGCCCGAAGTGGCAGGCCAAGAAAAATCTCAGATAGGCAGAGGAGAAGGATGGTGAGAACAGTCATAGTCAACCCACAGAGCAGCTCCAAAGACCTACAACATCATCTTCCTGCAGATGGTGTCACTGTGCATCGTTCAACTATTCAGTGCACTTTGCACAAGGAGAGGCTGTATGGGAGAGTAATGCAGAAGAAGCCTTTTCTGCACACACGCCACAAACAGTCACTTGAGGTCTGCTAAAGCACATTTGGACAAGCCAGCTTCATTCTGGAATAAGGTGCTGTGGACTGATGAAACTAAAATTGAGTTATTTGGATATAACAAGGGGTGGTATGCATGGTGGAAAAAGAACACAGCATTCCAAGACAAACACTTGGTACCCACAGTAACATTTGGTGGTGGTCCCATCATGCTGTGGGGCTGTGTGGCCAGTGCAGGTACTGGGAATCTTGTTAAAGTTGAGGGTCGCATGGATTCCAGTCAATATCAGCAGATTCTTGAGAACAATGTTCAAGAATCAGTGACAAAGTTGAAGTTGTGCCAGGACTGGATACTTCAACAAGACAACGACCCCAAACACTGCTCAAAAGCTACTGAGGCGTTCATGCAGAGGAACAAGTACAACGTTCTGGAACGGCCATCTCAGTCCCCAGACCTGAATATTATTCAAAAATCTGTGGTGTGATTTAAAGTGGGCTGTCCATGCTCAGAAACCGTCAAACCTGACTGAACTGAAGATGTTTTAAGAAAGAAGAATGGTCCAAAATACCTTCAACCAGAATCCAGACTCTCATTGGAAGCTACAGGAAGCATTTAGAGGCTGTTATTTCTGCAGGAGGAGGATCTACTAAATATTGATGTCATTTTTCTGTTGAGGTGCCCAAACTTTTACACCTGGCTAATTTTTTAAAAATAATTATTGCACACTTTCTGTAAATCCTATAAACTGCATTTCAGGTCTCAAATATCACTGTTTTCGTCTGCTATATGATATATTTAACTGAAAGTGCTGATCCAAACAACCAATGATTTATGAAGTAAAATCATGAAAATGATCAGGGGTGCCCAAACTTTTGCATACCACTGTAAAATAATCATAGTGGGTGATTTTAACATCCATGTAGATGCTGAGAATGACAGCCTCAACAATGCATTTAATCAATTGTTAGATTCCATTGGCTTCTCTCAAAATGTAAAGGAGCCCACCCACCACTTTAATCATACTCTGGATCTTGTCCTGACATATGGCATAGAAACTGAAGACTTAACAGTATTCCCTGAAAGCCCCCTCCTGTCTGATCATTTCTTAGTAACATTTACATTTACTTTAATAGATTACACAGCAGTGGGGAATAACTTTAATTACAGTAGAAGTCTTTCTGAAAGTGCTGTAACTAAGTTTAAGGATCTAATTCCTTCATTGTTATGCTCTTCAGTGCCAACACAGTGCAGAGCAGCTACCTAAACTCTGCTCCCAGTGAGGTCGATTATCTCGTCAATAGTTTTACATCCTCACTGCGTATAACTTTGGATACTGTGGCTCCTCTGAAAAGGAAAGCTTCAAATCAGAAGTGCCTGACTCCGTGGTATAATTCACAAACACACAGCATAAAGCAGATAACCCGAAAGCTGGAGAGGGAATGGCGTCTCACTAAATTAGAAGATGCTCATTTAGCCTGGAAAAAGAGTTTGTTGCTCTATAAAAAAAAGCCCTCCGTAAAGCTAGGACATCTTACTATTCATCATTAATTGAAGAAAATAAGAACAACCCCAGGTTTGTTTTCAGCACTGTAGCCAGGCTGACAAAGAGTCAGAGCTCTGTAGAGCCGAGTATTCCTTTCACGTTAACTAGTAGTGACTTCATGGATTTCTTTACAAATAAAATTTTAGACATTAGAGAAAAAATTATTCAAAACCATCTCAAAGATTTATCTTAGTTAGCTATGTACCACAGGCCTTCAAGGTGGCTGTAATTAAACCTCTACTTAAAAAGCCATCACTTGACCCAGCTGTCTTAGCTAATTATAGGCCAATCTCCAACCTTCCTTTTCTCTCAAAGATTCTTGAAAGAGTAGTTGTAAAACAGCTAACTGATCATCTGCAGAGGAACGGTTTATTTGAAGAGTTTCAGTCAGGTTTCAGAATTCATCACAGTACAGAAACAGCATTAGTGAAGGTTACAAATGATCTTCTTAGAGCCTCTGACAGTGGACTCATCTCTGTTCTTGTCCTGTTGGACCTCAGTGCAGCTTTTGATACTGTTGACCATAACATTTTATTATAGAGATTAGAGCATACTATAGGTATTAAAGGTACTGCACTGCAGTGGTTTGAATCATATTTATCTAATAGCCTCCAATTTGTTCATGTAAATGGGGAGTCTTCTTCACACACTAAGGTTAATTATGGAGTTCCACAGGGTTCTGTGTTAGGGCCAATTCTATTCACATTATATGCTTCCCTTAGGCAGTATTATTAGAAAGCATTGCATGAATTTTCATTGTTATGCAGATGATACTCAGCTTTACCTATCAATGAAGCCAGATGACGAAATAACCGGCCCCTAGTGCTTTACAAACAACTGAGTCCACAGGCTGTTAGAGAAAACTGAGCTAAATTGCAATTTGCTCAGAAAATGTTAATAGAAAGCATTACATAGAGTGTGTTTACTTGTTTTTGTTTTGATTTTTATTTTCAAAAAATAAAACTTGAAAACTCCCTGTAAAAATTGGATACATTAAAGATAATGAACAAATTCTGTAAGCTGCAAAAGTTCAAATATGAATTCTGATACAAAAGCCACTAAATGCCACCTCTATCAGAAATGAGAGTTATATTTTTATGTAATCCTTTCCACATGTACTGGATGCCAATCAAATTGTTTCATGTCACAACCCAAATTCAGTGGCTGCATCCTTCAAAGATGCGAGGTAACGAAGGCTGTCCAAATTCGAAGACTCCTCCATGTCATGTCCTGGGCCGTTTACCCAGCGTTTTGTGTTTGGTTTCATATTTCCTGAGTTTTTGTCCCCAGTATGTTTTGATTCTTGTTCCCTTTGTCCCTGTCTCCCCCTGTATCTATGGTCTTGTGTCTGTTTTGTCAGTTTGTCTGTCCTCTGACCCTCGGTGTTCTTATGGTGTTTTATTCCTAGTGTTGTGACTAGTCTGCGTCTCTGTCCTGAGTCTGTGTGCCAGTTCTCCGTGTTGAGTCTGCATGTTCCTGGGTCAGTCACTTCCTGTTTTATTTTGACAGTCTGGTTTTCCCTGTGCTTTGTGTTTAGTTTTGTTTCCCCTGTGTTATTAGTTTCATTTGCCTCCCCTGCTGTTTCCTTATGCCCTGATTACCTATTGTGTATTTAAGCCCTCAGTTTCCATTGTCGTTGATGTTATCGTGCCAGTGAGTTCCCGTGTTTCCTGTGTTTTCCCTTCAGAAGGATTTTGTATTCGTTCCCCCCGACTTTAATAAACACCTTTTACGTAATGCCTATCTCTGGAGTTCTGCGTTTTGGTCCATCCACGCCCGTCTCATCGCTGGCTGTGACAAATGTGTCCTTGGAAGTTTCTCAGTATGCATACTTGTGCACACTTGTGAACTGTTCCAATTCAAAGTATGTACATAGGCAAGTATGCTCAAAATACCCAGATGTGTTTTTGCTCCGCCCTTCGATGGAGGATGCATTGTGGTGACTTGTGTGGCCTTGGTGCAGTTGTTTAACAGCTCATTGAGGAGTGCTGACATCTGCTGGACACTTGATGTACAGCAGTCCTTCTTTAATTTTACATGTTGACTGGCAAATCTTTTAGCATAATTATGCAATTATCATATCAAAATCTTCATTTGAGGTATATTAAACCAGATTACTCCTGCTGATTTTTGCAGATGACTGGAAGTTAAAAAGGTATAACTCACTCAAATGATTTCATTTCACAGTTTCATTTGTTCCTGAGCAAGTCAGTTTAACTGAGGTTCAAGTTAAGCTTCATAACTGGATAGTTTTATCTAATTTTGATGTCTTACTGTAGAACTGTTAGTTTATTTCATTTGCTCATCTTTTTTCCCCAATTTATAAATGTGCCACACTTGTTTTAACAGTTTATTTCACATTAAAACTGATATTAAAGATATTTGAGGAAGGTGTGAGTCTTTTCACCCGGAGCGGAAAAATCCCAGCTGAACTCTTTAAATATAATTTGAATTTGATTGATTGAATTTGATTAAAAAAAATTAATATAAAAATAATATAATATCTCAGTGATTTACACATGACAAACAGTCTAGTTGTGATTTCATCATTCTAACAGCAGTAAAATAAATCTCAGGATGAACTCTGGCTGCTCACCAAACTTGTGTTCATTGGACAATAATGTGTGAACATCTCTGAGCAGTTTGTAAATTGATGTTTTGGGTCAGTGCAGCTCAGTGATTCCTCTCTGATATCACAGTTTGTCTCATCTGCAGCAAACTAACTGCAGCTGACATGAACTGAATCATCTGAGCTGAACTGAGCTTCAGAGAAACACAACATCCTGATATTGACTGTGAAGCTTTGAGTGGAAAAAGACAGAAAAACAACATGTGGATCCTGGAATAATGGCAGACACAGCCCACAGTGAGTAAACAAACACTAGAGAGGGACAGCCTCAAAGTTCGCTTGGAGACAGGAAAGAGCCAGAGGAAGCTCTACTTTCTGTAGATGCTACATGCGGAAAAATGAGGGACAGGAAACGTCGTAAAGTTTGGACACATTTTAACGTGATAGACAGGCAGAGTGCAGACTGCAACGTTAAAATTTCATATGAAGCAGGCTCCACAAAGCAGAAAGAGCCAGCTCTATGAAAAAAAGACGGAATTCCCATCACTAGTGTTCAGTCACTATTTCTCTAACAGGAGGACTAAACTACACACAGACTCACTGAGGCTCTATCCCAGAGTGTAAATCCAGGATAAAGAGGTTCAGTGAATGTGGTGTTGAAGGTGTGGAGGTGGATCACGGTGTCAGAGGTGACTCTGTAGAAGGACAGAGTGCCAGCAGGACAGTCCACATACACTGCTACTCTGTTAGAGGAGGAGGAGGAGGAGATGGGTGTTTTTTTGTTATTGTAAGACACACAGTAAGGATCAGTTTCAGAGAACCACAAACTCCAGGAATGATCATTCCATCCAAATGCACCAGCATTACTTCTTCCTTTCCTTTTGATTTTGCTGTAACTAACTGAAAGATCAGACCATCCTCTCCACTCGACCTCCCAGTAGCAGCGACCAGTCAGAGGATCTCTGCACAGAACCTGAGGCCGTTCAAATCTGTGTCGATTATCAGGATATGACTGAAATGGTCGTCCACGTGTCACCTTCCTGTTGTTGTCAGACAGTTTGAGTTCTCTGCTTATTGTGTTTGTGTCGAATGTGAGTTGACAGGAATCTGATGGAGAGAACAAACACAATCCAGCTGCAGTTATTGATCCATCATCTGTTCATTGATTGACACTTTGATGATGACTCCTGACATCAGAGATGTGAATGAGTGATGTGACAGTTTGAAGATGGTTGAATGTGTGCTGCTTTGTTTTCATCAGTCACATTAAAAACACACTTACACTTCCTCAGACCTGGTCTCAGCCATCGGACTCCAGCAGGCTCCACCCTGAAAGGAGGAGGGGGGTCAGAGCAGCACAGTCTCTGTCAGCATGCACACATGGACATTACATCGCTCTCAGACACACACTGTTAGACACTGATAAAGGAACAGTCCAATCAGACATCTTCCTTGCCTGACTCTGACTCTTCTTATTTCAATAGTTTCTTCTTATTCCTGCATACTTTCTAGTATACAATATTTGGTTTAATGTAGCTAATCTTTAGATGCTGTTGTTCTGTGGTTCTTTTTTGCAGTTCAGCCTTCTTGGTATTCAGATATACCCGGAGAACAACAGAAAACATTTTGTTTTACTTAAAACTGAAAAGGCATTGACCCCTCATCGAATCACCATCTTATCGTGATGGAGGGGTTTGTTTGTCCCAGTTATGCCAGGAGCCATGTTGTCCAGGGGCTTTTGCCCCTTGTTAGGGTATTCCAAGGAAAATTGGTCCTGGGTGAGGGGCCAGATGACAAGTCCAATGAACCCTATAAAAGAAATAGAATTGTTTAACCTGCCCATGAAAGTGTTACCGGAGCCTCAACCTGGATCCAGGTTGGGTAGGGTACTCAAGGGGGCTGGGGCCTTACCCATGTTGCCCAGCCAGGTGCAGCCCAAAGAAGAGACATAGGCCCGCCTTCCTGTAGGCCCACCACCTGCAGTTGGCATTGTAGTGGTTGAGTGCAATGTGTGTTGGGTGACGGCCAAGGGCGGAGACCTGACGGGCCAGTCCCTTGCTTCTGATGCTAAGAATTGGAGCATGGAATGTCAACTATCTGGTGGGGAAGAAGCCTGAACTAGTGCATGAGGTTGAGAGATACCGGCTAGATATAGTCGAGCTCACCTCAATGCACAGCCTGGCCTCCTGGAGACGGGCTGGATTCTGTTCCAGTCTTGAATTGGGCTTACTTGTTTGCGGCCTGTATATTGGAGTTGCACATTTGAGCCAGGGAACGGTTCCTGACTGTTGTTTGAACTTATGCACGAGGTCAGAGGACCCAGTTTTCTTGGAGTCACTGAGGGGAGTGCCTGATCTGGCCTGCCTGATCTGAACCCAATTACTGTTTTGTGGCATATCAAAATCAGTATGTAAATGAAGACAACACAGTCAAAGTACACATGAAAACAGCATGGAACACAATATAGCCAACTGTCAACTTCTTCCTCTGCACAGTTTCTGTGGTTGCAGCAGCTCTGTACCTGAGGGTTTTGAGACTCCAGCGTGGATCCTTGACTCCAGAAGATAGGAGATTCACTGCTGAGTCTCCTGGATGATTGTAGCTCAAATCCAACTCTCTCAGGTGGAACGGGTTGGAGCTTAGAGCTGAAGCCAGAGAACTACAACCTTCTTCTGTGATCAGACAACCTGAAAGCCTGCAGACACAAAATAACTCACATGACAGTCTGAACGAACTTTTGTCTGCTGTGAATAAGACTATTTCCAACATACAGTTACTGAATACTGAAGTTGGTGAGTTAGAAGTTAGCATGTTGGTGTGATCTAGATGTTCAACATCTTGTTTTGAGCAAAATTATACAACCATTTAATGAAGCTGATATGCTTCTTCAAAATTTAATTATGCTGACATATAATATGTTTACTTTATCCCCCAACTCTGTTTAATAGACTTGGACGAACTTTTGGTTTTTAGCAACAATTCCTACTCATTAATTTTCTCAAAAAATAAAAGTCAAATAGAACATGGTCTGACCTGAGAGTTTCCAAGGTACATTGCAGACTCTTCAGTCCAGTAGAAAGCAGCTTTACTCCTGAGTCTTTCAGGTCATTGTTGCTCAGATCCAGCTCCCTCAAAGATGTGGAATGTGAGCTAAGAACTGAGGAAAGTGGCTCACAGCTTCTCTCTGAGAGGTTGCACATAGACAGTCTAAAAAAGATAATATGACATCAACATGTAGAAGATCTTTATGTGATTAGCTGCATGTCTTAGTGATCAATCAAACAAATTACACAATTCTATAAATGTATCAACCATTATAATCCAATGGTCATGAGCTGGAACAGATGATCATAAACTGACCTGAGAATTTCAAGTTTACAGTGTTGAACTTTCAGTCCAGAAACCAGCAGCTTCACTCCTGAATCCTGAAGGTTGTTGTTACTCAGGTCCAGCTCTCTGAGATTAGAGGACTGGGAGCAGAGAACTGAGGACAGAGCTTCACAGCTTCTCTCTGAGAGGTTACAGTCACACAGTCTGAAGAAACATTAATAAAAAGAGAAATGTGAAATGATTTTTATTCTGATTCAAACTTGAATGTTTGATCATTATGTCTCATTTGTAATCATCTAATATGTTTTCATATTTGTGGAGGTTGGAGATATCAGGGGATGCCTTTGTAGAGGAGACAGGATGACTAGGCTTAGAGAACAAAATAGTATATTTATTGATTAAGATTTTGCTGTATCTATACTCACAGAGCTTTCTTGGACACTTTGACCACTGGCAGCAGCCTCAGCAGAGCCTCCTCTGAAGCAGAGTATTTCTTCAGGTCAAACACATCCAGATCTTCTTCTGATGACAGTAAGATGAAGACCAGAGCTGACCACTGAGCAGGAGACAGTTTATCTGTGGAGAGACTTCCTGATCTCAGGGACTGTTGGATCTTCTTCACTAGAGAACGATCATTCAGTTCATTCAGACAGTGGAACAGGTTGATGCTTTTCTCTGCAGACAGATTCTCACTAAACTTCCGCTTGATATATTGAACTGTTTTTCTATTGTTCTGGACACTTCCCAACAGTGTCAACAGACATTGTGGTTGAATTTGTTTTATCCGTGATGTACTTCCTGTCTGTGTCAGCAGACCTTGCAGAAGACTTTGATTAGTATGAAGTGAAAGGCCCAACAGGAAGCGGAGAAACAAGTCCAGGTGTCCATTTGGACTCTGCAGGGCCTGATCCACAGCACTCTGGTAGAAATCTTTCTCTGTAGATTTTCTTGCTTCAGACTTCTGAAAGGTTGTTTGTTCTTCCAGCAGATTGACTCCAGAGTTGATGAAGGTCAGGTGGACATGAAGAGCAGCCAGAAACTCCTGAACACTCAGATGGATGAAGCAGAACACCTTGTCCTGGTACAGCCCTCTCTCCTCTTTAAAGATCTGTGTGAACACTCCTGAGTACACTGAGGCTGCTCTGATATCGATGCCACACTCTGTCAGGTCTGATTCATAGAAGATCAGGTTTCCTTTCTGCAGCTCCTCAAAAGCCAGTTTTCCCAGAGACTCAATCATCTTCCTGCTCTCTGGACTCCAGTGTGGATCTGTCTCAGCTCCTCCATCATACTTGACCTTCTTCACTTTGGCTTGAACCACCAGGAAGTGGATGTACATCTGAGTCAGGGTCTTGGGCAGCTGTCCTCTCTCTCTGGTTTTCAGCACATCCTCCAGAACTGTAGCAGTGATCCAGCAGAAGACTGGGATGTGGCACATGATGTGGAGGCTTCGTGATGTCTTGATGTGGGAGATGATTCTGCTGGCCTGCTCCTCATCTCTGAATCTCTTCCTGAAGTACTCCTCCTTCTGTGGGTCAGTGAACCCTCTGATTTCTGTCACCATGCCAATGCACCAAGGAGGGATCTGATTGGCTGCTGCAGGTCGTGTGGTTATCCAGAGGTGAGCAGAGGGAAGCAGGTTCCCCCTGATGAGGTTTGTCAGCAGCACATCCACTGAGGTGGACTCTGTAACATCAGTCAGGATCTCAGTGTTGTGGAAGTCCAGAGGAAGTCGACACTCATCCAGACCATCAAAGATGAACACAACCTGGAAGTCTTCAAAGCTGCAGATTCCTGCTTCTTTGGTTTCAGGAAAGAAGTGATGAACAAGTTCCACCAAGCTGAACTTTTGCTCTTTCAGCACATTCAGCTCTCTGAAAGTGAATGGAAACATGAACTGGATGTCCTGGTTGGCTTTGTCTTCAGCCCAGTCCAGAGTGAACTTCTGTGTTAAGACTGTTTTCCCAATGCCAGCCACTCCCTTTGTCAGCGCTGTTCTGATTGGTTCATCTCTTCCAGGTGAGCCTTTAAAGATGTCTTCTTGTCTGATTGTTGTTTCTGGTCTGTCTGGTTTCCTGGATGCTGTTTCAATCTGTCTGACCTCATGTTCATCATTGACCTCTGCAGCCCCTCCCTCTGTGATGTAGAGCTCTGTGTAGATCTGATTCAGAAGGGTTGGGTTTCCTGCTTTAGCGATGCCCTCAAACATGTACTGGAATGTCTTCTTCAGAGTAGATTTTAATTTACATTGATAATGTTGAGTGGACACTTCTGAAAATGCACACAATATAAATAAAATTAATAAATGGTTGTATCTGACGTATGTCAACATTCAATTTTGTCTAGAAAATGAGTGCAGTCCTTTGAAAAACTAAGTACACCCTGTGATTGCTTCAGTGCTTCACTCTGATTGAAACATGGCCTTTGAGTCATTGCAACATTTTGATTCTTTTCTTTTACCCACTATGTTGCAGATGCTGTCTTTGGGAACTGTGCATTTAGTCTTGTCTGTCCAACTAACATGCTTCTAGAAGTTTTGTGGTTTGCTGAGATGTAACTTCGGAAATCTAAACTGTGCTGCCATGTTCTTTTTTTTTTTTTTGTCTTGTTTGTTTTGTGGTTGGTTGGTTGGTTTTTGTTCCAATTTCTCTGACACCTTACAGTCTGACCTTTCAGGTAATTTGGTAGGACATATTCTGGGAATATTCTGGCAATATGTTAACACACAAATGAATGCTCCAGCAGTAAGGGTGAACTTAGTTTTTCATAGGACTGCATAGAGTCTTGTGCAAACTTTCTTTTTAACATTTATTCATCAGCCTAAATCTTTAGCAAAATACTCTTACTGCTCTGCAGATGGTCAGCCAGCTCCTGCAGCTCCATTCCCATCAGGAAGTCCAGCGTGGTTTTCTGACATCTCTGCTCTTGATTCTTCTTCTCCAACACCTCATCATCGCCTTTCTGACTCTCAGGGTATTCCTCCCCTAGCTGGAACAGGATACTACATGAATGAACTGGTCCGACTGAAATTATGGAGCAAAATATTAGATCTGTGTTGGACGCACTGAGAATACATTTTGTTATGATCAGCAGAAGTGAGTGGGTTTTTGTTTTCTTTTTCTCTTCTCTCTCTCTTTTCTTCACTCTCTTTCAAATATTCTCAAATGAAGTTGCCCAGCTGGGATCATCTCTGGTCTCTGGCTAAAGGCAGAGCTTCTCACTGTGGGTCAGCCCTTCCTCACCTGTTGGCTATTGAATCATCAGGCCAAAAGGATAAGATGGACAGGTGGTGCCACAATTCCCTGCCAGATTATTCCTGTGACTCCGATTCCGGTGACTCCTAGGCTCTCTCAGTTTGTGACACAAGAATCAACAAGAATCAACTTACATGCAGTCTGGTAACAGCTCAAGCTGTTTTCCTCATCATCACCACCTCGACCTCTGAACATCTCAAGATACCCACCTGCTAAATCCATACTCTTCCTATGTTCTGCCTCTCTGCAGCTTCCAGTAAGAGTAAATCTGGTTCAGTTAATGCACAAACCTGCTCGATTCACTTCTTAGACAGTTAAATTAATTTTCATTCTCTCCTCTGCCAGAGCTCCCACGATCAATGACACATGATGCCATTCTATTTCCCCATCCACAGTCCCTTATCTTGATCACTTTCTTTCTTTATTAAAATTCACTCCATTTAAGAAGCTGCTTGTTGGGTTTGCTTTGTGGATCCAGTCAGTCTCACATTATGACAACACCAGTCTACAAAGTGCAGCATGGAGATGACTGAAAGAACAGATGTAACAGTAGTTGTTGTACATGTACAAACCATAAATATGGAGTCCAGCTGTGTTTGATACTGCTGGGCAGACTGACCACTGGGAACCTCTGAGCTCTCCTGATCCACTCTGTGAAGGAATCATCAAGAATTATTTCAATGACAGCATAAAGTAACTGATATTTTTCTAACAGTAAAGTGACTCCCTGCAATTGTAATATAATTGAAATCAGGGGTTTTAAATATACTGCTCAAAATAAATAAACACTTTAAAAAAACATAAGAACAACATCATGACCACCTGCTTAATATTGTACTGGTCCCCCTTTTGCTGCCAAAACAGCTGTGATGCACTGTGTATTCTTACACATTTCAATCAGAACTATCATTAACTTTTTCAGCAATTTGAGTGACAGCTGCTTGTCTGTTGGATCAGACAGCATTGGTCTTCTCTCATTCAGAATCATTACAGGATCATTACTTTTGGTCATTGTATTACATCTATTAATTATACTGCATTTCAAACAAAATTACCATTAGCACAATTACGTTAGATATTAAGTTTTCTATGTAAAGAGTCCAAAGTGGATAAGGCTTTGGGGATCTCAACATCAGTGACACATCAGAATATTTTTTTCTTGTTCTATTTCAAGATATACTGCAATCCATCACTGTACACAGCCAGGAAAAAAAAAGAAAAAACACAACTCAGAAAAGCAGAGATGCACTCCTGTTCTTCAAGACTTGATCAATCAAAAATATCCAGCACATGCTGCTTCACATATGAACACAGAAATGTGTGTGATAAAGAGTTAGGCTGACATTAAAGATCACAGAGAATTTATTCAGAAAAAAAGATACAACATTTAGCTGCAGGTTACCTTTCTGTGGGAAAATGCTGTCCTTTAAAATCTTCACCAATACCCTTTGACACGTTGCTTTTTAAAGACGTGTAGATGGGTTTAAGTCTAGAATCAGGATGATTCCTGTGAATAATGATGCAGCAGTGATGTGAGTGCTGAGCTGTGACATGGAGAAGAGTCATGGACAGTTAGAGATGGTCATCTCACCTCTGAGCTTTGGTCTGGCTCTCATGTTCCCCACACAGAGTGGTTTTAGAGGGAGGGACTCCCTCCTCTCTGTCCTCACACTGATCCATGCTGCTGAATTCACATCAGCTCACACACACTTTCTACCTTCACCTGCAGAGGAAACACACATCATTCATGTGCACATCAACTGAAATCCTCCTTTCATCATGTAGGTGTCCAAATATCAGCTGCTTTTTTCCTGCTTCATCTCAGTGTCAGCTGAATGCAGTCAGACAGCAGTGAGGCAGAGGAAGCTGCCATCAGCTGATCTACTTCTACTATCAGTCCATTAGATGGAGAGATGAAGCTGCAGCCTAAAACACACATGATGCATTCACTGACACACAGTGATTCACTATATTTTGATTTCCCCCCCACCTGCAACCTTGAATTGGGCAAGTGAAAGAAAATGGAGGGATCTTTGAGCTGATGTACTGTAGTGTATGATGAATAAAAATATATTCTTATCCATCATACAGTACAGTACATCAGCTCAAAGATTTTTGTTCTTGGCGTAAACTGATTGTGCTGTTATGTTTAACTGAATTTTTTTTGTGAATGAGAAGTATTTGCACTTTTATTCACGTGAATCTTTTGGATAAAATAACTTCCCTCATTGACATGATCACATTTTAACTGCTAGTTTAAACAATACTGTCTGCTTTTACAAGATCATAAAGTCAGGTTTTCTATCATGAAACAGGCTCAGAGCTGCAGCTGGCAAACATAACAGAGACATTATACGAGACGTGACGCACAATAAATTCCAGAATTCAAATCTGTTTGACAGTTCAGCAAACGCAAAGACAGATGTAGAAATATAACTTCCAGAGGAGCCAGCAGACTTTTTGAGCTTTTTAAAATAGATTTGACTTATCAATCTGTAAATGCATTTTTGTCTTTGAGTAACTGTTGAATTTATGTACATTTAAGTAATTGTTGGTATTTTAGCTTTAAATAGCTTTTAAAATTAGTTCCCAAAGGCATTTCAAAATGACAACTAAGTTGCAAGACTTCTGGAAGAACTTTGCTTTTGCTTAAGTTTGAACATGTTTGATGTACAGAATTAATAAATGTCCACTAACTACACAGCATCAGGAGTTAGTGAAAGTGTTATTTTACCACCATTCTCCTGCATATAACATATTAATTATGTTAAACATTAAATTAAATAATCAGTTGTTCAGATAAACACTGAATTTTTTTCTTCATCTGAAAGTGGTCAGAATGAGCAGTCTGACTCAGTAAAGCTGTAATTTCAATATTTATGGTGGATTTCTTCAATTTTATGTAGCACCCCACCGCTTTATATTGTGTTCTGACCGGGAACCCCAGGATTGACCAAACTAGGTGGGGTGTGGGTCCGATGCAAAGTGGATACCACGAAGGTTCACTTGTGGACAATGATGTGATGACTATTAAGAAACTTAAATCACACACTATTTAAAATAACACTGACTCAGATGACTCTTTAACTCCAAAACTGAACATTTACTGAACGTGAACGCAAGATAGAAAACCACACTTTTAAACGCAAAATGTAAGACACAAATGAAACACTAAAACACTTGTATTCTTATAATACCAGTAAAAATATTGAACTCAACCTTAGCTTTTCCCAATCAGTCCGAATGGATTAGGCTTATAAGGGTTAATTCTAACTACTCCGTCATTCAAATATACACAGTCACTTAACAGTACTCATACATGGGCCCCACACACACGCTCGCATTCACACAAACGTTGCAGGCCTGATTGTTGTGTGCTGCAGCACAGTGGCGAAACTCCTCTTCACTCACCGATAGCTGCACCAGAAACGTCTGACTTACAGTTCCGCGTTGCGAACCAGCTCACCCTCTCGTCCCCTCCGGACGACAGTCAACCAGTTCTCGTCTGCAGTCTGTTTCCGCTCAACACTCGCCACCGACAGGGCAAAGAAGATGGGGCTCGTCACCACGACGAGCTCCTGCTAGCC
Source organism: Archocentrus centrarchus (assembly GCF_007364275.1). NCBI lineage: Eukaryota > Metazoa > Chordata > Actinopteri > Cichliformes > Cichlidae > Archocentrus > Archocentrus centrarchus. Next base: position 5,090,498 of record NC_044347.1, read on the forward strand.
GTTAGCTGCTAACCGCCGATGCTGATGCCTCGCTCTGAATCACCGTCGTCTGCGGCTGCACAGCTGTCGGGCAGGCGGTTTCCCAACGCCTCCTACTAACAGTCACTGGATAGTATTTACTAATCAGTTCTCTTCTGTTAGTTTATCGTGTGCTAGCGCGCTCCGAGCCAACACTGCTGCGTCCGTTCTCCGTTTTTCTCTCTTCTCCTCTCCTTCCTCTCTCATCACACCCAGCCAAATACAACAGGTAGACCTGCACAGACCACCTTCACTGACCACTCAGAAAATACGAACTAAGAGTGTTAGCTCTGTTACATTCAGCAACTTTGTAAGAAAACATTATATTTACATAACATTATTCCTCTTCCATTACACAATACACATTATATGCAAAGTACATTACACTCCTGTTAACTTTGCTTTTATGTCCAAAGGAATTAAGCTTATTTAATCCCCATTTTTCCATCCGGGCTACATTTATGAAAAAAAAGTTCATGAAGGAAAATGTTATTAAATTGCCAGATGTAGCTGTGAGGGACTAACTACAGTCTGACTGCAGTGAATTTCTCAAAGCTACCATAAATCCATCCTACAGGATCACATTTCCTGTTAGAAATTCACCACGAATTCTGGAGAATATTTACCAGCCGAAGATGAACCATCATTATCATAAAATAACTTGAACATCAAAGTCTAACTGTCTCAGTTCAGCATCTGAAACAGGATCTCATGACTCCATTTTTATAGTTTGATCATAAAACCTGTTCAAAGTTCACATGGACACTGAGTCTAAGTAAACATCACATCACAGTCAGACTTTCTCTGTTAATGAGGATGGCTGTGGCTCAGGAGGTAGAGCAGGTCACCTACCAATCGGAAGGATGGTGGTTTGATTATGGGCTGCTCTGAGTTGCATGCCAAAGTATCCTTGGGCAAGAAACTGAACCCCAGGTTGCTCTCCAACGCTAGCTAGTTGAACGCTGGATGGAGTGTGAATGTTAAACAGTAAAAGCACTTAGTTTAGATTCATATGGTTGTGCTTGTATGAATGGGGTGTGAATGGGTAAATGCACATGTGTTGTACGAATGCTCAATTAGAGTAGGAACGTGCTGTATAAGAACTAGTCCATTTACCAAATGATGGCAGATTTGAGTGAGAAATATTTCATGATGTTGAAACCAACCTGTAGTCATGTGATGAGAGAACCACACAGTCTGATGTGATGTGAGGAGAAAAATAATCTCTATCTGCAGACTGTTTGAAAGGTTCTGAGCTGATGTTGAAGAGTTTGTTGTTAAAGAAATTTTGTTGTACGGAGTCTTTATCCAGTACAAGATGTCAGAGATTAAATGAATCTGTTCTCTACACAAACGCATTAACAAATAAAAAGCAGCTCCTTTGTGATGAAGAGGAAATATCAGAGACTTCGATGAATTAAAGTTCCACTTACTCAGCTTCTTCCTGTGAACTCTGCAGCTCTGCTGTTTGGATGTGGACTGTAGAAAAAGATAAATTCCTCTGAATCTCCTCTGTGATCAGGCCTCTGTGTCTTTGGGCTGTCGTCACATTAAACACTTCAAACCATTATAGAGTCTTAAGATGCAGCTCACAGGTCAAAGATCAACTGCTGCACCTTAATGTGAATTTATTGTGATCAATAATTAACTTGCAGCAGCTCTCTGCTCTGACTCTGCACAGTGAATAAACCTCTATATATCTAACAATGCCAACACCTAGACTACCTGCTTTATCTGGAATATGGACATTTATACTCTTAGCCCTGTAACTGACTGGTGACCTGTCCAGGATGTAGCCTGCTATGACAGCTAGGACAGGCTCCAAATCTGCGACACTGAATTAGATATGTGGAAAAAAATGGTTGGCTGGACACTTGTGCTGCAAAGGTTCAAATACTTAGCAATCTGTTTCTCTGTTCACAGTCTACTAGATTCACTCAGCTTATCCAATAATCCAAAAGGAATCACGTTACCTTTGCAGCAGCTCTCAAAGACCTTCACCTGTACAGGAAGCAATGAGAGCAGAGCTGAAACCATCATTCAATCACCGATTAGCATCAAAATATGAATCAGGTAGACAGACCAGAGCTAATTAGTTGTGAGATGTTGCACTACATTTTCTCATCTTTTGGTTTCCCCAACTTTGCTCTATGAAGCTGGGACAGGCTCCAGCCCCCACAACCCTGAAAAGGATAAGCAGATGGATGGACGGATGGCCCGACTCTTAAAGGTTTTGCTGCCGTGAAATATCAAAATGAGCATTTCAAGAGTTCAGATGTCCTATTTTCAAACACGTAGTTTAAATTATTTATTTATTTGTATGTAATTGTCTTTTGAAGCAAAAGATGTGCAGTTTTTTTTTAATTATTGAAGCTACAACGGGAAACCTCACAAACGAAAACACAATTCACAATGAAACACTGAACAAACTGATTGGTAATAAAAGGACATAAAATTGACATTTTATTTGCATTTTATTGCTAAACAGTAACAGAAAATACAACGAGCAGAAGACAAACACAAACATTACACCACACTGTTCAAAATAAAGATGTAAAATGAATATAAAATGTTAAAAAGTAACAATAAAAAATGAAGAGTATATAACTTCACAAGCAAATTAAAAGTGGATGAAGTTGGCGAGCAACATTATGATAATCTGAACAAACTGATCAACGAGACTTGGACTGTTTGAACGCAATGCAAAAGCATTTGATTGTCTCATATCGCTCACTGATAGCTGCCACTTTTGCATCTACAGGCTTCATATGTATTAACACATGTGACAAACTTCTGAACTAAACTGAAGATTTTACCACAGACATAAATTATTTCTTAAATGTCTTGAGAAACCTTTGACTGGACTATTTTCACAATATAAGACATGAAATAAAAGCTTCTGTATTAGGTGGAGTGTGACAGCTCACTCAGGCTGTATCTTCAATAAGCTGAAGTTCAGTGTTTCTGTCATCAGACGAGGATTTCAAATGCAAAACACTGAGGCCAGCTGTTTATTTGGGCTGATAATAGTTCAAATATAAATCCAAACCGGGAGCAAAAACAAAGTCCAAATATCACAGGGCACCATGGAAGATGTGTCTCACATTTCAAGGATTTTCTGTTTCACAGTTTCACTTTTCAAGTTGTTCTCAGTTACATCAGTCCGGCAGTAAAAAAATAATACATCAGTTTATTTTTAAAACAATTTTTTTCTGCCATTTTACATACTTTAAACCTCAGCCACTTTAGCAAATAAAAAAAGCAACAGAAGATGCTGAACTGCGCGTCAGAGAGTACACTAAACTGAACACAGAGACACTGAAGAACCAAGAGTGATTCAAAACCCTGATGAAGTCCTGAACACAAACCCAAACCCAGGATAAAGAGGTTCAGTGAATGTGGTGTTGAAGGTGTGGAGGTGGATCAGAGTGTCAGAGGAGACTCTGTAGAAGGACAGAGTGCCAGCAGGACAGTCCACATACACTGCTACTCTGTTAGAGGAGGAGGAGGAGGAGGACGAGGAGATGGGTGTTTTCTTGTTATTGTAAGACACACAGTAAGGATCAGTTTTAGAGAACCACAAACTCCAGGAATGATCATTCCATCCAAATGCACCAGCATTACTTCTTCTTTTCCTTTTTATTTTGCTGTAACTAACTGAAAGATCAGACCATCCTCTCCACTCGACCTCCCAGTAGCAGCGACCAGTCAGAGGATCTCTGCACAGAACCTGAGGCCGTTCAAATCTGTGTCGATTATCAGGATATGACTGAAATGGTCGTCCACGTGTCACCTTCCTGTTGTTGTCAGACAGTTTGAGTTCTCTGCTTATTGTATTTGTGTCGATTGTGAGTTTGTGGTGTCTGATCGATCTGTGTGTTAAACTGCATTTATGTTTAGGTTTTCTCCTTTAGGATTATGGCCTTGAGTTCAGGGCTGCTTTGATCAGTAAATGGTATGAGAGAGTGTAACCTCTTGTTGCTCTCTCTAAAAAAGGAATGACCTCACATACATGCAGGAAACAAGATATACCTGGTTTTTCAGAAAATACTATATGTGGTGTTTGTACTGCTATGCTAAAACTCTATGTATGCATATGTGTTCTCTTTCTTAAAGTCTTTACTGGAATGTATGTATTGTCTCTTTCCTTAAAGGTTCAGGCAAAGGAGATATGATTTAAACTTCCCCCACAGAAGGAATGTATAGAATGTCCTTGTAGGATCTCTGGCTTTCCATATAAGGGATTGTCCAGATGTTTAGCTATAGGTTAGGAGGCTGGAGCTGTTTTCTTAACCATATATGGAAAGGCAGGATGTGGGGGTTGCTAACACTATATAATGTCTGTTTCTCCTTTGTTCAGGGGAGTTAGGAAGATTGGGCCTCCTGTCCCCCGATGGCTCTACAAAGCATCGGTTATGACATTGTCTTTTTTTGTAAATAAACTCTATGTTATACATTAAGACTGTCGGCGAAGGATTTCTTCAATACACAACATTATGACATCAAGATCATGAAACTACAATTTTGGCATCGTGAACTACAAGTTGACAGGAATCTGATGGAGAGAACAAACACAATCCAGCTGCAGTTATTGATCCATCATCTGTTCATTGATTGACACTTTGATGATGACTCCTGACATCAGAGATGTGAATGAGTGATGTGACAGTTTGAAGATGGTTGAATGTGTGCTGCTTTGTTTTCATCAGTCACATTAAAAACACACTTACACTTCCTCAGACCTCCTAATGTCAAATACTGGATTCCAGCAGGCTCCACCCTAAAAGCAGCAGGGGTGGGGGTTAGACCAGCACAGCCTCCTTCATATAAGTGACTGATTAATTTTTTCCTCTTTTGATGGATCTAAATGAACTAATTTTGCTTCCAGTCTTTGTGCTAAACTACAATGACAGAGTACTCCTTTAACACAGAGATCTGCTCAAACTAAAACAGACCAACACCTTATAAGTGGTGTTCCTGAACCTGCTACACAAATATTTCCTGAAAAGAAAAGGTTAAAAAAAAACACACATCTAATGCACAGCAAACAAACAAATTAAAAACCAGAGAACAATTTCCCATGTCTTTTTCCTCTGTCAGACACAGTGTGTGGGTGCAGCAGCCTTCTTCATACCTGAGAGTGTCCAGACTCCATTGTGGATCCTCCAGTCCAGAAGACAGGAGCCTCACTCCTGCCTCTCCTGGATGATTGTAGCTCAGGTCCAGCTCTCTCAGATGGAGGGGGTTGAAGCGCAGAGCTGAGGCCAGAGAATTACAGCCTTCTTCTGCAATCACACAGCCTGACAGACTGCAGACACACAACAACATACATAACTCTGAGGGCAATTGCTGTGTGCTGTCAAATAAAAAAACAAATTTTAATAAGAAATGTGATAACTGAAACAGGGAGGTAGCAGTTATCGCACAATGGTGTTCTAAATATGCTGTTTGTGTTTATATTGATGTATCTTGTAATGTGTTTCCTGAACAGAAAGGTATAGTAACTTCCTGCTTCACTGTGTCAATTAATTTTACCTGTGGCTCTCCTGTGTTTTTTTTTTTTTTTCTGTCTTTATGTCCCACCAGCTCAGCAGCTCCCTAATTGTTTCCACCTGTGTCTTGTGTCCATCAGCTCTGAGGTCATATCTAGCATTGTCCCCCTGTTCATCAAATTTACCATCTTTGCCAGCTTTGTAGACCTGCCCTAATGTTTCTGCTGATGGACAATAATCTTGGAAAACAATGATGATTAGAGTGATTGGCAATAGATGGTCAATCAAGATAATTTTTAACTCATAGAAGACCCAGGCATCAGTCACATTCCTTTACCAATCATCTAAATCACTATTTGAAGAACAAGTTATGCTAATAGATTAACAGTAAATAAATAAATATTGTCAAAACAACTATATATATATATATATATATATATATATATATATATATATATATATTTGAGGTGGCCCCTTGTACAAATCTGTGTACCACGCAAGAACTATTTGCTGCCCGCTGATGCCTTGGAATCGCTTTTGCTTGCGGGTGTTTCAGTTACGGATATTGCTGAAAATTTGCTGCTGCTAAACTGAAGTCAAAGGCGCAGGCATGCACAATCGATCTGCACATGATTCTGCTCCTTCCTGTATTGACCAATAATAGAGGAGCTGGAGCAAGAAGGCAGCCCTCCTCATTTGCATAATGAGGCAGAAATGCATACGGTAAAGGAAAAAGAGGAGACGAGGAAATGTAAAAGGAACAAAGGCTTGTATAAGGAAAAGGAAAAACAAAATATATACATTTATTGACAAAAAAGAAAATATATACATTTCTTGATGAAAACGCATGTATAACAAAAAGGCAAAACAGAATATATATATATATATATATATATATATATATATATGCTTTTCTTTTTAATTATGTCAGTTTTTGTCCTCCATAAGAGACTGGCAGCAAAAGTTGTCTTTAATTCATAATACAATGGTTACTGTTTGCCGTAAAAATGCTAAAACTGTTGTTGGAATATTCATGGTATATTGTTGTTGAAACTGTTTGAAAATGGCTTTATTAAATTTAATATTTGGACTCCTTATTCCTGTATGTTTTGGGTCCATTCCTGTTCGAGAAACGAACACGCAGAAACATGAAGGCTTAAACAGCATCAGCACTCACAAACTCTTGGTATTATTTTTAAACTCCTTCACTGTACAAGTATGAACCTGCTGCCGGTCTCGCTCTCACTCTTTCAGTTGACACCCCCTCCCTGACACACACACACATGCACACCTGTGTGTCTGATTGTGCGAGTTTCCATTGTTTTTGAATGGAATTTCATTTTTGGCTCATAACCAAATGAGGTGGTGTCAGTGAATCACCTGAACCAGCCAGGTAATGAAGCAGTTGTTGCATGTGATTTTTTTCACCCTATGGATCCAGTGGTTCTATGGAGTTGGAAGCACATATTGAAGCTGCAGTTTCACACTCTCATAAATAGTTGAGAGAAACTGAAACATATCCCCTGGTCATTAAGATCAGTGTGAGCGCAAGACATCGAGCTAGTGAGGGAATTATCATAGTGGAGTACTGTACCAGTCAACCTAGTGTGAGTACAACCTGACTTTGTCTGCCTATTATGTGTACTGTATTTTTTTCTCTCTCTCTCTGGGAAATCATTATTCTTCTCTCATTTCTGTAGGCCATCAGTAGACCTTTTCATGATTTCTCTATCTCTTCTGTGCAAGACACACTGAGCAAAAACAACTTGTAAACCTTAGTGAGCTTTGCTCTTCTTGATAATGCCTAAAGGGGATCTTAAAGGGGTAGCTCTCACAATAAGACAGAACAGAATGTTTAACCTCACAGTGTCCACGTGTATTTGGGGCCCGAGTACAAAGTGTGTGAAGGCTCTATTGGATTTGTTACATTATTTCTTATTACTCTTTTTAACAAATTATGCACACACGTCAGGTCTGGTGAAACTTTATGCCCCCCCCAAGCTCAACTAAATTCATTAGGAAACTTTGGTTTTTTTTAACATGCCAATGTCCTAAAAAAAAGCGCAAACTATTATAACACACTTGTACAGTTGAAACAATACTAATTTAATGAGTAGGCTACTTGCTGACTGACTTCCTGTGTCAGTGTTGCAGGTCTCAGCTGACATGGCGACGCCATTAAGAAACAGAATGTAATCACACCCATGCTCTTTTTTCTAACACGTTGCCATGGCGGCTAAAACTGGCACGGCCGGAAAAGCACGGTCCAAATCGGCACCAGCACTTGGGCGGCGGCCGGCGAGGGCCTATTATCGCTGCTTGCAGCTTTAATTATTATTATTATTTTTCTTTTCCGCAAATGATCGCAAATTTGACCCCCTGAACATTTACGAAAACGCACCAATTTTTGCTGTAAAATAAATGTAGAGGGAGGGTAAGAAGCGCACAACACTGTGGATGTTAATTTCTTTTCAACTCATTTACGATGATTCAGTGCTTTAAATGTGCAGTACAAACCATCAAAGTGGATAAAGTCAAAATAGAGTGACATTCTGCTTTCATTCATTTCTCATGACTCAAAACCATCTGCAGTTACAGCTTTTTCACATCTCCAGATGACTCTTTGAAATCCTGGTGAACAGCACATGTATACTGCAGCTTTAATGTGCTACAGGCTCCTATTTAAACAGAGCAAACTCAGTGCATCACCTGTGCTTTCACACAAGTATGTTTAGCTTATTGATAACTGGACTCAGCACTTTGTTATTTTAATGAACTCTAAACTCTCTTGGCTGTAACAAACTTCTCTAATACAGCAAGTTCACACTGACAGTCTGGCATTAACAACATTAATAATCTGGAACTGTGCAGAATTCTCTGCTTATAAAACTCATCAATCACATCAGGAGTTATACAAGAAAGACTGGGAGACATTTACATATGAAGGATGTGATTGTTATATTAACTCCAAACATGCTGGGTCAGAGGAGAGGATGGGCATGTCTCCCCACATCCTGGTTTCCTGCACCCACCTATGGTGGGGACTACATGATTATGATTCTGTTCGCAAAAACAGACATGACAGGCATTTAAAAAAAAAAAAAGTATCTATCTATAATAATAATAATAATAATAATAATAATAATAATAATTCCGGTTCTTGTATCCAAATTTCAGGCGTGGATTCAAAATCACAAGAAATACGCTAATTATCATGAGAAAGATGTTAGTTATTGTGAGACTAACAAGGTATCATTGCTCAGCTTTACCGCCATTATCATCGCGGCTCAGCAGTCCTCAAAAAAAAAATCAGTCCTCACAAGTCACACAATGTCTGCACTCCAGTTAACTTTTACCATTATGGAAAGGGAATCTTACCAAGACATTCCAAGGTAGATGATGCAAAAGGAAGTTTTCTACAGGAATAAGGTTGTGTATTTCTCTGTTATCTGTGTTTTCCATGAAGTGATGACGTTATAGTAGGTATAAAGTCCATGAGCTGAAAATACATATATGTATTTTCAGCTCATGAAATTTAGGCTGTCAGTACATTAAAAAAAGCATAACATGTTCTTTTAACAAAATAATTTAATGTTTCAAAGCCAAAAGTGACAAAATCATGTCAGATAAGCATGAAATTTAACAACCTGATGTTTGAAATCAGTCATGTTGAGATAACATGATTCAATATAGTCAGAATAATCTTGCACTGAAGACGAACAAGCGTTTGATGTGCCCGGGAAATTTCGAACAGCAGTTATCACGTGAAGAAGGAAGTTGGCTGGGCTGCATCAGAAAAGGTAAGATTCAGTCTTTTATTTTTTCATCCATCTAAATGCAAATGATAATATGTGAATGAAATCATCAGCAGACTTTTAATCATTTTCTGCAGTGTTTGGTCACATTTCTATGCAACTGTGCTCAAGCCACTGGCTAACGTGTTCATGTTAGCTAAAGTGACGATAGTTAGCTGGCATCAGGCATATGTCCTAATATGGTCAAATATGGTCAATTATATGTTTATGAGAATCGGGCGTAAGATCAAATATGGTGCCCACATTTTTCATGCCGTAATTTCACTCATTTCACTAAGTCCTTCACAAACAACACATATGCCATTAATACAACTATTCAACAGTAAATTGTTTTATCAGCTTAGCATAGTTAGTTTTGATGTTTTGAGCATAAATGAAGAGCGAGCTGAGCGTCTTTTTTTCGATTCCGTGAAAACACAAACTTTGATGTGTCCCAGGTCTCTGCTGATTGGTCGAAAACTACAGTGAGGTGTTCAGTGATTTAGTGTGATCTTTGCTGATTGGCTGTATGAAAACCACATGCTTCTTAACCTGACTGCAATGAAGTACTGTCATTTATCAAGTGTGTGGAGATTACCAAATATGGTAACTTTCCCTACAAAGGGTTAATCAAGGTGTTTCTCTATCATTTGTGCCAACTTTTTGCCAGTTCCATGCTTGCATGTGCCACATTAGTTAATGTTGTGTGGATTAAATAGGTTAACTTTAGGCACAAACAATGCTTCATTTTAATTCTGTAGCTCCGGGAGCAGCGTCGCTCACTCTCCATTTCACCGCTATGTGTTTCACACAGAGGAATATCTGCAGTACGGAAGTTAAAATGTGCAGATGAATTGTTAATACGAAAAATAATTTCTTATCCGATTACTTGATTAATTGATGAGTAACTGATAAAATACTCGATTACTAAAATAATCGATAGTTGCAGCCCTACTTGTATTCAGAAAGTCATAGTCAAACATTCAAACATTAGTTTTCAGCACCAGTGGAGCTGTGAAAGGCCTTCAAAAAAAACCTACAATTCCCAGCAAGATGATGTCACTTAATATTGTTGCATTAAGAACATGATAACATAATTTGAGAACATAATTTCTGCTCACAACATGGTGGCTGATATTTGAACCCGCGGAGAGTTACCTAGTTCACAGCAGCGTGTTATGGGCTTGACACACGGGGTGCGACGTCATCGGAATGTGAAAGCTTTCCGTCACGCGGGGTAAACCAAACACATGGAACACAGCAGTGACAGCAACAAAAGTTGAATGTTTTTCAACATTCTTGTGTCGTGTTGCTTGTCCGCTTGTGCACATCTACATGTACAAGCTTGAGATTTCGCTGGCCATATTGTTTGAAACAATAAAACATTTTTATAAACATTTTTTGAAAATGTGCATTTATATTTCAAGCTTACAAAGTTAAGCATAGTGATTAATCGTGATTAATAACAGTACTACAGTGTGATTTATCTGATTAAATTATTTAATCGATTGACAGCACTAATTTTTATGTCATTTAAATTTAATAATGACATTTTTTTTAAAGTTTTATAGAAAAGCTTAAGATACTCATGATCAAACCTTATTTGGTATTTTCCCCTGTGATTTATATACAGCATTCCCTACCACCCCTAACGTGCTCTATATTTCCAGTGGTTATTATCATGTTGCATTCAATAGATGTATGACAAAAGTTTGAATACATGTATAGATGCACCTCTTCTCAGGCTGAATTCAATATTTTAATGGTTGAAAATGTATCTGATCTCTATCAGAACATCACTTGTCTGTATTTCATCTGCATGAGTATTGGTGAAGGGGGTCATCGGCCATCAAGATTTGATTTCAGTGGTTAATAGTAAGTTTTGCCAGATCTGAAGCGACTGATTCTAATGTTGGAGCGCTGATAAAGCTAAATGTGCACATGGTGTGAAGAAGCCAAAAAAAAGCAGAAGTAAATTACTGCCCCAACTATGCAGCCAGTGAAACAGCAGAGACACTGGAAGAGTTGAGAGTGACGCTCCTCTCAGAAGTAAAACGGAGAAGCAATCATCAGAAGTTGGCAGAAATGATGGACAAGACCTTTGCACTCAGAAGGCAAAAGGTATTTGGAGAGGCCCCCATGATAGCAACAAGGTGGCGAGCTCTCTTCCATGTGTGTGAGGTAAGTGGATGAATGCGTATAAGAACATCCCCACTGCACGTGATGTGTCACAATAGATATTACCAGACTCTGAGAAGTTACTCAAACTGATGTGGATTTACTGAAGGCCAGCAACTGTAACCTAAGGCTATGTTCACACTGCAGCCTGAAGTGAGCCAAATCCTTTTTTTTTTTTTTGCCCTTATGCGACTTGTATCTGATCTTTTCATGACAGTCTGATCAACAAAATCAGATTTCACAAAAAAATTGGAATTGAGCATTAAGGCCTGTAGTGTGAACGTAGCCTTAGTTGGCCTTCTGATGAAGAAAGCTCATGTATAGATAAATACATATACTATGCATTTACATTTCTTAAACAGAACTGCTATCTCAAATGTGTACCAAAGGTGACGGTACAGTACCAAACTAAGTTTTGTCTACCTTTTTGTTTTCTGTAGGTGAGTGCAGAGTTCAAGAGAATCACAACAATCCATTTGCAGTTAACATTCTTCTCCGGGCTTCCTGTTCAATCTGCGAACCTAATGAAGGTGTATGCCAAGAAAGGTGGAGTTCAAGAGAGAAAAAACAAGACCATCTTGTTACCCATAACCAGGTATGATACCAGTGTAAAAGTGACATTACTGAAAACTTGTCTATTGTAGAAATGACTTTGAGCAACACATCCTTTGTTAAACTAGAAGGATGTAAACTCTTTTGGAATGGTCTACTTCGACGTTTGACTCAGAAGTGCGTTTTTGTTTATACCTTTTGGGAAGAAAAAATATAGAGATATATATCGCCATTCAGCTAAAAAATATTGAGACAATATACCATTTCCAAATGGAAAATCTAATGCTGGACTCACAATTACCACATTCACATGGTGGAGCTTAGTTGTTGGAAGTATTTCACCATGACTAAGCCAAACAATTTTAATGTTAATTGTTTATTTGATTACATGTGTTTTGTTATGAATATGGATTAGGGTAGTGATACCTGTTTAACAGGAATACTGTAAAGATTGTGTGCTGTAAATATGAGTGCAAATCAATTTTAGAAGTCTTTATTTTTATTTTTTTGCAGGACATTGATGAAGGTGCTCAAATGGCCATAGCAGAGACTGTGTTTGGAATCTTTGTCATTCGAGCAGAAGGTGCAGAGCCTGGCGATGACCCCGGCGATGACCCCATGGATATTGGGGGTGGAAGTGATGAGTAACTTGGACAATGTATCTTTTGCTGTGGTGATGTTGCAGGGTCTTGTCTATGTGCTAAGAGAGGCAAGAGAGTTTATTCCTTGTTTAGTAGTCAGCAAGCACCTGCACTGCCCATGTACAAGAAAATGCATTGCAATTTTGGAAATACATTTTTGGAAATACAATTCTATTGTATCTATTCTAATTTGTTGTGTTATTTACACCCTTTCAACCAGTACTGTGTTAAAACACTTTTGATTTTTTAACACTATAAACCTATTCTTTGAAGTAACATAACGGGTGGCTGTAGCTCAGGAGGTAGAGCAGGTCACCCACTGATCAGAAGGTCTGCGGTTCAATTCCTGGCTACTCCAGGCTGCTGTATCCTTGGGCAAGATACTTAACTCCAAGTTGCTCTCTGACGCAAGCGTTGGTGTGTGAATGTTAGATAACAAAAAGCACTTAGCTTAGGTAATCATGAAAGTGGTTGTGTGAATGGAGTAGATGTAAACATGTTGTATAAGTGCTTTGAGTGCTCAAAACAGAGTAGAAAAGTGTTACATAAGAACTAGTCCATTTACCGTAATTCAATCATGGAAAGGATTTCCACAAGATTAAATTGCCTTTCTTTCAGCATAAAGCACTAACTTAATTTCCATGAATTGGATCAACCTAATTAAGTAGTGTAGTTATACCGCTGTAATTCAGCTGAAACAAGTAAATTAATTTAGTTGGTCCAAAACATTGCAAATTAGTTGGGCTGGCTCTATTAAATTAAATTGGGCCCAACTATAGTAAATAGGTTAAATCAACCTTAATAAATTCAGTTGAACCAACACAGGTGCTTTAAATTGGAGTATCAGAATTACATAATGCTGAAATAAAGCATAGTAATCATGTGGAAATCTTTTCCATGATTTTTTGACGTCAATCCAACAAGTTATTTTTTGAGTATATCCAATTATGTTATCATTTTAATATGATTTTATGTTACATGATTATGCAAATTAATATGTTTGGATTCTTATTCTAAATTCTTTAATACTGTTTTGCTGTTAGATTGTTTAGATTGGACCCCCCCCCCCCCCCACATATTCATCAAAAAAGAAAACAGAACATTTTTCTCCAGTTTAACAATAAAAATTACAAATTGGACCAGATTAAAACAGAACTTTCATGAATTTCTGGTGTTATGTTATTATTATTACCATCTTAAAACAGTTCCACATTAATATTTAATGTCATTACAGGTTATCTTTCAAACAACATGTTTAGGGATTTTTCCATGAAGTGACGCATGAAAACTGTTCATATTGTAAAGTCTTGACTTGGATAAGCCAAAAAAAAATGGATGGGTTTAATGTCTTTCTTTATTTTTGTAAATAAATAAATATTAATTATAAAAATGCTTTAGCCTAGAATGGCATGGGTTTTATAACTGTCATATCTGCAGGGAAATAAAAAATATTATTTTACATCAAACATGTGCTGGTGGAACCTGCTTTTAAATATTAGTTTAATGGGGTTTTAAATTTCTTACTTTTGACTAAGTCTGACACCCCCCTTCCCCCCTCAGGCCCAGTACCAGATGACCTGGGTAAACTGCTACATTGTAGCCAGAAATGGGGACTCCAATCATGAAGAAGGTTCAAGTTGATAAAAGAGTGACGTATGGCTGCATATGGCTCTTCCTTTTGGCTGCATTTGTCATCATCTTCCTGGTATATAGCGAGGGCATGCTGAAGGTGAGGACTCATTTTTTATTTATTTGTCTGTTTTAAATTACTACATTTTGAAACATAAGGAACAATAGGACAAGACATGGGAAAAGGACACTGAATAAATATTACTTTGGTATGCACGGTGAATGTGTCTCTGTAGGGGCTGGGGAATTTTGTGGAAATGCATGGTTATATTAATTCACAAAGCTGGTATTTGCCAAATAGGGGAAAAGGAAAGAAAAACAAAAAGCAAACAACAAAGTGCCATGGTGGTTAGCACTCTTGCTTCACAGCAAAACATTCTGGGTTCAATTCCACCTTGGCCAGGGCCTTTCTGTATGGAGTTTGCATGTTCTCTCCATGTTTGTGTGTGTCCACTTAATGGGGTTGGGTTAATTGGTGATTCTAAATTGCCTACACTGAAAAGGATAAGTAGATGGATGGATGGAAGGAAGTTATACACACAAACACACCGGATTAAGGCTCTTAGGGCCCTGTTGATTTTGTACAGTTCTAGGCATTTCAGGATCCATGGGTGTATGGCATTGAGTTACAGGCCTTCTTGTTGTTCAGTTCAATTCAGTTTTATTCACATAGCACCTAAACAACAGTTTCCTCAGTGTGCTTCAAACTGTGGGGTAAAGCCTTTACTTTCTGTTATTATAGACCAGGAGTATTCAAATAAAATTTAAAGAGGTCCAGTCAGACAAAATTTCATGAAGCCAAGGTCCAGAAGTCCAAGTATTTAATATAAAACAAAAATTCCAGCTCGCCCCTACGGGCGGTCTATTTTGCCCTCCTCCAAGCTCGGGTCCTCTACCTGGGAGCTTGAGGGTCCTGCGCAGTATCTTAGCTGTTCCCGGAATTGCGCTCTTCTGGACAGAGATCTCAGATGTTGTTCCAGGAAACTGCTGGAGCCACTCTCCCAGTTTGGGGGTCACTGCCCCGAGTGTTCCGATTACCACGGGGACCACTGTTACCTTCACCTTCCACGTCCTTTCCAGCTCCTCTCTGAGCCCTTGGTATTTTTCAAGCTTCTCGTGTTCCTTCTTCTTGATGTTCCCATCGCTAGGTATTGCAATGTCTATCACCACGACATTCTTCCTTTGTTTGTCCACCACTATGATGTCCGGTTGGTTAGCCACCACAAGTTTGTCTGTAACATAATGAAAAACATGAACTCCAAAACTCAATTTCTACAACAAACTTCATTGTCAGTGCAGTACACGTGGTGTATAACATCAGAACACAGTGAATGTTAGACAAAAACAAATTGAACTCTTTGAGGAGTCAAAGCTCAAATCCAGCTGCATCCTGATGTTCTCCACCACATGTAGCTCCTTCTGGTTTGGAGCTCCAGTGTGTCTCCAGTGTCTCCATGGGGATAATTGTGAAGAAAGTTGACTTCCCCTCTTCTGGGTGTTTTGATGTTGGCCTTGGATGCGGCACCTTCTGGATTGGTCTTGGTGTACTTCCCTGCATTCACTGCCACATCCTTAATGCCAGTCTTGCTCAGTTTGGTACTGTAGTTGCCAATTTTAAAACACAGGCTGTTTTTCCAACCCTCATACCCTATTTTGGAACCATTTTCTTTCAGACAAGGGTGTTTGCTCACAAGAACCTCTGCAGCCTTGCTAATCTACATGATACCAGGATATGCTTTATGTTTATATATTTCAGCAGCCATTACATCTAGTATGTTGGGTTTTTGGTCCTTAGTCAACTGAATTTTTATACTCTCTCTCATGAATGCAGAGTTTCCCTCTCTTAGAGCATACTCCACCTCACAGGAGAATGTTAGAATGTCAAAGATCTCTGGCCATCGGCTACAATGCTCAGGTGAATCTGTGTTATCCGAAAGTAACACCTGTGCTTGTTGAACCCAGGTCTAAATCAACAAATGTATCTCTAACTATCTTAATGGTTGCCTTCAATGGTAGGTCTTCCATGTTAACTAAATTGCAGAGGGCACTGTCAACCTCTGAGTCTTGAAACTGAAGGGGAAGTCATAGGTCAGTTTCAACTTATTTTTCACCTTGAATATGAGGGCACTTATAGTCTCAGAAAAACAAGCCTCTTAGAATTGACATCATCAAGGATCACTCTTAGTTTCAGGACATCAGTTGCGTCCATTTACACTGTGTTAGGTAGACCTGTAACATAAAACACTTTAGTTTATTGTTACTTTTATATATATAAGACAATATTGAATTATTTAGCTCCTCCAAAATGAAATACTTCTTTGCAATCAAACCTTTCAAACAATGTGCCAACTGCACAGAAACCACACGTTCCAACGGGTCATGTAGGATATCAGGTGGAAATCCTGTGATAGGATGGAAATGTGAGAGATGGTCAGAGAGAGCACAACTGTGTTTTACGCCATAATTCTCTTCACCGTCATTGTTCTGTATTTCCTGAACGAGGTTATTGTGCAAATCTTTTGCCCGCATCTCAAAACAGCATCTGACGGTTGGACTTCTGTCTGGGTGGAGATAAAATCTACAAAAGTATGTAGCCCTGAAGCACTCAGTCAAACCAGCTAAGCTGTGGGTAGATTTGCATATCCAAATGGTTGTACATCATTTGAATTGCACAAAAGAGCCAGTTGAGTAGCATGTAGGGCTGAGCAGCACTTTACTGGCTAATTAGCCAGTGTCCAGAAAACCGCACAGACTTTGTGTGTTTTTTATGTCCCTAGAGGGTTCACAATTTCAGAATCATCAATATAGAGAATTAGATAAGATAAGATAAGATAAGATAAGATAGTGTTTATTTGTCACATGCACAGTTATACACAGTACAATGCACAGTGAAATGTATTTTGTACCTGCAACCATATATACACACACATATAAATAAGAAGAATAAAAATAAAAAAAAGTAATTCACACTATACACTATACTCTATATACTATACACTATACACACTTTTATAAATTATAATATTTACATTGTGCAATAATGGTCCAGTTAGGGCTCAGAGTTGAGCAGACGGATGGCTTGTGGGTAAAAACTCTTCTTCAACCTTTCAGTCTTAGCCCTCAGGCAGCGGTAACGCCGGCCTGATGGGAGCAGGGAGAAGAGAGAGTGTCCGGGGTGGCTGGGCTGTTTTAGGATCTTCATGGCCCTCAGCCTGCACTGCTTGGTGTAAATGTCCTGCAGGTTGGGGAGGGTGGTTCTGATGGTCCGTTCAGCTGAACGAAACACCCTTTTTAGGGCCATGAAGTCCTGCTTGGTGCAGTTTCCCATCCAGGTGGTGATGCTCCCACGCATGATGCTCTCGATGGTGCAGGTGTAAAAGTTCCTGAGCACCTTGAGTGGGAGCTTAAGTCTCTCAGCCGCCTGAGGAGGTAGAGACGCTGTCTGGCCTTCTTCACAGTGATGTTAATGTGATGAGTCCAGGACAGGTCCTGTGAGATGGTCACTCCCAGGTATTTGAAAATGTCCACACTTTCCACCTCAGCACCACTGATGACAAGTGGATGGTAGTCCCTCTGCTGCTTCCTGCTGAAGTCCACGATCAGTTCCTTCGTTTTGCTGACGTTGAGCAGGAGGTGGTTCTCCTGGCACCAGTTCTCCAGGCGGGAGACCTCTCTCCTGTAGGCTGTCTCCTCATTGTGAGAGATTAGTCCCACAACAGCAGTGTCGTCAGCAAACTTGATGATGACGTTGGACTCTGACGTGGCCTCGCAGTCATGGGTGTACAGTGAGTACAGCAGAGGGCTGAGCACACAGCCTTGGGGGGATCCAGTGTTGAGGGTGAGGGAGGATGAGGTGAGGTGACCCACTCGTACCACCTGTGGTCTGCTGGTCAGGAAGCTGTGAACCCACCTGCACAGGGATGGGCCCAGGCCCAGGTCCAGCAGCTTAGAGACCAGCCTGGAGGGAACTATGGTGTTGAATGCTGAGCTGTAATCTACAAACAGCACTCTCACATAGTTCCCCTTACCGGTGTCTATGTGTGAAAGGGTCTTGTGGAGGAGGAAGGATATGGCGTCATCTGTGGATTATTGATAATTATTGATCATTTCTGACCCTCATCTGAAAGCAGTCCATTTTCCCGGTAGAAGCAGCCATCACAATATGACAAATACTGTCCAGGTAACTGTGAAGTAGTTTCTTAGACTTTCTTAAGTACATCTGTTTTTTTCAACAACAGCTGCAAAGATGTGAGAATGGGCACATACACGAAGGTATGCTGTGATACTCAACAGTATACCATACAGGCTTAGCAAAGGGAAACTTCTCCTCACAGTATTTTTTTTTCTCCTTTTAGCTGTTGACCGTGGTCCTTCAGATGTAGCAGACTTATGTCAAACAATGGTTTCTGAAACTGCATGGATAATCTCATTTATAAGTGTGTCCATAAATGGACAGTTGTGTTTTTCCAGTATCTTGGTTACAGATTCTTTGACTAGGCTCAGACAGTGAAAACAACTGATCAGTGTGCTCTATGGTTTTCTGTGTTGCCGTCTGTGAGACATGGAGAACAGTCTGCATTTTTTAGAAGAAGGCAGCCAGATTGTACTGGAACTGCTCTGCTAAACCGTCAGTGGTACTATCTGCTACTGGGGCTGTTCAACTTTCATCAGAAAGTTCTATTGGATCATGTTCAGTGTCACTATCATGAGAGACATTTTGCACTACAACTGCTGCATCATAGTCTATTGAATATTTATGTTCTCTGCATTCGTGTGAATTACATGTGGAATAAACATTTGTTTTAAACCTGCATGCACTGAATGGACAGAACACCATTTCTTTCTTTCTTAAATGACCCCTTAGATGAATGAACATGCCTCTCTCAACAAATGGCTGCTTAAATTCACAAACAGGGCAATTAAATGCCCAATTAATAGTGAAATCATGAGTTTCTGAGGTCAACTTCCCCAGCCTGACCTCGGGGGTTCAGCCAGGACTGCACTGATGTTAAGAGCCAGAAGAAGATTCTTGTGAAAACTAATCTCATACTATTGTGATTGTGAATTTAGCAAAAAATTAGACAGAATTTAATGTCATATTTATAATGGATGTACCTACTTTCTATACTTTCTTATGGCCTGGAAAACAAAAAGAAAACAAGCATTAGTCTTTCATAAGTCAGTGTTGTTTAGTGAAGTGGATTAGCATTTAAATGTAATCATTCCAAAGTAAATCCTGCATATAAATTGGCCCACATGACAAACAGTAACATGAAACAGTCACTATCTAATAATTTTCCTCAAATTCATTAAAAATGTGGATTGCATCCCTTCAGGATCAAATCCAGTTCCAATCGATGAAAATCTTACTGCAAACATAAAGAAATGATCACTGATCAGTGCACAGGTAATAGTTATATATGCAGCCTTCTTTCAGCCTTCAGCACAGCTGCTCATATTGACCAAAGCCATGATGTTCAAACCACAGTAGTCAGCACTCGTCTCTGGAGATGCATTTCTGCACCTCTTTAGACATCAGCTGTTCACATGTGGCTGTTGTAAAAGAGGTGATGGGAAATAATCCACACTTGTGACCTCTAAAGGATTGTATAAGGCAACTGATTTAGATCCTCAATCTCCCCAGGTTGTCCGGCCAGAACAGATGAGAGAAGACGTCAGTTACACTCATGCCACTCTTTATTCCCTTGGGATGAGGGTTATGCTTATAATGATGTTTATGTTTATAGTGAAGTTTATGGTTTAGTCTCATGGACGCATAAACATTGAGGATACAAAACCCATGAGTGTCCCGGCAAGATAGTCCTCCACTGAGGTGAAAGAGTAACTATTTTAGCAACTATTTGAAGGTACTGGTCCAACTAAAGGAGAGCGAACGGTGAGCTCCGAAGCGAAGTCCTGTTCCGACGTGAGGAGGAAACTATTATGGGATGGGCTGTGAGAAAACAACTATTATGGGATGGTGATGCGTTCAATGAGTCCGGAAATGAGTAAATCAGGAAACCTTGTTAACAGCCGTCATCCTGGTTAGTTTCCTGTGAAAGGCTCATAATGTCTCAGGTATGATCTCAGGTACCTGTGGAAAAAGTCCAGTGAAGAAAGTTCCAATTTTTTCCTGTCAATTAAACAAAATACCATGAACTGCAGGTCTTTGTGGGTCAATAATTAAATTTGCACAAACTAAGACAGGACATCAAAATGCCCATAAATATTCTAAGGATGTATTTATTCAATGGCTTTTAGTTATAAATCTTTTATTTTGTTAATCAGCCTGAGGAAACTGAGCTTGCAATTTTCATATACCACTAATTTGCTAATTTACTAAGTAAGTGGATTCAATCCACCAAACGTGAACCTGATTTAATGCACATAGAGTTAAATGTCAGATCAAGCACAAAGCTAATTTGAGCTTCTGTCTGTGAGTGAGTGTGAGTGAGTGTGTGTAAGCTGCTTCTTCATTGCAAGTGTTTGTGTTTTTTTTTTTTTTTATAAGCTCAGTGTCAGCTTCTCATTTTCATTCAATTGTAAAGTTAACTTTTGCAACTCATCAGAAAATTCAAAACACAGTTTTAAACAGCTCTTGGATAACTTTGTCTGTACCTGTAAAATTACTGTTCAATTCTGACTCCTTTGACATGAAAATCTGAGGAAATAAAATATCTTAGAGAGACTGACAATCAAAATCATTTCAACGCATTATACTGGACTCAAAATTATATTTGTGTAATTCTATGCTTTTAAATCTAAAACCCCTGCAGTGGGATTTTCACCACAAAACAAACAGATATAAAAATAAAATAAAAATGTTATGGACAGTCTTTAGTCAAAATGTAGATACTTTTAGGGTCAGAGGTCATACTCACAATACCATTGTTGACCTTACATGCAGCTCACTGCAGAACAACAGTTAGTGTTGGAGGAAGCATTAAACAAATTATACTCTTGAAACCACAAAATTCTGGCCCCTGTAGGGGTCAGACTACTGAATATATCATAACTGAAATTAAAACATTGAAATCAATTTCTTTCTGCCTGGGAGTTCTTTGACCTTTGACCCTCTAATGTGCTCTGGTTCTTCACTGACCCTCTGACTGAGCGTGCATAAGGCCGCTCCTCACGTCAAAGAGATCTCCTGTTGATGACCCTCTTTCTGGGCTCAGACTTGTGCACAAAGATCATCGGTCAAGAACTCTCAGGTCACCTGTCTGTGAGATGGTTGGCCTCCTCCTTCTTGAGCACCAGGAGCCTTTTTATATGAGTTTATGGAGCTTGAACACCTCGATCTGCACCAGTTTCTTTACTGGTAGCTGATCCAGTCTCCTGCAGCGCCGGTGTTGTTGTTCAGGCTCCTGTTAGAATAAAACAGAGATTTTCATTAGTTAAATCTTTACTTTTCTCCTAGTTCATATCCTCCTTTTGAGACGAACTCTGTTTGTCTCAATAATTTACCTTAATTTAGGTTATTTATCTAAAGGGCATACTGATGTTTGTATTATTAGCTTCTGAGATTTTTTCCTTCAATGCTTGATTCAATATCAAATTGTTTAGACATTCAAATTTCAAATGTTCTCTGCTTTTCTCTTATAATCTTAGCTTTAAAGAAAACTACCAAATAAATAAATGTAAATGCACAAAAGAATAAATCGGGAACTTGTATTCTATCCTGCATGGGCAAACAAATAAGTTTTTAGTTCTCGATGTTTTGCTGTGTAACAGAGCAGCAGCTCAAAGTTTGGCTCTTTGTTTTGGGTCTCAGATTCGGCTGTTTCACAAAGTTTTTACATGCACTGTTTTTTCTAACCTTTCTTTTGAGGTTTTACTAAAACTGAGCTGCTCACATAAAATTTTTCTTGAAATTTAACAACAATCTTCTGGAAAAATGACCTCTAATAATTTGCTAAAAATACTTGAGACCTCAACCTGAGATTTTCAAGGCATCTATTTTACTGGCTTTGTTTCTTCATTATTTATTTTTAAAGCAATAAACTCCTGACTCCTTTTTTTTGTGATTTTTCAAATTTTTTTTTTTGTCTTTTTATCCATCTGTGGTTGGCTTATCTCTCATATGTATCGGAAGCGAAACCTTCCTTCCGAGAATTTTTGACCAGCACACCCTTATACAACCATCTCAGTCCAAATGAAAGAAAAGAAAAAGAAGAGAAAAACTTAGAGCTATAACTCTCATCCACACGCACGACTTCTGTCTCTGACTCTCACTTAGATTCACACACACACATCCTTGAGATAGAAATGCACACACACACACACACACACACACACACACACACACACACACACACACACACACACACACACACACACACACACACACACACACACAGCAATGCTAAAACCTTGGCACCATTCTCTTTTCCTTTTTTCCTTTTTCTTTCCTACACATACTGACACACACACACACACACACACACACACAGGTATGACATTACAAAACAGCTAATATGACCACTGGAAAATTACCTATCAAAAGTACCTATCAGAACAACTGACAAATGATAAAAAAGTCAAATTTGTCAAAGTCCGGTAATAAACGTGTTTTTTAGTTTATTTTTACTGACTAAATGAACAGAGATCCAGCTCAGCCTACCTCATAGTTAACATTAACCTAATGTCTACAAGTTACCACCGTCATGGCTGTTCTCTCTTTAAGTGAACAACAGTGGGCAGGCAGGAGCGAAGAGTTGGCAGAATTGGGCCACTTGTAAGCTAATGCTAATGCTAACTTGCTAAATTAGTAATACTGCTGAAGAATGATTGAGTGTAAAATAAAAAATAATAACAGTTTTTTTTAAACTGTAATTTCCCCATTGTGGGATCAATAAAGTATCATCATCATCATCATCATAATAATAATAACAGCCACATGCAAAGCAGGGATAAACAGAACAGCGTTACCTTATGTTGCAGACAACTTGACGTAAACACGCAACAGTGCAGCTGTTGTCAGAAGCTCCGGTGCAGGGTAGCGCAGAGAGGTGGAACAAACCCTGTCCCGCTCTTTCTATCTGCCACGAGCACACAGGAGCCGCAGCCGCCAACAGTCCAGATCGGTTCAAACACCAAACCTTTCACTGACTTATTAGAGAACCGAAAGCCACAAATGCTCTGATTTGATTAAAAGGAAACATGACATGATTGGCATTTTTTTTTTTTTTGGCCTTTTGTGGCTTTATTTGACAGTCGGCAGTAAAGAGAGACAGGAACTCAGGAGGAGAGAGATGGTGGAAGCCATGCAATAAATGGTGACAGGTGGTTGCCTGCTCTGCCACTGAGCCACCCGGGTGTCCACGTTTAAATGTTTTCTTTAGATCTACAAGTGTCCATCCACCCGTCCATCCATCCATCCATCCATCCTCTTCCACTTATCCTGTCACCAGGGGGAGGGGGGGCTGGAGCCTATCCCAGCTGACATGGAGCAAAAGGCACGGTACACCCCGTACAGGTTTCCAGCCTGTCGCAGGGCTAACACAGACAACAGACAACCATTTACACTCACATTCACACCTATGGGCAATTTAGAGTGACCAATTGACCTAACAACAATTGAAAGATGAAAGATGAAGTGGTGTTTACATTTTTGTAATGATAAGGTAATGATAAGGTAATGATAAGGTAAACTCCAAGAACATGAGTTAGTGGAGCTAACTGGAATTATGTTATACTCAACAAAATACTCAACAAATTTAAGTGCCTTCAAAACAACTGAATTAGAACTTCAACAATTAATTTGTAATTATATTTAAGTTATTAAGGAAATGAGTGGCACCAACTTTTTTGGCAGATTAAATTAAATGAACCTACTGTAGGATACATTTTAGGGGTCTCCACGTTCCTTTTTGACTGCAAATTAAAACCCAATTAAAACCATAGCTACCAACAAATCACAGGGTTGAGCAGGTTCAATGCAGGCTGTTTATTAGACATCTTAGTAGCACACAAATAGTTAAAAAGACAGACAGTAGCATATGAAGACTGAGTTACACACACAGAGAAACAGAAAGGAAGAAAGAACCTGTTGATCATGCCCCGGCTTCCTCATCACTCCCTCCGACCGAGGAGAGCCCGTGCAGGGATTAAGTATAACTGTCCAAATGATCCATGGCGATGAGCAAGCTCTGTTGCAAAAAGTTACTAGTACTTAGAAATATACAAACACAAAAAACAAAGGACAAAAAGCAAAAAGTAAAAGCAAGAAGCCCTCCTGGGAGGTTGTGCCTTAGTAGTTGCTGGAAAAACGGACAGCACGGACAAAGACAGTCGCTACATCTTCTCTTCTCCTCCCTCCTCTTCTAACTGTGGTATTTATACTCTTTCCCTTTCTTTGTCTACGATTTGTGCTGAGTCTGCACTTTGCAAACTTTCATTAGAAACTGCCATTAATTCTACTGTCATTATCTGAAAGGGCACAAACATCCCGGAGCACTTTCAATACATCAACAAGACAGTAAGAAAAATTCATCACAGTAATTGTCAGCCACCTCCTCCTTGAGGCCATCCTAAGGCACTCTTGGAGAAGGATTTACAACCCCTCACACATATGCTTGACCAGATATGAAGGAGAAGGACCAGATATGAGGACGAAAATGAGGCCCATTTTGCCCCCGGACCTGTTGCATGGACAGATTTATACTTTCTTGATTTGCATTTCCAAAGTTTTTGGCTGTGCTACACAAGCAAGTTAGCCTTCGGCTAGATTCACTGGACAGAATTATCCCTATATCCAGTATAAATCAAAAAATGGGCAAACAGGATGACTGTTGTCCTGTACACGAACTCAAAATCGGGCAGTTTTATGAGCTGAGACCCCTTAGCATGAATTTAATGAGCAACAGGTTCATCACGGGGCTAGAGCAGAAGATGAGTATGCTCTGAGGATGGTCTGAGAGGGCCTGCTGGGTGACAGCAGACTATTAGGGAGGGGTAGCAGAGCTGCTGGTGCCTGAACACAAATAAGAGCAACTCAAACAGGCCTCAAATCTTCCTACTACTTTTAGACCACAATATGCATTTATTACAGTGTAGAAAGCAGTTTAGTTGTAAATAAACAGAAGTAAGAATAATAAATTTAAATGTCAGTATGGTTGATAAAAATAAATCCTAACACTACTTCTTTTATTAAGGTATACTGTTAGGTTTTACAGTGTATTCATGATAATCTGGATGTTGAAGCTTTCTGAATTTAGAAGAGCACAAACAAAATACATTATCATTAGTTCTCGATTCCCATCCCTAGTGCTACATACTGCATGTGTGATGGGTTAAATGTAGAAACTGCATGTATGTGTACTTGACAAATAAATTTCTATTTATTTGGGTTAAAAACATTAAATCAGTTATGAATTTAAAAAAGAGGCTGCAGGTTAATCAAAATCAGCTTCTTACAGACTCAGAGCTCTGCAGAGCCGAGTATTTGTGAAGTTATCCATGAAATCAGGAATACAGAAATCCATGAGCAGGACTCAATGAAAGATTTGCACGCTGGATATTTTCTCTTTTTACAGACTGTCACACAAGTGTGTCAGGATTAAGATCCTATATTGTTAGCGGGTATTTATAGAGGAATAATTACACCAACTCTGCATATGGACATATGAGTATTGCACTAAATTAGTCCTGCAAACTTGCAAATCTATCTAATAACTAATAAATTTGTGATGTGAATTTTTGTGCTTCAACTTCGTTAGAAATTTGATGGTAATCAAATTCTTCACTCATGATTCGCTCTCCTTACAAATTTATTCAGGTCTTCATCATGGCCTGCACAGCTGATTTTGCAGACATCTGGGATAGGCTCCAGGCTGGATAGATGGATGTGGCTAATATTCATGCACAAAATCATAATAAATAAACCCAGGGTCAAGTTATAGGACTGTACCATTGTAATTATAAATTGACAATTCTGAGTCTATTTAATGAACTCAGTCCAGTGTGGTTATATTTTTTATAAGGCCATTAAAGCTTATCATTGATAGGTGACATGGAAATTTTCTGTAGATTCAACTTCTGCCTTATCCACTCTACCTGGCTGTGATAAAGACTTGAAAAATTTCTAATGACAGCGAATCAAATTTCACACGACTAAAGGAACACATCTTTATTGAGGAAAAAAATAGGACTTCTGGAGCTGTACTTCTCTTAATTTCCCCAAAACAACACACACACACACACACACACACCACAACTTTGTCTTAAAATCCATAATTCAATAAATGTTATTATTATATGTCATAGTGTTTTACAGAACGAGAACACATATATAAATCAAAAGCATCTACTGGTTATTTTTGTTCCGCTGTACAGAAATCGGCAACGAAGGACGAGCATTACCATAAAGCTTAGGGTAGAAGCGCAAGAAAATTTACGCGACAGCTGATCTGCGGCTGGCTTGACCGCGGCTCAGAATTGACGGCTCATTTGACCGCAGTGACCTGCACAGGTGAGCTGACACAGCAGGAAACGCTGCGCAGCAAAGTCCTGAAGACACAACGCGTCAGCACCGTAAAACAAACAGTGCCGGCGATCGTCGCTGAGGCATCCGGTTCGTGCCCTTACCTGGCGTGAACAGCTGTTTAACACTATCACCGCTGACCCGGCTGATCAAAGGAATTTTGAATTACCGTAATTCCGTGGCCGTTTGTCCTATCGGAAAAATTCCAACAGTTTCTGAAAGCGAAGAAATTGTGAATTGCTTCACATCTAATATAGGCTTTATTACAGTAAAAGTTCGCAAATGGCGGCATCTTTGTCCCTGCAGCTTCAGGGATGGAAATCAGAGCAGGTTTCCATCGCTGTGTTTGCAGCTGCACTTTTTGCTGATAAACTGGACACACTGCGCAGTTTATGCAGCGTTTTCCGCATATGAAGCGCAAAAATTCACATCACAATTGTTACCTGAAAATTTAGCAAACTTTCATCAGCTTGAAATATTCTTATTTTTCCTGATGTGATTTTTGAATAAAAATATAATTTTATATTTTATTAATTGTGTTGAGGAAAAAGTTGCTGTATTCTGACCATTCAAATCATATTGCTGATTAAAATGATTTTTAGTTCTGTTTGGCCTGAGACTCAGACTGTGTCTTCAGTTTTGGCCCTTCATATGATTAAGTTTGACACCCCTGCATTAGAGACTGACTAACAACTAATATCCATCCATTTTCTTCCAATTCAGGGCTACCTACGCCTATCCCAGCTGCCACAGGCAGAAAGGCAGGGTACACCAAGGATAGATCAGCAATCTGTCACAGGGATAACATAGACAAACAATCATTAGCACTTACGTTCACACCTATGGGCAATTTAGAATCAGCATTTAACCTAATCCCACTAACTGCATGTCTTTGGACTGTGGGAGGAAACCAAAGTACCCAGCGAAAACCCACACAAACATGGGGAGAACATGCAAACTCCAACAGAAAGGTCCTTGTCAGATGGTGAATCAAAACCCACGACCTTCTTGCTGTGCTAACCACCACGCCACCGTGCTGCCCAAGAACTAACAACACATAAAATTTTATAAATCTGGCCACTAACTCACCAGTTCAATTAAATTTTATTTATATAGGACCAAGTCACAACAGTCCTTTCAAGGCACTTTATATTGTAAAGTAAAAACTATACAATAATTAAAGAGAAAACACAACAGTCAAAACGACCCCCTGTGAGCAAGCGCTTGGCAACAGTGGGAAGGAAAAACTCCCTTTAACAGGAAGAAACCTCCAGCAGAACCAGGCTCAGGGAGGGGGGTCATCTGCTGAGGGGGGGGAGAGAGACAGGACAGAAGACATGCTGTGGAAGAGATCCAGCGATTAATAACTCATCATTAAATGCAGAGTGGGGTATAAACAAAGTAAAAAGAGGTGAATGAAAACAAATACTCGGTGCATCATGGGAACCCCCCAGCAGCCTAGGCCTATAGCAGCATAACTAAGGGCTGGTTCAGGGTCACCTGATCCAGCCCTAACTATAGGCTTGATCATAAAGGAAAGTTTTAAGCCTAATCTTAAAAATAGAGAGGGTGTCTGTCTCCTGAATCCAAGCTGGATGAATGTGAGCGTAGCTCTGTGGCTCAACACAGAGTGGAGAGCTACAGTAATGGCATCCTCTGTGGATCTGTTTGCACGATATGCAAACTGATGGGTGTCGAAAGTGTGTGTATGTGTGTGTGTGTGTGTGTGTTGGGGGGGTCTTTGATGTGCTGGAGAACCAGTCTGTCAGAGCACTTCATGATTACCGGTGTGAGGGCCACAGGGCAGTAATCATTTAGGCTGGTGATGGTAAGCAGTGAGATTTGTTAAGTATGCAAATTGGAGCCTGATTGGCTTGAAGAATGTGGGCAGAAAGATGATTTGACTAGAGCAATAATGTCAGTGAAGAATAAACTAGCAGCCAAATACCCAGGAAAGCAGACAGAGAAGTGAATATAGATTTTCCTTATTGAACTTATGTCTAAGCTTCATAATAATGGAGGAATTAAATCCTTAATCTTCAGTACAGCACTTTCAGAAAGACTTCTACTGTAATAAAATGTATTCCCCACATTTGAGCAATGCATTAAAGTAAATTGAATTGTTATTAAGAAATGCTTAGACAAAATGTTTTTCTATGTCATATGTCAGCGCAAGATCCAGATTTTGATGGGTGGGCTCATTTACCACCCCGTCTTTCTATGCAAATGCATTTGTTCCAGTGTGTCATTATACATTGGCATTTGCAAAAGTAAGAGAATGAAAGCAGAGAATACCATTATACTATGTTAATAACGAAAGATGACGTACTTAATTTGTTAGAATTTGCTTCAGCACTGTTTTCCCTTTTCCAGTTTCAGAATAAAGCGGTGGACGCCATCAGTATCCCAAGAGCTAGCTCCGTCACTCCATCTGCCAACATACAGTACGACTTCTGCAAGTTAAAGCCACTGCCGCCTAAGGAGGCCCTTGAAGAACACAACCTACTAGAGTCTATTGCTTGGCCTCAAACTCCACCTTTATCATCACCTCTTAACCTGATTAGTACCAGTGATCCAGCCCACAGCACTTTCACCATTCTACCAAGTAGAGGAGGGGGACAGTGGCACGTAGGAGATAAACTGAAGGTTATGATTAACATACACGATTTCCAGGGCCATCCAAAGAAGTCGGGGGGAGACGTCTTATTTGCCCGGCTGCACAACCCGACTCTTGGTGCAGGAGTGGCAGGGCAAGTGAAGGATTATCTCAATGGCGCCTACTCTGCTGTATTCTCTTTACTCTGGGAAGGAAGTGCAAATGTTGAGGTAATACAACTTATGTTATCAACTTTCCCTTTTATGTAAAAATGAAACTTTAGAATAGAATAGAATAGAATAAAATGCCTTTATTGTCATTATACAGAGTGTACAAAGAGATTGGAGGGCCACTCCTGTTCAGTGCCATGCAGTAGAAAGTCACACTTTCTAAAATATAAAATAAAACTTTATACAGAAAATAAAATAGAAGCTATAAAAATATATACTTTGTAAAAAATAAAATACATTATATATATATATATATATATATATATATATATATATATATATATATATATATATATATATATATATATATATATATATATATATATATACATAGAATAATGAAGATGGGTGAGTGTTGCACTTGGTGAATGAATATTGGATATTGCACATTATAGGGGTGATAGATATTGTTCAGTGTTGGATATATTCAGAAACTTATAAAAAACCAGAGGCCACACAATCAATTCTCCAGTAAAGATAATTTAATTCTCTTGCTAGAGAATTAAAGGAGCATGTACATCAGTACAGGTTCAAGTAATTATCTCACTGAAAGCAGGCAGAAAGTGCATGAGGACATAGCATTCACAGTGAGATCAGCCTAATTTAAATTAGGTAAGGTTTGTCATTTTTACTGGCACAATTCCCAGATCTTTCTGATCACACCTTATACTGTTATAATTAGGCATGCGCCGATCCGATATTCAGTATCGGTATCGGTCTGATCCTGGCCTAAATTACTGGATCGGATATCAGAAAGAAATAAAAAATGCAATCCGATCCGATCCGACCCACATTAGCTGTATTACAGTTCTCCATCGTCTTCTTCTTGTGGGTTTGCGGGTGACCAAACCAGCTTAAAGCTGCATTACCCCCATCTAACAGAATGGAGTGGGGATCAAGAAATAACCCTCTCGGTTCTCCTTCGCTGCGACGGATTCCCTTTAACACTGAGTGGATCATCGTGTTTTTCCACACCTCCACCGCTCTCTGCGTGTTCGTGTGTTGTGCTTGCTGTGCTGAGAATTTCAGCTGTTATTTTTTTTTCTCTACTTCAGCTCCCGGACATACTGCTAGCAGTACCGGAAGGACCCCTTCCCCGTCAAAATATTTTTGATACTTTAATCCCTGATTAGTGACTAAATATAGACCTGCAGTAGAAACGTATTTAGGAGAATGCTTGTGAATATAAAGCATTACAAGATTACGCTCACGCAGCCCCCAGTTTTTCAACATAAACACTGATGACGCAACATATTAAAAGAAAAAGAATAAAAATAAAGTCAACAGAAAGCCTGCTTAAACAGAAAACTTTTCAACTCATTTTTTAAGACTCCACAGAGTCAGCTAAACGGAGCTGGAGTGGTAAACAGTTCCAGAGCTTTGGTGCCACTGCCTGAAAAGCTCTGCCCCCGCTGGTTCTTAGTCTTATACGTGGGACAACTAAAAGATTTTGATTTTGTTGTGTGTGAGACTGTTGAAGTATGTAAAATGTATCCAGGCATTTGAAATCAATTGTTTATTTTTGTTTTTTTTACAAAGATAGGATTTGTATCGGTATCAGCAGATAAAATATCGGTATTGGTATCGGACCTAAAAAAGTGGTGTCGTGCCATCCCTAGTTATAATAGACCTCTTTATTTTGGAGGAAACTGCTGTTATAAGTTAATTTTAGACACATGTCACAGACTATAAATGCATAAATACTATAAATAATACTGCATAAACATTCACCAAAGTACTCTTTCTAATCCATGCTACCACCACTTACTGGCCTTAAAATGTATTTGTTGTATGTATTATTGTAGGGTCTTTACCCACAATACAAAGCACCTTGAGGCGACTGTTTGTTGTGATTTGGTGCTATATACAGTTGTGCTCAAAAGTTTACATACCCCAGCAGAATTTTTGCTTTCTTGGCCTTTTTTCAGAGAATATGAATGATAACACAAAAACATCTTTTCCACTCATGCTTAGTGGTTGGGTGAAACCATTTATTGATAAACAACTGTGTTTTCTATTTTTAAATCATAATGACAACAAAAAACATCAAAATGACCCTGATCAAAAGTTTACATACCCTGGTGATTTTGGCCTTATAACGTGCACAGAAGTTGACACAAATGGGTTTGAATGGCTACTAAAGGTAACATCCTCACCTGTGATCTATTTGCGTGTAATCAGTGTGCATGCATAAAAGCTGAGTGAGTTTCTGGGATCCAGACAGACTCTTGCATCTTTCATCCAGCCACTGACGTTTCTGGATTCAGAGTCATGGGGAAAGCAAAGGAATTGTCAGCGGATCTACGGGAAAAGGTAGTTGAACTCTATAAAACAAGAAAGGGATACAAAAAGATATCCAAGGAATTGATAATGCCAATCAGCAGTGTTCAAACTGTGATTAAGAAATGGAAAATCAGGGGCTCTGTTAAAACCAAACCACGGTCAGGTAGACCAACAAAAATTTTGGCCACAACTGCCAGGAAAATTGTTTGGGATGCAAAGAAAAACCCACAAATAACATCAGCTGAAATACAGGACTCTCTGAAAACAGGCGGTGTGGCTGTTTCAAGATGTACAATAAGGAGGCACTTGAAGAAAAATGGGCTGCATGGTCGAGTCGCCAGAAGAAAGCCATTACTGCGTAAATGCCACAAAGTATCTCGCATGCAATATGCCAAACAGCACAGAGACAAGCCTCAAAACTTCTGGAACAAGGTAATTTGGAGTGATGAGACCAAAATTGAACTTTTTGGTCACAACCATAAACGTTACATTTGGAGAGGCATCAACAAGGCCTATGATGAAAGGAACACCATTCCTACTGTAAAGCACGGAGGCGGATCGCTGATGTTTTGGGGATGTGTGAGCTACAAAGGCACAGGAAACTTGGTCAAAGTTGAAGGAAAGATGAATGCAGCACGTTATCAGCAAATACTGGAGGCAAATTTGCACTCATCAGCCCGGAAGCTGTGCATGGGACGTACTTGGATGTTCCAACATGACAACGATCCAAAACACAAGGCCAAGTCGACCTGTCGCTGGCTACAGCAGAACAAAGTGAAGGTTCTGGAGTGGCCATCTCAGTCTCCTGACCTCAATATCATTGAGCCACTCTGGGGAGATCTCAAGCGCGCAGTTCATGCAAGACAGCCCAGGAATTTACAGGAACTGGAGGCTTTTTGCCAAGAAGGATGGGCAGCTTTACCATCTGAGAAAATAAAGAGCCTCATCCACAACTACCACAAAAGACTTCAGGCTGTCATTGATGTTAGAGGGGGCAATGCACGGTATTAAGAACTGGGGTATGTAAACTTTTGATCAGAGTCATTTTGATGTTTTTTGTTGTCATTATGATTTAAAAATAGAAAACACAGTTGTTTATCAATAAATGGTTTCACCCAACCACTACGCATGAGTGGAAAAGATGTTTTTGTGTTATCATTCATATTCTCTGAAAAAAGGCCAAGAAAGCAAAAATTCTGCTGGGGTATGTAAACGTTTGAGCACAACTGTAAATTAAAATTGAATTGTATGGAGTTTGTTCTCAGTTGTCTCGATAGCACCCCCTGCTGTCGAGGAGGAAAAGTAACTTTTGGCACAAACTTACCGTGGAACTGTTTCGTACACGAGGAGAAGCTGTTTTGTATGCGAGGAGAGATTATTTTTTGCTCAAGGATAGTTTGTAAAATATGTTTTGTGTGTGTGCGATGTCAGAGGACAGTTTTTCTTTGTGCGCAACAGGTTTTATTTGTGTGTCGCATGTGTTCTTTAGGTGCAACCTTTTGGCAGGAAATTAACTCCATAGAATTGAATTGAACTGAACTGAACTGAACTGAACTGAACTGAATTGAACTGAACTGAATTGAACTGAACTGAACTGAATTTGTCCAAACTTCTCAAGTACGTCTAATGCCAGAGGCCGAGATGTCTCTGGGTCTGAAAGAAAAAGCAATAGTTCGTCAGTCTATCCACAGGTTTCTGTACGAGCACACGTAGGCTGCCATGACAGACGGCTACTTCCGCTGTTCGGTTTTATACTTCCGGTTACCCAAAGTCAGAGCCAGAGTTAATGACAAAATTCGGTTACTTTGTGCTGTAACAGGCAGCTTTATTAGTTGGAACATGAGCTCGGATTCAACTTGTGCTGTTGTCGGTTGTCACTACATCAGTTTGTACATTTTTTCAAATTATTTTATTCTGTAAATTTGTTCCTTTTCTCCCAAATAATACTACCCAGTTGCACATCCTATTACTGTATTTTTTCCTTATGTTTTAAGTTTTCCTTTAATGTACAGCCTTATATTTTTTTTACGTTATTTTATTTATAGTGTGACACTACAGCATACTACGGTGGCCCTGAAGTGCAAACCACAACAACATTAACAAAAGCACAACAGCATTAACGAAAGCACAACAACATTAACAAACCCGAAAAGGTAGGTCCCAGTGGGAAAACCTGAGAAATCGCTGATTGGACGACGCCACTTTTGGCTTTTGAACCGGAAGTTGGGCCACAGCTGCTGCAAAAGTTCGGTGACAGGTCAACCAGCTCTTTTCCGCAGCTAGGGTAATACATAGCGCTGTGACTAGCTGTGTCCAAATTCAGGGGCCGCATCCTGCGAAGGAGACGGCCCACATAAACTGGGTCTTTCGCAGCCCACGAAGACTGCAAAGACCGGAAGTGAGCAGCTGTAAAATTGGATGGTCTGTCCTTCATATCAGCATCACCTGCCCTTACATCCGTGTAGCTCATGTCGCCTAGCAACCGTGACAGTGCCAAGCACAGCTGTGTAAAAGCACCTGGTTAAACGGAGAATGAACGTTTGCTCCTTTTTGTGTTTTAATTTTAAGTCTTAATTCAAAATAAGCTGTTAAAACAAGCATATCACATTTCAACATCAACGAATACAGCTGAGCTAATGATTAATTTCAACCATATTAAGTGAGACATTAATGTTGAATAAAACTATCCAGTTATGAAGCTGAACTTTAATTTTCAGGCAAACCCGCAACCGTAAACAACAGCGCAAATGGAAGTAAACTACCGGAAAATTTACAGCTTTAATGGTTGCAGTTTGTTTTTAATCTGATCTAAGATCAGCTTCATTGATAGATGACAGCTCTCTCACCGCCAGAGCAAAGCCGTTTCACTGAGTTACTCTTAAAGGTCAGAGGTCAGTCATAGTTTCATATTATCAGAAATGTCTCCACTTTATAGGTTTTAAATATTTCAGTGCAGTTTTGGGAGGATGAGACATTTTAATTAAAGAATGCAGATCGTGCCAGGTTAATGAATCCATTGCCAGTGTTCTAGCTGGGGGTTGATCACCAGGCTTTGCGCCTTGCTGAGACACTTTTGCACTGGGCTGAGGATTTCACCACTTTATTTTCAGAGCTCTGCTGTCACTGCATTTAAAAAACAGGGGGGCACCCCCCGGACTCCGTGCCAGCTAGATCGCAGCTTTTATTGCTGCTTGCACCTGTATCATTTCACTGCAATTTGCAATCTACCACAGATCATGGACAGTTTCATTTACGTTGTGCACGTTTGATCTCCCTACAGTCGTGCACGGGCTTGATTTTGCAGGCTAAAGAAATTGAAATGACAACCGGCATGAACGTGAGGAGAAGTAAGAGGAAAAACGAAGATCAAATTAAAATTTCAGGCACGAGTAGATCATCGCTGACAAATTTTTCCATGCCTCCATTGCACTGTGCTGTGAGTGTGTGGGCGTGCATGTGTTTTGCTTGCTGTGCAGAGAATATCAGCTGTTATTTCTTTCTTTGCTTCAGCTGTAGCCACCAGAACGATCACTATGACCACAGTTTGGTAGCGGGGGCTGTCATAGCACTAGTGAACGTCTGATCAGCAACATGAAGAACAGAGAACTTTGTAGCTGCTCCATCCACCGCTGTTTGTTTCACACAGAGAAACATCTGCAGTACGGAAGTTAAAACATGCAGATGAGTTGTTAAAATGAAAAATGATTTCTTATCCAATTACTTGATTAATTGATAGATTAATCGATAGAATACTTGATTACTAAAATAATTGATAGTTGCAGTCCCATTTGTATTCAGAAAGCCATAATCAAACATTAGTTTTCAGCACCAGCAGAGCTATGAAAGGCCTTCAAGAAAAAAAAACTATAGTTCCCAGCAAGATGATGTCACTTCCTTTTGTTGCATTAAAAAAAGTGATAATTTATACTTACAACATGGTGGCTGATATTCAAATGTAGGAAATGCTTTTGGCAGCTAATTGATTTTTTTATGTACGTGATTTCTGTAAACCCATTAGTGGAAGGAAATAGCTCTCTGGGACACATTACATGCATGATATATAAATGTAACTCTTCTGGATTATATGCAAAAATTATCGATCTAATAAGTCTATAAGATTTAAGATTTAGATTAGAAATAAGATTTAGAGTTTTGCGTCGTCCTACATATATAACCAGGGGCGCAGCTATATACTTTCTGAGGTGTATGCGGACATGCCTTTCACAGCTCCACTGGTCCTGAAAACTAATGTTTGACGATGGCTTTCTGAATACAAGTGGGGCTGCAACTATCAATTATTTTAGTAATTGAGTATTGTATGGATTATTCCATCAATTAAACAAGTAATCGGATAAGAAATCATTTTTCATACTAACAATTCATCTGCACATTTTAACTTCCGTACTGCAATTTTTCTCTATGTCAAATGTGTCAGACTCGAGGCTTGCGGGCCACTTCCGGCCCACGATCTAATTTTATACGGCCAGCATGATGACTTCATTCAGCTATTATTAATAACCCGCGGGTAAATGTGCTCCCACCACTTATACTACAAATCCCACAATGCACTGCAACAGCTGTTGGCAGGTTAGGAACTGTGCGCTATCCCGTTTTCCGTGTCGCCGATTGATCAGGGATCAGCGGATAAAACATCGGTCAGCACTTTTTACAGTGACATTTAAGCTGCCTGACTCCCCAAAAATGACCAAACGAAAAGTGGAAAACAGGGATTTTCCAAACAGGTGAGAGGCAAAAGACCTGAACGCTGACATCAGAGGTAAACCATCTGTCTCTTTTTCTCACTTGAGATGCGGGGAAAAGAGCGCATTGGTGGGACAGATACAGGAGAAGATAAAGAGGAGACCTGCACAGGTGAGCTGACAGTGCATCACTGCGTCACACAGCAGGAAACGCTGCGCAGCAAAGTCCTGAAGACAGAACGCGTCATAAACACCGAAACACAGACAGGGAACTTTATAAGAGGTTTAAATCACAGCAGTTTCAGTCTTTTCTGGAGTAAATAGCTTCTGAATTTGGTGACGTGCCTTATTACACAGGTGCGATGAGCTGCCTGAGGAAATCTGTCAGTTCATAGAAAGTGAAGGAAACGGCACCAAACAATCACACAACCAAACCACAATAGTGTGATTACCACCAGATTGTGGTTATAGTGATCGTGCTGGTGGCTACAGCTGATGTAGGGAAAAAATAACAGCTGCCATTCTCTGCACAGACAATGGAGGCCTGGAAAAAACTTGTCAGCGATGATCCACTCGTGTTAAATCATGCCTGAAATTTTCATTTGATCTTCGTTTTTCTTCTTACTTCTCCTCATTCATGCTGGTTGTCATTTCGATTTCTGTAGCCACGAAATCAAGTGTGTGCATGACCTTAGGGACCTCAAACGTGCACATTGTGAACTTTCCCTGCTGTGGTAGATTGTAAATTGCAGTGAAATGATTCAGGCGCAAGCAGCGGTAAAAGCAGCGATCTAGCCGGTGTGGAGTCCGCGGGGCTCCTGTTTGCTAAATGCAGAGACAGCAGAGCTCCGAGAGTGAAGCGGTGAAATCCTCAGCCCGACTACAGGGCGTCTCAGACCGGCGCGGCGCCTTGCGATCAACCGCTAGCTAGAACACTGCACACACACACAACGCACCATCCGCAGCCTCTCATTACTGTGTTCCTGTGTGCAGGTCACTTATTCATGGACTTATAAAATACAAGACTTCTATGACAGAACTTACTGACTGTTTTTAAATGGGAACAGGAGGAGGGGAGGTGAGGGAGCGCAGGGGTGCCTAATCAGTGCTGGGCCTCTGTTATTGATCATGTCATATGCACAGCTGTTAAATACAGAAAACGCAACTACAGAAATATTTTCCCACATCGTTTTGGCACCCCCCCCTCTTGTGCGGCGCCCCTATGCATTGCATATGTTAGGTTCGGACCACCGTTAAATAAAGAAAGACACAGAAACCCGTAGTTGGTCTTTTTACCTGCAGGGAGAGTCTCAGTCAGCTAACACTCACGTGCCTCTGAAAGAGAGTCTGACTTTCTTCTTCCTGCCGGTGCTTTTATTTTAGCATCACGTAAGTGTGTGTGGGGGGTGTGTGTATGTGTGTGTGACGTCAGGAAACAGGCGTTACCTGCTTTCCTCACCTGGAGGGTCCAGGTGTATGAGAGTATGTTTTGTGCTTACAGTCTGATGGTCATGTGCATGTTTATGATGAACACATTGTGATACATAGAAAAACAGTTACATGTTTATCTATTCTAACAGCATATGGTGCATACCCCCCTTTTTGCGCCACTGTATATAACTGAAAACCTAACCGACATGCACCTCAAGAAATGTAACTACACGTCCGCAATGATTGTGATTACTGCCTAGGCTTCAGAGGTGGTTTCCAGTTACATCGTAGGCCCCGTCACTCAATTAACAAGTGTGAACGGCTCTTAGCGGTTAGTATTAGCTTTCTAATTAGCATTAGCAACCCCCCCAGCAACAGCTGAGCAGGGCAGCAGACCAACTTGCACACATGCATGTGTTACATGTCTAATGTGCTAATAATGAGTAATGGCATAAATATCAGGAATAAATAAGCATGTTTCTGTATAGTCTGTGTAGGTTCTCAGTCATCAAGGTCATAATATTGTAGCGTCCCTCAAACAGACCACAGCGAAAGCTTGTGCCAGTTTACTTGCTGTTTATTTGGAACCAAACACAGGCTACTGTAGGCCGTAGCCAACGCCAAAACAACAGAACTGTTCCTAGGAACTACTGCAATGCTCATCAGCCGTCTCTCTCCCTCTCTCGCACGCGGGCCCCAGCCCACACTCCCACCCCCCATGCACTCAGCCAATCACCAGCATGTTCTCTTGTAGACTCTCTATTATAGGTAACTAGACTGATTGACAAGCTTTGCAGCCTCTAAGTCATTACACATTTAAGGACACTCAGTTAATCCTATTGCTGCAGTGTAAGAGTGCCTCTGCCTTAACTAAATAGGAATTCTGAACACTATAACGTTAACACATCAAGAACTTATAACTCAGTCTGTTACACTACCCCGGCCCCTCAAAGTCCCTCGCCCACGAGGGGCAGATAAAGTCTCTCAGATGACCAGGCAGCCTGTGAAGTCTCCTAGGGCGAGAGCATCCAGAGGAAGGAGCAGGCAGGGATGGAGAAGGGCCCAGGCAACGAGGCAACAGGGCTGCATCAGAGGGGGCCACTGGCCCAGGAGACACAGGGCTCACGGAATGTGGGTTTGAAACAGGGGAATCAGGCGAGGCCACATTGTTGGTGGGAGGACCTGTAGACTCCGGGTCTGCCTGTGATCCACTAAGTTGCCCCAGGAAAGTAGCTGTGCCCTGATAGGGAGCCAGTCTGTCACGGTGTAGGGCAACCTTCCGTCCCCTTGGGGGTAATTGGACCCTGTACACCACCTCCCCTAAGCGCTCCAGAATCTTACAGGGCCCAATCCAATCACTGTCCAGTTTGGGGCACCTACCCTTCTTCCTCTGGGGACTATACACCCAGACCAATTCTCTAACATTGAAATGTCGGCCCCTGGCGTGTATGTCATAGTTCCTCTTTTGCCTTGCCCCTGCACTCAACAGTTTCCCCCTTGCAAAGTCATGTGCAGACTCCATGCGATCCTGAAGCTTCCTTGCATACTCGGGTCCTGGTGGGACCCCAGCAGTGTCAGGGGGTCTGCCCATCATCATATCTGCAGGAGTCCGAATCTCCCTGCCCAACATCAGTAGGGCAGGGGAACAAGAAGTGGAGTCTTGGGCTGCTGAGCGATAAGCCATGAGGACCAGGGGAATGTGAGCATCCCAGTCACGCTGGTGTTTAGCCGTTACTATCGCTAGCTGCTCAGCCAGTGTGCGGTTAAATCTTTCAACGAGTCCATCACTCTGTGGATGGAGGGGTGTTGTACGGGTCTTATGAGAGCCCAATTTCTCACACATGGCCGCAAACACACGGGACTCAAAGTTCCTGCCCTGGTCCGTATGGATTGCTTCTGGTGCCCCGAACCTGCTAAACATCCCCTCCACCAGTGCATCCACAATGGTCT
The DNA here is from genome assembly GCF_007364275.1 of Archocentrus centrarchus. Classification (NCBI taxonomy): domain Eukaryota; kingdom Metazoa; phylum Chordata; class Actinopteri; order Cichliformes; family Cichlidae; genus Archocentrus; species Archocentrus centrarchus. Next base: position 5,130,476 of record NC_044347.1, read on the forward strand.
CAGCTTCCTGGTCAGGCAGGCTGTATGCCTCTGGCCACTTTGTGAAGTAGTCCATGGCTGTGAGGACATAGCGGTTTCCGCTCTCTGTACGGGGAAAAGGACCCAGGACATCAATTCCCGCCCCCCATGCACTCAGCCAATCACCAGCATGTTCTCTTGTAGACTCTCTATTATAGGTAACTAGAATGATTGACAAGCTTTGCAGCCTCTAAGTCATTACACATTTAAGGACACTCAGTTAATCCTATTGCTGCAGTGTAAGAGTGCCTCTGCCTTAACTAAATAGGAATTCTGAACACTATAACGTTAACACATCAAGAACTTATAACTCAGTCTGTTACAATAATCTCTGCCACTTGAAATATTCCTGGGTTTCTCCACCTTTTGGTTTGAGAAAATGCAGGCACAAATTTAAATGTCTCTCCACCACACTTGAATGCTTCCACCTTCTTTACTAGGTATGTGGCTGGTGACATAAAAAAAAATAAAAAAATTACAAACCACAAACCTGTGCTCGCACCTATGTATTTTTAATGAATTAATTGTAAGTTTGTGAGAACGCATTTATTTATTAATCCATGTATATTTATGAGGACAATTTGTTTTGTTTTTTTATTAAATAATTCAAAAAATATTGGCTGTACCTTAAAAAAAGCTTTTTAAGTGCTTTGGCAAAATGCTGGGCTATAAAACAACCATCAATGTGATATAATTTGGAAAGATTGTAGTAAAGACCAGACTGATATGATCATCAATTTACATTGGAGTGATCTCACAAGGTGGTAAAGAAATGTTCACTAATCAACAGACTTATAACATGTAACATACGTGTACTAAAGCAGAGGTCCCCAACCCCCGGGCCGTGGACCGGTACCGGGCCGTGGGACATTTGGTACCGGGCCGTACATAAAGAATAAATAACTTAAATTATTTCCGTTTTACTTATTATCTGCGCCTAAACTATATTTTATTTTGAAAAATGGGCGGATTCGCTCCGTTACTTCCCTCCATGACTTCCTCTTGACGTGTCAAGACGTTTCTGCTCACATGATACGTCACCGCTAAAATTAAACCCAGAAGCTTCAGGCCTGTCTAACGAAATCGGTTGGTTGACCTACATAACGCTTCTTTAAATTTTTGAGTGCTCAACAAGAGTAGAAAAGCGCTATGTAAGAACTAGTCCATTTACCATTTTTATTTATCAACACCGGGGATAGCAGTGAGGTAGACCCAGCCATCAAACTGACTCTCCAGCGCTTGACACCGCGGCTCTGCAGCCACGCTCCATGTGAAATCGGCCGAACCCAGTCAAACCAGAAGCCAGCAAAAATGAGTATCAGAGAAACAAGCTCAGGGGGCTTACACTGATTCAGTGTTATGGTGAGTTGTATTTTTCATGCGCTTTATACAGTAAAAATCACCTAAGTCGAAGTCGCACAAATTGGGTTTTCGCTCTAGTTGGATGGCATCTGCAGGTCCTGATTTTTCCTAACATTAATTCCAATAAAATCATCACATAAATCCGTCGGATATTCACCTACCTCGGATGAAAAATCTGGTCCCATTGTAATAAATTTCCAGTTAAATGTGATCGCATAAACTGGATGAGTTTAGCGCTAAAACCCTCCTCAGCTCCTGTCCGCCCACTTCCATGCATCGGCTCGTTCGTGCACAACTACACACACACTAACAACGCCTGGAAATTGTTTTAGTGTTTATATCAGTTCATTTCACCGGGGACAATCGTGGCAAGTGTAAGCTACAAACTTGCACTTACGAGTAAAATTTCAGATTATAAAATTTGCAGAAGCAAATTCATAGATGAAGCAGAAGCCATTGCAGCGAAATTCGATAATAGACCCCAAACTGGGCCATTTGAATCCGACTGAGGTGATTTCTACTGTATTTGTTTTTGCGGTGTATCTTATTTTGAAGGCATGTTTTACCATGGCTCTAACAGCTGACCAGGGAGCGCTGTGGGCAGAGAGCCTGTTATTCATGTTGAGGCGGGATGTTACGAGAACGCTGCTGATAGAGTTGCATACGAATACAAAGTGGATTCCCGTTTTTTATTATTATACGTAGAAAATATCACACTTGGTTATGGTCGTATCATTTATTTTGACGTATTAAAAGCCGGTCCGTGGAAATATTTTCTAACACTAAACCGGTCCGCGGCTCAAAAAGGTTGGGGACCACTGTACTAAAGAACATCTACTGCCTTAGTCTTCACCATGACCATAGTCATCAAACATCCATAGATTTATATGATCATCTTCATCACGTCAACAAACTTCATCTCTCAAATAAAAAACATTATACATGTATAAACAGCTCATGCTTCTTATCAGATTAAAACAAACATTATAGAATATTTCAAAAAATGTAACTGTCATACTGATCATCTGCTGCCTCCACCAGTGTAAATTATATTTTCAGAGGAGTAATGTGAGTTAATTTAAAAAGGAGAGTAATAAAATATGCATATTACTGTACTTCAAACTGTGTTTTTACATTTACTTTTACTGTATGTATAGTAAATATGACTACTTTAGGAGAATGACCTGTTTCTTATCTCTATGGATTTCACAAGTGCTTGAATAACAGGAGTAACACTAGCTTTTTTTTTTTTTTTAAGCTATATCTTTGTATGGTTTTAACAAGCAAATGAGGCTCCTGTTAAAGTAAATACAACTAATAAATCATGTGTTGTTGGAACTTTAACATCAGTTCTTTGAAATAGTAATTCTGTCTTTACAAACTCAAAAGTGCATCATTTTCCCCCTTGGCATTGTTTCCTGTTACCATCATGTAAATCAAATGCATCACTTCAAACCAACAACAAAGTCTGTGTTAAAAGGTTATAGTGATTATGTATCTGTGAGACCAGGGTGTAAAACGCTGATTCTTTGTCTTCCCAGGTAACACTGGTTCACCCCAGTGAGGCAGTCACAGAGCTGCGCAGGCTGAACAGAGAACATCCTGACCGAATTTTCTTCAAGAGCGAGTTTCGCTCAGGCTCGGTCACTCAAACTACCACATGTAATGTGTGTTTACGTCCAACCCAGCAGCCTGTATGTAACTACACTGACCTCAGTACAGGTGAGGTGTGGTTCTGCTACAAGCCAGAGAATCTGAGATGTGATACCAGAGTCAGCAACTTCAAAGGAGGATATCAACAAAATATCTCCACCATGGAGAAGCTTTTTCAGAAGTAAGCATTACTTGTATGTATGTCCTTGGTGGGAAATTTTCTGGAGTGTGTGTGTGTGTGTGTGTGTGTGTGTGTGTATTTCAGGCATCTGACATCTCTGTCCAGAAGAGCACAGTCCCAGGAGCAGCTAAGATACTGCACAATAATTTATACATAGAGTCTAACCTGATACAACTTGGTACAAATGAATCACAATGCCCCTTTTCAGAAACTTAAAAGTACAGCATCCATTTTTAAGCTACTTTAAAAGTTTTTCCACAGACATGATGCAATACTTCATCTGTACTTGTGTAAATAAATCCCCTGTTCATTCTATTTTTGTTTATTATGGTCACCATGAACTAAAGAGATAACTACCTGGTTCTCTAGTTAGAAACTGTTCTCCTGATCTATTTTCACCAGCTTGTCCGTCAGCTGTTTAATGTTTGTAGTGTTTAACTCAAGCTGTTTTTGAAGCCTGTTGTGTTGAATAAATTTCAGCTTTAAAAATAATTAAAGTGCTCTCCAATTGTTGTTAAGAGGTTTTATTGTATGTGCTTTGCCCCAGAGGTGTCAACATGAAAGTGTCCATTCCAGCTTCAGGACCTGCAAGTATTACTGTTTTACCCAAACAAAAAGGTAAAACCCAATTTTTATGGCAAACATCTGTATCTAAATGATGATAATCTCAAAGAGACTGTGCTACAGATTGTGAATGATTGGCAGGCCAAAATATAAATATTTCTAGAACATTTCCTGCCTTGTTCTAAACAGATATTTCCTTTACAAAGACATTTTAAGGCCAGTAAGTGATAAAATAGAGTACTTCGATAAATGTTTATGCATTATGTATTTATAGTCTATAACATGTGTCTAAAATTAACTTATAACAGCTGTTTCCTCCAAAATAAAGAGGTCTATTGTAACAGTATAAGGTGTGATCAGAAAGATGTGGGAATTGGCCAGTAAAAATGACAAACCTTACCTCATTTAAATTAGGCTGATTTCACTGTGAATGCTATTTTCTCATGCACTCTCTGCCTGCTTTCAGTGAGATAATGATATAATTAATTATAATTATAATGATATATAGATAATTCCCTGGAAGTCCCATTGTGTTTCATTGTACTTGTGTCTTTGCAGTGTGTCCTGGATCTCCCCGACTGTACAGTAATCAAAAATAGTTTCTGAGTTTTGTGTTGGTAAAGTTGACAAAGTCAAAAGGAGACATTTAGAGAGGGCTGTGTCAGTGTGGCCAAAATACACTTGCGCCCTGTTTGGCAAATGTTGCTCTCTAGCATGCACCACAGTTCAGGTCATATCAGCCAGTGTCATAATATCACAATATGGAGAACCACCTTGACACATAGTATAGTCTTCAAATTTTCCATTACATTCTTCCCTTCAACTGAAAACTGCTAGGTTGTGGTATGAAACCCAGCTCTCATCACCAGCTGTGATCCTCCACACAAACTTGAGGTTATTTTGAAACAGAAGCACATGATCTCTCTCTGCACGCATTCAAGTCCATCAAAACATTACAGTGAGGACAGTGCAAGTGATGGGACTTCCAGGAAGTGAGCTAAAAGTAGATGCAGCATTGGTGGAGCACTCTGGTAGTGTCTGTAGGTGCACAATGAGATGGTCTTCAACATCATGAAAGTTAGGATTATTCTGGGCCAGCTCCCAGAACAATCTGATCACACATTGTGTACAACAGCTGAATGGCTTCAATGTGCTATCAAACTTTAGCTGCTCTGTCTTTAAACATTGCATCACTGCTTCTTTCAGGACTGAAGCTTCTACCTTTAAATATATCTGATGAGTTTGGTATGCTTAAAATCTGGAAAGGTTATGATCCCGTAATGAAGTAGTGTCATGGTCCGGGGTCCGTGGGACCCTGTGTGTTTTTGGTTTGGGTTTTGTTTGACTGTTCTGGGGTTTTTCTTTTGTTGTGGGGTTTGATTTTCTGGTTCCTTGTGTTTCCCAGTTTTCAGTGTTAGGTCTGCGTCTGTTATGTTTAGTATTTCCTGTTTTATTTTGACAGTCTCGTGTTCCCTGTGTTTTGTGTTTAGTTTTGCTTCCCCTTTGTCAATAGGTTCATTTGGTTCACCTGCCGTCCCCTGTTGTTTCCACTCTCCCTGATTTCCTTGTGTGTATTTAAGCCCTTAGTTTTTCTCTGTTCTTGGTTGCGTCGTCGTCATTGTTTCCCCCCCGTGTTCCCCTCTTAGCTGTGTGTTTTGTTTTTTGCTTTCTCCGAGGCTTCCGGTTTGTTTTTTTGCCCTGGTGGAGATTTTGAGTTTTTGTGTTTTGTATTATTTGAGTTCCTGCAAATAAACAGTTTTAGTTTACGTCTGCGTCAGTCCTGCATTTGGGTCCTCTCCCTCCGCACACAGCCCCTCACCGTGACAAGTAGTGAATTTCAGTTGCTGTTGTCAAAAAAGTTAATTGAGCTTTGAACCAAACTGATTTTCTGAGATTTATTGAGAGAAACCGATCAATACAGCATGAACAATCTTCGCACTAGCATTGAACAAAAGGCAAAGAGGTTATTTGGCTTGAAACACAAATTTCCACTACAATAACAAGGATTTTTGCCATAGGACTCAACTCTCCTAAAACTAGTATAGTAGAGCAGTAGCATAGTTTATTTAGAGTTCATGCGCTGTTCTGCTAATCACCAGTGTCACTACATTTGTATTGATCTTTTGGAGACTGGAAACAGCCCCAAACAAAGTGGCTGTACTTCTATTTTACTAAGGTTAGAAAACTGCATTGATCACCTGTTTTATGAAATTAAAGTTATGTATTTGCAAGAGTGGGAACTTGTGTTTGATTGTGACAGAAAGGTTAAGGAAAGGCTTTGTTTTAGCAGTTTATTTGTTTTACATTTTCTCAGGTCAGTCAGATGCAAATAGCAGCAGTGTGGAGTCTGGACCCTCTGGCTATTACTACCAGGGTGTGTGGAGAGCACTAGGTGGCAACACAGTTCGTCAGTTCGACACTTCTTCAGCCATCACTCAGTGCCTGAAAGGAAAGGTGGTTCATATGTATGGGGACTCCACCATGAGACAGTGGTATGAACACCTCAACGAAACACTACCAGGTACAGTAACTGCCCCACAAACCTTTCTGACATCCATCCATTCACACTGAAGTTTAACTTATTCCTTCTGTAATACTTTCAGATCTAAAGGAGTTTAACCTACATAGCAAAAAGCAATCTGGACCTTTTATGGCTATGGACTATGCAAACAACATCTTGGTGACGTACCGCGTCCATGGTCCTCCTCTCCGGTCCAGCATTGTCCCAGCCATTGAGCTGCATTATATTTCCAATGAACTGGATAACATAATTGGAGGCAGCAACACCGTTGTGGTTCTTGGTATCTGGGCACACTTCGGCACTTTTCCCATGGAGTTCTACATCCGGCGTCTGCAGAATATCCGCAGGGCAGTAATGCAGCTGCTGTCCAGGGCTCCAGGCACACAGGTTGTTATACGAGCTGGAAACCCCAAATCCTTGAGACACTTCCTTGACGCATCTGTTAACAGCGACTGGTACTCACTACAGCAGGTCAAGGTGCTAAGGGCCATGTTCAAAGGATTGAATGTCCATATGGTAGATTCCTGGGAAATGGTCCTGGCCCACCACCTGCCACAAGAGCTCCACCCAAAACCTCCCATCATAAAGAATATGATTAATGTTCTCTTGTCCTTCATATGTCCTTAAAAGGGTCAGTAGATGTGTATGATTAAAAAATATAAAATATTTGGGTCTAGGCTTGGGTGAGAAAAACGTCCTGACACCAGGGAACAAATTTCTTTTTTACAGGCATTGTGTGAAGGATCTAATTCCATTCTTTGAAATGAATGATGACATTGTCTATTTTTTGATGCTGAAGGACTTTTTGCAATGGTTTGTGAGAAAAAAAATGTGGGACAGGTTTTGGATTTGCGCAATATTTTTCCCAGAGTGATCCTGAAAAGCTAATTGATTTTAAAATTTTTCAATTGAAAATCCTTCTCCTCACATACAAGGTCTTGAATAATCAGGTCCCATCTTATCTTAAAGACCTCATATACCATATCACCCCAACAGAGCACTTCTCTCTCAGACTGCTGGCTTACTTGTGGTTCCTCGGATACTTAAGAGTAGAATGGGAGGCAGAGCCTTCAGCTTTCAGGCCCCTCTTCTGTGGAACCAGCTCCCAGAGAGACAGACACCCTCTCTATTTTTAAGATTAGGCTTAAAACTTTCCTTTTTGATCAAGCTTATAGTTAGGGCTGGATCAGGGGACCCTGAACCCTCCCTTAGTTATGCTGCTATAGGCCTAGTCTGCTGGGGGGTTCCCATGATGCACCAAGTATTTGTTTTCATTCACCTCTTTTTACTCTGTTTCTACTCCACTCTGTATTTAATCATTAGTTATTATTAATCTCTGTCTCTCTTCCACAGCATGTCTTTTGTCCTGTCTCTCCCCCCTCAGCAGATGACCCCCCCTCCCTGAGCCTGGTTCTGCTGGAGGTTTCTTTCTGTTAAAAGGGAGTTTTTCCTTCCCACTGTCACCAAGTGCTGCTCATAGGGGGTCGTTTTGACTTTTGGGTTTTGTCTGTATTATTGTAGGGTCTTTACCTACAATACAAAGCGCGTTGAGGCGACTGTTTGTTGGGATTTGGTGCTATATAAATAAAATTGAATTGAGTACAATGCAGATAAGTGTGGGCTGTTCATTGACAGCTTTAAAGCTGAAATCATTTAATTCTCCTAATGCCACTGTTATGGTGTTTTTTTTTTTGTTTTTTTTTTTATTTGTAATGGAAGACATCTAAAACACTTTAGTTTAAAATTAAATAATTAATCAGAGGATAACACATGTACATGGGACTCTTTGTTCAGGAAACCACAGGCCATTCTGACAGTCTGGCTGTGGCTCCCCTCCCCACAGAGCGAAAAATCTAGGCTAAACATTTTTACACTACAAGCAATATCTACAAGCAGTATTAATTCAAAGAACAGTTGGAGAGAGCCAGGGTTTAGACTTGGCCTCCTCAGATTGGTTTGTCCAGTGGTTGGTTCTGACATCATGACACAAGCTTCTCCAATCAACAATAAGAGCTTCTGTAAAACAAACACACCCCTCCCTGTCTTCAAGTCCCTAATCATGACTTGGCAGTTCTATTCAGCTTAGTAACAGGACATGGTGATATTTACTCCTGTACACCTAATTGTACATATTGTGGCAAAACCTTCAAGGATAAGGTAAACATATTCTTCCTTGAGACCAGGAAGGCCATATATAAGATAAACATATCTCCCAAAGGCTGTGAAGTTAGTCTGGCACTGTCTATCTGTCTGCTCGCTGTCTAATTTATTGATTTAATTGTCTGTTGTTTGCTTCAGCCACTACTTATTAATTTCCTGGAGTTTACTTTTAACATTTGTTATTTTATTTATTGAGTAAACAATAAACCCCAACAACTCCCTCCGTTTTCACACTTTAAGTGTGAAACCAATTTTATACCACCATGATTATCGACCTATTGATCAAAACTCTAAAAACTAATAATCACATCACAATGTATTTCTCAAGCACACTAAGTCTTATTAAGACACACATGCTCCAAACTACTCCCTGAGTCTCACTCTGTCCTGTTATCTGTGTTTATATTTTACCAAGGTCAGTTCACATTCTTTCAGACACACAGACAGCAGTTGAGCATGGAAAAAAAGCATATTAAAAAACATATAAAAGCATAATGATTACAAGCACTCATATTTTCCAAAATTTCCCTCCTTTTCTTTAATAATTATGTAATTTAAAACAAGCAGACAAAATGACAAGCAACTGGACTAATGCATGGAACACAAAAATCATGATTACTTGCAAACACCTAACTCAGAATATATCTTTTTTTTTTTCTCTTACAGCAACTGCAATAAAGACCACAAGAGAAAAAAATTAGTCTATCTGATTTCCTAAAACATTTTCCCATTTCTCTTGTAAGTGTAATGCATTTTTTGACTATGCTCTTTTTTTAGTTGAATGTCCAGCACATGTCCCATCTATGCCATTCTATTCTGCTGTCAATGATGTTTTGTTCTAGCATTCCCTAAATTCTTCACTGGGTCTCTAGTTGAATTATGCAGCATTCCTGTTTATAGTATTATAATTAACCCAATCTAAATTTTTGTTTAATTGTAGCCCAGAAGGCATACAGTGACTCAAACTCTGCTGCTAACCTAAAATTTGTTAAGAGCACCCTGGGGATCTCTTATGGCATCTGTATTTTTTTTAAAAAAAGACTCTGTGGGGGTGACTATTTCATTCTTTTAATTGAGACAACAACCTTGACTAGTGCACAGGTACCGTCCCATTCTCCAGACGTCAGCTCTTCCGGGGGTTGGAGGGAGGGAGCGGCTACTGGTATTCAGGGCTTTCAAATTGTTTTGGAGTAGCAGGGGGGCATGCCAAAGTAGCAGGCACCTTATGATCGAGACCGAAGCCATGACGGCAGCAGATAATATGAATAGTCACATCGCAGTCTTGAACCAATCAAATAGCTCAGATTTAAAGATGGTAAATGTATCCACATGGCGCTGGCAATGGAAACGGCGGACGGCACAAAAATTTTGGGGTGGTTTCCACTCGCCCCATCTTCAGAGGGTGGGTAGCTATGGGTGAATGTGTGTCTTTGTGTATTTGTCACAGTCTTCGTGAGTATGGGTGGGGTGAGTGAATGTGTGCTTACGGTGTATCTATGGTTATATGTGTGTGGGTGAGTGTGTATGTGCATGTATGTGTATTTGTACATAAATGTGTACATGGGTGTGCTTGCGAGTGTGCGTGTGTGTTTGTATGTATGGCTGGACCTGGGTCTGGGCCTTGTGCCGTGCCTCCTGGCCGCTCCCTGCTGGTTGCCTCCTCCCCCCCTGCCCCCCTGGGGTGTGGGTGCCTCAGGGTTCCTGGGTGGGGCTGGATGTTCTGGCGTGGGAGTTGACCTGCTCCCCTGGGGGCTGTGGCGAGGGGCTGCGGTGGCTTCTTCGGCATGGGGGGGGGCTGGCTTCTCATCGCCTCAGGTTCTCTGGGGCCCTTGCTCCTCGGCTGGGGGGGGGCTCCGTCTGGGACCTCCCTCTCCCGTCTGCTGGGGTGGGTGTGCGGTTGTCTTTGGAATGAGTGGCCTCGGGCCTTCGTAGGTCTTGATGGGCTGCTGGTGGCCTGGGCTTCCTGGGGCTTTCTCTGCCCGCCTCTAGCTTTTCTGATGGGCGGAGCTGCGGCGTTCTGCCCTCATTGGTAAGTACATTTCATGACACAAACACATACACCCATGTAATAACACAAAATGGTTGGTTTGTGTAACCATGCTTCTTCTTTTATTTTGTTTTTCCCACACAATTTTGCAAACATTGTCAATATCTTTTATGTTTAACAAGTGATGAACTATTTGGTTTACTTACTTGCACTCTTTCCTGTTTCTTTTTTCTATTTTCTCTCTGTTTTCTCTTTTCTTTCTTTTCTCTTTTCTTTTTCCTAAGCCTGTCAGCTCTGGCACAATTTGTCACACAGCATGTTAAAAATAATTCAATTCAGCCTAACAAGAGGAGCTTATAGAGAACCTACAGAGCTCATCTTGAAATAGCAAATGTGTTTGGCACAACAATGCATTCAGATCACAGTTCTGTTTGCAAGATCTGCCAAACATGACAGGCTTTATAAAAAAAAAAAAAAAAAAGTTGAGTCAAGGACTGCAGGCCTTTGGGGTCAGTATTTAAATTTGAATAGAAACTGTGGTCAGATGAGGTCTAACTATTCAACATGCAACATAATTTGATTTATTAATTGTATGCTAAATATAACACCCTGACTATCAACTTAAAATCTACACACAACAATTTGATAAGACACCTATTTGACCTCAGAAGTGTATGTTTGAAAGGTCTATAATTGAATACGTTGCAAACAGTTTGTTTAGTCGTGGAGAAAATATTCCCTTTCATCCTCTCATGCCAATTGTCCTCCTTTCACAAATCACTTTGGGGTCACCATTTTGTTACCTATTTTAGACAGACAAGTTAAAGTCTAGTTGTGATTTCATCATTCTAACAGCAGTAAAATAAATCTCAGGATGAACTCTGGCTGCTCACCAAACTTGTGTTCATTGGACAATAATGTGTGAACGTCTCTGAGCAGTTTGTAAATTGATGTTTTGGGTCAGTGCAGCTCAGTGATTCCTCTCTGATATCACAGTTTGTGATAGTGGAAAAAGACAGAAAAACACGTGGATCCTGGAATAATTGCAGCTTCCATCTTTAAAGGAAGTAGAAGAACTGATTGAATCCATCCATCCATTTTCTTCCACTTATCCAGGGCCAGGTCGCGAGGGCAGCAGCCTAAGGAGCGAAGCCCAGACCTCCCTCCCCCCAGCCACCTCCGCCAGCTCATCCGAGGGGACCCCAAGGTGTTCCCAGGCCACCTGAGCGATATAATCTCTCCAGGGTGTCCTGGGTCTGCCCTGGGCCTCCTCTTGGTAGGACACGCCCAGAACACTGCACCCAAGAGGCAGCCAGGTGGTATCCTAGTCAGATTCCCAAACCACCTCAACTGACTCCTTTCAATGTGAAGGAGCAGCAGCTCTACTCTGAGCCTCTCCCAAATGACTGCACTTCTCACCCTATCTTTAAGGGAGAGGCCAACCACACTTCAGAGGAAGCACATTTCTGCCACTTCTGTCACGATGTTGTGCTACTTAGTGTCCAGAATCTGCAAAGGTGCAGAGCCTCTTTGTGGCTGATAAAGATGAAACCACACGCACTTCATTTCATTAATATTCAGTCGGTTCAACACGTCTGAACATTTTCAAACTTTTCAGTTGATTAGTGAACAAAGAGTCAAAAACTGCAGATAAAAAATGTTTTTCTAAAAATTAATAAAAACAAATGTTATATATCATGTAGTCTGAGGCATTTTCAAAAATAATAACAGTAAAAAGAAAAAAAGAAACATGCACACTGCAGTTCCCTTTGCCTCCAGACAGTAAAGATCTACTTTCAGTACCAGTTAATCTGCATATTAAGGGCTACATGCAATAAACACAAGAGAAACCAACAGATCACATGCAAAATTCAGCTGTTTTTATTGGATATTTTTTTCAAACTGCAGTTCAACACATTTAACTGATCAGAGTGAAGAAAAGCTGAATACTGCCTTCCAGTGGTCACTGTTAGTAACTACAACTCCACACATACAATGCTGATGAGAACAATATTCATATTTGCATTCAGTGTTAATGTTCATCACTGATAATGAGAATATAAATAATATCAAATGCATGTAAAAACTGTCTAAAACTGCAGGAAAACACGGAGAAAACACAGAATTCTGTACTTTGAGAAAACAGCATCTGATGCACAGAGCGACAAATTAAACAGATATTTGAGATGTGAAAGGTCACAGAATCACATTTATGTTTTTTTTATTAAATAAGAAATTGAAAATCTTGAGATTAAGAATATGTTTTGTGAGACCATCCAGATCCATAGGCAAGGTCAACCAAGCATGTTTTTCAATGGGAGCAGAAAGCTCCATACAGAGTGGAGCTTCTCTTTATCCTCTCAGCAGTGCAAACAAATGGAAAGTTTAAACAACGAGAAAAAGCTGCTCTCAGAGAGACAAACTGCTCACCTGCAGCTCTCTCTCCTCTGTCTGTGTGAGTCCCAGCAGGTGCACCTGTTCTCCATTTTCCAATCACTTGCAGTACTGAATCCCAGCTCTCACCACCAGACTGTCCTATAATCCTGTCATTGTGCACTCTCTGGAAACCAACCTGCTTTGGAAACTTGGAGACTCGGAGCTGAACCTGCTTCAAGGAGGAAAGACTCACCTGTGAATGGGCCCAGTACTCAGTTACCTGAGTCAGACATTTTACCTTCCAGAAACTTCAGAAGACTTACTGATTTAGTAACGACCTTCTTATCCATGTTGACAATAATTCTGCTGAGGAAGATATCCCAGGAGTCTTCCCTGCTTTGTGACAAATATTTGCTTTCAACAGGATCTTTAGTTTCCTGTGTTTGACTAAACTTTGTGATCTCTGACACAGACGGTAGTTTGAGTGTGGGTTTGACTGCTGCTCGAGCGAAGAGTGTTTTCAAATGGAGACACAGTCGTCTGCAGGCTGTGATTCAGTGGAAACGTTCGGTGAAACAAGTGATGGAAACCAAGAGTGTGAAATGTGAGGTACAGCTCCAGCTGTATGATTTTATATACTGAAACACATTTCAGTAAGAATGTTTCTGACTCTGCTTTTCCAGCTCACTGCTTCTGCCTGTGTGTGCAGCATGCTGGTGGAATACAGTCACACTGTAATGAGGAAAAAACTGCAATAAAATATCTGATGTTATACTCAACTCCAAGCAGACTCTGCCCAGGAATATATTTATACCATACAGAATTATGAGGGAACTTTGATCCTGTTAATACACCAAAACTTTACTTATGACTAAATGTAGAAAAAAAAAATGTTCCCATTGGAATCCTTGTAGCTGGTAAAATGAGTCAGTGAAAGGGAAAAAAAAAAACCTTATAAATGCAATATTTGTGATCAGGCTGAAAAATTAAACAAATCTGATTCATTGTCATTTTTAAAATCTTCTACATACCAGTTGAAAGACTTTACAGTTTTCTGTGAGGAGCCTTCACTCCTTTTTGTCCTCTCTAACGTAGTCTTTGTCACCACTATGGTGTCTGTGGGCTACAGCTCCTCCATGAAATCTGCGCCTGCTCTGACTTCAGCATTCAAAACCACCTGCAGCTGCTGCTCATCCATCACCATGAATGTTAGAATCACGTCATCACAAATAAATCAAAGCTGATTACTTAAAAAAGAAAACAGGCAGCGGGTGTGAAGCGGTTCAGGTTCGAGGCTATTTTTTAATATTTGATGCTAATGGTAACTAAATAAAATGACACCTCTGCAGACACTTTAAATGTGTCCAACATTAGAGTGAAACAACTTCTTGAAAACAGTTCAAGGTTTCTGAGTTGATTGCTTCTAAACACCATATAATGAGATTTGAATGAACATCACTTACTGCGTTGCACTGAATGAGGTTGTGAGGGACGGCTGAGCAGTGGAGGCAGAAAGAAAAGGTTTGAAATCATCACTGATAATTCAGCCTTTTCCTCTCTGTCGTCACAGCAGTGGATCAGTGCACCGTGTTTATAGTGCAGATTAATTGGCCAAAGTGAGGAAAAGTTCAAGCTGAGAAGAAAAACTAACGAGGTATCTCCAACTTAAACACAATGATCCAAAACTAAATGAATTCTCCACCAGCTTTTACTCAGTTTCATTTGGCAGTGCAGTCACTGTGGCCTGACGCACAATACTTCTGTAGAGGAGCTGCAGTTTCTCCCACTACAACCAACAATGACAAACCAATCAAACATTAGTTATAGCAGTGCTCAAACTATCACCCAGAAGACAACTGTAATGAGTTAACTGTGGAAAGTAACTGCTTAAAATTTGGATTTGGCAGCAATACATACACAAGACATTTTTTGTTGTGTTTAGAGACCATGGGCCTCCCTGTGACAGAGATTCACTTACTGGACAAATCCACAAGCAACCAGCAGTGAGACTTATGGTACATGAAGCTTTTGTTCTCACATGTCCACAGTCATCATATATGTAGCCACGCGGTGTGTTTCAGCAGCATCACGTCTGTTTGATGGGGTAGTTACTCAAGTTGTCCTTCATATTTATCTGGGCTACTTGTTGCAAATTAGGGCAGACGGTGTGTTTTTGGTGCCTCTGCAAACACTCAAACAGGCTTGATAGACTTTTGAACAAAATCATCTAAAAATAAGCTGCATTTCTACAGGATAGTGGCACGGTGTAAAGTTCATCAAGTGGCCAATACTGTGCAAAAACAGCTGGTGGACACACACCAGTAGATCAGTGACAGTCAGCAGCACACAGTGTCACAGCATCAGATCTGTTGGGTTTAAAGAGACTCCCAACACTGAGCTTACATATGAATGTCTTCGTCTAACGAGATTCCAGATAGTCGAGGCTGAAACTGAATGAGCAACACACAAACAGTAGAGGTGTTTAAAACCCAGAGGAGGTTTGGGTGAAAAAGCAACACCACAGAGGAACCAGCAAAGCCCAGTCAGCCCTGGTTCTTCAACACCTGATGCAGAGCTTGTTAAAGTGGGTCTGAGCTGGTATGACTGACAGCATACGGCCTGAAAACGATGATGCATCAGTTTGTCACACGGAGACAGCGCGACGCAGAGGTAGAAGTTTCATTTCTTGGTCATTTAAGCATTTATTCTTGATGTTTCAGTTTAAAATAATAATAGGAACGGTTCAAGGTGAGATTTAAATCTTAAGCTTTTAAATCATCTTTCTTCATCTTTCAGATATTTTTGTTGTTTCATTGTGAAATTGTTCTTCATAACTGGGGTTAAGTCAGTCAGTAAATACAAAGACTTATGGGGTCATACACTTTACAACATTAAAAGCAACAAAACAATGTTTAAATCTTAATATTTCTCAAAAGCTAAATTCACATCTTTAGACACTAGAAATGTGTAGTCATATCATCTTAATGAACAACGGCTGCACTCAGAGCAGTTTGTAAATTCATCTGCTGGCTCAGTGACTCCTGACTGATATCACAGTTTGTCTCATCTGACATTACACTGTTTATACTAAACTGAACACAGGAACACTGAAGAACCGAGAGTGATTCGAAACCCTGATGAAGTCCTGAACACAAACCCAAACCCAGGATAAAGAGGTTCAGTGAATGTGGTGTTGAAGGTGTGGAGGTGGATCAGAGTGTCAGAAGAGACTCTGTAGAAGGACAGAGTGCCAGCAGGACAGTCCACATACACTGCTACTCTACCGGACCCAGAGCAGGAAGACGAGACGAATGTTTCCCTGTTATTGTGCCAAGCAGAGCAACCTTGTCCAGATAAGCTGAGACACCAGGACTGATCATTAAATCCAAATTCAATGTCATTTCTCTCATCACGGTCTCCTTTTCTTGGGATTCTTCTGTAACTCATTGATATGTGAACTTTTCCGCTCCACTCGACCTCCCAGTAACAGCGACCAGTCAGACCATCTCTACACAGCAGCTGAGGACACCACTCATCAAATCTGTCTGGATGATCAGGATATGACTGAAGCTCCTCCACATACGTCACCTTCCTGTTGTTGTCACACAGTTCGAGGTTTCTGTGTATTGTGTTTGTGTCGATTGTGAGTTGACAGGAATCTGATGGAGAGAACAAACACAATCCAGCTGCAGTTATTGATCCATCATCTGTTCATTGATTGACACTTTGATGATGACTCCTGACATCAGAGATGTGAATGAGTGATGTGACAGTTTGAAGATGGTTGAATGTGTGCTGCTTTGTTTTCATCAATCACATTAAAAACACACTTACACTTCCTCAGACCTGGGATCAGCCATCGGACTCCAGCAGGCTCCACCCTGAAAGGAGGAGGGGGGTCAGAGCAGCACAGTCTCTTTTACAGTCTCCTCTTATGAGGACAAATAAATCATCACTGCCACGCTGAAACGACAGCGTGCTGCTTCAACATACAGAGATCTGTCTAAACCAGGGGTCGGAAACCCGCGGCTCCGGAGCCGCATGAGGCTCTTTCATCCTTATGCTCAGTGTGACTTGGTCCAAGTCATGATGATATGATGGCATCATGGCAAGTAATATACCAACAATGATAAGAGAAAATACATTTGACCACTTGTCTGTGTAGATTCTCAGTCATCCAGGTCATAGTAGTCTCTGGAGCTTGAAAAAGGCGACTGGACTTCTTTTTGTTTCTTGAAGACGTTTCACCTCTCATCCGAAAGGCTTCTTCAGTTCTCAACCAAATGGTGGAGAGACCACCTCTTTGACTCCCACCACCCTCTGGAACACAAACTTGGGGTGATCAGGACCCTACAACACCGTGCGGAAAGTGTTCCCTCTAAGGCAGAAGGGAAGCATAAGGAACACACACACATTAAGAAAGCCCTCAAAACATGCGGTTACCCCAACTGGGCCTTCATCAAATCAGCTAAGATGCACAGGAATGAAGGCCAAACACAAACTACAGAGAATGGGAAGGACAAGAGGAACAACATTGTCATCCCATATGTGTCAGGCTTGTCAGAGAAACTCAGAAGAATTTTCTCCAAGCATGACATCTCAGTATACTTCAAACCAAGTCACACCCTAAGACAAAAACTGGTTCATCCCAAGGACAAACCCGCCAAACACAAGATCAGCGATGTAGTGTATGCTGTTCAGTGCAGTGAAGAGTGCTCGGACCTCTACATTGGTGAAACCAAACAGCCTCTTCACAAACGAATGGCACAACATAGAAGAGCCACCTCGACAGGACAAGATTCAGCAGTACATCTGCATCTGAAGGAAAAAGGGCACTCTTTTGAGGATGCCAATGTCCACATTTTGGACAGGGAAAACAGATGGTTTGAAAGAGGAGTGAAAGAAGCCATCTATGTCCACTGTGAACAACCATCATTGAACAGAGGAGGTGGATTACGTCACCAACTTTCCCCCGCTTACAGTGCTGTCCTGAGCTCCCTTCCCAGACGTCTCAACCCCCATTCACACCTTTGTTCCAGTGACCTCAATAGGCCACAGGAAACAATGGAGCAGAGTCCTAAATTGGTTTCAACTGAAACCACTGATTAAATATGACCACGCCCCCTTCACACCTGGGCACATGTGTTCACGCACATGATCAATAGAGGGTCATAACCACCTCCAGGGGACTACGCCCACAGGGGTTTAAATACCTGGGTCTCTCCACCATTTGGTTGAGAACTGAAGAAGCCTTTCGGATGAGAGGTGAAACGTCTTCAAGAAACAAAAAGAAGTCCAGTCGCCTTTTTCAAGCTCCAGAGATTTGACCACTTGACTGTTCTATAAAACTGTTCTATAAAACTGTTTTATGAATTATTTCAACACTTTAATGGTCAAAATCGCAGAATTTACACATCGCCTGTTCATACACATGTAAGAAATGCGGGGTGAACCAGTGCAGTACTGTGGCTCACCTCTGGTGGCGCTGTGTCACTTACAATAAATGGAGCAGGCAGCTGGAGCAGGCCCATAGCTGTCTCTCTTTATATCGCCAATATACATGTTTGATTACACCTGTGCTGCACATGCTGATGTTCCACAGTCTGTCTAATATGCTGAATGAATGTGTGTGACATGTTTATTCTTTGTGATCGGTCATAAATGCACGGTGAAAATACACAGAGGGAGGCAGGAAGTACCGCACCGCACCGACAGGGGGCAGCAGTGCAGGATAGGGAGAAGGATGGGCGCATCTTCAAACAAAGGTAAGATAATACATGTTTTTTTTTTTTTTAATTCATTTAAAAAGAGACAGCCCCCACCCCACAAAGGTTTGACCTCACATTAAACATTTTGCTTTTCTTGCCATCATTACTGAACAGTATGGAGCTGATTAAAGCATAATTAACCACTGGCATAATTTTGGGTTCATGTATGTGAATATCCAACTGCAGACGAGTTTGTGCCTCACTCGTCACAAACCTCAGGTCACTGCCAGTTTGCTAGCAATGGTAGTGCTGGGAGCCCCCCCTCAGTACCGAGGGGCTCCGTCAAAATGTTTTTTTATGCTTTATTCCCTGATTAGACCTAAAAATAGGCCTGCAGTAGAAACGTATTTAGGATAATGCTTGTGAATAAAAAGCATTACAGCGTTAAGCTCATGCAGCCCCCAGTTTTTCAATAAAAACAGCAGCAGCTGTTTCACAGTCTGTCTGCAGCGCAAAGAGGCGGAGCCAGGAAACAGCTGGAGGTCCTTCATCAACCACCTGATCAGCAACATGAAGAAAGGAGAACTTTGTAGCTGCTCCATCTACCTTGTTTCACACAGAGAAATCTGGAGTGCGGAAGTTAAAAAATGCAGAAGAATTGTTAATACGAAAAATTATTTTTTATCTGATTAATTAATAGAATCATTTGTAGAATACTCGATTGCTAAAATAATCGATAGTTGCAGCCCTACTTGTATTCAGAAAGCCATAGTCAAACATTAGTTTTCAGCACCAGTGGAGCAGTGAAAGACCTTCAAGAATAAAAAAATTACAGGTGGCTGATATTCGAATGCAGGAAATGCTTTTAGCAGCTGATCGATAAAACATCTGGATTATTTTTTTTGTGTGTGTGTGTGTGTGTATGCTTTTTACGTGATTTCTGCAAACCCATTAGTGGAAGGAAACAGCACTCGGTGCACATTTTAATAGATCACTTTTTGTTGTAGGTCTAAATTGTGACCTTGAAATAATAAAATAAAATAATTTTATTATTATTTTTTTATTTTTCATCTCTCAACATAGAGAGGAAGCCGGTAGCAACTACCAGCTTCAGGTAGTCGCTCTCAGTGTTTTCTTTTCCATGGAAACCGGGTCAAAATGGCTCTTTGAGTGTTAAAAGTTGCCGACCCCTGGTCTAAACTTTCAAAGTGACCAAGGTGTTGCTGGACCTGCTACATGAATATCTACAATTTATGTTCACCTCTTGCAAGAGGTAAAATGCTCCTATATCAGTGACTAACATAACAGGTGTATCTCATATGAGGCCAATAAACAGATCCACAGTGAATAACTGAGAAAAACATTTCCATCATTCCTTTTCTCTATTAGCCATCGTCTGTGGGTGCAGCAGCCTTCTCCATACCTGAGAGTGTCCAGACTCCAGTGTGGATCCTCCAGTCCAGAAGACAGGAGAGTCACTGCTGAGTCTCCTGGATGATTGTAACGCAGGTCCAGCTCTCTCAGTTTGAGGGGGTTGGAGCGCAGAGCTGAGGCCAGAGAATTACAACCTTGTTCTGCAATCACACAGCCTGACAGACTGCAGAGACACACAACAAATTGCATAACAGAAACTATGAGAGGAATTGCTGTGTGCTGTCAAATAAAAGAACACATTTAAATAAGAAATAAAACAACTGAAAAGGGAGGCTAGCAGTAACTATATAATACCCTTCTAAATATCAGTCTATAACTGCCATTTGTGTGCTCATTTAAAGTTGGGTTTCCTGAATTGATTCCAAATGTTCCAAATTTACTTGGTGTATTTAGTATTGTATTTCTCTCCCAGTCTTATAATCTTTTCTACCTCTCTACACAACCCCATTTACTGCTATTGTTTCTGCTTTCACTTGATATCCTTCACTTTTTAATATTTATATTTTCATGTGTGGTTACTGTGTCCTTGTTGTTGTTACTTCCTGCTTTATCTTTTCAATTAATTTTCCCCATGCATCTCCTTTTTTTTTTTACTCCTTGTCTTTTTCTCCCATCACCACAGGAATTCCCTGTTTCCAGTATGTCTTGTTTCCTTCAGTCCTCAGTTTATCTAGCACTGTCTCTGTCAGCTGTTTACGCTTTTTACAGCACTGTAATAGATCAGCAGGCATAAAGAAAACGAGCCAGGCAAACATTATAACTTAAAACTACTTTAGCTGTTCAGCTAAAATAGGTGTATCATCCACTTCATTAATGATGACTGGCTAATTAGTTTTTCACAGTATCCTTTCCAGCTCCTTTGGTGGAATCCCAAGGTGCTCTCAAGCCAGATATTTTATCTGGCTTATGGTGAACTTTCACATATTCTATAACCATTGCACATAAAGTGAAATGTTTCAAGCATTTCTTATAACATTCATAATTATGGCTTATACCTCAAGACAATCAAAAATCTGGTATCTCAATGAATATACTCATATTACAGGAAATAAGTACTCAAATTGGTTCACTATGTGCAACCAAAATCAAGGAGAACAGTGTAAATATTTAACAGCTGTACAGATGACAATGATCAACAACTTCCACAAGGTGCATAAGCCACAGATGTTCAAATGTGGCCGTTTGCAGAGCGATTTGCTAAAGAACACTGATGAAAATCTAACTGCAAGAGAAAAGTGTGGTAGGAAAAAGTGCACAGGCAACAGGAAGGAACGCAGCCTTAAGAGGATTGTCAAGAAAAAAAATCTGGGAGAGTGAACAGGTGGTCGTGGTAGTGTATCAAGAACCTCTACGCACAGGTCTTCAGCAAAGAGCCTACAAACTACTCCAGAACCAGATACAGCATCAGCCTTAGGTAAAGTACCAAAAAAAAAAGTGGAAAGATTTAGGAAAGAGATTACAGACGAAAGCATTGCCTTTGATTCTCTGACTTTCAGAACAGTTTAATGTGGAGAATTATAGAATCATTTGTGAATGAAAGGCACAGCTAAGGCAGCTAAATTTTTTGGAGATGTGGTTCACTATGAGATACCAGAAGGTTTCTCTGAATACAAAAAATCTCTAAGAGATGTTAATTATCATATGCCTAGTGGTATTCATTTACTCTGGTTCTGTTTATATTTACTAAATTAAAGAGCAACACTAATGTGTCTAAGTAAAACATGCGAGCTCAACTTATGCATAAATCCTCAAAGCTTATAACCTACCAGGCAAGGTAGTGGGTGTTTCTAATGGTCAAAGAAGCTGTATTATGGTAGAGGTGCAATGTAAAAATGGCAGCATGCAAAGCATAGGCCAAGGTTGCTGTGCGAGAATTAGTTCTCAAATCATACAGTCTTATAAATTCATCCATTACTGTAAAGCAGATTCTAAGAGTTATGGATTGGAACAGATTTATGAATCCTGACCTGAGAGATTCCAGTTTACAGTGTGGACTCTCGAGTCCTGAAGCCAGCAGCTTCCCTCCAGAATCCTGCAGGTTGTTGTTACTCAGGTCCAGCTCTCTGAGATTGGAGGACTGGGAGCTGAGAACTGAGGACAGTGCCTCACAGCTTCTCCATGAAAGGTGACAGATATTCAGTCTGGAAAAAAATGTGAAAAAATAAGAGAATATGAAAACAGGCACTAAGTTGTTAATTTATCTCCACTATTATTGAGACAGAAGTGAATTTTAAAAGAAAAAGACCATTTACTTACAGAGCCTTTTTGGAAGCTTTGACCACTGGCAGCAGCCTCAGCAGAGCCTCCTCTGAAGCAGAGTATTTCTTCAGGTCAAACACATCCAGATCTTCTTCTGATGACAGTAAGATGAAGACCAGAGCTGACCACTGAGCAGGAGACAGTTTATCTGTGGAAAGTCTTCCTGATCTCAGGGATTTTTGAATCTCCTCCACTAGAGAACAATCATTCAGTTCATTCAGACAGTGGAACAGGTTGATGCTTTTCTCTGCAGACAGATTCTCACTGATCCTCTCTTTGATATACCGGACAGTTTCCTGATTGGTTTGTGAGCTTCTTCCTGTCTTTGTCAGAAGACCTTTAAGAAGCGTCTGATTGGCCTTCAGTGACAGACCAAGAAGGAAGCAGAGAAACAAGTCCAGATGTCCATTGGGACTCTGCAAGGCCTTGTCCACAGCACTCAAGTAGAATCGTGTCTCTGCAAATTCTTCTGATTCAGACTTCTGAAAGGTTGTTTGTTCTTCCAGCAGATTGACTCCAGAGTTGATGAAGGTCAGATGGACATGAAGAGCAGCCAGAAACTCCTGAACACTCAGATGGATGAAGCAGAACACCTTGTCCTGGTACAGCCCTCTCTCCTCTTTAAAGATCTGTGTGAACACTCCTGAGTACACTGAGGCTGCTCTGATATCGATGCCACACTCTGTCAGGTCTGATTCATAGAAGATCAGGTTTCCTTTCTGCAGCTCCTCAAAAGCCAGTTTTCCCAGAGACTCAATCATCTTCCTGCTCTCTGGACTCCAGTGTGGATCTGTCTCAGCTCCTCCATCATACTTGACCTTCTTCACTTTGGCCTGAACCACCAGGAAGTGGATGTACATCTCAGTCAGGGTCTTGGGCAGCTCTCCTCTTTTTCTGGTTTTCAGCTCATCCTCCAGAACTGTAGCAGTGATCCAGCAGAAGACTGGGATGTGGCACATGATGTGGAGGCTTCGTGATGTCTTGATGTGGGAGATGATCCTGCTGGCCTGCTCTTTACTCTTGGATCTCTTCCTGAAGTACTCCTCCTTCTGTGGGTCAGTGAACCCTCTGACCTCTGTCACCATGTCAGTGCACTGAGCAGGGATCTGATTGACTGCTGCAGGTCGTGTGGTTATCCAGAGGCGAGCAGAGGGAAGCAGGTTCCCCCTGATGAGGTTTGTCAGCAGCACATCCACTGAGGTGGACTTTGTAACATCAGCCAGGATCTCAGTGTTGTGGAAGTCCAGAGGAAGTCGACACTCATCCAGACCATCAAAGATGAACACAACCTGGAAGTCTTCAAAGCTGCAGATTCCTGCTTCTTTGGTTTCAGTAAAGAAGTGATGAACAAGTTCCACCAAGCTGAACTTTTTCTCTTTCAGCACATTCAGCTCTCTGAAAGTGAATGGAAACATGAACTGGATGTCCTGGTTGGCTTTGTCTTCAGCCCAGTCCAGAGTGAACTTCTGTGTTAGGACTGTTTTCCCAATGCCAGCCACTCCCTTTGTCAGCACTGTTCTGATTGGTTCATCTCTTCCAGGTGAGCCTTTAAAGATGTCTTCTTGTCTGATTGTTGTTTCTGGTCTGTCTGGTTTCCTGGATGCTGTTTCAATCTGTCTGACCTCATGTTCATCATTGACCTCTGCAGCCCCTCCCTCTGTGATGTAGAGCTCTGTGTAGATCTGATTCAGAAGGGTTGGGTTTCCTGCTTTAGCGATGCCCTCAAACACACACTGGAACTTCTTCTTCAGGGTGGATTTAAGTTTATTCTGGCACATGATGGGCAATCCTAAAAGAATAGATGAACATTTTGTAAAAGAAAGAAAGTCAACATTCTACCACTTTTTGAATTAAGAAATTCACTTACTGCTCTCCAGACGTTGAGCCAGGTCTTCCAGCTTCATTATTCTCAGGAAGTACACTGTGATCTTCAGAAATGCCTCACTGCTGCTCTTTCTCTCCTTCTCATTCTCACCCTGTGACACCTCCTCAACTGTCCCCTGTCTCTTTATGTCATCTAAACTCAGAACCTTCTGGATCTTTCTCAGTTCATTCTTCACAAAAGTGATGATGTTTTCCTCCAGCAGCTGGAACAAAGTATTAAATGAATGCCCCAATCAGACTGAAATCATAGAGAGCCAAACATCAGATCAATATTGGAAATACTGACAATTCAATGGTCTATTTCTTTCTTCATCTTCTTTTTTGTTTTGCCCTTTGACATGACAATAAGTAATAAGGTAGTATACAATCTATGCCTTTTGTTATACAAGATACCTTGCAATTTGTCCACATAAGCAACAAAAAGTGCGATACATTAGCAACAAGAAAGCCAGATGTTAGTTAAATTCCTGGTAGCCCAGACCGAGCCTTCAATTGATAAAACTGGCTTTCTTCCTGCTAATATTAGCTAACATTAGCTTAACTTAAAACACAAACTCCTAATCTTTCTCCTAATTTTAATCCAAGTTGGTTTGCTTTCACTCCTTACATGAGTTTTGTTAGAGTACTAGTTCCACACGGAGCTAAATGAAATCATACTTTTTGTTTTTTATTCTTTGTGCGTAGCAAAAAGCATAAAATGGTTAGACAACTTGTGCTGCTTAATATATGAATATAAATTGAAATATTGAAAAGAAAACAAAGTATTTGTACATGCACAGACCATAAATATGGAGTCAAGGTGTGTTTTATCCTGCTGGACAGCCTGACCGGTAGGAATATCCGAGCTCTTGATTCTGTAAAAAAGAAAAAATATTCAAGTATTGGCTCCATTCAGTTTCATACATTGGCAAGTTGTTTCTTATCCATATTCAAAGTTCAAGTTTACTTCTCTGCAGCAGATGGTTGATGTCCTTTAAAATTAACGGGCCATTCAATTGAGGCAACACTGTTATAGGACACACAGCTGGGTTCAGGCTCAGGTTCAAATCTTAAAAACACCATAGAGAGCTTTTGAGTGAAGGTTGAATGATGTGAATGCTGAGTTCTGAATAATATTGTTATTTAACACTGACTAGGATAAGTTACTATGGCAATACCATGACCTTGGTCAGAAGTTTACCACCTTTGTAGTATTGAAATTGCAAGGTTAACTCTGAAGTTACCTGATAAGACAAAATCCTGCTTCATAGCACAGGCCACTGCACTCTGACCCATATCAAACAACGTCCTGAAATCTGTACTGAGCTTGGAAGATCTGGTTTTAATTTCTAAACTCTGACCACCCAGAACTCTTTACAAGACCAATTAAAGTTTAAATGCTATCCAAAAGATAAAAACAGGATGCAATGATTTGGAAATCTCATAAACCTGTATTTTTATTCAAAATAGAAAACATATAAAAAGTTTATACAGAGAACATGTAACATTTTAAGATGAATCTCAGCTCATGTTGAATTTGATGGCAGCAACACTGTCATCATAAGCAGGCAAAGAGACATAAAAGCAGAATCCACAGGCAGGCAGGATTAAACAGAAAGCACACTGAAAAAAAAATCAATACCAAGCTGTGTATTATACACCCTACCAAGACAACTGGTAGAAATAAACATTAACTGAAGACTAAAGGCTCAAGGTATAAAGAAGAAACATAAAAATATAACAATTAAAACAAACTAGGGACCAGACAGAACTTTAAATAATAAACAAGAATTCATTATAAAACTCCAGCTCAAAGACCCAGGACCATGACAAACATGTACCAAAAAGGTGTGACGGGGCAACAAAAAGCTGGAAATGTCACAGTGAGGCTGTGTGGCTGGCAGAGGTGGACCTAAGTGGAAGACGGATGAGGCAAAGCTTTTGAAGGAGGTTTTATTGCTGAAGCTCTAAAAGTCCAGGATACAAAATATCAAAATCCAAGGAGAAACACCTACCAAATACGCGCACTAGGTAATCAGGGCAAGTGGAAACAACAGGTGAAACCAGTGAAACTAACACAGAGGTAGCAAAACTAAAAACAAAACTCAGTGAACAAGGAGCTGTCAAAATAAAACAGGACATGACCAAACAAGATGCATGCTGACTTAAGACAGAGGGAACCTCAACACCAAACACAAGGAAACCACGGGAAGGGAGACTAAACATGAAAAGGGGTCAAGACACAGGAAAGCCAAGAACACAGTGAATACAGGAAGACAAGGACCAAGGAAAACCCAAAGTCGCAATACAAAACTACAACAAACTGAGAACCTACACAGTGAAAAAAACTAAGAAATAAAACCTGAAAAATACCGTATTTTTCGGACTATACGTCGCTCCGGAGTATAGGTCGCACCAGCCAAAAAATGCATAATAAAGAAGAAAAAACATATATAGGTCGCACTGGACTATAAGTCGCACTTTTTTTTGGGGGGGGGGTGTTGATAGAATCCGAGACCCAGAGCAGAAATTCCATCTTGAACGGCAATTTAAAATAATAATGGATTAAAGAACAGGACGAAAACGGTTACGCCTACGTTATGCTAACGTAGCACATTCAGCTACATGACGCACAACGAACACGTGTTCGGTATGTTAACGTAACATTAAGTTATTCAGATAACCATAGCATAAAGAACATACTAACAAGTTAACCAAACCATCAATCCATTGAATTCTTCATCCTCGGTGTCACTTCTAAACAATTCCGTACACTCCGTAGACGAAGCGCCGCTTCCTCTTCTGTGTCGCGTTAGTCAGACTCGTCGTCAGCTGCAGTTCCAATTATTCCAGCCTTTCTGAATCCCAACAGGATGGTTTGGTTGTCACTGAAGCCCATGTTTTCTTGATCCATCCAATGACTTCCAGGAAAGTTGGGTGGCGCATTCTCCCAGTTGCCGTTAAGCTGTGCTCTCCATCCATCATCCACTGCGCCCACAGGTTACGCAAGACTGCCTTAAAGCTGCAGTTCACGGAGATGTCAAGTGGCTGGAGTATTTTGGTTCATGTGTTATAAATGTCACATATACGTCGCTCCGGAGTATAGGTCGCACCCCCAGCCAAACTATGAAAAAAAGTGCGACTTATACTCCGGAAAATACGGTACTACAAAAACAGAACTATACAAAATGGAACTAACACCCTGGGCCAAGGGCACAGGATCATGACAGGAAAAGTAAGTGGTAGTAAACAGTTGGAGAACCATTTTGCAACTAATTCACTGGGAACAGGTCAGTTTCTCAGAATTAAAGAAAGGCAGAGGTTCACCAATCTGCAAAAAAACTGCATCTAGAAATTGTGGAACAATTTCACAACAATGTTTCTCAGCATAAAATTGTGAAGACTGTGAGTATCTCATTATCCAGAATATCATCAAAAGATTCTGAGAATCTGGAGAAATCTCTGTATGCAAGAGACAAGGAACCGCCCTGCCTGCAGGCCAGAACTTTAACAAACGGGAACAAAAAGGTTCACGATAAAAAGAAAAATATGACAAAGACTCAGGACGGCTAAGCAGCTGGAATCATGTATCAGAGAAGAAAGTCCAGCAACTCAACTCCTCAATTCCCAGTTTTGTTTATGGACTGTTGCTCAAAGAAGCTCAGATGCTCCACACTGAGAAACATGCTGCCATCAAATTCAAAATGAGCCACAACTTTTCTTAAAATGGTACATTGTGTCAGTTTAAACATTTGATTTGTTTTCTATGTGCTATTGTGAATAAAATGTGGGTTTATGAGGTTTACAAATCTTCTAATTTTAGTAATTTTTTAAAAAGTGTCTTTGGAACTTTTTTGGAATTGGATTTGCACACTTAGTTCACACTGTAGCCTGAAGTGACCCAAATCTGATTTTTTTGCCCTCATGCGACCTGTATCCGATCTTTTCAGGACAGTCTGAACAACACAGATCCGATTTTTTTCAAATGCGACCCAGGCCACTTGGATATGTGGTCCTAAATCCGATCTTTTCATCTGACCTGCACGTCACTGACTCTCGACAAACGTCACTATTCTGCGTCCTGCTATGCAGAAGCAGGAAAAAAACAAATTTACTTCCTCAAACTCTGAGCACGCTCGCTACCTGTGACGTTATCGTGTCCTCTACTGCACATGCGGGACACTTTTAGGTTTGTTTGCAGTTCACACACAGATCACATCCAAGTCAGATATATATTTGGAAATGTGAACGACCACGCAATAAATACATAAATGAATAAATAAATAAGCATTGGGTCTCTTCCAGCTGCAGTGTGAACGCAGCCTTAGTCAATTTAAAGCCTTAAACAGGAACCATTTAGCATCCGTGTGCAGCTGTTTTCCTGGATTTGTCTCTGATATCTGGATCTTGGATGCTTCATTAACTGAATTTGCATCCTGTTTTTTTTTTTTTTTAAATCAACATATTTTTAAATGCTTTTTCTTTTCATTTTAACCTCTTACTACACTATTAAACTCTGTCATGAGCAGGAAAAAAATTCCTCTAGCTTTAAGATTTGTTTTCTTTAACTTTCACTGGAAAAAAAAACTCTCCTGTGCTCATGTTGAAAAATCCACAGATTCCACAGAGGATTCAAATCTGACAAACAGGCTGAGCTTTGTTAGATATTATGGAGCTCTTAAATGAGCAACACTGTTTAAAAAAGTGCTGTGATTTATCTCTTTGGAGCCAAAACAGATTTCAAGCTCCGGAGCAAAGTTCACGTTTACCTCTCTGCAGCAGAGGGTTGTTGTCCTCTAAATTCAATGACACGTTCAGCTGAGGCGACGCTCTTCAAGGACACACAGCTGGGTTCAGGTTCAGGTTCAGGTTCAGGTCCAGGTTCAGGTTCAGGTTGGTTCCTGTGAATAATGATGCAGCAGTGATGTGAGTGCTGAGCTGTGACATGGAGAAGAGTCATGGACAGTTAGAGATGGTCATCTCACCTCTGAGCTTTGGTCTGGCTCTCATGTTCCCCACACAGAGTGGTTTTAGAGGGAGGGACTCCCTCCTCTCTGTCCTCACACTGATCCATGCTGCTGAATTCACAGCAGCTCACACACACTTTCTACCTTCACCTGCAGAGGAAACACACATCAGCCCAGCACACACACACACACGCTGCATGCACTGACACATCAGGCACACTGTGTATTTGAATGGAGGGTCTGCTGACAGAGTGTGTAGGTTATAAATCCCTCCAGCAGTGACTGCACTGATGCTTCTCATTAATGGTGACGGTGCAGCACCCCTTTGTGACCGACATGGAGGAAACTCCACTCATTTATAGACCCCCAAATTAAGAAGCCACTGCACATGTACAGACATGTCATGGAATGAGAGGCTGTACCAGTCAGCCTTAAACTGGACCTCTGGATCACTGTGACTGCACGCTTCATCTAATCCAACATGTTATCAGACATTTCCACTGACTGCTGAAAAGAGTGTTAAAACTTTCTGATAAATTATTAATTTTCCTACAACAAAATAAGAAAGACTGATGTTACAGCTCATACAGAGTGAGACATGTATTAACAAGAACTAAAATTTACAGGCCTGTTTTCTTCAGAAGCTGCTGTTAAAGATCATCTTCCCTCCAGTAACAATCTGTTTACATGAACATTAAATACCGAACATATCTCAATACTCTCGAGTCCTTCTGAGCCAAAAAAGAACAGGTCTCATGCTCATTTCCACCTCCTCACAGCAAACTGTTGTTCTGAAATTAATGTTCAGCTCTTATAGGACACACAGTAGATGCAATAATGCAGAATCATGAGAAAACTTGCAGAACAGCTCATTTCTTCATTTTAAATAAACCCCGTTTGTAAATTCTGTTTATGGAGCCTGACTAACATAAAGCAGGATATCAGATATAAGAAAAACACAAACACCGCCAATCACTTTTTAACACGACAGGTCAGCGGACATGAATTTGCAGTAAATTGTGGTCCACGGACTTAAATTTGCGTGATTCATTTAAATATGTACCCACTGAAAGGGAAACTCTTACGGCATGAGGCCAGCAGCAAAGTTTCCTTCACTCCGGTCCTTCAAAAACAGCATTTAAAACAGATTTTCCGCGCAGGGAAAATTATTGTTGCCTTGACCTGAATACATTATTCACGGATGGCTGGAAGTCGTCGTTTAAAGTTGAGAGTGCTGAGAGCTCTTCAGATTACAGATAAAGACTTTCTCACCGTCTGTTTCTCCACATAACGGCAGTTTTTGAAGCTCCGCCCTGCGTAAAGTTACCAAAGTCAGGGTAAGAGCCGAAAGTAGTGCCAAAGTAGTTATCCCTGACATAATTTGTATCCCCACCCTCGAGAGCGCGCAGAGGAGGCGGAGCCAGTTGCCATGCCTCAAAGCAAGCTGGTTCTGTAAGCTACTTTTTCATAGTGTGTATTCGCTCCAATAAACCTGAAACGCTGAAAAACAAAAGTATCGTATCGTTTTGTAAGTAAATTGAATGAATTTTAATACAAATTTCAGGACATTGCAGTGTACTACTAGTTTAAACTGCACTACACACACTGTGTTTCTCCGTCTGCCAACATCTGTGCCCCCCTGCTAGATAGTCACCGTGCCTGTGGTCATTTCTGGAGAAAATGTCGAGGTCGTAAACCAGTATAAATATCCGGGAACGACCCTTGACGATAAGCTGACCTTTGAAGCCCACGTAGATTTACTCTGCAAAAAAAGCAATAAAGCAGTTACTTTCATACCGGACAAGTTTACTGAACAGGTAACGCCATGAATGAAGCACATTTAACAGAACAGTTTACAGTTCTTACCGCAGAGAAGCGCTGCCGTCCACTCCCTGTGTGAGAGCAGCCGGTACATTTTGAAGAAAGAAAATAAAAAAAGGCGCGTTTGCTGAAGGGGAACTGCTGTGAGCCGCTGTCTGTGAGCGGGCGGGTACTGTCCGGAGAGCCAAACTGAGAAACAGCGTGGGCCGGGCTGACTTGAAGGCGGGTCCGCCCCGAAGTGCTTTTGCTATGTGGGTTCTTTCTCCCACCGAACCACCACCTCTGTATCCACGGCAAACATCATCATTCCATAGTACGTTGAATACAAAAAACTATGGTAGCATTTACTGTGCTGGATGAAAGCATGGTAATAACATGGATACGATAATGCATCTTTTTTTTATTACCATAGTAGTCCCATAGTTGCTATATGTAAACCATAGTAATACCACAACTACCATGAAGTGCTATGAATAAACCATGGTAGTACTATGGGTAGGACCATAGTACTTGTAATCACCATGAGTTACCATGGTAAAACCATGGTTACTGCATAAAAACCATAGTAAACCATAGTGAATTTTCGTAAGGGAGGCCCATCAGAGGATGCACTTTTATCGGAAGCTCCGTGGATTTTACATTCATGAAAATGTTTTACTTTTGTGTTATTGATTCTGTTCTTACATTTAATCTTATCTGCTGGTTCGGATGTTTAAATGCTAAGAACAGGAATAAGCTGCTAGGAGTTGTAAAGGTGTGTAGAAAAACTGCTGGCAC
The DNA here is from genome assembly GCF_007364275.1 of Archocentrus centrarchus. Classification (NCBI taxonomy): domain Eukaryota; kingdom Metazoa; phylum Chordata; class Actinopteri; order Cichliformes; family Cichlidae; genus Archocentrus; species Archocentrus centrarchus. The sequence goes on from NC_044347.1 coordinate 5,162,127, forward strand.
AGCCTTAATCAACCTCACTGACTTACGAAAGGTGAGGTCAGTGAAAAAGGCCAGACTGATCCTAGCAGACCCACACCACCACTGCACCAGGAGTTTAAGTTGCTTCCCTCTGGATGCAGATATCAGGTCCAAAGATGCAGGACAAATAGATTAAGAGAAAGTGATAAAGTTAGTGAAGCGACGCACACATGAAGGCCTCACTGTCAGAAGAACATCATGACAGAAAGCGTCATATCTGACACAGCTCAGTCAAAGCTCTGAGAAGCACACAAATAAAGACAAAGGAGGTCAAAGAGCAGCAGGAGCAGCATTTAAAACACTCCAGATTTTAGGCCACATTTGCTTTTACAGCTCAGTGCAGTGGAATAAAGTGAACACACAATCTTAAAGCTGACTCCATCTAAAGCCAGTTATTTTGAGCCAGTCCAGCCGTTCAGGACTCGTTTGCTTTACTGACTCTTTCTGATTGCACTCATCAGAGGAGGAAACAGCTGCAGGCACAGATTTGCTCTGGCTCACTAAATATCATTCAGAATGCTGCTGAGCTCATCAGCTCCTCCACACACTCTCAAACATTCATTATTGCATCGCTGATATCAACAAGTCCAAGTGCATCATCCATCAGTGACAGAGAGCAGTGAGAGATTTCCCAGCATGCTCTTCCACCATCATGTTTCAGAGCAGTTTCTACTGGAAACAATGGAGTGTAAAATGAGTGAGCAAATATGTACAGAGCTCAGATTCAGCTCAGAAGGAAAATGTTTCCTTCCTAAATAAAATGAGGCTGTTTCACAAACTGGATCCATGACTGAAACAATATTAGTGGAACTCTTCATCTGCACACTTTGATGCACTTCTGTGAACACACAGAGAGACAACAATGAAACAGGAGCCACACAGCACTGCAGCAACACTGACCCTCGATGCCTTTATTCCTGACGTCCTGCAGAAGTGGCTGTTTTCTCCTGAAGGCTCTGAGCTGCTCGACACACAGATGAAGCTGCTCCGTCTTCATGTGGACATCCAGCAGGGAGCCCTGACCTCTGACCCTTTACAAACCAATGGATGCTGGTAATGATGCATTCAGGTGAGCGTGTTCAACACAGACTTTATGAGCGTCCGCTCTGAGCCGGTCCTGAACATCATGAACCCACTGGTGTGTCTGTGTGTGATCCAGTCACAGCTCTGACTGAAGGACTTTAAAGCTCTCCTTCACTGTTTCCACATTCTCACAGAACATGTGAAAATCTGACGTTCACTAAACCAAAACCCTAAATTTGGTTCTTCATGCAGGTGTGTGCAGAGTGTTTGTGTGTGTGTGCAGAATGAACTAATAACAGTTTCCTGTGCTGTGTATCAGTGGACGTGCTGCTAACTGTCACAGACACGTTTATAATGCAGAAATCTGAAAATGATTCTCAGCTGAGTTCTGCTGCGTAACCATCGCTGCCTCAGCGCACAAATACCACACAAGTTTGTGAGATTTCTGCAGCATCACAGTGATCCACTGATAGTTATCAGCACACACAGCAGGAGAAAGCAACAATAAAGTGTTGATCATTCATTTCTTTCTAAAATGAACACAATCAAACTTTACCTGAGTTACTACAACAGGTTTGAGGAAATCCAGATTTCCGTCTTTCTTCGGAATTTGCCGGAGAAACCCGAACACGTTATTCACACGACCTTTCATGCTCGACCACTAGAGGGCGCTTCATGTTGAAACGTAGGTGTTGGTGGTAAGAAGGTGCTGTACAAACGACCTATGAGGTGGTTTAGGGCGTTTTCTCCCCTGCAGTTCGTTCACTCTGCTCTGAATCAGCTGATGAGTTTGTAAACTTGTAGCTTTTTCCTGTGGTTTGGTTTCTTTCCACTCAGAAAAAACTCCAAGCCAACTCCAAGTGAACCAATCTCACATCTGCAGAAGCGAACCGCACCAAGGGGGAACCGAACCAGAGTCAGACTGCAACGGACTAAAGAGCGCAGGTGTGAAAAGAGCCTTAAATGAGGAGAGTCTCACACAGGAGGATGAACTGCTGCTTGGCTCAGTGTGTGTTTGATTCCCGCTGGAAGAAAGATGTTTAACAGAGACACAGACACAGATAAACAGGCTCTGACTCAGTGACACATTCAGACAAACACTGAGAGAAGAAATGATGTGAATCATAACGAGTGGATATTAATACTAACAGTCATTTCTATAATGTTGTGTAGCGGGGAATTCTTAGTGGAAACTGCTCCTCTCCTGAGTGCTGCTTGTGAATGCAGCATGAACCCTGAGTCCTCCTCTAGCTCTCTAATCAGAGCTGATTATAGGGCTCACCTGGAGTCCATGGTTCAGGCTCTCCTGGCTTTTTGCTCTGATCTTGGTTGCAGATGGCAGTGATGCTCACAGGTATGTGGGAAATGGATTCAGTGTGTTTAGATGAGCTGTTAAGCACATTTAGTGCTTTCTTTTCTCTTCTAGTCTGATCCTGCTGTTTGTGGAGCGCATTCATTTCCTTTGGTGCTTGTTTGGCTGCCCAGTGCCTGATGGTGGTGAGCAGGATCACAGCATTAAGTGTGTAGTGTGGGATTATAGTAGGGTGGATCCCAGATAATCACTGTTTCTCCTTTTTATATCTCTGTCCTGCTGCTGTGCTGTTCAGGCCTGTTTCATTGTGTTTGAGCTTGATTGCATATTTTAATATGTGAACAAGTGTTTCTATTTATCTGAGCTGCCCTGTTTTTGGTGTCTGTGGTTATGAATCTGTTTGTGGTTAGTGTCTGTAGACTGCAGGGTCATTTTTGATCTGAAGTTTGAAGCTGATTAAATGTAAGGGTTCAGAAAAACAGTATCAAGGAGCACCAAGTGTAGAAAAAATATCCAGACCCTGGTCCTATCGGGTTCTCAGGCTGTTTATCTCCCTGATGTTCCCTCCTGAGTGAGCAGGGTACGATGACCCTCTCACCAGGAACTGTGGTTCTGCTCTGAGATAGAATATTTAAGCTCTGGGCAGAACCTCGATCACCTTTGTCCCCAAAGTGGAGCAGAAAGGTCACCTCTCTCCTTCCAGGCTGGCTAAGGTCACCACTTTAAGACACTTCCTCCCACAGAGCAACAACTGAGCAGAGGGAATAACTCAACACATGAAAAAAGCCATTTAGAGTTAATTCCTCTTTTATTTATTAATAAAGAAAAATAACATGATTACAATGATAAAGCACTTAATGTTAAGGAGACCTGACAGTCACAGGTACAATATTCCAAAAGGGAAAAAGAATAAATCCAGAGGAACTCCTGTCCTAACTAACACACTTCTCTGGCTGACTACTACACACACACACACACACACACACACACCACTCATGTTCTACAACTACCACCCCCATCTTCAGCATCAGTTGTCTTTATAGAGCGGTGTCCTCCTCCTTTTGCATCAACACATACATAAAGATTATATAGGATATATGTATATAAAAAAATTACATTTAGATCAAATACTGATTACAGTGATTTAAAAAAACAAAACAAAACCAAAAGCAGAAAGCAGTATGTCAGCATAGTATCAGCTTTTTGTTCCTCTTTCTGCTGCTTTTGACTTCTTGTTCAGTTTGTAGTTAAAACCACACAAAGTGCTGCAGCACTCATGTCTCCTCCTTTTCTATCACTGCTCTGCTTCTGAACAGCTCTGCATGGTCACCTTATTGGAACAATGAGTAATGAACATAGCTACTTCATACTAAAAAAACCAGAAATATCTATGAAAGCTTCATTTATTTTCTAAAATATGATTATCACTACAAACAAACTTTAAAAAAATTAAAGGATTACTTAAAACTGAGATTATACTGATATTAAAGAGAAATAACACTTCTACACTCTATTATTGCTTCTGAATTATTTCTTTATTGCTTTGCAAAATGTGGATGTCTGATATGCTTTCATGTATTTGTTTTTGACACACAAACCAACAGTGTTTCACACAGTGTTTCTTGTTGGGAGGTTAGCCACTTATGGTGAGGTCTCCTCTCCACATTGATGCAAAGCAGGAGTTTGAAGGACACAGTTTGCAGTGAGGACTGCAGAGACACACTTGGTGAACAGCTGGTAGCACTCCTCCCTGCAGACGCCTCCCTCACTGCTAATTGTATGAATGTGTCAGTTTGGCTGTGCTGCTGTTTGAACTATTGTAGCTTTGTGGTTCTAAACCTGCTTTTAGACATCTGTGCTGCACAGCTGGATCACATGACCAACTGAGTGGTACAAATAACAGAAGCTCTTCTCTCAGCTTTATAGAACAAAGCAGATATTTAATCATTTGGATCAATAAATGAATGATTTACAGACTTTTGTCTTTTCATTGGAGTCTGAACCACAGAAAAATCAATGTTGGCAAATAATGAAATTTCTATCTATTTTCTAAAGGATCATTTAATTGTCCAAATGCCACCACAGACAACTTAAAGTCTAGTTGTGATTTCATCATTCTAACAGCAGTAAAATAAATGTCAGGATGAACTCTGGCTGCTCACCAAACTTGTGTTCATTGGACAATAATGTGTGAACGTCTCTGAGCAGTTTGTAAATTGATGTTTTGGGTCAGTGCAGCTCAGTGATTCCTCTCTGATATCACAGTTTGTCTCATCTGCAGCAAACGAACTGCAGCTGACATGAACTGAATCATCTGAGCTGAACTGAGCTTCAGAGAAACACAACATCCTGATATTCACTGTGAAGCTTTGAGTGGAAAAAGACAGAAAAACAACATGTGGATCCTGGAATAATGGCAGCTTCCATCTTTAAAGGACTGAAGAGGAAGAAGTTTACCATGAATCATTGAGAACAGTTTCAAACATCAACTGATTGAATCCATGAATCTGAAAACGTGTTTGTGAGTGAAAGAGACAGACATGTACAGACTGAACTATCTGTTCAACAGTCAGAGTTTCTCTGACAGGAGGACACTCTTTACACTAAACTCAGCACAGAGACACGGAGGAACCAAGCTGACCAAACCAGAACCCAAATCCAGGATAAAGAGGTTCAGTGAATGTGGTGTTGAAGGTGTGGAGGTGGATCAGAGTGTCAGAGGAGACTCTGTAGAAGGACAGAGTGCCAGCAGGACAGTCCACATACACTGCTACTCTGTGAGAGTCAGAAGAGGAGGAGGAAGAGGTGGAGGAGGAGAAGGAAGAGATGGCTGTTTTTCTATTACTATGACAGACGGAGTAACGACCATCATCATCAGAACACCACAGACTCCAGGACTGATCATTCCTTCCAAACACACAGTCATATCCATCTCCTTTCCTGCTGATTCCTCTGTAACTCACGGATACATGAACCTCTCCTCTCCACTCGACCTCCCAGTAACAGCGACCAGTCAGACCATCTCTACACAGCAGCTGAGGCCAATGATCAAATCTGTCTGGATGATCAGGATATGACTGAACCTCCTCCACACATGTCACCTTCCTGTTGTTGTCAGACAGTTGGAGTTTTGTGTTCACTGTGTTTGTGTCGATTGTGAGTTGACAGGAATCTGATGGAGAGAACAAACACAATCCAGCTGCAGTTATTGATCCATCATCTGTTCATTGATTGACACTTTGATGATGACTCCTGACATCAGAGATGTGAATGAGTGATGTGACAGTTTGAAGATGGTTGAATGTGTGCTGCTTTGTTTTCATCAATCACATTAAAAACACACTTACACTTCCTCAGACCTGGGCTCAACCATCGGACTCCAGCAGGCTCCACCCTGAAAGGAGGAGGGGGGTCAGAGCAGCACAGTCTCTTTCAGCATGCACACATGGACATTACATCGCTCTCAGACACACACTGTTAGACACTGATTTTCACATTGTCACAGCCCGTCCTCTGACCTGCAGGGCCGGTGCCTTCTGCAGGTCAGAGGTGGGTCTTGAGTAATTGGAGCCACCTGGGCTCAGTAATTTAAGCAGGGCTCTACTAACCATTCGCCCCTCTCTGCTCCTCCAGGTAACTTTGGTTTGTTTTTTTTTGTTTTAGTTTGGTTTTGGGTTGCAATATTCATCCAGATTTCCACATACATGTCCACTCACTCATACACTGCATACACTGGACATACTAACATGTTCATATCTCATATTTCTTTCTTTTTGGTTAGTATATTTTTCAATAAAACTAATCTAGTGATGGCAAAACGAGGCTTTCTGAAGCTCTGAATCTTTTTGAACCATTGTGTCAGAAATTGATTCGCTACTTGAAGGTTCATTCAGTACTCTTGGGTGACATCTGTTGGCCACAATGGTTGTTCCTCAGCCAAATGAAGCCCTGCAGATGTGATGCACATGTGTATAATAACACTTGGGTGTGTTGGGACAATTCCTGAAATGACCTGCAATCCAACTGTGCTTTATGTCTTTGTTCTTTGTAGCCCATATTTAAAAATGATCTGCCTGAGTATTTCCATCTACGAAATGATAAAAAATAAATAAATGCATTTGGAAAATGGTTTGGTTTGTCATTGATTCTAAATTACAGGGAAAATGTTCAATAATGAGGCGGTAGGTGAGACTGATCTGTTTCCCACTCTGTTTTTGGTGTACAGTTATTTCCTTTGTTATTTTGCTTGATATACAGGAAATGTGTGCCTATGCACCTTGGGTTTTTTTTTTATTAATCAATAATTTTTCTACAGTAGATGAGCTTAAACGGTTTCTCTCTCTTTAGGGACAGCTTCCACAGCCTTTGAGAACATCCTTTCACAAGGAACAGAAGCAGCTGGTGTCACCAGGAAGTAAGAAAGGGAGAAAGAAAGGCACCTCTTAAATGGTGGCACTATGAGTATTATATTTGAATAACCAAGGTGATGTATAAGGTGATGTAGTGGTGGTTGTAGTGTTCGTCCTGATGTTTTTCCAGTTTGTGCAGTAACCCATGCTGCCTCTTGAGTTAAAGAGGGTGTGGTTATGCCAAAGGATCTAGAGTTGAAAGTTAAGCTCCAGACAGACCAGTTGGGTATATCTAAAGATGCACTGATAGCTGAACAGGGGTGGCTACAACATTGTCTGACCTTTTTGACAAGGTTGTGCCAGAGTCTGTGGTGAGAGAGTGCTTTGTGTTATTTTCTGCAAGATGGGTTTTAGTCAGGAAATGGGTTCCGCATAATGACCTGGGTTTGGGAGATCCGGTATTTCAAGTTGTGGTGCCATCTGTGTGGCGAAGTAAGGTGTTACAGACTGTGCATGGTGACGGGACAGGTCATATGGGTGTTCGTAAAACTTATCATCCCATACTTCAGTATTTTTTTCTGGCCACGGTTAAAGCGAGATGTGAGTCAGTTTATCAGGACTTGTCATACGTGTCAGCTCACCAGCAAGCCAAACCAAGTGTTAAAGCCGTCGCCTTTATACCCGATACCAGCTTTCGGGCAGCTGTTTGAACACCTTATTATTGATTGTGTTGGGCCATTATCACGGTCAAAAATGGGACATAGCTATCTGTTGACTGTGATGTGCCAGGAAACTAGATATCCTGCTGCTTTTCCACTTCGCACTGTCACTTCATAATCAGTTGTTAAAGCATTTACTCAGTTCATTTCTACGTTTGGTATTCCGAAAATCATTCAGTCAGATCACGGTTCTAATTTTCCCTCTCACTTCTTTTCTCAGATTCTTAAACAGCATAAGGTAAAACACAATGTGTCTACTGCATTCCATGCTCAAAGCCAAGGAGCTTTGGAAAATTTTCATCAAACATTAAAATCCTTGCTTCGTGCATATTGTACAGAACTCTCTGCAGATTGGGAGGAAGGGTTACCCCGGCTATTGCTCGCTGCTCGCGAAGTAGTGCAGAAAAGCACAGATTCATTATGTTCATTTATGTATGCAGAAATAATATTAATGACAAATATAGCCACAAGCAGTGATAATAGGCCCTTGCTGGCCACTGCACCGGTGCTGGACTTTGCTGGCCAAGCATTCCAGTGGTGCTCTACTTCCAGTGTTGGTGCTAGGCTAGGCTAAACATGTCCTGGACCTGTCTCTGCACACACATGAAACTTAATCCCATTGATGGTCAGAGGGTAAAAATGTGAGACTGTTCCTCTGCAGAGATCACTTTGAACTGGTTGCTCCATTGTTGTTGATGGAGATTTTCTCCTTTGAGACCCCCATACAGATATCTACTGTTTCTGTTCAAGCAGACTTTCTGATAGAAGCAAAGTAAAAAGGTTCCTCTATGTGTGACTGTTCAGATAACACTCATATCCAGCATGAAGTCATCAGACAGGGCCAGAGTGAAGTACAGCTTCCTCCTCTATCAGACACTGTCTGTGGCTGCAACAGGCCTCTCCATACCTGAGAGTTTCCAGTCTCAGCTGCTCCAGCAGCTTCACTCCTGCCTCTCCTGGATGGTTGTAGCTCAGGTCCAGCTCTCTCAGAATGGAGGGGTTGGAGCTCAAAGCTGAGACCAGAGACTTACAACCTTCTTCTGTGATCAGGCAGCCTGACAGCCTGCAGACATGACAGATACTCTTAGAGAACAGCAGAGCAGCTGCATGCAGACAACAAACTGCAGCAACAAATCATTTTAAAATGAAATGACTGAAACAGGAGTTCAAAATAACCAAGTCAGTCTAAATGTTAAAGTCTACAAGTGATAAAATCAGTGAAGTCAAAATGATGATCAAATCTACATAAAGTAGGACTGAGGCTGATGGGAGTGTCATTAGTTTTGCTGCTTTTTGGTATGAATTAAAGTTGTGGTCAAACTAGAAGTCTGAGCAGATGATGGCACTAAATTAAAAGTCAGCTGATTGTTGAAGTTCTTATATTTCATTGTGAGGACAACATGAACATCTGAAACTAATTTGATCACAACCCATCAAATCTTTGCAGAACCAAAGTGGCAGCTAAACATCATCCTCCACTGAACTGTGCTGCTGGTGAGGCTGACATCATTTAAAGGTGCACATGAGGAAAGACTTCATTAAGAATCAGACACAGAGAGAGGAAGAAGAACAAACTGTGCAGACAACAGGATTTCACCATGGTGACCAACATCAACACTTTTAGTATGTTTTTGCTTTTTGATCAGATCCATCAGCCAGTTTAGAAAAACTGGCTCAGGAGCTGATTTAAAGAAATCTTTAAGATAAAGAAACTCAAGAAAAAATATTGAGCTACAGTTTGTTTCAGATCAAATAATATTGATTAGGGATGCGCCGATCCGATATTCAGTATAGGTATCGGTCCGATACTGGCCTAAATTACTGGATCAGATATCGGAAAGAAATAAAAAATGTAAACCGATACATTAAATAATGTTTCGCTCACATTAGCTGTATTACAGGGCTCCGTCTTCTTCTTCTTGTGGGTTTGCGGTTGACCAAACCAGCTTAGAGCTACATTACCACCACCTACTGGAATGGAGTGGATCAGCAAATAACCCCCTCAGTTCTCCGTCGCTGCGACGGATTCCCTTTGACACTGAGCGATCATCGCTGACATGTTTTTCTGCCTCCACCGCTCTCTGCCTTGTTTGTGTGTTGTACTCGCTGTGCTGAGAATCAGCTGTTATTTTTTTCTCTACTTCAGCTCCCGGACATACTGCTAGCGAGCGCAGCTATTAGCACTAGTGACCGTCCGGTACCAGAAGGACCCCTTCCCCGTCAAAATATTTTTGATACTTTAATCCCTGATTAGTGACTAAATATAGACCTGCAGTAGAAACGTATTTAGGAGAATGCTTGTAATATAAAGCATTACAAGATTGGGCTCACGCAGCCCCCAGTTTTTCAACATAAACACTGATGACGCAACAGCAGCAGTCAGCTGATTTACGTGCAGTCTGTCTGCACAAGCGGAAAGAGGCGGAGCCGGTGAGCTCAGATGGAGCAGAAGGAAATGTTTTTCTAGTGTCCAAAAGAAGCCTTTTCGTCCCTGTAACCTCCATTAAACCTTTACTGGGAAACAGCTGGAGATCCTTCATCAACCACCTGATCAGTAAGTGAAGAAAAGAGAACTTTGTAGCTGCTCCATCCACCCTGTTTGTTTCACACAGGGAAAAACTGCAGTACGGAAGTTAAAATATGCAGATGAACTGTTAATATGAAAAAAGTATTTCTTATCTAGTTACTTGGGTAATCAATATAAATAGAATATGCAATTGCTAAAATAATCGATAGTTGCAGCCCTAATGAAATTTGCAACATGCCATAAGCATCACCTTCTCACACAGAAGCAACAGGATTCAGGTGATAGTTATTGTTGTAAGTAAGTAAAGTTTATTTATATAGCATTTTTCACAGACAGAAAGAAGCTGTACAATAATTAAAACACAATATCACCGCCCCGCCCCCCCCGGGAAAACACTATGTTAAAAACATAATAACATTACATATTAAAAAGAAAAAGAATAAAAATAAAGTCAGAAACCAGAAAGCCTGGTTAAACAGAAAAGTTTTCAACTATTTTTTTAAATGATGCCACAGAGTCAGCTAAATGGAGCTGGAGTGGTAACAGTTCCAGAGCTTTGGTGCCACTGCCTAAAAAAGCTCTGTCCACTGTGGTCCTTAGTCTTGTATGTGGGACAACTAAAAGACTGATGTTGTTGTGTGAGAGACTGTTGACTTCTTTTTTTAATTTATTGTAATGTTTTTAAAGGCCTGGATCAATTTTAAGTATCGGATTTATATCGGTATCGGCCGATATCCAAATGTAAAATATCGGTATTGGTATCGGACATAAAAAAGTGGTATCGTGCCATCCCTAATATTGATAGACAATTAATTAATAGGCAATTAATTAGAAAAAGATGGCCTGAGTAAATACAAAATGCAGTTTATAAATCATGATTTCATTTATTAAGGGAAAAAGTTATCTAAACCCATTTGTCCCTGTGTGAAAAAGTAATTGCCCCCAAACCAAATAACTGGTTGTGCCACCTTTGGCAGCAATCCAGCATTTTTGAAAACTGACAATGAGTCTTTCACTTCAGTGTGGAGGAATAATGGTCCACTCTTCTTTTATTTCAGGCAAATTGGACGGCCTGGTTAAGGTCAAGCTAAAGAATCTTAGCTGGACTTTGTTTTAGCCAATCAGAGGTGGACTTGCTGGTGTGTTTTGGATTATTGTCCTGCTGCATAACACAAGTAAACCAAGCTTCAGTTCCTCTATGTGATAAAAGTACAGAAGGTTCCTTTAAAAGTTAAAAGCATCAGTGATACTGGCCCTGTGTTTACTTGGTATCAGATCAATACTAAATTTTCCAGTACCACAGATCCAATGTAGCTTTGTAAGGGGCTTAAGTCCCATATAATATTGGACAGAAATAGTATTAAAAGGGTATGGAGACATGGGTTGTGTGTGTGTGTGTGTGTGTGTGTGTGTATATAAAATGACAGATACTTGTGTTTAAAAAAACAAACGTATCTGTCATTATACATACAACGAAATTAAACATCATACATACAACAGAATTCGTTCAGAACAACCATCCAAGAGTGACAAGCCTAGCATAGGGGAGATGGGTGTCTGCAGCTGCAGCCACTAGGGGCTCCACCAGCACAATCAATCCCAGGAAAAGGAAAACAAAAACCAATGGAAGAGTTAAGTTCAAAAAAATTAATCTTGTACTGTGCTCATAATGAGCACCTTACAAGGTTCCAAAAAAACACCTCAGCAAAAGCATATTGCACAGTCAAAGCCTGGGATAGCAACATGGTGGGGTGGGAGGGGTAGGGGTGGCGATGCCGACAGAAGACAAGAGGGTCAGGGCATTGTGAAGCCAGAACCTAGCTCCCGCCTAAACAGTTTGCTGATAGTGATGGACAGCAGTCGTCGTAGTCCAGATCCCAGTTCACACAAATCACAGAAGGAAGGTAGGGGCGGGGGAGTGCATCTGCTGTCACGTCAACACGGAGAGATATGATTACCAGCCTCAAGGCCGGCTTAGGGAGCCGAATTCCTGATAATACAAATGTTTTGGGACAGACTGCCTTGTTGTTTTTCTCAGCAGCCTTCAGTTTCTCTGGGACACTCTCAGTATATCCAATGGTCCACATTTGCTCGGTGCCCACCCTCGCTGTGCAGAGCCGTACCCTTATCTCCAGATCTAATCCTTTCCACCTGTGAGCACATTCGCAGCTGGACTGCTAGCATCCAGCCTGCGGCTCAGCTCCATCATGTATTGAGTCCGAGTCTGTACGGCTCTGCATAGCCCATCTGACTGATTGTCCAGTCTCACCAAATGCCGAACTGCAGCCCAGATTCTCTTAATTTCCTGGTAAAGCAGATATCCTCCAAGCCCAGACAGGAGAGATCCCACCACCAAAAAGCCGAATATGTATACGTCTTCCACGTTCTCAACGGACAGAGCTGACAGACACACAGGTCTCCACACACTCCACGAGATGACTACATATCCAACGGGATTTACTCAAATAAAAGTAAAAGTGCACGGTGTGAAATGTACTCAGAGTAAGAAAGTAAAAGTATCTCTTTGGAGCACATTTCTTTCTATTGTTGAGCAAAGCTAACTGAACCTTGTGCTGCAGCTGTCTTACTGTTTTCAGCTGCTGGGAGTGAAGCAGAGTGGATAAGATGCAGATAAGTGACAGACTGATGATGATGATGAGGATGTTTGATGAGGAGGAGCACATTAGAGGTCTGCTTCACAGCTAAATCTCTGAGTCTGAATACACAGGTTCCTCTCAAATGTTTTTGTTTCTTGAATAATAATTCATATTACAGTTTGACCCATAATAGGACAGTAATATTAATGCAATTACATGAATATAAAGCCTAAAATAAGTGAAGAAATGTTGATATAGGTTTATTAAACCTACACAACAGATGTTTGTGTTTTGAGACATTTTCATGACAGATCTACCCATCAGTTATTTTATTTTATTTTTTTTTTGGTAGTTTGTGCCTGAAGTGAGTCCCTCTTTTTGAGATTTGAATTTGTATGTATGTTGAATATGTTTGTTTTAATCAATTATCCCTTTTTTTTTGTCTTGTTTGTTGGTTGAAAATTTAATGAATATAATATTAAAAAAAAAAAAAAAGAATTTGTATGTTTCTGCCAGACCCCCACATCATCCAGCTGCCCCTGAGTTATTTATGTGTTCATTTCGACCATTTTCTCAGTTAACTGAAATAAAACTGGAAGCTGGTTTTAGATGCAATGAAACAAACCAAAAAAAAGACTTTGAAAGAGATTTACAAGTAAGGACATGTCAGGATATACATTAAATTTAACAAGAATTTAGTAAACAGATCTCACATCAAATCTCACACCACATGATCTGACCTGAGTGTCTCCAGTTTACAGCGGGGACTCTCCAATCCAGGAAGCAGCAGCTTCAATCCTGAGTCCTGCAGGTTGTTGTTACTCAGGTCTAGCTCTGTCAGCTCACAGTCTTCTAGTTGAAGAGAGGAGGACAGATCTTCCCAGCTTCTCTCTGACAGGTTACAGCTGCTCAGCCTGAAGAGAAATAACATATAGCCTAGGATTGTACTGATGGATGAGGGTATAGTTTTGCATCTTACACAAATAAATAATCTACTGGCTAAAGAAGCAAGCTACACTCCATGAGTGCCTGGCAACACAAATGAACCTACTGCTAAAGCCTAAGACACACCCAGAATGGCTGACTGAAGGCCGTATGGTCCTGATCCCCAAGGACCCCCAGAAGGGACCGTTCCCGTCCAACTCCATGCCAATAACCTGCCTCAGTACAACATGGAAACTCCTGTCGGGCATCATAGCAGCTAAAATGAGCAGGCACATGGCTCAATACATAAGCAGGGCCCAGAAAGGAATTGTCAGAGATACTAGAGGAGCAAAATACCACCTACTGGTAAACAGAGCAGTCACTCAAGACTGTAAGACCAGGCTGATCAACCTGTGCACTACCTGGAATGATTGCAAGAAAGCCTATGACTCAATGCCACTCAAATGGATCCTGGAATGCCTAGAACTATACAAAATCAACAGGACCCAAAGAGCCTTCATCAGGAAGGTGGAGAACAACACCGTAGTCCAACTTCAAGCCAACTGCACAAGTCACAATCAAGTGCAGAATTTACCAAGGAGATTCTCTGTCCCCACTGCTGTTCTACATAGGCCTGAATCCCCTCAGCCAGATAGGTGACAAAACTGGTTATGGATACTGACTACGAAATAGCCACTGATGTCAAGACGAGAATGCCCCTTACCACGCATGGAGGGTTTCACCCCAAATCCAGCACCCTGACACTGTACGCTAAGCAGAAGGATGAAGGCCAAGGACTAGTGAGTGCCAGAACCACTGTCCCAGATGAAACAACAAAGAACCATGAATACATCCCCAAGGGTGGTCGAGAATCACAGAGCTAAGATCGTGTGGGACGTCCAGATACAAACAGACAAACCTATAATGGCTAACCAACTGGACATAGCAGTGGTGGACAAACAGAGGAAGAAAGCCGTAGTGATCGAAGTTGCAATACCAAATGATGGCAACTTCAAGAAGAAAGAACAGGAGAAGCTCAAAAAAATATCAAGGGCTGAGAGAAGAGCTAGAAAGGATGTGGAAGGTGAAGGTAACAGTGGTCCTCGTGGTAATCGGAACACTTGGAGCAGTGAACCCAGTGCTCCAGCAGATTCCAGGAATGACATCTGAGATCTCTGTCTGGAAGAGCACAGTCCTGGGAACAGCTAAGATAATGTGCAGGACCCTCAAGCTTTCAGACCTCTGGTAGAGGACCTGAGCTTGGAGAACAAAGACTGCCCACAGGGTGAGCTGGGATTTAAATTAAAAAAGGATGAGTTAAACAATTAAGGGACAATAATAATTGAAATAACTCAATTCCTTCAATGAATGAACTCAATTATCTAAAAATTACATGTCTAATATTTACAGTGGTTAAATTATTAAAATTTGTTTGCTGATCTGAAAATATTTAAGTGTGACAAATATGGAAAAAACTAACAAATCAGTAAGTTTTTACACCATTGTATAGATAATAAGAAAAGTGATTTCCTGTAAAGTGTATTTAAGTCATGGAAGCTTTAGGATAACTTACAGAGCTTTGTTGGAGGCTTTGACCACTGGCAGCAGCCTCAGCAGAGCCTCCTCTGAAGCAGAGTATTTCTTCAGGTCAAACACATCCAGATCTTCTTCTGATGACAGTAAGATGAAGACCAGAGCTGACCACTGAGCAGGAGACAGTTCATCTGTGGAGAGACTTCCTGATCTCAGGGACTGTTGGATCTCCTCCACTAGAGAACGATCATTCAGTTCATTCAGACAGTGGAACAGGTTGATGCTTTTCTCTGCAGACAGATTCTCATTGAGCTTCTTCTTGATGTACTGGACTGTTTCCTGATTGGTCTCTGAGATACTTCCTGTCTGTGTCAGAAGACCTTGTAGGAGGGTCTGATTGGTCTGCAGTGAAAGACCCAGGAGGAAGCGGAGGAACAAGTCCAGGTGTCCATTTGGACTCTGTAAGGCCTTGTTCACAGCACTCTGGTAGAGGTGTTTCTCTGTCTGGGAGGTTGTTTGTTGTTCTTCCAGCAGATTGACTCCAGAGTTGATGAAGGTCAGATGGACATGAATAGCAGCCAGAAACTCCTGAACACTCAGATGGATGAAGCAGAACACCTTGTCCTGGTACAGCCCTCTCTCCTCTTTAAAGATCTGTGTGAACAATCCTGAGTACACTGAGGCTGCTCTGATATCGATGCCACACTCTGTCAGGTCTGATTGATAGAAGATCAGGTTTCCTTTCTGCAGCTGATCAAAAGCCAGTTTTCCCAGAGACTCAATCATCTTCCTGCTCTCTGGACTCCAGTGTGGATCTGTCTCAGTTCCTCCATCATACTTGACCTTCTTCACTTTGGCCTGAACCACCAGGAAGTGGATGTACATCTCAGTCAGGGTCTTGGGCAGCTGTCCTCTCTCTCTGGTTTTCAGCACATCCTCCAGAACTGTAGCAGTGATCCAGCAGAAGACTGGGATGTGGCACATGATGTGGAGGCTTCGTGATGTCTTGATGTGGGAGATGATTCTGCTGGCCTGCTTCTTATCCCTGAATCTCTTCCTGAAGTACTCCTCTTTCTGTGGCTCAGTGAACCCTTTGACCTCTGTCACCATGTCAACACACTGAGCAGGGATCTGATTGGCTGCTGCAGGTCGTGTGGTTATCCAGAGGTGAGCAGAGGGAAGCAGGTTCCCCCTGATGAGGTTTGTCAGCAGCACATCCACTGAGGTGGACTCTGTAACATCAGCCAGGATCTCAGTGTTGTGGAAGTCCAGAGGAAGTCGACACTCATCCAGACCATCAAAGATGAACACAACCTGGAAGTCTTCAAAGCTGCAGATTCCTGCTTCTTTGGTTTCAGTGAAGAAGTGATGAACAAGTTCCACCAAGCTGAACTTTTTCTCTTTCAGCACATTCAGCTCTCTGAAAGTGAATGGAAACATGAACTGGATGTCCTGGTTGGCTTTGTCTTCAGCCCAGTCCAGAGTGAACTTCTGTGTTAAGACTGTTTTCCCAATGCCAGCCACTCCCTTTGTCAGCACTGTTCTGATTGGTTCATCTCTTCCAGGTGACCCTTTAAAGATGTCTTCATGTCTGATTGTTGTTTCTGGTCTGTCTGGTTTCCTGGATGCTGTTTCAATCTGTCTGACCTCATGTTCATCATTGACCTCTGCAGTCCCTCCCTCTGTGATGTAGAGCTCTGTGTAGATCTGATTCAGAAGGGTTGGGTTTCCTGCTTTAGCGATGCCCTCAAACACACACTGGAACTTCTTCTTCAGAGTGGATTTAAGTTTATGTTGGCACAGGACTGGAAATTCTCAAAGAACACAAAACATATATTCTTAAAAATATGAATTTCAGCATGTCCTACATTCAGAAATAGATAAATATAGATTTACAAATGTCATACTGTTCTGTCACCATTTTAAATCTTCAGAGAAATCCTCTTACTGCTCTGCAGACGGTCAGCCAGCTCCTCCTGCTTCATTTTCCTCAGGAAGTGCAGTGTGATCTTCATAAAAGCCTCTCTGCTTCTCTCTTCATCTTCACCTTTCAACAGCTCCTCATCCTCTCTCTGACTCTCTAAGCATTCTGGGTAATCTGCACTCAGAACCTTCTGCATCTTTTTCAGTTCATTCTTCACAAAAGTGATGATGTTGTCCTCCAGCAGCTGGAACAGAATACTATATGAACGACCCAATCAGACTGAAATTGTGGAACCAAACATCAGATCCATGTTTGAAACACTTTCATTGTCAGTGTCATGAGCAGTGTTCTACAAAGGGCAGCATGGAGATGACTGAACAGAAAACTTTAAAAGTAGTTGTACAAACCATAAATATGGAGTCCAGCTGTGTTTGGGGCTGTTGGGCAGACTGACCACTGGGACCCTCTGAGCTCTGCTGATCCTCTCTGTGGAGGAATCATGAAGAATTGGTTCAAGCACAGGTTTAAAGATCTAATAGGTGATATTTTAACACTGACTGGGGTGGCTTCATGTCACTGTTTAAATTTAACAGTCCTGCTGATCACACATACAATGAACAGGTCAACAATATGCTTTGAATTCAAGACCTCACTGTTTTTTGTTTCGCTTCAGTGTTCAGAGAATTTTTTCAAAGTTTAAAATTGTATCTAAGACTAAAAATGAGAAATTGTATTTACTCTATTTTAAATACTTACTGGTGTCCAACAGTCCTTTCCTTCAATTGAATAACTATTAATGGACATAAACATTTTTAGTGGTATGCAGTTTGAGCACGCCTGATCATTTTCATGATTTTCCTTTATAAATCATTGGTTGTTCAGATCAGCAGTTTCAGTTAAATATATCATATAGCAGATGAACACAGTGATATTGGAGAAGTGAAATGAAGTTTATAAGATTTACAGAAAGTGTGCAATAATTATTTTTAAAAAATTAGGCAGATGCATAAGTTTGGGCACCCCAACAGCAAAATGACATCAATATTTAGTAGATCCTCCTTTTGCAGAAATAACAGCCTCTAAATGCTTCCTATAGCTTCCAATGAGAGTCTGGATTCTGGTTGAAGGTATTTTGGACTGTTCTTCTTTACAAAACATTTCCAGTTCAGTCAGGTTTGATGGTTTGATGGACTGTCCGCTTTAAATCCCACCACAGATTTTCAATAATATTCAGGTCTGGGGACTGAGATGGCCGTTCCACAACGTTGTACTTGTTCCTCTGCATGAACGCCTCAGTACATTTTGAGCTGTGTTTGGGGTCGTTATCTTGTTGAAGTATCCGGCCCCGGAGCAACTTCAACTTTGTCACTGATTCTTGAACATTGTTCACAAGAATCTGCTGATATTGACTGGAATCCATGCGACCCTCAACTTTAACAAGATTCCCAGTACCTGCACTGGTCACACAGCCCCACAGCATGATGGAAACACTACCAAATTTTACTGTGGGTACCAAATGTTTGTCTTGGAATGCTGTGTTCTTTTTCCAAATAACTCAGTTAGTTTCATCAGTCCACAGGACCTTATTCGGAGCTGCTCTGTGGGTTGACTATGACTGTTTTCACCATCCTTCGCCTCTGCCTATCTGAGAGAATAAAATGACAAGGGTGCCCAAACCTATGGCCCTGCCTAATTATGTTTAAATAATTTTGTTTAAATAATTTTTGCACACTTGCTGTAAATCCTATAAACTTCATTTCATTTCACAAAAGTCACTGTGTTCATCTGCTATATTATATATTTAAGTGAAACTGCTGATCTGAACAAACAATGATTTATAAAGGAAAATCATGAAAATTATCAGGGGTGCCCAAACTTTTGCATAACACTGTATTTCCTTGGGAATTTTGTTCATCCGACTTTCTCTTGAAAGAAAACTTTCTGCAAGCCACTCTAAAATTCACAGACATTTACTGTAAATTCAATACATCAGATAAAACATTCTCAAAATATTATGAAAACCTAGACTGAAAACTCATTATCAGTCTAGGTTTTCAAACATTGAATACATGACTATGACTGTCAGCCACAAGAAATTGACTTTATAACTGAAGCCATGTGAATTTTTTAACACTTTCTCTGAGGGTTCATATAAGGCACAGGGGTGCAGGGGTTTTTTGGGGGGATTTAGCCTTGGGGGGATAACCCTGATCCCCATTCACTTCGGCTCTCACAATACTGAAGATCATCTAAATTGTACTTATTTTTTTGTTTTATCATCAGTTTTTAAGGATTAGATGGATAACATAAAAAACTTAAAGTAGAAATTTAATATTCTTTTTCAGTACATAAACAGTGTGTGATAAAACATCCAGTGATGTTCACATCTCACACTTTTGTATTTCAATTTGTTTATTAAGATTTTTTAATTGACTAAACAAAATTTTAAAATAGCATTTAAAATTTTTATTCCTTTGTATATCATGCTTCCTTTTCATATGTAAATCATTCACTTGTGGTCTATATAAAGTAGAACTGCAATGCTTTGGTCTGAATTCCTCGTTACTGGAGCTCCACAGACCCCTATTTTACACCTTTTCTGAGACGTCTTAGAGCAGCTCGTTTTGGTGCGGTCTCTTTAAATGTGAATCAGACATTTCACGCCCTGCCCCCCTCTAGGTCACAGAGCATTCCAATCTACCCCATTCAGCCATTTTTGTAGTTTGATAGCAGCGATATGATTAGCTACCAGCAGAGAAACAAGCACTTCAAAGAGGCTCTGATGCCGGGAGGGGGGGGCAATGTAAGTATTCATATAGGTTAATACACCCAACAACCGAACATTTTGACTTGTCTACTTGCAACTTTGGCATAACTTGGACTACAAAATCACTCGGCAAAAAAATGGCAGATTCACGAAATCTGTAAGCCGGAAGTCCATGACCTTGTTTACTAGTTCCACAGAAAATACTGTGACGGAACAGATAAGAAAACTGAACAGCCTGAAAAATATGACCCAAAAAGATATCATTCAAGTATTTCTGATTCTGATTACAAACTTAAATGTATTTTATCAGGATTTTGTGTGATAGACACAAACAAAGGAACACAACAGACAGGTCTGGAATGAAGTTGTGGAGAAGTTTAAAGCAGGGTTAGGTTACAAAAACGTATTCCAGGCTGTGAAGCTCTCACACAGCGCTGTTCAATCCAGTATCAATAAAATGGAAAGAGTACGGCCCAACTGCAAACATTTTTTTTTTTTTTTTTTTTTTTTTAAGCCTGTCATGTCTGGCATTTTTCGCAATCGGAATGATGATCACACAACTGCAAACCTAACGAGACAAGAGTTACCTAAACTGACAGGCTGGGCAAGGAGAGCAGTAATCAGAAGCAGTAAAAAGGCCATGGTAACTATGGACGTGCTGCTGTCACGGTTCGGGCTGTAGCCAACGAGGTAGAGGACCCCAGTGCAGGACTCGTAAGGTGAATCCAAACCTTTATTAACAAAACATAGCGAGAACGATGAACATAGACATAAACACGAACTTGGAGCATAGACAAAAGCACACAGCAGGAAAAACCAATAATAAACTGACGACGCAACAAGGACCTAAACAACAGAGAGACATTAAATACACAGAGACCTAATGAGGGAGAAGGGAAACAGGTGAAAACACAGGTGAACGAAATACACTAACGAGACAAGAGGAAGTAAATCTAAACACAAAGCACAATGAACACATGAACGTCAAAATAAAACAGGAAGTGACCAAACCAAATACAAGCAGACTAAAAACAGAGACTGACAAACAGAGGGAATGACAACGTCACCAGCTAAACAAGACCTGAGACAAGGGAGAGACACTAAGAGAAACAGGGAGAACTAAACCAGAGCTAAGGGAAAGGGAACCTTAACACAGCAGGGCCACGACTTAAACACACAGGAGCACAAGGAAGACCACAACATGGAAAACTAAACAGAAAACAAAGACAACCTAAAATTCCAATACAAAACTATAACCAAAACTAGAAATAGAACAAAACAGAACTTCACAAATAGAACTCAAAACACTGGGCCACCAGCCCAGGATCATGACAGCTGCAGAGATCCACAGCTCAGCTGGGAGAATCTGTCCACAGAACTATTAGTTATGGACTCCACAAATCTGGCTTCTATGGAAGAGTGACTAGGAGAAAGCCATTGCTGAAAGAAAGCCATGAGAAGCCATGAGAAGTCCGGTTTGCTACAAGCTATGTAGGGAACACAGCAAACGTGAAAGACCAAAACTGAACATTTTTGACTACATATAAAATTTGACAAAAACCTCACACTGCTCATCAGTCTGAACACACCATCCCCATTGTGAAGCATGGCGGTTGCAGCATCATGCTGTGGTGATGCTTTTCTTCACAGGGACAGGGACAGTAGTCAGACTTGATGGAAAGATGGTTGGAGCTAAACTCAGGGCAATCCTGGAAGAAGTTGTAAAAGATTAAACTGAGGCAAATGTTCACCTTCCAGCAGAACAACAAACCTAAACCTACAGCCAGAGCTACAATGGAATGTTTAGATCAAAGCCTATTCATGTGTTAGAATGGCTCAGTCAAATCCAGATCTAAATCCTATTGAGGATCGATGGGAACACTTGAAACCTGCTGCTCACAGATGCTGTCCTGAGTGAACTACAGCTAAGAAGAATGGGCAAATTTGCAGCCTGTAGATGTGCAAAGCTGGTAGAGACATGCCAAAAAAGACTTGCAACTGTAATTGCAGCAAAAGGTGATTCGACAAAGTATTGACTCAGAGGTCTGAATACAAATAAATGACACACTTTTCAGATTTTTATTTGTAAAAACATTTTGACCATGATTATTTCCTTATATTTCACAATTGCACACTGCTTTGTGTTGGTCTATCACATAAAATTTCAAAAAAAAATATTTAAGTTTGTGGTTGTAATATGACACAGTGTGGCAAAGGTCAATGGGTATGAATACTTTTTCAAGCTACTTTAGATAGATACTTTATTGACCCCACAAAGGAAACTGTGTTACAGCAGCAGGATAAAGAATAAAAACAGAGTGTGGTGGACACATATATGCACATTTCACACCAGAAAGCCCTGAGCTCTTATTGTGAAGGAGGAGACCGGAAAGTAGGGAGTAGGGCGGAAAAAGGCGGGCTGAGCCAAAAAGGTTTGACTGTTCCTTTCATTTAGTCATCTGCTGAGTCCTATTTTTGGTTGTGAAGTTTACCACCAATAAAGCTGAGACTCTACATACCTGTTCGTGTCTCCTTTCAACGACTCCTACAAGAGTACAGTTTACAATAAAAACACATTAAATGTTAACGTTCCATGAGTGGAAGTGTGTGTTTGTGTGTGTGGGGGGGTGCATGTGCATATGTCTGGTGGGGTGGTTCGGGTGGGGGTGGGCTTGGTGGTCTTGGTCTTTGGTGCCTGTGGGGGCTGTGGGTGGCCTTGGACTTGTGGTGGGGACACTGTTGTGGCTTCTCACCCTCTATACAAGTATGTTTCATGACACACACACTCACAAGCAGCAGAACAAGAGTTTTGCCTTATACTTCTCTTTCAGGTGCTGTTGGCTGTTGTTGTTGGTCATTTGCGCTGTCATCTTTTTGTTTGTGTGTGAGGGAATTGATCATTGCAGATTTATGAAATGCAAGGCTCATTGTGGAGGTGCATTATTCTGATTAGGGAAAGAAGGTTAAGAAGTCTGAGGGGAGTATTTCTCCCACTGCTTACAGCAGGCAGGAGAGGAGTGGGGGTCGCATAACTGAGAGAGGAGAGTTGGCCCTGAGGGAAAAACAATTCCTTATAAGGTATTAGGGCCTAAACCATAAAGAAGGGACGCGCGGATGTAGCAAGTTAATTTAGATGAACGTTCTCAAAACTCCGCAGTGAAAGCCAGTTCATGTTTATATATATATATATATATATATATATATATATATATATATATATATATATATATATATATATTTTTTTTTTTTTTATATATTTCTTTGTATCAAGCTGTTAATGTTATTGTGGCTTTTTACTATGGTTCCTTATTGTGGTTCCTTATCGCCACCTGTTGCTTAGGGACATTAAATGACGTGACACACCCCAGCTACATGTGTCACAGCTGCCCTGTCTCCCGCTCAGTAGTGGTGTGCGATACTGCAAATTTTGGTATCGATCCGATACAAGTAAATATAGGGCCAGTATTGACGATACCAATATCGATACCGATACTTTTGACTTATAAAGGCTGCTTATGTAGGGGAGAGCAGTGTGTCATGATTTGACATGAATCGTCATCACTTTGCCACATCTGAACACATTTTAATGACCAACAAAATCACTCTGATTTTTACTTTCCACAATAATTAGTTAACACAATAAAGATAAAATATTAAAACAATTAAATCATAGACTTAGTCTGTTACAAAATTGATGAGTCCACACAAAGGGTAGGTTTCAATAAAGTAATTTAACACAGTTTAATGGGCTGAATATATATATGACTGCCTGAATATTGTCTTTAGGAAATCAGTCTGCTGAAGTAACAGCTAAGATGATAAGTTACTTTTTAACATTAACTAATCCTGAAGAACCGACATGAGTGATGACTGAAACATGACTTTCACCACTATATGAGCTACCTGGTTATTCTTAGCCTCTCTGAAGGACTGTGACAGTGGGCTCTGTCTCCGGGTCTGGGTCTGTCTGAGGGATACCCTTCCTCCTGCTCCTCGGGAACCAAGCCTTTTCTTTTTTGTGCTCTTTCACGTCTTTCACGTCTTTAAATTAGTCCATGGTGTTCCCACTGTTTACGCATCACTGTTTACACTGTTTTCATTTCCAGCTGTAAAGTACAGCTGCACGACGCTCCGCTTTCTCACTCACTGCAGCCAACATGACTGCTCAGTACTGCTGAGTCACGTGACCGCAGACAATTAATCACAGCGGTGCAGAGACTCAGGAGAGGAGGGGGCGGAGCAAAGAGTGCCTACATGAGAGGAGCTGTGTTTGCACAGACATATCTTACTCTCTGATGAACAGGAGCAACACACTGAACTTACAGGAGACAAATAAACTAAAGTATCGATCCTATCACGCTAATATTGTTCAATACCAATACCAGCTTTGTATCGATAATATCGATATTTTGTATCGATCCGCCCACCACTACCGCTCAGAGGAGGCAAGCAGCTTGTGATAGTAAGATGTGTTCCTCCACTCACTGCTGGTAAACTAGCTAGCAGCTGAAAAGACTGTGTTAACAGACTTTGAAAATATGTAATTACTGCAATAAGCATTATAAAGATGATGTTAATAGGGTTGGATCTATTTCCAGCCTGTGAAATAATAGATTTTAAATCATCTGTGTTTCTTTCATCCATGTCTTACAGAGAGTGTAGCCTGGCTGTGTACACCAAACTAATGCCCCTCGTTCCCCATTTTAAAGGTGCGTTTTGATTATCTGTTTTATTCATATTATTTTTGTAACATATTTGGTCACTCAGTAATTTTGTGTTGTCAATTCTCTTTGAGTGTATATATTTTTATTTGACTACCCATGTTTTGTTTTTCTATGTACACTGTTGGCTGCTGCGTTTCTCGCTCAGAGGAGACAAGCAGCTTGTGATGAGAGTGTAGCCTGGCTGTGTACACCAAACTAATGCCCCTCGTTCCCCATTTTAAAGGGGGATTCAAATAAAAGCTGTGGTGACCAGAGCAAGTGTCCTCGTCTCATTAGCGACCGATTCAGAGCTGCTACACGGACACACAGTCAGATTTGCAGTGCGCTTAGGGGGAGAACAGCATACATGCGGTAAGGGAATACTGATCTGCAATCTCCAAGCGTGCTTGTTTAAGTCTGCATTATTTTTGGCCCTCATGTATTATGTGTGGTGATTAATAAATTTTAAGAATGAAACTGAAAGTCTCACTTTTACCTTTCTTTATTAACGAACCCGGGAGGGAAACGGGACGGAGGATTCCTGTCATCCTAACATGTGCCTTAGTATTCTATCATAGGTACCCCGCCCCATCACTTTCACCTGTCAGTTATGATATAGTTGGACCATACAGTTTAAAGCTTAATAAAGAAAAATGAATATTAACAAGAGGAGCATATAACACAGCTCCTCTTGGCACAGCAAAACTGTTTGGCACAACAGAGCATGCAGACAATAATTTTGCTTTCTTAAGTTGCTGACAGGACAGATCCTGAAGCATCACCAAACCATCGCACCACCACCACATTTGACTGTTATGATGTTCCTTGTTAAATTACTGTATTTATTTTATGCCAAACACATCAGGAGGTAAACCTTTCAAAACCTTTCTCTGATCAGTCCACAGAAGTTTTGGGGATCATCAAGATGTTTTGGGGCAAATGTGAAACAAGTCTTTGTGTTCTTTTTGGTCAGCAGTGGTTTTTCTCCTTGGATGGATGCTATTTTTGCCCAGTATCTTTCTCATTTTTGAATCATGAACTCTGACCTTAACTGAGCCAAGTGAGGTCTGCAGTTCTTTAATGTTGTTCTGGGCTCTTTTGTGACCTCCTGGATGAGTCACTGATGCACTCTTGGAGTAATTTTGGTAGGCATTTACTCAGTTATCTTTGTCCAATATTTACATTACTTTAATCATCTGAAACATGTAAATGTAACAAATGTAAAAACTACTTTGAAATCTGAATGGGAAAAATATGTTTTCTTGGCACTGAATATCATGAGCTTCTTCTGGCTAAGACAATGACAACAGAGCAAGGCTGCAGTCTTACTGGGCATTTATGTCTCAGCACCAAATTTACACCATAGCTACATCATAACTACAAACCCCTTTGAAACACTGCGCCATAACCTGATGTGCTCCTCCCTAGAAATTCAAATACATGTGGCACTGATGCAGCCCACAGTGACTATGACTTGCCTGTTCAGTGAGACTAATTCCTCCTGTGCATTTCCAGATACTTTTTCACCACAGTTTTTTACTTTATCAGTGAGAGAATAATACTTTAATATATTTAATAATATTATGAAGGAACAATAATCGTGACTGCTAAAACTATTGGGATGAGTGTGAGGGAATGGACAAAGAAGTGGAAAAAGCTGAGGATCAAATGTGTTTGTTCCAGAACAAAAAAACTGACCAAAACAAAGAGCGAGGACCCAGGAGGGAAAAAGGTCCCAGCATTCTCTTTGTTTCTGTCGGGCGGTACCGCATACAAAACACTGTGAACACAACTACACAGTAATTAACACATAATGCTCCAACACAAGCATAAATGTGGACAACAGTGTTGACCACTTATGTAGGTTACATCGTGAGTGCTACAAATATTCCCAGCAGGAGTCTAAATCAGGCCTTACACCATGTTTCCATCAACACAGGTGTAGTGTAAACAGCATGTTAGCCAATCAGCAGCAGCTTCAGTCTCCTGGGTATAGACAGGATGCATTCAAGTGCGGGACTGACAGTAGTTCAGTTGTGTATTGGGTCAGCTCAGTTAGTGGAGTTACAAGATTATTTAGATGGACATTTCCCACATACAGCACATACACAGTGAGTAAAACAACACAACTTGTGTGGACAGATGGACTAACTTATATCAGTGAACTCTTGCATCCATACATTCCCCCCAGGTCTCTGAGGTCATGTGATAAAGTCCTACTGGCTGTACATCACACAAGGCTGAAAACTAAAGGAGATAGAGCTTTTGCAACAGTAGCTCCCCGACTCTGGAACTCTATCCCCTTGTGTATAAGAACTGCGGATTCGGTGGTGTCTTTTAAAAAACAGCTAAAAACTCATCTTTTTAGGCTTGCATTTGGTTAGTTTATTTTCTATTTTATCTTATTTTATTTTATTTTATATAGATAAATATATTACTCCAATTGTAATTTGTTTTAGTGTTGTGAAGCACTTTGTGATCTATGTCTTGACAGGTGCTATATAAATAAAATTTTACTTAATTACTTACTAAAGCCTACAAACATTTACACTGACGTGATTCAGTGAGCAGAAGATCAACAGATCTTTTTATAGACTTTTTTTTTAATCATGTGTATTTTCAGAGTGGGCAGAGTGGACAGTGTCTTGTTGGGTCAGCTTTATACACTGCAATGTTTAGAAAAGATGTTTGACTCTTACTTCAGGACAACATTTAGACCACTCTTAAATATGAAGAGAAATCCATGATAACAATCAAATAGTTTGATCAGCAGCAGATGTTTGATTTCTTCACAAACAAACAAACAGAAGAAAACTGTCTGGTTTCATTTCTGAGAAGGAAGCTGTTGTATATCTCAGCCACTATGAAAGATGGTCAGCAAAAAAAAAAAAAACCTCTGTATAAGTACCTTAAACCTGCATTCTATCTGAAGGCCACCAGATGGTGATAGTGTTGTGGTTGCAACAACACTTTCAGTCCTATAGAAGTGGGTAAATGGACTGTTTTGTCATCTTAGTCATAGTTTGTTTCAGACAGGAGGATCATTGAGGTTTGATCACTCACTAATGACTGACTGACAGTTGTTACACAAAGAGGATGCAGTTTCACAGTCAGACCCGTCCCTCAGCCGTCACATTTGATTTTCAAATACTAAGATGGTGACGGTAAAAACCATCATCTCATAGCTTCAAAACCAGCTACATCCAACTGAAGTTCATATAAAACATCATCAAGCAGGTAAATGTTACTAACAGCTCACCTCTCTGCAGCAGAAGGTTGTTGTCCTTTAAAATCAATGGGACGCTTCTTAGACCGGTCGCTCTTTAAGGACACACAGCTGGGTTCAGATTTACATTTACGTCTAGTTCTGCGCTTTTTCCTGTGAATAATGATGCAGCAGTGATGTGAGTGCTGAGCTGTGACATGGAGAAGAGTCATGGACAGTTAGAGATGGTCATCTCACCTCTGAGCTTTGGTCTGGCTCTCATGTTCCCCACACAGAGTGGTTTTAGAGGGAGGGACTCCCTCCTCTCTGTCCTCACACTGATCCATGCTGCTGAATTCACATCAGCTCACACACACTTTCTACCTTCACCTGCAGAGGAAACACACATCATTCATGTGCACATCAACTGAAATCCTTTCATCATGTGTGCAGCTGAATGCAGTCAGACAGTGTGAGGCAGAGGAAGCTGCCATCAGCTGCTCTATTTTGTAAAGAGATCAAAACTGCTTCCAAACTCTGGAGATCATCTATGCAATAAATTCTAACAGATGATTCATTGTTGCTCCTGAACATGGAGAGACTTTAACACAGATTTTCAGAATAAGAGCTGCTCTCTGTTTTCTTTTCAAGCTAAATTCATTGAGATTCATGAACATCACAACAGGCCTGCATAAAGATGGAGATCAGGAGTTTAGAGGAGGATCCAGAAAACTGCTGATAGAAGTTCTCAAAACTAATGTAGAACTATTTACAGCACTTTTAAGCTATTAACTATGCATGCTTAAAATTACAGGATGACATGAACATCAAAATACAGCAAACAGGCTAAAGTACCCGATATAATAAAACTATGAACATGAGTAATAACCTGAATGCAGGACTGTAATTGAATTTTTCCAAAGTGCAGATCTGAACTTCTTTCACAGTCTAAAAGAAACAGTTCAAGGATTTAAGTTACTGAGGGAAATTCAGTGAAGGTCACATGTTTTCATACAAATATATTGAAGTTACAGATGTTTAATACTCAGCTTTTATTTGCATTTACATTGAAACTGGATGAAGGGTCAGGAGTTACAGCTCTTAGGAACGACCTGTTCAGTGGGAGCGTTGTTATTTATTTCTTTAACTAAATTAAACACATGAAGGTGTGGACATTATTGAAACTGTGTTAGAACAGTGTGATCTAATCAGAGGAAAAAAATAAAAACAAAAACAACAACAACACACATAAAAAAACCACACACACACACACACACACACAAGAAGGCCTGTTTGTGCACATGTCTGGATGACTTGAAGAAAGCTGTTCATCACAGCATGCAGGGACAGGGAAAAATAATAACAATAAAAATAAATAAATAAATCAGCGTGTGGTGGTGGGGCGTGGTTTGGGCCACGTCTGCAGGAAATATCAGAGAAGGAGAAGTTTGTAAAAGTCCAAAACAAAGAGTGAAATCTGTCCCTGCAGACTGTCTCTGTGAAGGTGTGTCAGGGACCGAGAAGCTACACAGCGCAAATCCAGAAAAGTGACCTGTAAACACCCCTAAAGCCAAACAACAACAAAACTGACCATACAAAATAAGCACAGTGTATCTGTTCTATAGGTTATGATGAAAGGAACAAGCAAATTTAAGAACATTTACTGATTAAATCCAAATGTTTCAATAAAATGGTTTTATAATACAAAAAGATCAATGTTCTTTATTGGAAAAATCATGTCTGCAACACTCAGTAGGTTGAAGCTCCTTAAACACGAGCGCTGATCTTCACCTTTTTCATGCTGACACGTCAGAACACAAAGTCAAACATGTTGATCCATGAAACACAATAACTCTGATTGGCTCCTAGCCAACAACAATGACTCCCTGACTTCCCCTCAGGATCATCATCCCGCCTCTATTTTGCTGACTACATGTCAACAATAGAAGTTGCCATTCCAGTGTGTTGTTGGTCCTAACAACATTTAGTCGTCTAAAGAGCACAGGTTACCCCTGACAGGGTCAGAGAAGGTTGTTAGCAGCCTGCAGCACGTCTGCCATAAATACCAGGAATTACTGTGATCCTGTAATCTGTCCTTCACATCCACAGACACTCTGAAGGAGACCAAATCATTTCCACCCACAGCTCCGAGCTCCCTCAGCCTGACCTCAGATAAGGTCGTGGGTCATTTTCAGGGTTTATTTGTAACATTTCCCACAAACTGCAGCTGATCATTTCACTCACAGCTCCAACATTCAGACACTTTCATCAGTGAAAAACATCCATCATTAAAACTACATCAGATGATCCAAATGAGTTTCTGTCAGTCAGTAAATTCCTAAAAAAAAAAACAACAAAATTCCCTAAAAATGTCTGATTATCATTTCCAACTGATCATTGTTCAGTGATTAATAATTTATCATAATAATCTTTCCTCATGTAATCATTTTTTTGATATTTTCATGTGTTTATGTTGAGTTAAAACTCTGTACTTTACTTTTATTTATTTTTCCATTTAATGGTCTGAGAGCATTTATGATGATATTTCAGATCTTGTGAATATTTCAGAGTGAAATGCTGCAGAACACATTCAGACTCTGTAGCAGCTGTTTCAGAAACTCCTCAGAAATACTTCTTATAACTGTTTCTGATGCATCACAATCATCAAAGTGTCAGCTGGAAAGTGTTGATCAATGATCACAACATGAGAAACGATCGTCTGAAACTTCATAGATTAAACAGACTCACATTTCTAATGATGTGAAGCTGAGAATGAACCAAACCACAGATCACTGGTTCTGTCTCTGCAGTCATTACAGACTGATGTTAGAACCATGTGATATTTAAACACAAACGTCTGCAGATTAATGCGCTCTGATATGAACTCTGACATTAACTATTTGAATGAGTAACAGCTGTTTGAGGCTCAGCAGGAGTCAGAGACAGAAACAGAGCTGAAGAAATAATAACTGGTTTCTAATCATCTTTAAATGGTTTGTGATTAACAGTCAGATCAAAGTTTGATAGCTGTTGTACTGCAGCTGTAACATGACTCATGTCTGGGTGTAAACAGTCAACATTAAGCCTGTTTAGTTTCACAGTCATCCAGGTCATGGACGTCTCTGGAGCCTGAAAAAGGTGACTGGACTCTCTTGAGGAGGTTTCCTCTCTTATCTGAAAGGCTTCTTCAGGTCTAAAACTGAATGGTGGAGAGTCCCAGCACAGAAACACACAGTAAAGTTCTTAAAGGCGCACAAAGGTGTGAAAGAAGGTGTGGGTCATTGTAACACCAGGGACTCTCCACCATTTGGTTTAGACCTGAAGAAGCCTTTGGGCTGAGAGGTGAAACATCTCCAAGAAATGTAAAGAAGTCCGGTCTCCTTTTTTCAAGCTCCAGAGTCCAGTCAGCATCACTTCCTGTTGGAGGAGAGCCAACAGTTTGTCAAGCAGTGTTTTTTTAACCAGAGGCCGACATGTAGAATCTATATCTAGGCTACAGAACATCTGTATTAAATAATAATCTACAGATTTCTGCTGTTCTGATTAAATAAGCTGCTCACAGCTGATGTTGATCAATAATCATGTGAATCTGTCTGCAAACAAAGAGTGATCCACAGTTTGTGCTGAAATCAGAGCTGAACATTTTCTCCAAACATGAAACAAACATAAAGTTCTTAAACTTACAGTTTCTTCAAACACAGCAGAAGAAGAAGAAGCTCCACTCCACACCTGGACACTAAACACTGACACACAGGTGAGCTGCTTCCTGGAAGGAGGCGGGACTCCACTTGAAGCAGCACAGGGGGGAGGGGCTCAGCAGGAGCAGCAGTCTGGTTCATTTACAGTAACAACATCCTGAACAACAGACTTTAATGTGAAAGTGAAGCTTCCTCTTTTCTCATTTTTTCGTTTCTTCACTTTGAAACTCTTTGATTTTCCTCTGAATTCAAACTTCCTGGAACTCGGGAACATTTCTCTCCTTTCTTAACTGTTTCCTTTACATTTAATCGGCTCTTTGATTTTCCTCAAACCAACATGTTTAGGAAGTTTACAAAGAATCTGAGCTTTGAATAATACAGACATGATCTCATGAATAAGATCAGATCAGTTTTTCTGTGTTCACACAAACAGGAACCATTCATGTTGGATTGAACGCATCACTGTTCAGTGTGAGTCAGCAGTCAGGAAATCTCCACTCACATTGAGTCTGTATTTGTAGTGGAGTTAGAGGATTCAAACAATCAGAGTTAGTGAGAATATTTGTTTTGAACCATTTCAAATGTTCGTACAGTCATAAAGTAACACCTTTATCCCAAATCTACACCTGCTGCTGACACAGTTTCTGACTGAGAGCGATGGAGATGACGTGATCCTCACTTTCTCTTATGTTCCTTCACCTGGTTCTTCTCAGGTTTCCACAGCTTTCCTACTACAAACCTGCATGTTATCCTGCATGTTTCCCGTATCTTTATGCCATATTTAGCCGGCTTACTTTACATATACTGTTTGAAATGGCAGCATCACCTAAAAGTGACCAGATGATCATCCACTGTGGTCTTTTACTTTGGTCACAGGTATGTGGCAGGTACTCCACCCACTTGTCCCAAACCTCTCTGATTGCTGCCAGTTTGTCTTGTTGACATGAGCCTGAACTTGTATCACAGCTGTCAGAGCAAATCACCCGTGACAACAGTGGCCCAAAAAACCGTCTGACCAGACTCTGCATCCCATCAGCTGCTGGTAGATTCATTTCTGGATCTGTACACCTCCTTCCAATTGTCCTGTAAATCTGTTTCCCCTCCAAGTTGGTCCTGTTTACCTCTGTGGTTTATGGTTTATATGATTTATAGTCAAAGCACAGAACAGTGGCCAAAGTACCAGTGAGGTCAGGTTCAGCACAGCAGATCACTTGGCCAAACTCACCCAGGTCAAAAATGCAAACTGATGCCATGATGCTGCACGCACAAGGAAGACCAAATACATCTGCATGTGGCACTGTGTTCTGGATGTTTTGCCAATTTTCTTGTAGCTTAAGATTGATAAACTGAGCATAAGCTGAGGTTAGGAGTTAGGAGAGGAGTTTTGGAGATGCAGATGTTCAGTGATGCAGTGACATGGAAGATCTACAGTTGTGAAGACTGTTTGTCCTCTTTGTTTAGGCTTAAACAGTAGAGCTGTTAGAGTGTGTGAAAGTATGTTCAAGTGCTTTTCAAAGCATACAGTGGAATATGTGCTCATGGATTTATGATCAAACTCACATTGATTAATTCTTCCATTAAGTTTATACTGTTTTATGTTGAGTGCTTAAGTGCATGTAGTCCACTGTTGTGGACATGTCTTCTTGAAAAAATCATATTTTTGAAAAAAAAGTTTAAATGTCTTTTTCTCAAACCCTAAGAGGAGTAAAGACACATTAAAAAAAATCTTGACTGAGGATTTCATAATTCATGCATCAAAGGGTTAAAAAACTCCAACAGAACATAATCTACAGATTCTAGAGAAATTTCCTGTTTTTTAATAAGTGAAATATCAATAAAATCACAAAAATATACACTCAATTAACAACTCAAATGTAGAATAATGTTAAAAAATTACCTGTGAATAAACATGATTTTTAATTTTTCTTTATTGAATTTTAACAGCTTAACATACAATATTAATCAGTGGAACACTGAAAAAGCAATAGTCACAAAGAGGAAAAATAAGAAGAAAATGTAAGCTAGTTTCTCCCTAACCCCCTCACTCCCACCCCCCAACCTGAACACTCCCACTCTAGGTCCAAACACAAGATTGACATCTAGCAGAGATCCAGTCTCTGTAACTATACACAGGAACACTATATGAACTCGCACATCCATACATCCACACACATTACACAAAAAAGAAGAAATAAGTAAATAGATAAACAAGAAAAAAGCCTAGTTTTCACAAAAGCACTTTAAAAATACAGTCACAAATGTAACATATGAATATGTCATTTTAAAGATAAAACTGTTTAATTCCAGTTCATTGATGTAAAAATATTTCTGAAATCTGACGCATTGAGTACAAAATGACACAAATGACAGATGTGTTGTGTCATCATGGAAGTGCCTCCTGCAGGAGACGTCCTACTGTCCAAACAACCTCAACAGGCCCAAGTGGATCACTACACAACTGCTGTGCAGCTCCGGTCTCCAGGACTGGAGAAGAGAGCGCTGTCTTTGTTATTGTTTGAAACACACATGACTGATACTGACTTTATGCAGCAGTCACTGAGTTCATAACAGCATGACTGACAATAATGTCCCAGTTTAACTCTGGTTGTTGTTCCACATGTTTCTGTTTCTCTGAGAACTTTAATGACATATTTGGTCCTAAATTTAAAGGTGAAAGTTCATTGCTGAGCCCATACACACTGCTGTATGCTGTAGTAACAGATTACATCAACAGTGATTTGTCTGGTTTGATCCTGTTACAGGGGGAAGTGGTCTTTACTGTATTTGCCTTTCTCAGGTGCGTCTCTTTGGGCGTCCCAGAGTTCCTGGTTTCCTGACAGAATCAAACAGCTGCTCATTTGCAGCATCTCCAGATGTGAAGACTGAAGCTCCAAACTGACGCTGAACAAGAGAAGATGATTCTGCACTAATGTTTGCACTTCTGTTTAAACTGAGAGAAAGTTTCTGATCACACTAACAGCACAAACCTGAGTCCTGTCTATATTCTGAAGCTTTTACACAATGATTCCTGGATGACTGCATTTCTCCCTAAAACTGGAATTCTGTATTTCACTCTGATGTAGCAGCAAATTAAAAATATCCATTGTTCAGATTTATATTTGAAACAGTGTAAAAAAAGTACAAACATTAGATCATTTTTGGTCTCCACCATGAAGATGTTTGTTCATGCTGCACTTCTTTGTGCCATAATCACTGTGATCAGAGCTGCTGTGAGTATTTATGAACTGCAGGTTTATTCTCCTTCTGATTATGAGTGTAAAAAGATGCAAACCAGAGGAGAACGTGCTGAGAAACCAAGGAGACGGTTTCTGCAGCTCCTGCAGTTGTAAATAAACTAAAGGTCGACTAAACTTTGACCTCAGTGAGGAGGTGTGGTCGACCATGTTGGTATGTGTGATGTAATCACATTTTCCAAAGTTGTGATTGGTTGAAGCAAACAAACGTTCTTAATAATAACGACCAGGATGGACGGAGAAATGGATCCAATCACTGCATTTCCTCTAAACTACAGGTTTCCTCCAGGAAGTGAATCCACTGATGTTTCTATTTTTGCACAGTTATCAACCATGATGCAATGATTTTGATCTTTGATATTAATGCAGAAATCATTGAGCTTCTTTGAAATGAACAAACTCACCTGTTCATACAAACTCAGTTCTTTCAACACAGCATCATGTCAGTGATCAGCTGATAGGCTTAAACAGTACAGCCTGCAGTCCATCTTCATCAATAATTACTCTTAACTGATCATCAAATCAATGATTACCTGCATGAAAATCTTCCTCTTGAAATAATCTTCATTTTTATATCAATTTTATAATCCAAATGTCTCAGTAAAATGATGAATCCAAACAGATCAATGTTGTTTGTTGGAAAGGTCACAGTGTGGGGATGAACCAAGGCCAACACTTTACCTCAGAGGAATATTTTGACATTTTGGGACCAAACAGATCTCGTCTTACATTTTACAGCCAAGAAATCAAATGAGTAGAACTTGAGCCTCCCGAGCCTTTCTGTGTGGAGTCTGCATGTTCTCCTGGTGTCTGCACAGGTTTCTGTTTAGGTTTCAGTGCTGTGATTGGTGAACTTCATCATCAACAGTTCATTGTTAGACTTGTGTGACCGCGTGGGGCTTGTTTCTGTTTGGCTCCAACATTCAGACGCTGTGATCACAGTGAAAAACATCAACACATCATTAAAACCACATCAGATGATCCAGATGAGTTTCTATCAGTCTGTAAATTCCTGAGAAAGACAAAAAACTCCCTGAAAATGTCTGATTATCATTTCCAAACAATAACTGCTCATTGATTTGATCACAGTAATCTTTCCTCATGGAATCATTTGGACTCTTTGAGCCGAGACTCTGAACTTCAGTTTGATGGATTTTCTACATTTAATGGTCTGAGATCATTTTATGATGATATTTCAGAGCT
The DNA here is from genome assembly GCF_007364275.1 of Archocentrus centrarchus. Taxonomy (NCBI): domain Eukaryota; kingdom Metazoa; phylum Chordata; class Actinopteri; order Cichliformes; family Cichlidae; genus Archocentrus; species Archocentrus centrarchus. Next base: position 5,197,883 of record NC_044347.1, read on the forward strand.
TGTTAATATTTCAATGTGAAATGCTGCCAGAACACATTCAGACTCTGTAGCAGCTGTTTCAAAAACTCCTCAAAGATACACACACCATTTCAAAATCTTCAGATTGTTTTTCTTGGCTCAGCAGAGCATGCAGATATATTTATATATTTGTTTAAGCTGCAGAAGAAGAAAAGCAGGAGCAGCAGTTGAGATTTTTTACAGTAACATCATCCTTCAGATTCCCAAACATCAGACTTTAATGTGAAAAGTGAAGCTTCAATCTGGCCTCCTTTTCTCAGCTCTTACTTTGAAAGTCTTTGATTTTCCTCTGAATTTCCCTTTCCCAGGAATACAGCAACATTTCTCTCCTTTCCTTCCATCTTCCTGTTCAGGAGGCAGGAGCTTAAACTCAGATCCTCCTCTGAGCTCTAACATGTGTTTGCTGCTATCAGCATCCTGTTGGATTGATTACAGTGTGTGTCAGTGACAACTGTGTGGCACAAAAAGAGTCTTATTGTCATGATTTCCACTTCCTGTTGTTTCATTTCATTCCTTTCAAATCTTTGTGTTTGATTGTGTTACGTTTCTATCCCAACAAGTAATCAACTCTTATGGATAATTAAGTTTACAGTTTTAGTCATTTGCTCTTAAGTGTGCACAGCCCGTGTGTCACTTCCTGTTTACGTCTCAACGCAACAGCAACACCCGAAGGAGCAGCGCTAACCCACAACTTTCTGATTTGGAGTAACAAAGACATCTTCTACAAATGGAAATCTCTGTTTTTGGAATATTGGTTTCAGAACATCATCATATGGGTTGAGCAGTTATTCAATAGTGAAGGACTTTTGCTCAGCTATGAAGAATTTGTCAGAAAATGTAATATCCCTGTAACTCCTGGAGACTATGCCAGGGTATTTGGAGCCGTCCCCTCTGGCGTATGTTTGCTTTTCAAGGGCCAAAAGAGGCTCGATGCTTTCGACCTCACCTGTCTGTCTCCAGCAGACACGCCTGTAGGGAAAACCTGTCTTTGTGGTCAGCGAGCAAATAGCAGAGCTAGAAGAACGTTTGGTCTTGTTAAAAACTGAACACAGAAAAATAACTCTGGATACTTCATCAACTTTCTGATGTTAATGTCAAAATATCATATTTATTGTTGCAAACAACAAGACAGATCGCACAAATAGATTTTGTGAGTCATAAAAACAAGAACTTTGCAGAAATGAACCCTCTCTGAGCTCACAAGTGGGCAAAAATGGAATGATTTGTAATAGTTTAATTTGAGCACATTTGGTTTCCACTGTTGTAAATATTCCTTCATAAGTCGGTACTGTGTGAATATGTGAATATGGACCTTCACTTTGTGACTGAGGGAGGCACAGCAGATGTGATCTCATGAATGAGCTCAGATCGGTCACTCTGTGTCTCCACACAAACAGAAAGCATTGATGTTCAGATTGAACTCCTCACTGTTCAGTGATCAGTGTGAGTGACAGCAGCAGGGAAAGCTCCATTCACTCTGAGTCTGTATTTGTAGTGGAGGTGGAGGGATTTAAACCTCACATGATGAGATGCTAGCAGGCAGAGCAAACATGGAACGCTGTGACCAAGGAGCCGACATAGTACAGGAACATCTGTGCCGAGTATGACCCGGAAGTCCCGAGGTACGAGCCCACAGGGGGCGGAGTTTAAAAAGACACCCAAAAATCACAGAGAAAAATGATGCAGCAGGCTGGTCTATTGTGATGACATTTCATTGGAGCCACTGAAATCATACTCAGTAGTTTGTGTGGTCCCCATGTGCTCGCACGCATGCCTGACAATGTTGGGGCATGCTCCTAATAAGACCACAGATGATGTCCTGGGGGGTCTCCTCCCAGTTTTAGACCAGGGCATCACCGAGCTCCTGGACAGTCTGAGGTGCAGCTTGGCGGCGTTAGATGGACCTAAACATAATGTCCCAGAGGTGTTCTGTTGGCTTTAGGCCAGGCAAGCATGGGGGCCAGTCAGTGGTATCAGTTACTTTATCCTCCAGGAACTCCCTGCATCATCTCACCACATGAGGCCGGGTATAATCATACAGCAGGAAAAACCCATGACCCACTGCACCAGCGTGGGGTCTGACACTGGGTCTAAAGGTTTGCATCCCAATACCTGATGGCAGTCAGGGTGTTGTTGCTGAGCCTGTGGAGGTTTGTGCGTCCCTCCGTGGATATACCTCCCCAGACCATCACTGAGCCATCACCAAAGCGGCCATGCTGAATGATGTTACAGCAACAATGTTGTCCACGGCTTCTCCAGACCCTTTCATGTCTGTCACATGTGCTCAGAGTGAACCTGCTCTCATCTGGAAGAAGCACAGGGCACCAGTGGTGGACCTGCCAATTCTATGGAAAACAGCAGCTGGCTTCACGGTGCCGGGCAGTGAGCACAGGGCCCACTCGATGACATTCGGCCCTCAGGCCACCCTCATGGAAACTGTTTCTGATTGTTTGCTCAGAGACGTTCACACCAGTGACTGCTGGAGGTCATTTTCTATATCAGGCAGTGCTTGTCCTGTTCCTCCCACAAAGGAGCAGATACAGGATCTCTCTCCGTCTCTATTAGAGCTTCAGTCAATGTTCAGCACATTTTGAACACATAGAGGGATTTTCTCTGCTGATCAAACAGGAGAGTCTCACTGATGTATGGTTTAATCACAATCACTTTATTATTCTGACACTGAACAGACTCACAATCAAACTAAAAACCTGAAGTCCAGGAACAGGAAATGATGTTCCTGCTACATCACTGAAACTGTCACATTCAGCAAATATTGCTGATCCAAGTTACACACTTTGACTTTAGTACTGTACAGATTCTCTGCTGAAGCAAAACATTTAAAACCTGCTGAGCCAGATCTGACTAACACAACACAATAAGGTCATGCAATGAAGTTACAACAGTGTAACATATGCTCCATAGTCAGGAATTTACATCAGCTGGTGATGCAGGAAGTAAATTTCACAAAATATATTAAAAAATCAATGTTGTCAAATAATGAAATTTCTATCTAGTTTCTAAAGGATCATTTAATTGTCCAAATGCCACCACAGACAAGTTAAAGTCTAGTTGTGATTTCATCATTCTAACAGCAGTAAAATAAATGTCAGGATGAACTCTGGCTGCTCACCAAACTTGTGTTCATTGGACAATAATGTGTGAACGTCTCTGAGCAGTCTGTAAATTGATGTTTTGGGTCAGTGCAGCTCAGTGATTCCTCTCTGATATCACAGTTTGTCTCATCTGCAGCAAACTAACTGCAGCTGACATGAACTGAATCATCTGAGCTGAACTGAGCTTCAGAGAAACACAACATCCTGATATTCACTGTGAAGCTTTGAGTGGAAAAAGACAGAAGAACAACATGTGGATCCTGGAATAATGGCAGCTTCCATCTTTAAAGGACTGAAGAGGAAGAAGTTTACAAGGAATCATTGAGAACAGTTTCAAACATCAACTGATTGAATCCATGAATCTGAAAACGTGTTTGTGAGTGAAAGAGACAGACATGTACAGACTGAACTATCTGTTCAACAGTCAGAGTTTCTCTGACAGGAGGACACTCTTTACACTCAACTCAGCACAGAGACACTGAGGAAGGAGGAAACCAAAAATGAGGAAACCAGAGTGTAAATCCAGGATAAAGAGGTTCAGTGAATGTGGTGTTGAAGGTGTGGAGGTGGATCAGAGTGTCAGAGGAGACTCTGTAGAAGGACAGAGTGCCAGCAGGACAGTCCACATACACTGCTACTCTGTGAGAGAGAGAGGAGGAGGAGATGGATGTTCCTCTGCTGTTGTGCCAGACAGAGTAAACATCATCAGAGCAGCTCAGACTCCAGGACTGATCATTCCTTCCAAACAAACAGTCTTCTCTGTTTCCTTTCCTGCTGATTCTTCTGTAACTCACTGATATTTGAACATCTCTTCTCCACTCGACCTCCCAGTAACAGCGACCAGTCAGACCATCTCTACACAGCAGCTGAGGCCAACGATCAAACCTGTCTGGATGATCAGGATATGACTGAACCTCCAACACATGTGTCACCTTCCTGTTGTTGTCAGACAGTTTGAGTTTTGTGTTCACTGTGTTTGTGTCGATTGTGAGTTGACAGGAATCTGATGGAGAGAACAAACACAATCCAGCTGCAGTTATTGATCCATCATCTGTTCATTGATTGACACTTTGATGATGACTCCTGACATCAGAGATGTGAATGAGTGATGTGACAGTTTGAAGATGGTTGAATGTGTGCTGCCTTGTTTTCATCAATCACATTAAAAACACACTTACACTTCCTCAGACCTGGGATCAGCCATCGGACTCCAGCAGGCTCCACCCTGAAAGGAGGAGGGGGGTCAGAGCAGCACAGTCTCTGTCAGCATGCACACATGGACATTACATCGCTCTCAGACACACACTGTTAGACACTGATTTTCAGATTGTGTCCTCTTTGTGTTTGTTCTAAATGGAGAACATCAGTGACTCTGTGAGCTGTTAATTAACAGCTCTGGAAAAAGATGCAACAGGTTTGTTGTATTTTTCTGCATGGAAATGATCACAGAGGGACCTGCTGACTTTTTGTTTTCCTGTCCTTGATGTGCTGCTACTTGGTCTGAATATTAATGATCAGAGTGGATCAATGATCAGATCATTATTGCAGTGCACAAACAAAGGCAGCTGCAGTGAACTACAAAGGAAGCATCTGTCACTTCACTTTTCATTAGTTTCTGTTTTTGGATTCTCCTGCTCTGTTTCACTCACTCTGATTCTCATACTCGTCTGCTTCACTTTGATTTTTCTCACTGACTTTGATGATCAATATTTCAGATTCTCCTAACAGGAACATGAGCCACTGGAAATCAATAGAAAGGCTCATTTATTGATTTATGAAACTTAATCCCATTGATGGTCAGAGGGTAAAAATGTGAGACTGTTCCTCTGCAGAGATCACTTTGAACTGGTTGCTCCATTGTTGTTGATGGAGATTTTCTCCTTTGAGACCCCCATACAGATATCTACTGTTTCTGTTCAAGCAGACTTTCTGATAGAAGCAAAGTAAAAAGGTTCCTCTATGTGTGACTGTTCAGATAACACTCGTATCCAGCATGAAGTCATCAGACAGGGCCAGAGTGAAGTACAGCTTCCTCCTCTAACAGACACTATCTGTGGCTGCAACAGGCCTCTCCATACCTGAGAGTTTCCAGTCTCAGCTGCTCCAGCAGCTTCACTCCTGCCTCTCCTGGATGGTTGTAGCTCAGGTCCAGCTCTCTCAGATGGGAGGGGTTGGAGGTCAAAGCTGAGACCAGAGACTTACAACCTTCTTCTGTGATCAGGCAGCCTGACAGCCTGCAGACATGACAGATACTCTTAGAGAACAGCAGAGCTGCTGCATGCAGACAACAAACTGAAGCAACAAATCATTTTAAAATGAAATGACTGAAACAGGAGTTCAAAATAACCAAGTCAGTCTAAATGTTAAAGACTACAAGTGATAAAATCAGTGAAGTCAAAATGATGATCAAATCTACATAAAGTAGGACTGAGGCTGATGGGAGTGTCATTAGTTTTGCTGCTTTTTGGTTTGAATGAAAGCTTTGGTCAAACTAGAAGTCTGAGCAGATGATGGCACTAAATTAAAAGTCTGCTGATTGTTGAAGTTCTTATATTTCATTGTGAGGACAACATGAACATCTGAAACTAATTTGATCACAACCCATCAAATCTTTGCAGAACCAAAGTGGCAGCTAAACATCATCCTCCACTGAACTGTGCTGCTGGTGAGGCTGACATCATTTAAAGGTGCACATGAGGAAAGACTTCATTAAGAATCAGACACAGAGGAAGAAGAACAAACTGTGCAGAAAACAGGATTTCACCATCATGAGCAACATCCAACATTTTTTGTAAGTTTTTTGCTTTTGATCAGATCCATCAGCCAGTTTAGAAAAACACTGAAAGCATTTCAGTCCAGATTCAAGGCTCAGGAGCTGATTTAAAGACATCTTTAAAATAAAGAAACTCAAAAAAAAAATTCTTTGAGCAGAGAAAAGAAAACTTCCACAGTTTAGATAATTTGACAAATCACAGCAGACACAGTCCTGCATCAGTTAGACACTAATGAAAACCAGATTTTAGTCTGTTGAACATTTGAAGAATGCTGACCTGAGTGTTTCCAGTTTACAATGTGGATTCTCCAGTCCAGAAGATAATGCTTTCACTCCTGAGTCCTTCAGGTCATTGTTACTCAGGTCCAGCTCTCTCAGATGGGAGGGGTTGGAGCTCAAAGCTGAGACCAGAGACTTACAACCTTCTTCTGTGATCAGGCAGCCTGACAGCCTGCAGACATGACAGATACTCTTAGAGAACAGCAGAGCAGCTGCATGCAGACAACAAACTGCAGCAACAAATCATTTGAAAATGAAATGACTGAAACAGGAGTTCAAAATAACCAAGTCAGTCTAAATGTTAAAGTCTACAAGTGATAAAATCAGTGAAGTCAAAATGATGATCAAATCTACATAAAGTAGGACTGAGGCTGATGGGAGTGTCATTAGTTTTGCTGCTTTTTGGTTTGAATGAAAGTTTTGGTCAAACTAGAAGTCTGAGCAGATGATGGCACTAAATTAAAAGTCTGCTGACTGTTTAAGTTCTTCTATTTCATTGTGAGGACAACATGAACATCTGAAACTAATTTGATCACAACCCATCAAATCTTTGCAGAACCAAAGTGGCAGCTAAACATCATCCTCCACTGAACTGTGCTGCTGGTGAGGCTGACATCATTTAAAGGTGCACATGAGGAAAGACTTCATTAAGAGTCAGACACAGAGAGAGGAAGAAGAACAAACTGTGCAGAAAACAGGATTTCACCATCATGAGCAACATCCAACACTTTTAGTATGTTTTTGCTTTTTGATCAGATCCATCAGCCAGTTTAGAAAAACTATGAAAGCATTTCAGTCCAGATTCAAGGCTCAGGAGCTGATTTAAAGAAATCTTTAAAATAAACAAACTCAAAAAATAAAATTCTTTGAGCAAAGAAAAAAAACTGCCACAGTTTAATAATTTGACAAATCACAGCAGACACAGTCCTGCATCACTTAGACACTAATGGAAACCAGATTTTAGTCATCTGTTGAACATTTGAAGAATGCTGACCTGAGTGTTTCCAGTTTACAATGTGGATTCTCCAGTCCAGAGGATAAAGCTTTCACTCCTGAGTCCTTCAGGTCATTGTTACTCAGGTCCAGCTCTCTTAGAGTAGAGGACTGGGAGCTGAGAACTGAGGACAGAGTTTTACAGCTTCCGTCTGAGAGGTCACAGAGACTCAGTCTGAAAAGACAATAATAAGAAAACAATTAGTAAAGGTCTTCTTAATTAAGAATTATTAACATTTTCATTTAATTGGAGTGCTACTAGTGGGTGGATCCTAAATTCCTAAAATGATTTTTGATATCAATGATGGTATTGGTATCAGATTAATACTAGAGTCATGGAACTGATACTACATTCAATACTCCATTAAAGTATCTTTAATTGCCCCTTAAACCTAATAACTGGTTGTGCCTCCCTTGGCAGCAAAAACTGCAATCAAGCATTTGTGATAACTGACAATGAGTCTCTCTCATCACTGTGGAGGACTTTAGGTCGCATAGGTCCTTTACAGAATTGTTTTAATGCAGCCACATTGGAGGGTTTTCCAGCATGAACGACCTGTTTAAAGCATCTGAGTTGGACTTACTTTAGCCAATCAGAGGTGGACTTGCTGGTGTGCTTTGGACAGAGGTAGGAAGTAACGAAGTACAAATACTTCGTTACTGTACTTAAGTATATTTTTCAGGTATCTGTACTTTACTTGAGTATTTATTTTTCTGACTACTTTTTACTTTTACTCCCTACATTTTTACACAAGTATCTGTACTTTCTACTTCTTACATTTTCAAACAGACTCGTTACTTTTTAACACGTCTGAGAAAAGTTTGCATTTCCGTCAAACATCAAACGATCTGAGGAATAACGGAGGAATAATAACATAAGAGACAATCGAACTGGCGTATCCTCCATCACCAGGGGTAATCGGGGTAACTCATATAATTAATGTATCATAGCGCTATAATCAGGGGTTACAGCGGGCCGGACCGAGTCCATAAGTTGTGCTCGCGGGACATAAACAGCTTAGCTAGCGCTACTGAAGAGGAGCGAGCATAAAGGGAGTAATGTGTGGCAGGTAAATGCAACGTTTCTAAATGCTCAACAAATATCAGCAAACACACAAAGTGTGTGTAATTGGTCACACAGTGTGTCTGTTGGCTAAAAGAAGAGCTGCTGTATTTCAGGGAGAGCAAAGAGAGAGAAAGTCACTCATAGATGGAGAAAGAGGACAGGAGAGGAAGAAGAGAGGTTAGATTTAAAGGTACGGACTGGAAAACAAACTGAAGTATGCTGACTTTGTGTAATTCAAAGATTGTATGAAAATACTGCAGTTTAGTGCATGATAAACAGGTCAGCTTGTTATACTGTATTTACAGTAAAGCTCTGTGTTCATGGTCAGAGTTACAGGTTACATCAGTGCAGCAGAGATGAGTTTGAATCAAAGCTGCTGATGCTGAGATTCATTCACTGAATCCCAGAGGTAGGAAGTAACGAAGTACAAATACTTCGTTACTGTACTTAAGTAGATTTTTCAGGTATCTGTACTATACTTAAGTATTTATTTTTCTGACTACTTTTTACTTTTACTCCCTACATTTTTACACAAGTATCGGTACTTTCTACTTCTTACATTTTCAAACAGACTCGTTACTTTTTAACACGTCAGAGAGAAGTTTGCATTTCCGGTCAGTGCGCCGTCAAACATCAAACGATCTGAGCCTAAACGGAGAAATAATAACACATAAGAGACAATCGTACTGCGTATCCTCCATCATCGGGGCTTATCTCGTACAAAGGGATTAAATACGCAAACCCATATAATTAATGTCTCATTTATAGCGCTATAATCAGGAGTTACAGCGGGCCGGACCGAGTCCGTAAGTTGCGCTGCGGCACATAAGCAGCTTAGCTAGCGCTACTGAAGAGGAGCGAGCACGAAGGGAGTAACGTGTGGCAGGTAAATGCAACGTTTCTAAATGCTCAACAAATATCAGCAAACACACAAAGTGTGTGCAGTTTGTTACACAGTGTGTCTGCTAGCTAAAAGAAGAGCTGCTGTATTTCAGGGAGAGCAAAGAGAGAGAAGTTCACTCATAGATGGAGAAAGAGGACAGGAGAGGAAGAAGAGAGGTTAGAATTAAAGGTAAGGACTGGAAAATAAACTGAAGTATGCTGACGTTGTGTAATTCAAAGATTCTATGAAAATACTGCAGTTTAGGTTAGCTTGTTGTACTGTATTTACAGTAAAGCTCTGTGTTGGACTGGAGCACAGAGGCTGTGTTCATGGTCAGAGTTACAGGTTACATCAGTGCAGCAGAGATGAGTCTGAATCAAAGCTGCTGATGCTGAGATTCATTCACTGAATCCAACATTTCTGCAGCCTGTATGCTGTCAGTGTAGGGGATGGAGATCAGCTCAGAGAGCTGTGAAATACTGGGTTACATCTTTGTGAGTTCAGTTCATCCACACAGAGCAGTAAACCTCAGAGCAGCAGCAGCAGGTCAGCTGATCACAGCCTGCACACCAACATCATTTACTGCAGCTACAATAGAAAGCTGTGGTTCTTCTCCCTATGCAGAGCCACTACAGCTGATCTTAGGGTTCCTCCACCTTCTGAATCCCACTGTAACCCCTGAGTATCCTCATGTTGGTGTTTAGGTGGAGGCACAGTCACCCTCTACTATGGAGGACACAGAGAATAGAGCTGTGTTTAAATTCCCTTTAACAGTTTGTGTCCTACATAACAGTTTCAAGCTGAGTGCATTCATTAGGATTAAAATTTAGATTGGAATAACATTTGTATTCTCATGTAATATTATTTTATATTATTACAATAATATATAATGAGGTTTGGTTAGTTTTACAAAAAAATAGCTTGTAGAAACATCCTCCAAAGAACTACTTTTACTTTCTTACTTTGAGTACATTTCAGAGCCTGTACTTTTTTACTTTTACTTAAGTAGAGAAGTTGAACCAGTACTTCGACTTTTACTAAAGTATTTTTTAACATAAGTACTTGTACTTCTACTTAAGTACAGAATGTCAGTACTTTTGCCACCTCTGCTGAATCCAACATTTCTACAGCCTGTATGCTGTCAGTGTAGGGGATGGAGATCAGCTCAGAGAGCTGTGAAATACTGGGTTACATCTTTGTGAGTTCAGTTCATCCACACAGAGCAGTAAACCTCAGAGCAGCAGCAGCAGGTCAGCTGATCACAGCCTGCACACCAACATCATTTACTGCAGCTACAATAGAAAGCTGTGATTCTTCTCCCTATGCAGACCCACTACAGCTGATCTCAGGGTTCCTCCACCTTCTGAATCCCACTGTAACCCCTGAGTATCCTCATGTTGGTGTTTAGGTGGAGGCACAGTCACCCTCTACTATGGAGGACACAGAGAACAGAGCTGTGTTTAAATTCCCTTTCACAGATTGTGTCCTACATAACAGATTCAAGCTGAGAGCATTTATTAGAATTAAAATTTAGATTAGAATAACATTTGTATTCTCATGTATTATTTTATATTATTACAATAATATATAATGAGGTTCAGTTAGCTTTACAGAAAAATAGTTGGTAGAAAAGTCCTCCAAAGAACTACTTTTACTTTATTACTTTAAGTACATTTCAGAGCCTGTACTTTTTTACTTTTACTTAAGTAAAAAAGTTGAACCAGTACTTCGACTTTTACCAAAGTATTTTTTAACACAAGTACTTGTACTTCTACTTAAGTACAGAATGTCAGTACTTTTGCCATCTCTGGTTTTGGATCATTGTCCTGCTGCATAACACAAGTAAGCAGAGCTTCAGGGCACAAACTGATGGCTGGACATCTGCTCTATATGATAAAAGTGCAGAAGGTTCCTTTAAAAGTTAAAAGCATCAGTGATATTGGCCCTCTGTTTACATGGTATCAGATCAATACCAAATTTTCCAGATCAACATATAAATTGTCCACTGTAGCTCTGTAAGGGTCTTAAATGTAATATAATATTGGGCAATATCAAATATCACATTTCTGTTTGCCTAAGTGTAGTTATTTATGTTGTGGGGTATTTTTATTTTCTTCATATTTTTCTATGATAACATTATAGTGGTTCACACATTTGCTTGAAAAGTTACTGGTCCAGTACAAGCATCAGGAAGAACATCTGGGGGATAACAGTCAAATCAAACATGGAGCTGCTGCTGTGGTGAACCCTTGTGACAAGAGAGCAGCTTAAAGTCACTTTATGCTTCATAAACTACTGAGAGAAAAATGAGCTGCTGTGAAACTATATTAAGAATCACGTGTGCAGAAAATAATACTAGTAATAATAATATTAATGTAATACACCACAAAATTCCAGTCATCTCATGTTTTTGGTCATATTGTCTTAAGTTTTAACAGATTGAGCTGCAAGTCCAGGTTTGTATGGATAATGACACACATGCAGAGGTGGAAAAGTACAGACATTCTTTACTTTAGGTGAAGTTCAGATACTTTTGTTAAAAATATATCTTGCTATAGTTCTCTACCACAGTAGCCTGTACTTTTTCACTTTTACTCAAATAAAAGTACAGACTGTGAAATGTACTCAAAGTAAGAAAGTAAAAGTATCTCTTTGGAGCACATTTCTTTCTATTGTTGAGCAAAGCTAACTGAACCTTGTGCTGCAGCTTTCATACTGTTTTCAGCTGCTGGGAGTGAAGCAGAGTGGATGATGATGCAGATGAGTGACAGACTGATGATGATGATGATAATGTTTGATGAGGAGGAGCACATTAGAGGTCTGCTTCACAGCTAAAGCTCTGAGTCTGAATACACAGGTTCCTCTCAAATGTTTGTTTTTTCCTGAATAATAATTAATAACATTACAGTTTGGCCCATAAGAGGGCAGCAACATTAATACAATTACATGAATATGAATCCTGAAATAACTGCAGAAATGCTGATAAAGGTTTATTAAACACACACAGCAGATGTTGGTGTTTTGGTGCATTTTCACGACAGATCTACCAACCAGTGATATTTCTTCGTAGTTTGTGCCTGGAGTGAATTCCTCTTTTTGAAATTTGATTTTGCATATTTCTATCAGACCCCCCCTCACCATCCAGCTGCCCCTGAGTTATTTATGTGTTCATTTCTGTCCTTTTCTCAGTTATTGGCACATGCAAATATAGACTTCACTGCTTATAAGCAGCTGTTAACTGCAAGAAAACTGGAAGCTTGTTCAAAGCTAAAAATCTGGTTTTAGATGCAATAAAACTCAAAAAAACACTTTGAAAGAGATTTACAATTAAGGACATGTCAGGATATAAATTAAAGTATTTGGTAAACAAATCTCACATCAAATCACAAACCGCATGATCTGACCTGAGTGTCTCCAGTTTACAGCGGGGACTCTCCAATCCAGCAAGCAGCAGCTTCAATCCTGAGTCCTGCAGGTTGTTGTTACTCAGGTCTAGCTCTGTCAGCTCACAGTCTTCTAGTTGAAGAGAGGAGGACAGAGCTTCCCAGCTTCTCTCTGACAGGTTACAGCTGCTCAGCCTGAAGAGATATAACATATAGTGTAGGGTTGTCCTGATGGATGATGGTGTCAACAATGGTCAAAGTGACGGGCAATAGCTCACCAATCTTTTAATCTAATTTCCCTATTAGTGCATTACATTGTTATTATCATTATTCTGAGTCATAATCAATTAAATCTGCTTTGCTACAGTTTCATGTTCAGTCTTCCAAAAACACCAAACACTTGCAACACAGACGTGTCTGAATGTCAACAGACATGCTTTGAGTGTGTGTTTGTGTGTGTGTGTGTGTGTGTGTGTGTGTGTGTTGACAGTGATCCATCACAATAACAATCAAATAAGAGAAAATAGGAAGATATTTCTGACTTCTTGTCTGATTTTTATGTATTTATTTTTTAAATCAGAGTTTAATGTAACTGTGCATTCACAGAGATGCTCCTTTATCTCATCTCCTTCACTTGTTTCCTCCACTGTTATCACTGTTCAGCTGATATCCAGTCATCATATGTTCAGTAATTAAGAGGCTGAATCACAAAGTGGTGATTGTCAACATGCAAAGGATTCTTCATGCTGGAAGTCACTCATATATTTTTTTTTGTTTTAAAGATATCAATACCACAATGGCAGCTCTTCTGCTGTCAGTCATCAGCAATGCCACAGGGGGAGGGCAACTGGACAATGAAGCAAATTGCCCAAACTTAATACAGTGCTGTGAAAAAGTATTTGATCCGTTACTGATTTCTTAGTTTGTTACATATTTGACACACTCACATGTTTTATATCATCAAAGAAATTTTTATATTACACAAACATATCTACATTTTATATTTACTCATGTTATTAAATGATGAATTATTCAATTAAGTGAAAATAATAAATTATATCAATTATTTAAACTACATGTTGTCTAATGGTTATATTATTAAAATTTGTTTGCTGATCTGAAAATATGGAAGAGAGACAAATATTAAGAAATCAGGAGGTTTGCACACCACTGTATGGATCATATGAAGAAAGTAATTTCCTGTTTAAAGTGTATTTAAGTTATTAAATGTTTATGATAACTTACAGAGCTTTGTTGGAGGCTTTGACCACTGGCAGCAGCCTCAGCAGAGCCTCCTCTGAAGCAGAGTATTTCTTCAGGTCAAACACATCCAGATCTTCTTCTGATGACAGTAAGATGAAGACCAGAGCTGACCACTGAGCAGGAGACAGTTTATCTGTGGACAGACTTCCTGAACTCAGGAATTGTTGGATCTCCTCCACTAGAGAACGATCATTCAGTTCATTCAGACAGTGGAACAGGTTGATGCTTTTCTCTGCAGACAGATTCTCATTGAGCTTCTTCTTGATGTACTGGACTGTTTCCTGATTGGTCTGTGAGCTACTTCCTGTCTGTGTCAGAAGACCTCGTAGGATAGTCTGATTGGTCTGCAGTGAAAGACCCAGGAGGAAGCGGAGGAACAAGTCCAGGTGTCCATTTGGACTCTGTAAGGCCTTGTTCACAGCACTCTGGTGCAAAGATTGTAATTTAGATATATTAAATAATGTAGACCATATGGAGGTTGTTTGTTGTTCTTCCAGCAGATTGACTCCAGAGTTGATGAAGGTCAGATGGACATGAAGAGCAGCCAGAAACTCCTGAACACTCAGATGGATGAAGCAGAACACCTTGTCCTGGTACAGCCCTCTCTCCTCTTTAAAGATCTGTGTGAACACTCCTGAGTACACTGAGGCTGCTCTGATATCGATGCCACACTCTGTCAGGTCTGATTCATAGAAGATCAGGTTTCCTTTCTGCAGCTGATCAAAAGCCAGTTTTCCCAGAGACTCAATCATCTTCCTGCTCTCTGGACTCCAGTGTGGATCTGTCTCAGCTCCTCCATCATACTTGACCTTCTTCACTTTGGTCTGAACCACCAGGAAGTGGATGTACATCTCAGTCAGAGTCTTGGGCAGCTCTCCTCTCTTTCTGGTCTTCAGCACATCCTCCAGAACTGTAGCAGTGATCCAGCAGAAGACTGGGATGTGGCACATGATGTGGAGGCTTCGTGATGTCTTGATGTGGGAGATGATCCTGCTGGCCTGCTCCTCATCTCTGAATCTCTTGTTGAAGTACTCCTCCTTCTGTGGATCAGTGAACCCTCTGATCTCTGTCACCATGTCAACACACTGAGCAGGGATCTGATTGGCTGCTGCAGGTCGTGTGGTTATCCAGAGGTGAGCAGAGGGAAGCAGGTTCCCCCTGATGAGGTTTGTCAGCAGCACATCCACTGAGGTGGACTCTGTAACATCAGCCAGGATCTCAGTGTTGTGGAAGTCCAGAGGAAGTCGACACTCATCCAGACCATCAAAGATGAACACAACCTGGAAGTCTTCAAAGCTGCAGATTCCTGCTTCTTTGGTTTCAGTAAAGAAGTGATGAACAAGTTCCACCAAGCTGAACTTTTTCTCTTTCAGCACATTCAGCTCTCTGAAAGTAAATGGAAACATGAACTGGATGTCCTGGTTGGCTTTGTCTTCAGCCCAGTCCAGAGTGAACTTCTGTGTTAAGACTGTTTTCCCAATGCCAGCCACTCCCTTTGTCAGCACTGTTCTGATTGGTTCATCTCTTCCAGGTGAGCCTTTAAAGATGTCTTCTTGTCTGATTGTTGTTTCTGGTCTGTCTGGTTTCCTGGATGCTGTTTCAATCTGTCTGACCTCATGTTCATCATTGACCTCTGCAGTCCCTCCCTCTGTGATGTAGAGCTCTGTGTAGATCTGATTCAGAAGGGTTGGGTTTCCTGCTTTAGCGATGCCCTCAAACACACACTGGAACTTCTTCTTCAGGGTGGATTTAAGTTTATGTTGGCACAGGACTGTAAATTCTCCAAGAACACAAAACATATATTCTTAAAAATATCAATTTCAGCATGTCCTACATTCAGAAATAGATAAATATAAATTTACAAATGTCAAACTGTTCTTTCAACAGTTTAAACCTTCAGAGAAATCCTCTTACTGCTCTGCAGACGGTCAGCCAACTCCTCCTGCTTCATTCTCCTCAGGAAGTACAGTGTGATCTTCACAAAAGCCTCTCTGCTTCTCTTTTCATCTTCACCTTTCAACAGCTCCTCATCCTCTCTCTGACTCTCTAAGCGTTTTGGGTAATCTGGACTCAGAACCTTCTGGATCTTCTTCAGTTCATTCTTCACAAAAGTGATGATGTTTTCCTCCAGCAGCTAGAACAGAATATTATATGAACGACCCAATCAGACTGAATCATAGAGCCAAACATCAGATCCATGTTTGAAACACCTTCATTGTCAGTGTCGTGAGCAGTGTTCTACAAAGAGCAGCATGGAGATGACTGAACAGAAAACTTTAACAGTAGTTGTACAAACCATAAATATGGAGTCCAGCTGTGTTTGGGGCTGTTGGGCAGACTGACCACTGGGACCCTCTGAGCTCTGCTGATCCACTCTGTGAAGGAATCATGAAGAATTGGTTCAAGCACAGGTTTAAAGATCTAATAGGTGATATTTTAACACTGACTTGGGTGGCTTCATGTCACTGTTTAAATTTAACAGTCCTGCTGATCACACATACAATGAACAGGTCAACAATATGCTTTGAATTTAAGTCCTCACTGTTTTTTCAAAGGTTGAAATTGTATCTATTTACTCTTTTAAATCATTACTGGTGTCCAACAGTCTTTTCCTTCAATTGAATAACTATTATTGGACATGAACGTTTTCAGTGGTATGCAGAAGTTTGGGCACCCCTGATAATTTTCATGATTTTCCTTCATAAATCATTGGTTGTTCGGATCAGCAGTTTCAGTTAAATATATCATATACTGTAGCAGATGAACACAGTGATATTGGAGAAATGAAATCCTTTAATCCTTTTATGGGAAATAAAATATTTTTTTCACTTGACAGTGCCTATTTAGTCATGTCCCTCAAGTCATAGATAAAAGTATACTTTTATAATACCAAATTAAATTATTAAATCAATTAATAAATGTTGATATCAACATAAATATCTATTTGTGCTCTTTTGTTATTGATGTATATTTTCCAGATTAACTGTTAATTATTCATTAAAATCACATTATTCAGTTCTGTCCCTGGCTAACCCCCAACCCCGTTACATGAATGGTTCTCCCCCCATAAATACTAGGGATGCGCTGATCCGATATTCAGTATCGGTATCGGTCCGATACTGGCCTAAATTACTGGATCGGATATCGGAAAGAAATAAAAAAATGTAATCCGATACATTAAATAACGTTTCGCTCACATTAGCTGCATTACAGTGCTCTGTCGTCGTCTTCTTCTTGTGGGTTTGCGGTTGACCAAACCAGCTTAGAGCTGCATTACCGCCACCTACTGGAATGGAGTGGGGGATCAGGAGTTAGAAAACAACCCCCTCAGATCCTCCGTCGCTGCGATGGATTCCCTTTGACACTGAGCGATCATCGCTGACATGTTTTTCCGCCTCCACCGCTCTCTGCCTTGTTTGTGTGTTGTGCTCGCTGTGCTGAGAATCAGCTGTTATTTTTTTTCTCTACTTCAGCTCCCGGACATACTGCTAGCGAGCGCAGCTATTAGCACTGGTGACTGTCCGGTACCGGAAGGACCCCTTCCCCGTCAAAATATTTTTGATACTTTAATCCCTGATTTGTGACTAAATATAGACCTGCAGTAGAAACGTATTTAGGAAAATGCTTGTAAATATAAAGCATTACAAGATTGCGCTCATGCAGCCCCTAGTTTTTCACGTGAGCACTGATGACGCAACAGCAGCAATCAGCTGATTTACGTGCAGTCTGTCTGCACAAGCGGAAAGAGGCGGAGCCGGCGCGCTCAGATGGAGCAGAAGGAAATGTTTTTCTAGTGTCCAAAAGAAGCCTTTTTGTCCCTGTAACCTCCATTAAACCTTTACTGGGAAACAGCTGGAGGTCCTTCATCAACCACCTGATCAGTAAGTGAAGAAATCCACCCTGTTTGTTTTACTTGGGTAATCAATATAAATAGAATACACAATTGCTAAAATAATCGATAGTTGCAGCCCTAATGAAATTTGCAACATTCCATAAGCATCACCTTCTCACACAGAAGCAACAGGATTCAGGTGATAGTTATTGTTGTAAGTAAGTAAAGTTTATTTATATAGCGTTTTTCACAGACAGAAAAGCGCTGTACAATAATTAAAACACAATATCAACCACCCCCCCACCCCCAGAAAACACTATGTTAAAAACATAATATTACCAGATTAAAAGAAAAAGAATAAAAATAAAGTCAGAAACCAGAAAGCCTGGTTAAACAGAAAAGTTTTCAACTATTTTTTAAATGACGCCACAGAGTCAGCTAAATGGAGCTGGAGTGGTAAACAGTTCAGAATCAGAATCAGAATCAGAATCAGAAGGTTTTTATTGCCATATGGGTGAACAGGTTCACAGCATTAGGAAATTGCTGCGGTACTTCGTGCTTACAGAAAAAAACAAATAAGTATAAAAACTATAAGACAATATACAAGTATACAAATTGCAAATATACAGAGATATTAGAGCTATAACTATAGCACAATATTACAAAATTACAAAATATACAGTGCAGAGACTAATTAAAAGATAAAAGAATGTAGACTATATTCCACTAATATGTACATCAGTGCAATCAGACAGGTGCATAGACATAGGGTCATCAGCGTTTGTGGAGGGTGGTGGTAACAGTCTTAGGGTAATTGTTCATGAGTCCAACAGCAGAGGGGAAGAAACTGTTCTTATGGCGGGAGGTTCTGGTCCGTATGGACCGTAGCCTCCTGCCTGAGGGGAGAGGGTCAAAAAGTCTGTGCCCAGGGTGAGAGTGGTCGGCTGTGATCCGACCTGCACGCCCCAGTGTCCTGGAGGTGTACAGGTCCTGGAGAGATGGGAGGTTACAGCCAATCACCTTCTCAGCAGAGTGCACAACGCGCTGTAGTCTCTGTTTGTCCCTAGTGGTGGCTCCAGCGTACCACACAGTGATGGAGGAGGTGAGGATGGACTCAATGATGGCAGTATAGAACTGCACCATGGTCCTTACTGGCAAGTTGAATTTCTTCAACTGCCGCAGGAAGTACATCCTCTGCTGGGCCTTTTTGACAACAGAGGTGATGGTGGGCTCCCACTTGAGGTCCTGGGTGATGGTAGTTCCCAGGAAGCGAAAAGAGTCCACTGTGGTGATGGGGGTGTCAGTCAGGATGATGGAGGGTAGAGGGGCTGTGTGCTTCCTAATGTCCACTATAATCTCCACTGTCTTCTGGGCGTTCAGTACCAGGTTATTGTGGCTGCACCAGGACACCAGACGTTTGACCTCCATCCTGTAGGCCGACTCGTCCCCGTCTGAGATGAGTCCGATGAGAGTCATGTCGTCTGCAAACTTAATAAGCTTGACAGACTGGTGGTCAGAGGTGCAGCAGTTGGTATACAGGGAGAAGAGCAGAGGAGAGAGGACACAGCCCTGAGGAGTGCCAGTGCTGATGGTCCGGGAGTCCGAGACATTCTTCCCCAGCCTCACGTGCTGCTTCCTGTTCATCAGGAAGTCAATGATCCACCTGCAGATGGGATCTGGCACGTTCATCTGGGACAGCTTGTCTTGGAGGAGATCAGGGATGATGGTGTTGAAGGCAGAGCTGAAGTCCACAAACAGGATCCTGGCGTAGGTTCCCTGGGAGTCCAGATGCTGTAGGATGAAGTGCAGAGTCAGGTTGATGGCGTCGTCCACAGACCTGTTGGCTCTGTAGGCAAACTGCAGGGGGTCCAGAAGGGGGGCTGTGAGGGACTTGAGGTGGGACAGCACCAGACGCTCAAATGACTTCATGACCACAGAAGTCAGTGCCACAGGTCTGTAGTCATTTAGTCCAGTGATCCTTGGCTTCTTGGGGACAGGAACAATGGTAGCGGTTTTAAAGCAGACAGGCACGTGGCAAGCCTCCAGTGAGGAGTTGAAGATGTTCGTGAACAATGGGGCAAGCTCGTTAGCACAGTGTCTCAGTGTGGCAGGTGAGACACCATCTGGACCTGGAGCTTTGCGAGCTTTGACACTCCTGAACTGCTTTAGCACCTGGTCCTCCTGAATACAAAAGACTGTGGGGGTGGGGGAGGAGGGGGACTCTGGGGTGGGAGTCCTTGATGATGTGGGCTTCTCTGAGGTGTGGGGAGTGGGGGAGGTTGGGGGGTGAATATTTGTGTTGGCTGTATTGTGGTTGGGACTGGTGGAGGTGTGAAGGCTGCTGAACTGACCATCAAAACGACAATAGAACTCGTTCAGTCTATTTGCAGTTTGTAGGTCGTCTGTGGAGTGGGGGGTTTTAGGCTTGTAGTTGGTAATCTGCCTAAAACCTTTCCATACAGAGGCCGCGTCGTTCTCTGAGATCTGCTGCTGTATATTCTCAGAGTGATGTGATCTAGCAGTGGCCACTTCCTTGCTAAACCTGTACTTGGCCTCTTTGTAGCAGTCTTTGTCCCCACTTTTAAAAGCCTCCCTCTTCTCTATCCACAGCTGCTTCAGTTTGGGAGTAAACCGGGGTTTGTCACTGTTATAACTCACCCTGGTGCGTGATGGCACAATGCTGTCCTCGCAGAAGTGGATATACGAGGTTACAGTGTCCGTGTAGTCATCCAGACTGTCACAGGCAGCCCTCATTGAGTCCCAGTCTGTAGTTTCGAAGCATGTGCGGAGCTCCTCCACAGCCTCACGGGTCCACTGCTTTGTTGTCCTCACCACAGGTTTTGAGAGCTTCAGCCTCTGTCTGTACGCGGGGATCAGGTGGATCATGTCGTGGTCAGAGAGGCCGAGTGCAGCGCGGGGCACTGCGTGATAAAGCCCCGCTTATCGTGCTGTAGCAGTGGTCTAATGTCTTCTCCTCTCTGGTCGGACATGTGATATATTGTTTATATTTGGGAAGTTCCTGTCTCAGGCTGGCTTTATTAAAGTCCCCAAGTACGATGATAAGAGAGTCCGGGTATGTCCGCTCCATGCACAGAATCTGCTCTGTGAGCGCGCACTGGGCCTCGTGCACGTCCGCGTCCGGCGGGATGTAAACAGCAGCCAGTATGAATGAAGCGAACTCCCGCGGAGAGTAGAACGGTTTACAGTGAATGAAAAGATATTCCAGTGAGGGAGAGCAGTGCTTAGCAATCACTGTCACATCCGTACACCAGCCACTGTTTATGTAGAAGCAGACTCCTCCACCTGTAGCCTTGCCGGAAAGCGCAGCTTGCCGGTCTGCGCGGAGGAGATGAAATCCCTCCAACTGGAGCGCGCAGTCCGGTATCTCCTCACACAGCCATGACTCCGTGAAGCATAACACACAGGATATGGAAAAGTCTCTATTCATGCTCCTCATCAGTGTCAGTTCGTCCATTTTGTTCCTAAGTGAACGCACGTTGGAGAGGAAAATCCCAGGTAAGGCTGTGCGTAATCCACGTCTCCTTAGCCTCACAAGGACGCCAGCGCGCTTCCCTCTCTTTCGGCGTCTCACTTTCTGGGCCAGAGTGTGTAATAAATCCGCCGCAGATGCGACAAAAACAGGAAATAAATCCGAAGGTGTTGTGGACCTAATGTTGAAAAGCTCTTCTCTGGTGTAAGAATACCCAGAAGAGTGTCCAGACACAGAAATAACGCACAAAAACAAACAAAACAGAGCGCACCGAAGTACCAGGGCATCCATTCGCGGCGCCATCTTGGAAAAAAAGAGAGCTTTGGTTCCAGAGCTTTGGTGCCACTGCCTAAAAAGCTCTGCCCGCCCTGGTCCTTAGTCTTGTATGTGGGACAACTAAAAGACTTTGATTTTGTTGTGTGAGAGACCGTTGATGTCTTTTTAAAAAAAAAAAATTTTTATGTTTTTAAAATGCCTGGATCAATTTTAAACATCGGATTTATATCGGTATCGGCCGATATCCAAATGTAAAATATCGGTATCGGTATCGGACATAAAAAAGTGGTATCGTGCCATCCCTAATAAATACAATGAACCATGATAGAATGTACATCAGAAAGTGACATCACTGAAGTCTTTTGGACAACAGGACAGCAGAGAAAGGCAAGTTACTCCTTAGTTTTTCTATATTTTGGTCATTTAAGTTTTTATATTGTGGCCATCAAACTCGGTGATTCAACATGGAAACAACATGGTGACTTATGGAAAAAGTTGTTTTTATTTCAAGAATATGTAAAAATTCTGAATCTCATGGATGCCATGTGCTCTCTCTCTGGTATTCACTACATGGAGCAATGGCCATTTTACACTTTACAACATACAATTTGGCCCTTTAAGTTACGTTTTTGGCATTTCGCCTTCCCCGCCAATTAAGGGGGTTAAGCGAAATGGCAAACAAGTAACTTAAAGGGCCAAATTGTATGTTATTTTTGACATCAATTTCTGGACCGAAAGTGGGCGGGGCTGGAAGCAGCCCGTGGGCCGCAAGTTTGGCCACCCCTGCCTTACACCATGTTTCCATCAACACAGGTGTAGTGTATACAGCATGTTAGCCAATCAGCAGCAGCTTCAGTCTCCTGGGTATGGACAGGATGCATTCAAGTGTGGGACTGATTGTAGTTCAGTTGTGTATTGGGTCAGCTCTGTTAGTGGCGTTACGAGATTATTTAGATGGACATTTCCCACATACAGCACATACACAGTGAGTAAAACAACACAACCTGTGTGGACAGATGGACTAAAGCCTACAAACATTTACACTGAAGTGATTCAGAGAGCAGAAGATCAACAGTCTTGTTGGGTCAGCTTTATACACTGCAATGTTTAGAAAAGATGTTTGACTCTTACTTCAGGACAACATTTAGACCACTCTTAAATATGAAGAGAAATTCATGATTACAATCAAATAGTTTGATCAGCAGCAGATGTTTGATTTCTTCACAAACAAACAAACAGAAGAAAACTGTCTGGTTTCATTTCAAATTTGCTGATTTTGCTAAAATGGATTTTCAGCTCTTTAGAAACAGTTTGTCTCTAAGAGAAGGTTGAAATGGGACTGAAGGAGTGACAGTTTGTACTGAAGTTCATATAAAACATCATCAAGCAGGTAAATGTTACTAACAGCTCACCTCTCTGCAGCAGAAGGTTGTTGTCCTTTAAAATCAAGGGGACGCAGTTTAGACCGATCACTCTTTAAGGACACACAGCTGGGTTCAGGTTCAGGTTCAGGTTCAGGTTTGGGTTTATGTTTAGTTCTGCGCTTTTTCCTGTAAATAATGATGCAGCAGTGATGTGAGTGCTGAGCTGTGACATGGAGAAGAGTCATGGACAGTTAGAGATGGTCATCTCACCTCTGAGCTTTGGTCTGGCTCTCATGTTCCCCACACAGAGTGGTTTTAGAGGGAGGGACTCCCTCCTCTCTGTCCTCACACTGATCCATGCTGCTGAATTCACATCAGCTCACACACACTTTCTACCTTCACCTGCAGAGGAAACACACATCAGCCCAGCACACACACACTGATTCACTTTGACACTGTGACGCGTACTTAAAGTACTGAAAGTAGATCCTGTTACACTCAGTAACATGTAAGCTGTACTTTGAATCTGTACAGGCTGAAGTAACTGTAGCTGTGAAAAAGTGTCGAGCAGAAAAAAGAGAAACAACCTGCAAATATTCAAATATAGTCGCAGAACTTTAAGAGAACAAAGAAGTAAAGTACTGCAGTAAATGTACTTGGATACTTTAACTGTGGATTTGTGTTGGTGTTAAATCTGTGCTGGATGTAAAAATCCATGTGAAACTCAGTCATCACTGAGGTGGATTTAATGGCAGAGCCAATAAAGACAAACTGGATGGTCAAAGGAAAGCATCAGATTATCTGTGGCTGTGACATTCAGCCTCTAACAGCTGATCAATAATAATGTGTCAGCGCTGCAGCAAAGGGAAAGAATGGCAGAGAGAGAAGAGGACAGATGGAGGAGAGCACAGAGAGGTGGAGGAGGAGGAGCTGATGAAGATGAAGCTGAGGAGAGGCAGATGAGTTTATGATGTGTTCACAAAGTCATTCAGCATTTGAGCACATGCTCAGTTCCAGCTGACCTGTGTCTGTAAACTCATCTCAGTGGTTACACAAAGTTAGAAAGCAGCAGCAGCAGCTCAAACTGATGGATTGTGGGCTTTTCAGCAGCCGCTGCTGACAAAGCAGCAAATAAACATCATCAATATTTCATCTGCTGTCTCACTGATTCCTGTTAAATATGAGCTCATAAATGATTGACAGACAGACATGAACTGGTGCTCAGCATCTCCAGGAGCCAGGATGGCTGCAACAACCAGATCAGTGCTCCCTGAAGCTCCAGCATCTCACTGACCATCAGCCCCCTGAGTGCAGTCCAGCATCTCATCTGATGATGACTGTAAGGTAAGATGGTTCCTGATAATTCAAGGTATTAATTCATGTGCACATCAACTGAAATCCTCCTTTCATCATGTGTGCAGCTGAATGCAGTCAGACAGTGTGAGACGGAGGAGGCTGCCATCAGCTCTAATTCTACTATCAGTCCACTAGATGAAGCCATAAACCCCATGAAGCTGACTGGAAGCTTCAATCATTAATATTCAGTCAATTTAACACATCTGAACAACGTTTTCAACCATCAGAATTAAAATTATTCAAAGTTTCACTCCATTTATTCCTCTTTAGTTTTTAACAGGAAAGACAAACAGTAACAGATGTTCCATCTCAGCTGGTTTCACATCTGGATCTTCTGCCATGCAGTGACATCAGGACTGCAGGTCACATTAGAAACTCATCTGATTAAGGTGCCGTTTACACGAGACCGTTTTCATTTTGAAACGGTGTCGTTTTGATGCGTTTCGGCCTTGCGTTTACACGACAACGGTGTCGTTTTGATGCGTTTCGCCCTTCTGTTTACACGACAACAGAGTGAAAACGATGTGTTTCAGAAACGGGGTCCAGAGTGGAGCGTTTCAGAAACGCACCGGCTTGCGTTTTCGTGTAAACACTTGAAACCGGGGTGATTTGAAAACGCTCGACTCGCACATGCGCACTATGGTTGCGACGGCCAGTTTTTCGCGCACGCGCAAACTGATAAACAGTACTCGCGGATTCACGAGTGCTTCTTATGCTTTTCCTGTGTTTTTACCGTTTTGTAATTCAGCGTTGTGTGCAGCAGCGATCCAACCTCATCATCTGTCCACACAAAACCTCTCACATTGGCCGTTTTGTAAGTAATGAACAATTTGCCGCACTACCTACTGTGTCACTCCACGCATGCGCGTCTTGCGTAAACAAACTGCAAAGAGAAAACCAACGCCAACTTGTGGCCTGGCATGGGAACTACATCGTTTTCATCGTTTCACATGTCCTCGTGTAAACGCGGATCGTTTCTGAAACGCCATCGTGTAAACGAAAGGCTGAAACGCATCAAAACGACACCGTTTCCAGTGAAAACAGCTTTGTGTAAACGGCACCTAAATATCACATCTCTGATTAACTAAACAGGAAGTGAACTAAGTGATTGTGTCTTAGAATTAATGACTGACTCTTAAATCTGTAAAGAGGTTCAAACTGCTTCAAGACTCTGGAGATCATCTGTGTAATAAATTATAACAGACTAACAGATCTAATGTAGAAATATTTACAGCTCACTCTGATCACAGTTATAGTTCTGCTTTCAAACTATTAACTACACAGCTTTAAAATTATAGGATGACATGAACATTCAAATACAGCCAACAGCTTCATGTACCTGATATAATAAAACTATGAGCATGAGTAATAACCTGAATGCAGGACTGTAATGGAGTTTTTCCAAAGATCTGAACTCTTTACAGTCTAAAAGAAACATTTCAAGGATTTAAGTTACTGAAGGAAATTCAGTGAAGGTCACATGTTTTCATACAAATATATTTAAGTTACAGTTGTTTAATACTCAGCTTTTATTTGTATTTACATTGAAACTGGATGAAGGGTCAGGAGTTACAGCTCTTAGGAACGACCTGTTCAGTGTGAGCTTTGTTATTTATTTCTTTAACTAAATTAAACACATGAAGGTGTGGACATTATTGAAACTGTGTTAGAAATATTTGTGTAAGGCCCCAATCACTGAAGCTCTGGATGAAACACCTAAAAAGACCAAAAAGATCATCAGAGAGTCAGAGCATTAGTGAGATCAGCAGTGACACAAACACACACATATGAGAAAGTCTGTTTGTCCACAGCACACAAGTCTGGATGACCTGAAAGAAGCCCTTCATCAAAACATACAAGTGAAGGAAGAAGACATCTCATAACCCAAGTGAAGTACAAAGGAGGGGAAAAATAATAACAAAAATAAATAAGTCAGTGTGTGGTGGTGGTGCTGGCTGGGGAACGTCTGCAGGAAACATCAGAGAAGGAGAAGTTTGTAAAAGTTTCAAACAAAGAGTGAAATCTGTCCCTCAGACTGTCTCTGTGAAGGTGCGTCAGGGACCGATGTAATGTCCATAGACAATGTGTACTGAAAGTTTGTTTGTGTATTGGTGCCACCTACTGGCCAAGTTAGGTATGCATGGTTTAAATAATGTGAACTGGCCGCTGTTTATGATGTCATCAGTGTGAGTCAGGATTAAGCAATGGAGGAGGAAAGCATGGTTGTCATCCCAGGGTTTCATCTGTAAACATCTGCTGTATTTGGTCTTAGATGGCATCGTCGGTATGTAAAATGTTCATTCCTGATTCTTATTTTTGTAAATAGTCAAGCATTTGTGTAATTAGGCGAATGGCTAATTGTATTTAGCAGGCTGATTTACCACATGCTAGTTTTCCTCATGTTGGCTACGGATATATTTATTTTACTACAGAATTAGTTCTGGCTTAGGTATTTTCCTAATAGCAATACATTCAGTTGGTATTATACACAATGTTCATATTTAATCACAAGTGAGTAATTATTGCAGTTATGTACATCTAATTAGTTTGGAATGTAAAGGTGACCGTATTATGTTGATTTCTTTCTTAGTTTTACCCTACTGCCAATGCCTTCAGTAAAGAGAGAAGAATTGGATCCTCTTGTCAGTGTGGTTATTGGAGTGGAGTTTAGCTGCCTGTCGACACAAGAGCAAGGCGCTTTGTTGAGGACAGAACAACTGAGAAGCACGGCCTCACTATGAGGAGTAAACTGTGAAGCCTTACCAGACTTACAGTAGATTAAACATGAATTAATTATTAAGGAACACAAATAACAGCTTCACATAGTTCCTAAAATACACACTATTTGTTTGGCCAGAGCTGAATGTGATTGAAAGTGTGCTCAGTTTTAAATATTTTTGGGGTTCTGTCTTTCAGACAATCCAAAGTTTGTCCTGAAATAAAATAAAAGCTGAACTTTGAGTCGAAACACGACAGAAACAAACTGAAGTTTGTAAAGACAAACAAAGCAAACTCAGTTTCTGCAAACAGTGAAGACAAACAGCTGCTTTCATTCAGACTGACTCTGTGTGTGTGTGTGTGTGTGTGTGTGTGTGTGTGTGTGTGTGTGTGTGTGTGTGTGTTTCAGTCACACTGAGTCTAAACGTGTGTTTAATGTGTGTGTGTTCAGATGTCTCAGCTGATGGTTTCTGACTCTCCTCCTGCTGAACCTCCGAGTCTCCTACAGATCACAACTGCAAACACGTCGTCTGCACTAATGTGACTCCGCAGAGCCTTCAGGTCATCTTTGCTCCTCATGATTCAAATAATCATTCAGATCCAAAGTGTCTGAAGCCACAACAACATGTTGCTTTAATGAACATCAATCACATGAATGAAGAGCTCCACTAACAGCTTTTTACTGTCTGTGTTCAAACTGATCTTTGTGTCTCAGTCCAGTGTGTATGCAGAGTGTGAGGGAGTGTGTGAGTGGGATTACACACTGAATATGGAGGACCCCTAAAATGTAACCTACAATTTCACTCTCAGCTCCAACATTCAGGCACTTTGATCACAGTGAAAAACATCAACACATCATTAAAACCACATCAGATGATCCAGATGAGTTTCTATCAGTCTGTAAATTCCTGAAAAAGACAAAAAAAAACTCCCTAAAAAAAAAATCATTTCCAAACAATGACTGTTCACTGATTAATAATTTATCACAGTAATCTTTCCTCATCTGATTGTTTGTTGATATTTTTCACATTTAAGTTGAGCCAAGTCTCTGTACTTCAGTTTGATTGATTTATTTTATTATATTTAATGGTCCAGCATCATTTTATCATGAAATGCTGCAGGAACACATTCAGACTCTGTAGCAGGTGTTTCAAAAACTCCTCAGAAATACAAACATGGTTTCTAAAGGTTAAATCTGTTTCTGATGCAGCAGTCATAGAAGAGTCAGCTGTGACTGTTTCATCAATGTGATCGATCACAACACGAGAAATGATCGTCTCAAACTTCATTAGTAGAAACACTGATTAGAGGAGAAAGCTGCCTTCATGTCCACAGACTCACATTTGTAATGATGTAAAGCTCTCACAGATCTCTGCCTCTGTGCAGCCGTGACAGTCTGAGTACAACCACATGATATCTGACTGAAACACTGCAACTCTAAAATAGAAACCAATGAGCAGTTTGTTTTCAAAGACCCATTTTTCTCTTTAATGTTTATTGTTGCTCATTAGTAAGACAAAAGTATTTCTTAGCCAATTAATCAATTAATCAATAAAATAATTGATAGAATACTTGATTACTAAAATAATCAGTAGTTGCCCAGTCTCCAGTCTCTGTAACATGATCCTCTCTGTGGGAACAGTCAACACTACTTTCTGTTGGAGGAGAGCCAACAGTTTGTGACGCAGTGTTTTTGAACCAGAGGCCGACATGTTGAATCTAGAAGCTGCAGCACATCTGCATTAAAGAGTCATTTAGAAGATCCACTGTGACCCATCCACAGGAAATCCACAGTAACACCTCTGAGTATCAACTAACTCTGCTGCTGCTACACACACACACACACACAGCTGTAGTTAAATCCAGTTTGACCTGAAACACAAAGATCTTCATGGATTTGGTGAAACTCAAGAATCAAATCAAAGAATCAAAACTTGAAACAGAATAAAAACCAAAGAGAATCCAGAATCAAAAAGTCAAATCTCAGATTCTCTGATCTCATTCTGACTTTATTTGAGGAATAACGTCTCTTTACAGTAATGACAGACTGAGGTCTGCAGATTAATGCGCTCTGATATCAACTGAATGAGGAAATGAGTGACAGTTTGAGGCTCAGAAGGATGGAGGAGTCAGAGAGAAACGCAGAGAGCTGAAGAATCCAAATGGTTTGGAGCTGTAATCATCTTTAAATATTGTCAGTGATTAACAGACAGATCAGAGTTTGATATGAACCCTTTTGGTGGCTCTGATCCAGTCTCTGAGTAACACGACTCCTCTGTCTGCTCATCAAGAGTCAGCATCACTTCCTGTTGGAGGCGAGCCAGCAGTTTGTCACGCAGTGTTTTTAATCAGAGGCCTCCATGTTGGATCTATATCTCAGCTACAACCACATTAAGTAATGGTGCTCATGATCTAAAAAGGTCAAACACAACGGCTTCACCAAACCACCAACTATGAACCAAAGAAAAGTTTGATCACTAATATTCTCTGAAAAATGGACAAAAATCAATCAATTCTGCTGTTTGTAAACTTTTGAGCACAACTGTTTGATTCTTTTTAATCTTTTGTGTTTTTGTCATGAATTCATAATTAAATTTGAAACACGGTCCCGTTCATAAAGTAACCTCTGACAATAAAAACCTGTTTTTCTCGACCTTTGAGAGCCAAACAATCAGGATCAAACACTCGAACATGAAACAGGATTTTTGTTCAAATCTGGTCAGAATGAAATCAGATGCAGGTGTTACAGGTTAAAGTGTTGGACAGTGAGTGTCCTCACAGCCGCTCCATCTGAGAGCAGATCAGAGAAAGTGTCTGCTGTAGTTGTAGAGCTAAAAGTCCTAAACACACAAAACAAAGACTAAAAACTGCAGTGAGAACATTTACTGAGCATTTTATGAACGTTGGTGAACAGGTTTCTGATGCTGCCACAGTGGAGTTTTTCATACCTCAGTGTGTACGAGGTGCTTTCTGAAAACCTTATGACCTGAGATCCTGACAAAGAGCAACAACGTGTCACAAAGTTCACAATTCTTACACATTTTTCTGAATTCCCTCCCAGCTGTCAATCAATCCACAGTAACAACACCTGAGCTCAGCTGCTGACCATCAACTAACTCTGAGCTGCTCTGATTTATGGACTCTGGTTTTAGTCCACAACCTGATCATGTGATTTGTTTCAAAGAATGATCCAAAGTTTGTCCTGAAATCAGAGCTGAACATCCAAACCTCACAGAGCAGAAACAAACAGTAAAGTTCCTGAAGAAAAACTGTTAAAGGAGGAAACAAAGCAAACTTACAGTTTCTGCAAACAGAGCAGAAGAAGAAGAAGAAGCTCCACTCCACACCTGGACACCAAACACTGACACAATAATCAATAATTCCCCTTGTTGGATCAATGAAGTATCTATCTATCTATCTATCTATCTATCTATCTATCTATCTATCTATCTATCTATCTATCTATCTATCTATCTATCTATCTATCTATCGCACAAGTGAGCTGATTCCTGGAAGGAGGCAGGACTCCACCTGAAGCAGGACAGGTGGGAGGGGCTCAGCAGAAGCAGCATCAGTGTTTGTATTGAGCTCATCAGAGCTGGTTAAACTGGTTTAATTAGACTGTAGAGGGGGGGGTTGGTGCAGTGACTTGAATGTTTACCTGCTGATCCTCCTGTGATTTAATGCTAAGATGAGTCAGTGTATGTTAAAGTAAATCTTTGAGTATTTTTCTGTTTTTAATCAGCTGAGTGTGAAATTTGAATCACTTTGATAATAAAAACATGCTGATGATGTCATCATGAAGAAGGTCAAAGTGACACTGAATGTAAAAATGTATGTTTGGTGTTTGATGGTTTTTGACTCTCCTCCTTTGAACCTCCATGTCTCCTGCAGAGCTCAGCTGATCCTGCACACACGTCGTCTGGACTCACATCTTCACTAATCTGACTTCGACACACTTCACAGTTTCTTTTCCTGCTCAAACATCAAAACAGGAAATATAAACAATAAATGTGATGAACAAAGGTCGTCTCTGCTCCACCTCATCATTACAAAAATGAAACAATCATAACAAAATTGTCTCCAAATACAAGAAAAATGACTTTAATGAAGAGAAATCAAAACATCAAAACACTAACAGCTTTGTGTGTGTGTGTAGGTGTGTGTGTGTGTGTGCATCCACACCTTCATGGTTTCACTTTAAAAATATGCCGTCAGACTGGTCAGACCTGCAAATGTTCCCACCACTTCTTTGAATGCACAGTCTAGTTTGCAATGGTAAATTAACTAGTTCAAATAAAGTGCTTTTCTACTCTGAGCACTCATACAACATGTTTGCATTCATCCATTTATACAAGCACTTCCATATGTAACTAAGCTAAGTGTTCATTGCGTAACTTTCACACACATTCACACTCCAATGCTTGCGTCGGAGAGCAACTTGGGGTTCAGTATCTTGCCCAAGGATATTTTGGCATGCAGCCTGGAGTAGCTGGGAATCGAACCACCAACCTTCCAATTAGTAGGTGACCTGCTCTACCAACCGAGGCACAACCACCCCAGTAAGAACGTTTTTGTGCTCTAAGTGTTGAATTAATATTGATGTAGATGGTAGTTAACATAAGACTGGATGAAGGAACCTGAGGAGGCTGTTGGAGTTGGCTTGAAAAGCTTTATTGTCCAAGGCCAACACTACAAACAACCCTAAAAGAAAATACAAAATAATGAGCTTGGTAACAAAAAATTACAAACCTGCACCTCAGCTCCATGACAACCACAATAAACAGGTGAAAAAAGGTGACCACTAAAAGAAAATGGCAGCTCTGCCCTACGAGCGTCTGCTGGGCACAACACCAGAAGACAAAAGGACAAATCAATGAAGGTTAATGATTGAAAGAAAAAAAAAACAGGCTAACCAGAAACACAAGAACTAAACAAAGAAACAAACACTCCAAAGCACATCCTGCTCCCGCCACCAGCAAAGGGCCAAATGCCCTGAAATGTGGCAGCAGCCAAATTATAGAGACCCTGCAGAGCATCCTGCAGGACTCAGACCAACAGCAGGATCAGCAGGAGCCAGTAGAAGAGGAAGCTGAACATCAGGAGCTGGAAGCAGCACAACAAACATTAACCTGATGATTCTGTTAAAGGAATATAACAATGGTTATACATGGTTATTTCATAAATACCAACATCCAGAATGTCCACCATCAAAATATGAAACTGAGAAGAAGCTGGAACTGAAGCAGGCTGGACAGACCCAAGTCTTCATCACTGCTGACTGTGGTCAGATATCACAGAGCTGTGATGTAACTGCAGTGATGTCACAGAGCTGTGATGTAACTGCAGTGATGTCACAGAGCTGTGATGTAACTGCAGTGATGTCACAGAGCTGTGATGTAACTGCAGTGTCTGATCATCTATAACTATTGGTCCTTCCTCTGAGCGCTGCAGCGGCACAAGTCCTGTCTCCTTTCTCCACCACTGTTGTCATGGTGACAAGTTTGTATCCATCAGTCAGCTGAAACTGACTGAACAGCCTGCAGCTCAGCATCACCTCCACCTGTCTCCATCACCACACCCTCTGCTCTGCTGGTGGTTTCTTCCTGTTTGTCATTTTGACCTTTGCGTTTTCTCTGTAATATTTTAGGATCTTTGTCTACAATATAAAGAGGCTTCAGAAGACTTTTTGTTGTGATTTGGTGCTAAATAAATAAAACTGAATTGAAGAAAGACAAAAACAGCTCTATAGATACACTGAGGACTCATTAGAAAAGAGGAAAGAGGTGAGCAGACTGCTACTATTACTAATAATAATTATGATAAATAAGTTTCATGAAGACATGAACCAAAACAGAAGATCATGAAGCTGAACTCATCACTAGCATAACTATAAAATAAAAATCAATAATGTTCCAATATAACAGAATAATAAAGAAATCAAAACAAACCTTCAAACTCTAGAATAACAATAAAAACCAAACAAAACCAAAACTCAAATAAATTTACTATTAATCCAAAACTCTTGAGCGTTTTGACCCTGAGTCCCATCCTCTGAACTCTTTCTTTGATCACATTATTCAGGTTTGTTTGTCAGGTCACTCTGACTCCTCTCTTATGGGGAATCCTGAGGTCGGCACTGAGAAGCAGGAATTCTTCTTATCCAGATAAATTCCAGGTTAGCCCTGAGTTTCTGTACCATGAAGCTGGCTCTCTTCTTACCAGGTACATCGACCTGTTCTGGTGCAGGTTAGCTTCATGATGAGACATCAACAGGTGTGAAGTTACCAACTACTGACCAATCAATCATCTGGATGAATCAGCTGATCAATCAGCTGTTAAACAGAGCAGGTTCCCCTCAGATCCCTCAGACTGCAGAGAGCTGAAAGGTTTTTCAGTCAGTTTGTTTAGTTTGAGTCTAATTATGATTGTTTGGAGGGTGAATCCCACAGGAAGAAGGATTTAATAAACTCAGATGTTACAATAAAAACACAACTTTGTGAGCTGACT
Source organism: Archocentrus centrarchus (assembly GCF_007364275.1). NCBI lineage: Eukaryota > Metazoa > Chordata > Actinopteri > Cichliformes > Cichlidae > Archocentrus > Archocentrus centrarchus. The sequence continues at coordinate 5,231,200 of NC_044347.1, forward strand.
CACAACCTTATAGACAACCAGAGTCTCAGTAAACAGGTGCAACGAGCTGTAACAATTTTATCAAACAAATAATCAAACTAAGCAGATTTCCCAAATATTCTTTGATCAGTTTTCCAAAATATTTCATGTTTTTCTTTAGTTTTGGAGTCAGAATCATGATGTGAATGCACTGTTGTGTTAACCCTACCCCATAAATGCTTTTCTACAATGAGCTCCATGAACTGTACAGAGGCTCCTCCTGTTAGTGTTTCCTTTGTTCACACAAGTGTTTGAGTATTATGGCAATGCAGAGCTGACAGGCAGGAAAAAAGCAGGAAAAAGGGGGAAAAAAGAGGACAGAGCACAGGTAGAAAAACACAACGACTCACCAACTGCTGCACCTGTAAAAATGGAAGAACAAAAACCAAACAGCACCTGAAAAACACACATGTATATGTTTTTGTGTGTATTTTGTGTATGTGTGTGTAAATGTTGTTGCCTCCTCCAAAGCAGGTCACTTCTGTGAGGAGCTGCTCGTCTCCACTGATGAGACCACAGCAGCTGAACAGGCGCAAACACTTCAGCTTTAACTGCTTTGAGGCTTCAGGCTCAGAAAGTCTCTTCATGTTTCCGTCCTATTGTTCGGGTTGTGGCTCTGATTGTTGGTTATTAAGCTCCAAGTTGTGTTTGATGCTTTGGCCGTAAGTGAGGGGGTCGCACGGCTTTACGACAGTGCCCCACATGACGAATGCTGCTGCCATTAGACACGTTTCTCCGTGGGTGATCAGGAGCAGCGCGTGCTAGCCGTGCGCGTTCATGTACAAACGTGATGGGCTCGACACACGGGGAGCGACAAACGACAGCGACGAATGGGTCGCATCGCCACTGGGGTGAAACCGAACACACGGGACGCGATAGCGACGGCAGCATTGCGAATCGCGCTCTTACGTCACTCGTCTCCAAGAAATGTGATTGGTTATGAAACTGGAGGGATTTAGACATTTTCAAAGCAGTCCGTGTCAGACACGGCAATAAAGATGAGTCTGAAGATTTTTTTGGAACTGACAGAAATCTTGCTGTTAAGGCTCCGCTACAAAAGAAAAAGACAACCTCGCGTTCATCCTATATTAGCACAAAAGTCCTCTCTATCCGTCTGTTTAACGTTAGTGTTACACCAACACGTTCTCATATGGCTGCCTTTTATGTGTAACTCGATAATCACTGCGTGAAGTGTCATATAATATAGGAAAGTCAAACACAGCTAAAACGATGCTTTCCTTCGTGCTGAAAGTGGTTGCAGACTGCAGCGTGTAGCATACTCTCCGCTCATTGGTCAGTCAATGAAACTCTTGCTGATTGGTTTAGTGCCACGCGACAGCGACAAAAGTAGAACATTTTCCAACTTTGTTGTGTCGCGTCGCCTGGTCGCGTGTGCACGTCTACGTGTACGAGCTCGAAATTTCACATGCATGAATGTTGGCCCAGGGACAGCCATCAGATTCCGCTCCCCCTGTGTTAAACAGGGGGAGCGGAATCTGATGGCTGTTATTAGGCTATCAAGATGTGTTCACCCAATTTTGGGTTATATAGAGCTATCCGCATGGGCTATATGGAGTATCTATCTATCTATCTATCGATAAACATCTAAACATAGAGAGAGAGAGAGCGCACGTATCTGATGGGAGCGCATTTGCAAAAAGTGGGACAACTTCGCCGAAACACGTTGTTTGAGCTTTCACGGTGTCCGTAGTTTTCTTGCGGCGCAAGCACGGTGCGCTGGTTACGAGCGCTGAACAAGCACGCGCGTTTTTTGCCGCGTGGGCGGCGCAGAGACGCTGGTGGGCGGCGCAGAGACGCTGGGGAAACCGTATCTGATGGGGAAACGCGGCTCGACGTAACACCGGTATGTTATTTGGCCACAAGGGGGCGCTGATGTCCACCAAATTCATTTAGTGTGGCTAAAATGAAGTTAATGTGTATTATCATTGCTGGTCATACAGATGTGCTTATTTTGCTCTGTTCAAACTATCACTGTTAGATTTAATGTAACCAGATTATTTAGTTAATTATTAGAGTGTGTTAGGATGATTTGCTTTCCCATATTGGAAATTTATATGTGTATTTTTCTTTTCCTATTCCATTTAGAACCACACACACACACACACACACACACACACACACACACACACACACACACACACACACACACACACACACATGTGCCTACACCTACATCACCATGCCCACATACTCTTTGGACTCACTCCTGTATGCCAAGTGTTATGCAGCTTGTATGTGATCCATCCTTTAGACAAACAAAGTCTATCTGGAAGAAACTCCCTGACCCGAGTCCCTGTCCTGAGAGCAGCTATCAAACCAGCCTCCTGGAGAAACCTCTCCAACATTCAGGGTTGAAATTAAACCCATTAATAATAAATGTTTTGGCAACAGGCAGAAAGCAAAAGATGTACGATTAATGTTGGATTTCCTCTAATTCGTTATCATCAGTGATGAAGTGAAAATTGTCACAGAGGGAACGTAGTGTCCACTAACCTGTGGAGGAGACACAAACTCAGTGTGTTGTTAAGGTGGAACAACTTGTGTTACGAGTGTGAGCAAAGGTCATGTGTGTGCTGTAGGTTTGGTACCATCAGCTTCAGTGTCAGTCTCTCCTGAGTTTGGTGACACTTCAGTAAGACGAGCATCATTTTCTGAACACACTCGTCATCATTTTGTTTGCATGCAGAGATTTTTGCAGTGTGGAGGAAACTAACTCCCTTCATAAGGCTGTTACAGCCTCCCTGCACACCTGATCTTATCATCAGAGCCGTGACGTCATCTGTGGACGCCTCCTGGAGGAGATTTTCCTATTCCTATTTTCTGACCTGAGTCCCCTGGAGAGGCAAATGACTCATGGCTTCATTACGGTTTCAACCCCCCCACTTCAACCACAGGGGCAGATGGAGGGTCTGCACGTTGGTGTCAGGTGGGGTGGGCCACGGGAGAAAAGGTGGAGCTGTCCGAGGTTTCTGATGAATCAGCGTGTTGGTGAGTGAAGCTCTGAAGGATACAAAGATTTATCCTCTTCATCCTTTATTCTTTGTCTGCTCACCACTTTTTCTCTCCCTTCATTCTGCCTCAGACTTCCACAGACTTCCAAAGACTCCCACAGACTTCCACAGACTTCCACAGGGAATCTTCCATTTCAACAAAATCTTTCCATTTTTTAAATTTCATCTTTCATGTTTTACCCAAACCCTGCAGGCACCTGCACATACATTTTTGGGGGGCAGGTGCCAAAAAACAGGGACCATCACCATAATTTATTCATAAAACAAAAAAACACAGTAGGAATTATGATTATATATTTGTTAACACAATCAATACACAAAACTCAAATGATCAAATTGCATAAATAACTGAAACACGAGCAACATGGAGGCCATATTGTGTTCTTTTTAATAACCAAAGAATAAACTAAACAATCATCAAACAGATTTAACCTTTAAACAGGATCAAAACTCTGCTCTGAATAAATGAACTGCAGTTCTCCTCGTGTCTCTGTGGGTTTCCTCCCACAGTCCACAGACAGGCAGTTACTGGGTGAACTGGTGAGTCTAAATGACTCACAGCTGTGAATGGTTGTCTGTCTCTGTGTTAGCCCCCCAACAGGCTGGTGACCTGTACAGGGTGTAACCCCCCAGGAGCCTGACCAGGAGAAGAGAATAGATGGAATATATAATATATATCAGTCGTTCTGAAACTGTGGTATGTGGACTCCCTCTAGTGGTAGGTGGGAAGTCTCCAAAAATTATTTATATCTAATAATTCCTGAACAAGTGAAATTTATTTCTTTGATGATGAATTCAGTTTTTTAAATCATCCAAAAGCCTTACAGTGCTCACTGTGTGTGTGTGTGTGTGTGTGTGTGTGTGTGTGTGTGTGTGTCCTGGTCTAACTCTGTCACAGCCTCAAAGTCTGTTAAAACTAAAGGTCGACTAAACTTTGACCTCAGTGAGGAGGTGTGGTCGACCATGTTGGTGTGTGTGATGTAATCACATTTTCCAAAGTTGTGATTGGTTGAAGCAAACAAACTTTCTTAATAATAATGACCAGGATGGACGGAGAAATGGATCTAATCACTGCATTTCCTCTAAACTACAGGTTTCCTCCAGGAAGTGAATCCACTGATGTTTCTATTTTTGCACAGTTATCAACCATGATGCAATGATTTTGATCTTTGATATTAATGCAGAAATCATTGAGAAGAACTCAGTTCTTCATCATCATATGGTTGAGCAGTTATTCAATAGTGAAGGACTTTTGCTCAGCTATGAAGAATTTGTCAGAAAATGTAATATCCCTGTAACTCCTGGAGACTATGCCAGGGTATTTGGAGCCGTCCCCTCTGGCGTATGTTTGCTTTTCAAGGGCCAAAAGAGGCTCGATGCTTTCGACCTCACCTGTCTGTCTCCAGCAGACACGCCTGTAGGGAAAACCTGTCTTTGTGGTCAGCGAGCAAATAGCAGAGCTAGAAGAACGTTTGGTCTTGTTAAAAACTGAACACAGAAAAATAACTCTGGATACTTCATAAACTTTCTGATGTTAATGTCAAAATATCATATTTATTGTTGCAAACAACAAGACAGATCGCACAAATAGATTTTGTGAGTTCTAAAAACAAGAACTTTGCAGAAATGAACCCTCTCTGAGCTCATAAGTGGGCAAAAATGGAATGATTTGTAAAAGTTTAATTTGAGCATGATAGGTTCAGATCATTTTAATAACTCAGAGAACAAACACACAACTCTTTTGAACTTGCACAAGGAGGAGAGATCCGTTCCTTGAACTCGGCTCGCGGCTGAGCAGAAGTTATCTGTCCTAAAGGACTGCTTCCTGCGCAGCGCTTTTATTCGGACTTTCACAATAAGATCACGTGGGTTACACCAAACGCAGTTTACAGCATGTAATAAACAACATTCTTGGCTTTTTCCTTACCATATATGGTAGTAAGTATCCTGTAGAATGTGCATGTAACGTGTATATGAGACACGTATCCTATATGTGTTCCCTGCAGGCTTGAAACAGCCTACAGGTAACTACAACTTCCTTTGTAAAAATTGTTACCACGTGTTTCCATTTCAAACATAAAAACAACAGTATCATATGTACATAAAACAACTTATAGAAAATATACAAACAGAAGATATGATAAGTTATAACAAACAGAATGGAATTTATACCATAACTCCAACATTTCCCCCCTGTTTATCATAACTTCACTGGCATATTTTTCCACGCCACACCACTTGCTTGCACATTTTCAGTGTGGATTTCATTCATTGCCAAATATATACATATTTACAAAATATCCTCAGGCATTTCAGCGTCTTGGTCGACCATCTGAAGCTGCAAATATGACACAACATAACCAGTAAAAATCTTTGTTATGATGAATCTGATGCAGGGCAGAATACACATTGTAAACACACAAATCAACACTAACACACACAAAACAGGAGTCAGGCATTTCAACAATACCTGCCACCAATTTCCCCCATTTAGCCAGGAAAACCAATCACTCTGGCTTTCCTGAGTGTGCTGTTGTACATATTTCTGTAATTCAGTCAGTCTGTCGAGTGCCTCCCTTATGGCTCCACCAGCATCATCTTCATCTGGGATGCAAGTACAACATGTCTTACCAATAATCTTACACACGCCACCCTGGGAAGCTGTCAAAAGGTCTAATACTATCCTGTTTTTCATCACCATTGCTCTGAGTGAACTTAACTCTTTTAAAGTTCCTTGTCATAGAGCTATGGTTGTATTTACCAGACGTAATAGTGCATAGCGATTTATTTCCACTTGGTCACGCACAAATCCCAGTCCAATTCCTGGAAAGATAGACTGGGCAATCTTCGCTCCGACTCCCCAGATCCGGAGCTCCTCTGGGACTTCTGAATGGCTCGTGAGCCACTCTCCAACCTGTCGCTTCGTCTTGTGATGTGGATGACTGGCCTGGTACTGCATGAAAAAGACATGATCTGACACATATGCAACACTACACAGGCCTCCCCAATCTGGGGGAAGGGACACGTATGCTTTGTGACCACAGATGAAATACCAATCCGCTAACACTCTTGTTCCCTTGGGTCCTGGTGCTACTCGTGAGCACTGACTCAGCTCTCCAGTGTCCATCTGTATTCTGTAGGCCAAATCAGACTGACATTCCTTCCTCCGTACAGTTAGATTATTATAACAAGCAATATTTTTGAGGCAGGTCAGGCATTGTCTCTCATCTGTTGGTGGACAGTAGGAATAGATAGCATTACAGAGAGTGGCTGGTAATCTACCCACCTTGATGGTTCCATTTGCTATAACACATGCTGGAAAAGCTTTCTCTGGCAAATGAGTCAACATCAGTACCTCAGGAAGGGGGTTAGCTAGCTGAGGCCAAGTAAGCAAATCTGTTAACATAGAACAGTTTCTATTAATGGGAGAACTTATCCCCTTTACATTAAGAATTGAGGTAAAATTTGCTTCATTCCATTTAGCTCTTCTCCCTGGATGTGTAGCCAACCCATAGAGACACCATGAGTGCTCCCAGCTAACATTGTAAGGCCTCAGTCCAGTATTGTGTCCTGCCACTGGCATATGTGCACACACATAACAATTTGTCCAATTATTAACATGAGCTGTGACGTTCATTAACTGCCACCATTCATTGGTTGCATATTCATGTGGGTACTGGGTGTAATTTAATGAAGATGTTCCTCCTAAAACTAGCAGTGTGCTCACACTGAGAATAATTATGAGGCTGCAGAAGGGCGCCATTCTAAAGGAGTAGGGATCAGTTGTTGTCTTCACTGGGTTGAGACGAAAAAACCACTATAAGGAATTTCCCCTTTGTAACCAGACTTCCACCTTTACTCCGAAGTAAGTGGCTCCACCTTCTTGCAGTGACTCAGATGAATCCACGTAGATCTTTCAGCGATTTTCACTGCTGTTGGTGTGGTCAGGAGAACTTGATATGGGCCGTCCCACCTCGGGTTTGACCAGCACTTCCGTTTGATGACATTGACCAGCACCCAGTCTCCTGGCTGTATCAGTGGCACCTGTGGAGAGAAAGAAGATGCTTCTGGCAGTTTATTAGCATCAGTTACTTGTTTACTTTGTAGAAATTTCCTCATCCAGTCACTCAAATCACAGCTCTCTTCTGCCTTTTCTTCCTCCGTATATACAGGCAGCCTGAATGGTCTGCCATATAATATTTCATACGGAGTAAGTCCTAATTCTGATGGTGTTATGCGCATGTACTTTTTCACTAGGTCTATACAGTCCACCCAAGGTCTCCCCGTTTCTGCCATGCTTTTCCTCAACCTATTTTTTATCGTCCCATTTGTTCTTTCCACTAACCCTGCACTCTGCGGGTGGTATGCACAATGGTTCTTCAGTTCAATGCCTAAATTTTGAGACACCTTAGACACTATCTCATTTACAAAGTGTGGTCCATTATCACTCCACGGCTTCTCTGGAATGCCATAATTAGGAATTATGGTCTTACATAAGGCTTTTGCAACCGTCAGTGCATCCGCTTTTGCCGATGGAATAATTTCAACCCATTTTGTAAAAGGATCTACAAGTACTAAACAGTACTTGTAAGTCCTACATTGATTCAGTTCTATGAAATCCATGTGAAGGAACTGAAAAGGATAACAAGGTGTTGGAAATCTACCCCTTCTTGGTCTCAGATTACCCTGTGGATTATTTTTACAGCAAGTTAAACATGCTCTACAAAAATTTTTTGAATAGTTATTAAAGCCTTTTGCATAAAAGTATTTACTTATTGTCTGTACCATCCCTCCTGTTGAGACATGGCAAGGCCCATGACTCAATAATGCTGCAGTATTAAACAGGGCTTTAGGGAGTACCGGTTTATCATTAATATGATAAATGTTATCCTTCAGTGTCGCACCATCCCTAAGCCACTGCTCTATTTCTGCTTTCGGGGCTTGTGTTTGCATGTCCTGTAAAACCTCCTGGCTTATTGGCTCTTGTATATGTAAGTAAGTGTCGCTGTGGTCATAAAGGCCCTGTGCCGCTTCCTTAGCTATCTTATCTGCAAAGGCATTTCCTAAGGTGACAGAATCTTTGCCCGCAGTGTGGGCTGCACATTTACAAATAGCTATGTTTTTGGGTTTCATAATAGCTAAGAGCAACTGAGTTGTTAGGCCTGCTGTGCCCATGATGAGGCCCGAATTGATTGAAGCTTGCTGCCACTAAAGCGACGCATTTCCTCATCTGTGTTGTTGACTCCCAGATTGTTTTGACTACTCAACCGATGCAGAGTTGAGCCTCACCGTCAATCCTCCTAGCCTCGCCCAGCACCACCACCGCACCCTCACAAGATGGCTGCCGGGATGAGAAAAATGGCTGCCGGGATGACACGCAATGTGGCTGGCTCTGTGTGGATGCCTCAAAAATCCTTTAATAACATCGAAAGGAATCGGCTTTTGCCTTTAACTGGTCTTTTCTTTTCTTTTTTGTGTTTTTCTTTATCTGTATGTCATACTGGTCTGGAAAAAAGGGATAACCAAATCCTGTGCCCAGCACAGGCGAGTCAGCATGTCCTTTTCACAATATTATTGGATAATGGTCATGCCAGACTCACCTCACCCTCAGGTAAACATGGACAGTTGGATGATACTAAACTAGTTCATGTTTTAATAATACTTCTTTTGGCTGGAGACATTGAAGTAAATCCGGGGCCACAGCCAGCTGGCCCGCGGCCGCTGCTGTTTGGATTACCAACGTTGCTATTTGGGCTGCCATCGAAACTGCCTTGGTCTGTTCCTGTGCCCCGTCCGTTTCCTCTGCTGCTCCCCGGGCCTGTTTCTGGTCTTCCGCCGCTGCTCCCTGGGCCTGTTGCTGGATTTCGGCCGCTGCTCCCCGGGCCTGTTCCTGGTCTTCCCTTGCTGCTCCCCGGGCCTGTTCCTGGTCTTCCCTTGCTGCTCCCCGGGCCTGTTCCTGGTCTTTTGCCGCTGCTCCCCGGGCCTGTTTCGGGGCTGGCACTGCTGCTCCGCGGGCCTGTTTCGGGGCTGGCGCCGCTGCTCCCCGGGCCTGTTTCGGGGCTGGCGCCGCTGCTTCCCGGGCCTGCTTCTGGGTTTTCGCCGGTTTGCGCCGGGCCGGCTTCCGGTTTATCATCGCTGCTTCCCGGTCTGGCTCCTGGGCTGACTCCGCCGCTCCCTGGTCTGGTATCTGGGCTGACACCGCTGCTCCCCGGGTTTGCTCCTGAACTTTCACCGTTGCGACCTGTGCCAGCTCCTGGGTTGCCTTTGCTGCTCCCCGGGCTTGTTGACTGTTCTGATGATCTCCAGCAGTCCCATCCAAAAAGGTACAGGAATCCAGTTCTTAAACGGCATAGATCTACTAAAATATTCCGGACATTAAACCAGGCTAAGGTTGTCTGGGACCCGTTATCAAAAATAAAGGGATTATTTGGCGGGCACTTGAATATCCGCAGTATGAGGCCAAAACGTGAACAGCTGGAACACCTGCTCTGTAATTCCAACATTGACTTTTTAGGACTTTCAGAGACGTGGCTGTCCCACTCTTCCCCAGAGGCTGTAGTAAATATGCCCGGTTATAATGTATTTAGGAAGGACAGAGAAAGTGGGAAGGGTGGGGGAGTATTAATATATGTTAGAAATACTCTTAAGTGTACAATGATTGAATGGCCAAGTGAAATAGTTTTGGAATGTGTTGGTGTAGAGATATCACTTTCTGAAACAATGTCTTTTATAATAGTATGTATGTATAGAAAGCCCACAGCAAAAAATGATTTCTATGATCAACTTAGGATTCTTCTTGATCATTGTGATAAATTTAAAGAAATTATTTTACTGGGTGATTTTAATATTAATTGGAATGTAAAGAAAGAACGAACAAATCTTAAACGAATTACTGATTATTTTAATTTAACACAAATAATAGAAAACCCAACTAGATTAACAAATCATTCTGAAACTCTCATAGATCTTTTATTTACAAATCATGCTGAGAGGATTCTTAAAACATATAATCTCATTACAGGTCTTTCTGATCATAATATTGTACTTTTCTCCCGCAAATTAAGTAAAAAACGATTCAATACCGCTAATTTTAATAATCATCATAAATTTATTCCAAAACATTCACATTCAACTCTTGAAGATATTATAAACGAAGTAAATTGGCCCGAATTGTTTTTGGAAGATAATATTGAACTCAACTCTCAAATATTTAATTCAAAAATCACAGAACTTATGGAACCTTTTCTTAAAAGGGGAAAAGAAAATATAAGGAAAAAACAACTGCCATGGCTAAATAACTACTGTAAAAAACTTATGAAAGAAAGAGACATTTTGCTTAAAACCTCTTTGAAAACTGGGTTGACTGTTGATAGGCAAAGATTTACTTCCATGAGGAATAAAACTACTAATGCACTACGTAAAGCCAAAGCAAATTTCTTTCTGGATGTAATCAAAGGTGCTAATGGAAACGTCAAAATCATATGGCAAAACATAAATAAACTGATAGGTAAGGAACATAAAATGATCAATGATAGATTGGAAATAAAAGTTAATAACAAGTTGTTGATTAATCCAAAAGAATTAGCAACTGAGTTCAATAACTTTTTCATTAAGTCTATTGATGAAATAAGACATATGTTTAGTCAGTCAGAGACAGTTTGCAATTCTAATGACTCTGGACAGCCTCTTTTTAGATTAGATCAAATTACAGATATGGAAGTCGCTAGTATAATTCAATCAATGAGGGCTTCAAAAACTAAAGATGCATACGGGCTTGACACACACTTTTTAAAAACACACAAAGATGCACTGGTTTGTCCAATAACACATCTGATAAATTTATCCATCAGAATGGCAACAGTCCCAGCAAGTTGGAAGGCTGCCATAGTCTCACCAATTTTTAAATCAGGAGACAAATCAAATATTTCTAACTATCGTCCCATTAGCATCCTCCCTGTTGTTTCTAAGGTTGCAGAAAAATGGATTGCCAAGCTGCTGAACAAACATCTCAGCCACCATTCTCTTCTGCACCCCATGCAGTTCGGGTTTCGCCAGCATCATTCCACAGAGACGGCAAATTGTGTCCTTATAGAAACAGTGAAATCCCTGCTCGATAAAACCACCTGTGTTGGTGCAGTCTTTCTAGATTTAAAGAAGGCATTTGATACAGTGGACCATCAGGTCCTTCTGTCCAAACTGACTTATTTTAACTTTGCCGAAGATGCATTAGCTTGGTTTCAATCTTATTTATCCAACAGGAGACAGTCTGTGTCTGTCAGGGGCACAATGTCGTCATACCTTGACTGTCCAGCAGGGGTTCCCCAGGGCTCTATTTTGGGACCAGTCCTGTTTTCTTTGTATATAAATGATTTGCCAAATGTGTGTCAAAGTGTCCACTTTCAAATGTATGCTGATGATGCTGTTATTTTTACACCTGCAAAAAGTCCTCAGGAAGCATCTTCAATCCTCACATTAGCCTTGGAGAATATACAACACTGGCTCCTTCAGTCCTCCTTACTGCTGAATAAGAAAAAATCAGTTACAATGATGTTTACAAAAAAACCTATAAAACTGGAGCGGTCTAGTGTGTTCCTGGGGGGCGAAGAGCTTGATCTTGTGCAGGATTTCAGGTACCTTGGGGTCACACTGGATCCCACACTGTCTTTTAAAAAACATATAAAACTTACAGCAAGCATAATTAAATTTAATTTAAATAACTTCAAACAAATTAGACCATCAATGACAATTATTTCAGCTAAGGTTTTTCTACATTCAATGATATTATCACATATAGATTATTGCATTACATCTTGGTCACTCACTGGAGATACGTTCTTAAAACCAATAGAAATATTATTTAAAAAGGCTATAAAAATCCTTGATCAAAAGCCCTTATCATATCATCAGTGTAATATTTTGGAAAAATACAATATGCTCAATTTTGAAAATTTTATTAAATTTAAAAATAGCTGCTTGATCTATAAAGTTCTTCATGGACTAGCTCCAGTTCCACTTTCAACATACATTAAATCAAGAACTGACCGAGGTTTTGGCACCAGAGCCTCTTCCAGAGGAGACCTTGAGATCCCCCGTAGAAAAACAACCTTTGGACAAACGGTTCTGTCAGTCAGAGGGGGTCATTTCTGGAATACTGTACCGACTAACATCAGAGAATGCTCCACTTACAGTACTTTTAAAAAGCACCTTAAGCAGTTCATTAAAAGTTCCCAGACATGTTCGCACTTTCACTAATTTTTATTTTTATTTTATTTTATTTTATTTTTTTTTTCTCCTTTTTTCTTTTTCCATTTGTATATTGTTTTAATGTTTGTCAATGTGTTGTCTTTTACTACTATTGTATATTCATGATGTTTTCTGTTGTTTGTCCTTCTGCCTAGGGACTACAGATGCAAATTAGCAAATATGCTATAATCTGGCTCATTTACAATCTGTACTAAGTATTGATTGTTTTATTAATGTGCATTGTCCCAAATAAATAAAAATTAAAAAAAAAAAAAAAAAAAAAATTAATTAAATTAATTAAAATTAATAATGTAGCATGTTTCACTGGCTGACCTGTAGACGTCTGCATTCCCCTTCTTGCCCACTGGGCTGCAAAAAGATGCACTGTTGAAAATGCATATTGGCTATCTGTATAAATTGTCACAGTCTTATCCTTATAAAATAAGCAGGCTTCTATGAGAGCTATAAGTTCCGCTGCTTGGGTGGAAAAATGAGATGGTAGTTGTTCTGCCTTAATGATTTGTTTATCAGTTACTACTGCATACCCCGTTTCTGTAATACCTCTGTCATTTTTCCTGCTTGACCCATCTATATACACCACGTCGCCTTCTGTTAATGGCGTATCTAACAAATCCTCCCTTGGTTTACTATTTTGCTCTGTTATAGCTTTACAATCATGTGGTTCTCCATCTTCTGGAGTAGGAAGCAATGTAGCAGGGTTCAAAGAAGTACAGCGCTCAATTGTAATATGCAGCTGAGATAGTAGCAGAGCAATACAGCTTAAATGTCTCGCTGGTGAAAGGAAAGTCATCTTACTTTGTAATAACAGAACTGAGACCGCGTGTGGTACTTTTAATGTCAGTGGATGAAACAAAACTAACTCACTAGAAGATTCCACTGACATTGCTGCTGCACATACCGCTTGCACACCAGGTGGGAGTGCTCTTGACACTGCATCTAAACGTTTAGAATAATAAGCAATAGGTCGCAGTTTGTCACCAAAGGGTTGCAACAAGGCTGAAGTCATAAAACCATTTTTACAATCTACAGTTTGAACAAACTGTTTAGAATGATCTGGTAGGGGCAGAATTATTTCTGTAGTTAAAGCTTGCTTAACTTCAGTAAATGCCTGTTCAGCTTCTAGAGTCCATTTTACATTTTCAGACATTGTCATGGGCACATCATGTATAACTGATAACAATGGTTGTGTCATTTGTGCATAGTTTGGAACCCAGGCTCTACAATAATTGCATAAGCCTAAAAATGCCAACATCTGTTTCTTTGTCTGTGGTTTGGATGCCTGCATGATGGCTGTTTTCCGAGACTCCAGAAGCTTTCGCCCTTGCTGTGAAAGAATGTGTCCCAAATACTTTACTTCCCTTTGCACCCACTGCAGTTTCTCCAAACTGACTTTATTTCCTGTTTTTGCCAGGTGTTGTAGCACTTCTAATGACTGTGTTCTACAATGCTCCTCTGTGTCTGATGCTATGAGAATGTCATCCACATAAGTCAATACTTGGGAATGTTTTGCTATTGACAGCTGCGACATGCAATTTGCAATAGCTTGTGAAAAGATTGTGGGGCTATCCGTGAATCCTTGAGCCATACGTGTGTAACAGAATTTTTTTCCCTTGTAGGTAAAGGCAAACCAGTCCTGTGAATCCTCATGTAAAGGAATCGAGAAAAAAGCATTACTGAGATCCACAACCGTAAACCATTTTTTGTCAGGGGTCAACTGATTTAGCAGTATATGTGGGTCTGGAACACAGGGTGCTCTAGTTTGTACAGCTTGATTCACAGCTCTTAAATCCTGCACTACACGCCATTTATCTGTACCTTGTTTCCTTACTGGGAATATAGGGGTATTACAATGAGCATCAGGTTTTTCAATCAGTATGCCTGCCTTCAGCATCTCCATAATAACTGGTTCTATCCCTGCCTGTGCGTCCGGTTTAAGTGGATATTGACGTACATAAGGTCTGTAATCAGATTTTGGTTTAATAATTACTGGGTCGGCGGTACTTAATAATCCTACATCTGCTGCTCCCTTTGACCACAAACTATCAGGAAGTATTTGTAATTCTGGGAAACTTTCTGTGTTTACCATAGATCAGGCTGATGTGGAGCTATTTGTGTGTTCATGGACTTTAGTCATGACTGTCCACTGCAGTTCGATTTTCTGTACCTGGCCATCAGAGGATTCCCACCGACCTTGACCCATGTCCCTCCAGTCTGTAAGTTTTTCAGCGTCGCACAGAAGCTGGCCCACATCTTCCCATTTAGCTGTAGGAGGTTTTGACAGTGACACATGAGGTACTGATAAAAATGGATTGAAGGAATACAGACCTTGGGCTTCAGGAGTCAAAGTTACAATGACTCCACTATACTCTCGTTTTAACACATAGAGAGTATGCAAGTTCAGTTTTTGAGTCTGCAGCTTCCTAACCTTTTCTGCATAGGTTTGGTCTGGGCCTGGAGTCTCCTTATACCTGAGAGTGCAGTGCATAGTTTCAGGAGGCTGCAAATCACTCCCTGATTTTAGGTAAGAAGCTCTTAAATTTAATAACTGTCTACCTGTTTGAGCAAGATCTGATTTTGGAAAATCCAGGCTCCAGTAGTAATAAGTCTGAGGTAGCTCTTCTACCTCATGAACCTGATTTACCACTGTAGCCTGCATTCCCATTGGAGTGGGAACTATAGCAATTCCCAGAGCTTGAAGCATGTCTCGCCCTAGCAAATTCACTGGACACTCTGAACTCAACACCACAGGGCCCTGACTGTAAATTCCTGTCCCTGGATCACTAATTATCACTAGAGCTGAGAGGGGTAAGGCACTTAATTGCCCATTAGCTGATTTTACAAAAACTCTCTTCTTAGATTCTTTTAATTTTGGGATGTGTTCCTTCACGACTGTTCTATCTGCACCTGAGTCACACAGAAATTCAGTTGTTTTGCCATTTACCAAGAGAGTTATTAAAGGTTTTTGACCTGGTGTGGAGATTACAGCTAATATTAGCTTCAGATCAACACTGGTAACCTCAATGTCATCTGAAACTCCACCTAGTCATGTAGAGCTGTTGTAATCTAGATTGTATGGAGGATCCCTAAACCTCCTGTTCCTTTTTTAGACATTAGAGAAAAAGTTATTCATAACCATCTCAAAGATTATTCTTCATGTTCGGCTGCTTTCAGCACTGCTGGTATTTGTTTAGACTCTTTTGCTCCAGTTGATCTTTCAGAGTTAACTTCAATAGTTACTTCCTCCAAACCAGCAACATGTTTGTTAGATCCCATTCCTACTAGACTGTTCAAAGAAGTCTTTCCAATTATTGATGCTTCAATCTTAAAAATGATCAATCAGTCTTTATTAGTTGGCTATGTACCACAGACCTTCAAGGTGGCTGTAATTAAACCTCTACTTAAAAAGCCATCACTTGACCCAGCTGTCTTAGCTCATTATAGGCCAATCTCCAACCTTCCTTTTCTCTCAAAGATTCTTGAAAGAGTAGTTGTAAAACAGCTCACTGATCATCTGCAGAGGAACGGTTTATTTGAAGAGTTTCAGTCAGGTTTCAGAATTCATCACAGTACAGAAACAGCATTAGTGAAGGTTACAAATGATCTTCTTAGAGCCTCTGACAGTGGACTCATCTCTGTTCTTGTCCTGTTGGACCTCAGTGCAGCTTTTGATACTGTTGACCATAACATTTTATTACAGAGATTAGAGCTTGCTATAGGTATTAAAGGTACTGCACTGCAGTGGTTTGAATCATATTTATCTCATAGACTCCAATTTGTTCATGTAAATGGGGAGTCTTCTTCACACACTAAGGTTAATTATGGAGTTCCACAGAGTTCTGTGCTAGGACCAATTTTATTTACATTATACATGCTTCCCTTAGGCAGTATTATTAGAAAGCACTGCATCAATTTTCATTGTTATGCAGATGATACTCAGCTTTACCTATCAATGAAGCCAGATGACACACATCAATTAGTTAAACTGCAGGAATGTCTTAAAGACATTAAGGCCTGGATGACCTCTAATTTCCTGCTTCTAAATTCAGATCAAACTGAAATTCTTGTTCTCGGCCCCACAAATCTTAGAAACATGGTGTCAAACCAGATACTTACTCTGGATGGCATTACTTTGGCCTCCAGTAACACTGTGAGAAATCTTGGAGTCATTTTTGACCAGGATATGTCCTTCAATGCACATATTAAACAAATATGTAGGACCGCTTTTTTGCATTTGCGCAATATTTCTAAAATTAGAAACATCCTTTCTCAGAGTGATGCTGAAAAGCTAATTCATGCATTTATTACTTCTAGGGTGGACTATTGTAATTCATTATTATCAGGCTGTCCTAAAAGCTCCCTGAAAAGCCTTCAGCTGATCCAAAATGCTGCAGCTAGAGTACTGACAGGGACTAGAAAGAGAGAGCATATTTCTCCCATATTGGCTTCTCTTCATTGGCTCCCTGTTAAATCTAGAATAGAATTTAAAATTCTTCTCCTCACATACAAGGTCTTGAATAATCAGGCACCATCTTATCTCAAAGACCTCATAGTACTATATCACCCCAATAGAGCACTTCGCTCTCAGACTGCTGGCTTACTTGTGGTTCCTAGGATACTTAAGAGTAGAATGGGAGGCAGAGCCTTCAGCTTTCAGGCGCCTCTTCTGTGGAACCAGCTTCCAGCTTGGATTCGGGAGACAGACACCCTCTCTATTTTTAAGATTAGGCTTAAAACTTTCCTTTATGATAAAGCCTATAGTTAGGGCTGGATCAGGTGACCCTGAACCATCCCTTAGTTATGCTGCTATAGGCCTAGTCTGCTGGGGGGTTCACATAATGCACTGTTTCTCATTCACCTTATTTACTTTGTTTATACTCCACTCTGCATTTAATCATTAATTGATATTAATCTCTGGCTCTCTTCCACAGCATGTCTTTCTCTCCCCTCAGCCCAACCGCTTGCGGCAGATGACTGCCCCTCCCTGAGCCTGGTTCTGCTGGAGGTTTCTTCCTGTTAAAAGGGAGTTTTTCCTTGCCACTGTCGCCAAGTGCTTGCTCATAGGGGGTCGTTTTGACTGTTGGGTTTTCTCTGTATTATTGTAGGGTCTTTACCCACAATACAAAGCACCTTGAGGCGACAGTTTGTTGTGATTTGGCGCTATATAAATAAAATTGAATTGAATTGAATTGAAATCTCCTCTCACTCTTCCCCAATCATGTTTAAAATGGTTTCTGAATACAGAAACCATTTCATCCCCATTCAAATTGAACGAGGCTTGTAATCCTACAACCTCTGTTGCCCACAAGTTTACATTAGTTTTATGAGATGTCAGACCTTTAACTGCCTCTAACATTTCTACATTTGTCCACGGTCTAAAAACTAAGATTGTTTGTGCATTATCATTACCAACACCCCTATGTGGATTAGCTACTTCCACCATAGGAAATGTGTTTACTGGCGGCCGTAAAGAGTCTGAATGTCTCACAGAACAATCACAACTCTCAGCCCCCAGGCAATGCTTCACACCATATTTACACAGGAGGGGCTCTAAATCTGGATAACCTCCTTGTACCAGGGCAACCACATTCCCTGTTTGTTTGTTCTTATCATGACTTCTAAGGACCATCCTTCCTGCCGTTAAATTTAATTGCTGCACTAACTCCCCCTCCTCCTCAACCTGTAAATTACCATCTGCCCCCTGTAACTGCGGGGGAGATGCTTGGGCTGAAAGAGGTGGCTGAGCTGGGGGAGGTGGTTGAGGTGGGGGTTGCACCCTACAAGGCCTAACCGTCTCATCCTCTGTGTGGAAAAGGCTGCCTAAAAGGAACTGCTGGCCCTTTAAGGGGGGCGGAGCTTAGACCACCAGTGTGCAGCATGCAGACAAGAAAGTCCAGAGGGAGAAGTTGAAGTCGCCTTCCTTGCAGCCCGGTCTCGTGTTGCCCCAAAGAAGCAACAATCTGTTCCTCGGTTAGAGTTGTGTGCTGCTCTAACAGGTGCTCAGCTCTACAAGGTCATCAGCACCGAGTTGACCCATTCCATACGCAGCTGTATCTTATGGTCTGACTCAGCCACAGTCCTAACCTGGTTAGGTTCAGATTCCTGCAGATACAAGGTCTTCGTGGGCACTCGTGTGGCGGAAATACAAGAGCTAACGGAAGCTGCTACATGGAGATATGTGCCCTCACGAGATAACCCAGCAGATGACATCACTCGCGGCCTCACTATCCAAGACATCACCAAAGGCAGTAGATGGACGGATGGACCTGAATTCCTGAAACTGGCTCCAAGTGACTGGCCTGATCTACCACCCCCACTCCAGAGTGATCCTGATGGTGAGCTGAAACGACAGGTTGTTTGTCTAACTGTGTCCAGCTCTAGTGTTCCGGATCCACACCAATACCAGACTTGGGACAGCTTCTTAGAGGCCACTGCACATCAGCTTCACAGGGCGGCTGACCACAACCACCCTCTTACTGCTGATTCCTACGCTGCTGCTGAGCTAGAAGCTCTACAACACGCCCAAAGAGAGTCATTCCCAGAGGAAATCACCCAGTTAAAGGCAGGGAAACCCATTGCCAAATCCAGCCGCCTTCTTCTACTTGCACCTGAGTTTGATGAGAGAACAGGGCTCATCAGAGTAGGAGGCCGTTTACGCCGCAATCCCGACCTGGCTGTAGATGAAGTCCACCCCATTGTTCTGGACCCCCGACACGCACTGACCCAACTCATTATACAGGATCATGATGGGAAGCTCCAGCATCCCGGGCCAGAAAGGGTGTTTGCTGAGATCAGGAGAAGATACTGGGTGTTACGTGGCCGTGAAGCAGTACGCCGCCATCAAAGATCCTGTGTTGAGTGCAAGAGGTGGAAAGGTCACCCCAATCCACCCAGGATGGCAGACCTCCCTCCAGCCAGACTGCGCCTGTTCAAGCCGGCATTCTATTCCACAGGTGTGGATTGCTTTGGGTCGTATACCATCAGAATCCGACGCAGTAACGAGAAAAGGTGGGGGATATTGTTTAAATGCTTAACCACCAGGGCAGTCCACCTTGACTTGATCCCCAGTATGGACACAGACGCATTTTTAATGGCTCTGAGACACTTTATAGCCAGGCGTGGCAAACCCAAAGAGATTCTCTGTGACCAGGGGACAAACTTCCGAGGAGGAGAACGTGAGCTGCAGGAGGCATTTCAACAACTTCACCCTAACCTCAAAGAGCAACTAGCTTGCCAACAAATCAAGTTTGCCTTCAATCCTCCTGGATCCCCACACTTCGGAGGTTGCTGGGAGCGGGAAATCCGCTCGCTAAAGACTGCTCTTCAAGTCATCATTGGAGCCCAAACCATCACTGAGGAGGTGTTTCGCACAGTTCTGATTGAAATTAAGGGGATACTCAATTCAAAACCCCTGGGCTACACTTCATCTGAGGTAGCAGATCCTGACCCTGTTACCCCCAACTATCTCCTCATTAGGCGGCGGGATGCCTCGTTGCCGCAAGTCATCTATGATGGCCCAGATATTCTTGGGCGGCGAAGATGGAGACACAGCCAAATTCTAGCTGACCATTTCTGGCGAACTTTCCTGAGGCATTACCTGCCAGGACTCCAAGCCCGTCAGAAGTGGCAGACAGAATCAGCCAATCTACAAATAGGAGATGTTGTCATGATAGTGGACAACCAGCTCCCGCGGGCCCTTTGGCCTGTGGGGAAAGTCTTCCAAGTTTTTTCTGGATCAGACACCCGGATCAGATCAGCTGAAGTGACTGTAAAGGGAAGAACCTACGTGCGACCCGTGGCGCGACTTGTCAGCCTACCCACCTTGCCAAAGGATGATTGATCGCCCTCCCCTTTACTCAGCCTTTTCTTGGTTGTTCGTATTCACAGGCGAATACGGGGGCGGCTGTGGAAAAGGCTGCCTAAAAGGAACTGTCATGCTGGCCCTTTAAGGGGGGCGGAGCTTAGACCACCAGTGTGCAGCATGCAGACAAGGAATGGCAGAGAGGGGAGAGGAGCTGAACCAGAGTTTACAGTCTGAAGTTGGTGGAATTATTTGCTGTTTAGAGTTTGCTAGCCACCCCAGTTTGAGTTGTGTGCGTGAAAATACAAGTAAGTGATGTTAACAGTAAATGACCTAGTTTATTTATCAAAATATATATGTTTCACCCTTAATTGATATCATGCTCTGTTCGCATGCACATTTAGTAAGTGCTATCTACGTGAGTTCCGTGTGTTGTACCTTTGTAAACCTAGTGTATTGAGAAACATTAATGTTGCAGTCATGAAGAGTGTCATTGTGATAGTATTTCAGTTATTTTGGCATTATTTAGACACTGTTGTCACATTATTTGTTATCTGTTTTAGAACCACACATCCAGTTCCTGTACCGTAAAGAATAAGCAGTAAATTCACGTTACTGAACCCATGGGAGTGCGACTCTACTCTTTTCTGGAGTTCTAACCGGACTCACCACAGTGATCCAACCCCTCCAACCAGCCCAAGATAGAACCTATTTTACACTCTGGCCTTAACAATGCAGCATGCACATTGCAGGAAGTTTGTTTTCCCTTCTTTTGTTCTCTGCCCGCGGCCCTTTTTTGTGCCTGTTCCAACCACGTTTTTGCCACCATTAACTGTCTTTCTTTTTCAACTTTACTCTTCCCTTCCTTTGTTGCCACGCTTATTTTTAAATTTCCCACCAAATCTTCACATTCCCTTAACTCCAACTTTCCACTAAAACCATACTTTTTCTTCCATTTATCGCAAAACGTTGTGCTGCCTGGAGAGTATCTCTCCATATATTTTAAATCCCCCTCTAGGGCAGGTTTACTCGGTTTACTGTTCATAATCCCCATTTTACTTCCTGTGCTTTGTCCCGATCGGACCACGTGTCCTTCTGGGACCTAATACCAAATCCGCCCGTCACTGTGCACTTCAACAGGCCGTAAAGTTCGTTGGCACCCGTAGGGTATCCCTTCACGCTGCTGCTTCCACGTCAAAAGGCTGCTTACACGCTCTCATTCACTCACATTCACACACACGTACGCGTATTTACAAGGCGTATTTTAAAATTCTAAAGTCCGAATTTGGGAAACCTCTCTTTCCGGCGAGAGTTACCAATTTACTTTATCTTTTTAACAAAAGTAAACCCACAGTACCGTCTTCCCAGCCTGAGCAGCCCAGCCCGAGTGCAGCGGTAACCACTGAGGATAACCAATTTTCTCCAGCCCGAGCAGACCTATACCTCACTGGTTCAAAAATTAATTTCTGGGCCTAGGTTCGAAGGTATAGCGGTAACTGCTGGAGATTTTACGTTTTCCAGCCCGAGCAGACCTGTGCGTCCCTGAACCTAAGACCACAGCGGTAACTGCTAGTAAAACGGACTACTTTCGGCGAGTCTACCTAATTTATAACGCGCGGCTTTCACATACCTTTGCTACTGTTGGTGTTACGTCCCCTCGGACTCCGGGAGAGTAATGAACGGTGCTGGAGGAGCGAACCTAATCACCGGCCTGATCACGAATTCATGCTTCAGGGCTTCCCTCAGGTCAGCTAATGATCCTGGCTGTCGACAGTCTGCGGTGTTCTTCTCCTCCAGCGTCAGTCAGCAAACTGTCCCGCTCCGGCTCTCGAAGGACCAAAAAATGATAGGTTCAGATCATTTTAATAACTCAGAGAACAAACACACAACTCTTTTGAACTTGCGCAAGGAGGAGAGATCCGTTCCTTAAACTCAGCTCGCGGCTGAGCAGAAGTTATCTGTCCTAAAGGACTGCTTCCTGCGCAGCGCTTTTATTCGGACTTTCACAATAAGATCACGTGGGTTACACCAAACGCAGTTTACAGCATGTAATAAACAACATTCTTGGCTTTTTCCTTACCATATATGGTAGTAAGTATCCTGTAGAATGTGCATGTAATATGGTGTATATGAGACACGTATCCTATATGTGTTCTCTGTAGGCTTGAAACAGCCTACAAGTAACTACAACTTCCTTTGTAAAAATTGTTACCACGTGTTTCCATTTTAAACATAAAAACAACAGTATCATATGTACATAAAACAACTTATAGAAAATATACAAACAGAAGATATGATAAGTTATAACAAACAGAATGGAATTTATACCATAACTCCAACAGAGCACATTTGGTTTCCACTGTTGTAAATATTCCTTCATAAGTTGGTACTGTGTGAATATGTGAATATGGACCTTCACTTTATGACTGAGGGAGGCACAGCAGATGTGATCTCATGAATGAGCTCAGATCGGTCACTCTGTGTCTCCACACAAACAGAAAGCATTCATGTTCAGATTGAACTCCTCACTGTTCAGTGATCAGTGTGAGTGACAGCAGCAGGGAAAGCTCCATTCACTCTGAGTCTGTATTTGTAGTGGAGGTGGAGGGATTTAAACCTCACATGATGAGATGCTAGCAGGCAGAGCAAACATGGAACGCTGTAACCAAGGAGCCGACATAGTACAGGAACATCTGTGCCGAGTATGATCTGGAAGTCCCGAGGTACGAGCCCACAGGGGGCGGAGTTTAAAAAGACACCCAAAAATCACAGAGAAAAATGATGCAGCAGGCTGGTCTATTTTGATGACATTTCATTGTAGCAACTGAAATCATACTCAGTAGTTTGTGTGGTCCCCATGTGCTTGCACGCATGCCTGACAACAGATGATGTCCTGGGGGGTCTCCTCCCAGTTTTAGACCAGGGCATCACCGAGCTCCTGGACAGTCTGAGGTGCAGCTTGGCGGCGTTAGATGGACCTAATAAGGTCATGCAGTGAAGTTACAACAGTGTAACATGTGCTCCATAGTCAGGAATCTACATCAGCTGGTGATACAGGAAGTAAATTTCACAAAATATATTTAAAAAATCAATGTTGTCAAATAATGAAATTTCTATCTAGTTTCTAAAGGATCATTTAATTGTCCAAATGCCACCACAGACAAGTTAAAGTCTAGTTGTGATTTCATCATTCTAACAGCAGTAAAATAAATGTCAAGATGAACTCTGGCTGCTCACCAAACTTGTGTTCATTGGACAATAATGTGTGAACGTCTCTGAGCAGTTTGTAAATTGATGTTTTGGGTCAGTGCAGCTCAGTGATTCCTCTCTGATATCACAGTTTGTCTCATCTGCAGCAAACAAACTGCAGCTGACATGAACTGAATCATCTGAGCTGAACTGAGCTTCAGAGAAACACAACATCCTGATATTCACTGTGAAGCTTTGAGTGGAAAAAGACAGAAGAACAACATGTGGATCCTGGAATAATGGCAGCTTCCATCTTTAAAGGACTGAAGAGGAAGAAGTTTACAAGGAATCATTGAGAACAGTTTCAAACATCAACTGATTGAATCCATGAATCTGAAAACGTGTTTGTGAGTGAAAGAGACAGACATGTACAGACTGAACTATCTGTTCAACAGTCAGAGTTTCTCTGACAGGAGGACACTCTTTACACTAAACTCAGCACAGAGACACTGAAGAACCAAACCAGAACCCAAATCCAGCATAAAGAGGTTTAGTGAATGTGGTGTTGAAGGTGTGGAGGTGGATCAGAGTGTCAGAGGAGACTCTGTAGAAGGACAGAGTGCCAGCAGGACAGTCCACATACACTGCTACTCTGTTAGAGACAGAGGAGGAGGAGGAGGAGGAGGAGGAGGAGGAGGAGGAGATGGATGTTAGTCTGTTATTGTGCCTCACAGACTGAGGACCATCATCAGTGCAGTTCAGATTCCAGGACTGATCATTGTGTCCAAACACGCAGTCACTACTGTATCCTTTCCTGCTGATTCTTCTGTAACTCACTGATATTTGAACCTTTCCTCTCCACTCAACCTCCCAGTAACAGCGACCAGTCAGACCATCTCTACACAGCAGCTGAGGCCAATGATCAAATCTGTCTGGATGATCATGATATGACTGAACCTCCTCCACATGTGTCACCTTCCTGTTGTTGTCAGACAGTTTGAGGTTTCTGTTCATTGTGTTTGTGTCGATTGTGAGTTGACAGGAATCTGATGGAGAGAACAAACACAATCCAGCTGCAGTTATTGATCCATCATCTGTTCATTGATTGACACTTTGATGATGACTCCTGACATCAGAGATGTGAATGAGTGATGTGACAGTTTGAAGATGGTTGAATGTGTGCTGCTTTGTTTTCATCAATCACATTAAAAACACACTTACACTTCCTCAGACCTGGGATCAGCCATCGGACTCCAGCAGGCTCCACCCTGAAAGGAGGAGGGGGGTCAGAGCAGCACAGTCTCTTTCAGCATGCACACATGGACATTACATCGCTCTCAGACACACACTGTTAGACACTGATTTTCAGATTGTGTCCTCTTTGTGTTTGTTCTAAATGGAGAACATCAGTGACTCTGTGAGCTGTTAATTAACAGCTCTGGAAAAAGATGCAACAGGTTTGTTGTATTTTTCTGCATGGAAATGATCACAGAGGGACCTGCTGACTTTTTGTTCTCCTGTCCTTGATGTGCTGCTACTTGGTCTGAATATTAATGATCAGAGTGGATCAATGATCAGATCATTATTGCAGTGCACAAACAAAGGCAGCTGCAGTGAACTACAAAGGAAGCATCTGTCACTTCACTTTTCATTAGTTTCTGTTTTTGGATTCTCCTGCTCTGTTTCACTCACTCTGATTCTCATACTCGTCTGCTTCACTTTGATTTTTCTCACTGACTTTGATGCTCAATATTTCAGATTCTCCTAACAGGAACATGAGCCACTGGAAATCAATAGAAAGGCTCATTTATTGATTTATGAAACTTAATGCCATTGATGGTCAGAGGGTAAAAATGTGAGACTGTTCCTCTGCAGAGATCACTTTGAACTGATTGCTCCATTGTTGTTGATGGAGATTTTCTCCTTTGAGACCCCCATACAGATATCTACTGTTTCTGTTCAAGCAGACTTTCTGATAGAAGCAAAGTAAAAAGGTTCCTCTATGTGTGACTGTTCAGATAACACTCGTATCCAGCATGAAGTCATCAGACAGGGCCAGAGTGAAGTACAGCTTCC
Organism: Archocentrus centrarchus; assembly: GCF_007364275.1. Taxonomy (NCBI): domain Eukaryota; kingdom Metazoa; phylum Chordata; class Actinopteri; order Cichliformes; family Cichlidae; genus Archocentrus; species Archocentrus centrarchus. The sequence continues at coordinate 5,256,577 of NC_044347.1, forward strand.
TCCTCTATCAGACACTGTCTGTGGCTGCAACAGGCCTCTCCATACCTGAGAGTTTCCAGTCTCAGCTGCTCCAGCAGCTTCACTCCTGCCTCTCCTGGATGGTTGTAGCTCAGGTCCAGCTCTCTCAGATGGGAGGGGTTGGAGCTCAAAGCTGAGACCAGAGACTTACAACCTTCTTCTGTGATCAGGCAGCCTGACAGCCTGCAGACATGACAGATACTCTTAGAGAACAGCAGAGCAGCTGCATGCAGACAACAAACTGCAGCAACAAATCAGTTTAAAATGAAATGACTGAAACAGGAGTTCAAAATAACCAAATCAGTCTAAATGTTAAAGTCTACAAGTGATAAAATCAGTGAAGTCAAAATGATGATCAAATCTACATAAAGTAGGACTGAGGCTGATGGGAGTGTCATTAGTTTTCCTGCTTTTTGGTTTGAATCAAAGTTTTGGTCAAACTAGAAGTCTGAGCAGATGATGGCACTAAATTAAAAGTCTGCTAATTGTTGAAGTTCTTATATTTAATTGTGAGGACAACATGAACATCTGAAACTAATTTAATCACAACCCATCAAATCTTTGCAGAACCAAAGTGGCAGCTAAACATCATCCTCCACTGAACTGTGCTGCTGGTGAGGCTGATATCATTTAAAGGTGCACATGAGGAAAGACTCCATTAAGAATCAGACACAGAGAGAGCAGAACAAGAACAAACTCTGAAAGCATTTCAGTCCAGATTCAAGGCTCAGGAGCTGATTTAAAGAAATCTTCAAAATAAAGAAACTCAAAAAAGAAAATACTTTGAGCCACAGTTTCTTAGTGTTAAAATTGTATGGAGACATAGGTTGTATTAATTTTTCATACTGTAATTCACAGGTCCAATCATATGGTTCATATACATTAACATAAGGTAACAATTAATTATCTACAACTCACAGGTGTCTTCAGTGCAGCAAAGTTCACTGCGAGCAATAATTTGTGGAATATTGATCATTTCCAGTACATGCTGGGTAATGCTAGCTAACAGAGTTGGGAGGAGTTCTGTTACTACATTCAACAAAAAGTCACATTATAGCAAACTGACTGTGACTGACAGACTGTATCAAATATTACATTTCTGTTATTCTAAGAGTAGATATTTATGTTGTTTGAGTATTTTTATTTTGTTTATAATTCATGATAACAGTGTTTGATACTTTAGGTATCACTATTCTCCTCCACAGTGTAGTGGTTTACACATTCAGTCACTGGTTTGATCCAAACATCAGTCCAATCAAACATGGAGCTGCTGCTGTGGTGAACCCTTGTGACAAGAGAGCAGCTTAAAGTCACTTTATACTTCATAAACTACTGAGAGAAAAATGAGCTGCTGTAAAACTATATTAAGGATCACTTATGCAGAAAATACTACTAATAATAATGTAACACACCACAAAACTACCAGTCTTATCATGTTTTTGGTCATATTGCTTCAATCTGCAAGTCCATGTTTATATTGATAATAACACACATGCATGAGGTGAAAAAGTACAGATACTGTTAAAAATACTCTGCTAAAGGTTGCTAAAGTACCTTTAGTAAAAGTATCTCTTTGGAGCACATTTCTTTCTATTGTTGAGCAAAGCTAACTGAACCTTGTGCTGCAGCTGTCTGACTGTTTTCAGCTGCTGGGAGTGAAGCAGAGTGGATGATGATGCAGATGAGTGACAGACTGATGATGATGATGATGATGTTTGATGAGGAGGAGCACATTAGAGGTCTGCTTCACAGCTAAATCTCTGAGTCTGAATACACAGGTTCCTCTCAAATGTTTGTTTTTACCTGAATAATAATTCATAACATTACAGTTTGACCCATAAGAGGGCAGAAACATTAATACAATTACATGAATATGAAGCCTGAAATAACTGCAGAAATGCTATAATGGTTTATTAAAGACACACATTAGATGTTGGTGTTTTGGGACGTTTTCATGACAGATCTACCAACCAGTGATTTTTCTTGGTAGTTTGTGCCTGGAGTGAGTTCCTCTTTTTGAAATTTGAATTTGCATATTTCTATCACACCCCCAAACCATCCAGCTGTCCCTGAGTTATTCATGTGCTCATTTCTGTCATTTTCTGGCACATGCAAATATAGATTTCATTGCTTGTAAGCAGCTGTTAACTGCAAGAAAACTGGAAGCTTGTTCAAAGCTAAAAATCTGGTTTTAGATGCAATGAAACTCAAAAAACACTTTGAAAGAGATTTACAATTAAGGACATGTCAGGATATAAATTAAAGTATTTGGTAAAAAGATCTCAAATCAAACCACAAACCACATGATCTGACCTGAGTGTCTCCAGGTTACAGCGGGGACTCTCCAATCCAGCAAGCAGCAGCTTCAATCCTGAGTCCTGCAGGTTGTTGTTACTCAGGTCTAGCTCTGTCAGCTCACAGTCTTCTAGTTGAAGAGAGGAGGACAGAGCTTCCCAGCTTCTCTCTGACAGGTTACAGATACTCAGCCTGAAGAGAAATAACATAAAGTGCAGGGTTGTCCTGATGAACAATGGTGTCAACAATGTTCAAAGTGACGGGCAATAGCTCCCCAATCTTTTAATCTAATTTCCTTTTTAGTGCATTACATTGATATTATCATTATTCTGAGTCATAATCAATTAAATCTGCTTTTCTATAGTTTCATGTTCAGTCTTCCAAAAACATCCAACACTTGTAACACAGACGTGTCTGGATGTCAACAGACACATGCTTTGAGTGTCTGTGTTTGTGTGTTGAGTGACAGTGATCCATCACAATAACAATCAAATGGTCTGATTTTTATTTATTTATTTTTTAAATCAGAGTTTAATGTAACTGTGCATTCACAGAGATGCTCCTTTATCTCAAGTCCTTCATTTTTTTCCTCCACTGTTATCACTGTTCAGCTGATATCCAGTCATAATATGTTCAGTAATTAAGAGGCTGAATCAGAAAGTGGTGATTGTCAACATGCAAATGCTTCTTCATGCTGGAAGTCACTCATGTTTTGTTTTTTTTTAAAGATAGCAATACCACAATGGCAGCTCTTCTGTGTGTCCCAGTGATCCCAGGAGGTATGTTGCCCGGATGCTTGTCCCCCTGGTAGGGTCTCCCATGGCAAACTGGTTCTGGGTGAGGGTCTAGACAAAGAGTGGTTCAGAAGACCCTTATGATTGTAACAGCAAGGGAACAGTTTACCCTGCCCGGGATAGGTTTACCGGGGCCCCACCCTGAAGCTAAGCCTGGGGAGGGAGCTCAAGGGAGAGCGTCTGGTGGCCAGGCATTAGCCCGTGGTGCTCGGCTGGGCGCAGCCCAAAGAGGTTACATGGGCCCGCCCTCCTGTAGGGCCACCACCCGCAGGAGGCGTCGTAGGGGTCGGGCGCAGTGTGTGTCGGGTGGTGGCCGAGGGTGGAGACCCTGGTGGACCGATCCCCTGCTATCGAAACTAGCTATTGGGACATAGAATGTCACCTCTCTTGTGGGGAAGGAGCCTGAGCTAGTGCATGAGGTTGAGAGATACCAGCTAGATATAGTTGGGCTCACCTCAACGCATGGCCTGGGCTCTGGAACCAGTCTCCTGGAGAAGGGCTGGACTCTGTTCCAGTGTGGAGTTGCCCTCGGTGAGAGGCGGCGAGCTGGGGTGGGTATTCTTGTATCCCCCTGGCTTGGTTCCTGTATGTCAGAGTTTTCACCGGTGGACAAGAGGGTAGTTTCCCTGTGCCTTCGGGCTGGGGAATGGGTCCTGACTGTTGTTTGCACTTATGCGCCGAATGACAGTTCAGAGTACCCACCATTTTTGGAGTCGCTGGGCGGGGTGCTGGAGAGTGCTCCATCTGGTGACTCCATAGTCTTGCTGGGAGACTTCAACACTCATGTGGGCAATGACAGTGAAACCTGGTGGGGCGTGATTGGGAGGAACGGCCTGCCCGATCTGAACCCGAATGGTGTTTTGTTAGTGGACTTCTGTGCAAACCACAGTTGTCCATAACAAACACCATGTTCGAACATAAGGATGTCCATAAGTGCACATGGCACCAAGACACCCTAGGTCGCTGCTCGATGATCGAGTTTGTAATCGTATCATCAGATCTGCGGCCATATGTTCTGGACACTCGGGTGAAGAGAGGAGCTGAGCTGTCAACAGATCACCACCTGGTGGTGAGCTGGATCAGGTGGCGGGGGAAGATGCTGGACAGACCTGGTGCACCTAAACATATTGTGAGGGTGCACTGGGAACGCCTGGCAGAAGACCCAGTCCAGGAAATCTTTAACTCACACCTCTGGCAGAACTTCGACAACATTCCGAGGGAGGCTGAGGACATTGAGTCCAAATGGACCATGTTCCGCACCTCCATTGTTGAGGCTGCTGCTCAGAGCTGTGGCTGCAAGTTGGTTGGTGCCTGTCGTGGTGGTAACCCCCGAACCAGATGGTGGTCACCGGAGGTGAAGGGAGCCATCAAGCTGAAGAAAGAATCCTATCGGGCTTGGTTAGCCTGTGGGACTCTGGAGGAAGCTGACAGGTATCGGCAGGCCAAGCGGAACGCAGCTGGGGCAGTGGCTGAAGTGGGAGGAGTTTGGTGAGGCTATGGAAAAATCTTTCGTACGGCATCGAAGAGATTCTGGCAAACCGTCAGGTGAAGGAATACTTCGAGGACCTCCTGAATCCCACTGACACGCCTTCTGTAGCGGGAGCAGAATCTGGGGACGAGGGAGATGACTTGAACATCACTGGGGGTGAGGTCATGGAGGTAGTTAAACAACTGCTTGGTGGCAGGGCCCCTGGGGTGGATGAGATTCGCCCTAAGTTCCTGAAGGCTCTGGATGTTGTAGGGCTGTCTCAGTTGACACGCCTCTGCAACATCGCGTGGAGCTCTGGGGCAGTGCCATTGGATTGGCAGACTGGGGTGGTGGTCCCCATCTTTAAGAAGGGAGACTGGAGGGTGTGCTCCAAATTTCGGGGGATCACACTCAGCCTCCCGAGAAAGGTCTATGCCAGGGTGCAGGAAAGGTCGAAGGTCGAACCTCGGATCCAGGAGGAACAATGCATTTTTTGTCCTGGTCGCGGAATGCTGGACCAGCTCTTTATCCTCTCAAGAATATTCGAGTGTGCGTGGGAGTTTGCCCAACCAGTCTACATGTGCTTTGTGGACTTGGAGAAGCCATTCGACCGTGTCCCTCGGGGTATCCTTTGGGAGGTCCTGCAAGAGTATGGGGTGTCTGGCCCATTGTTGCAGGCCATTCAATCTCTGTACAACTGCAGTGAGACCTTGGTCCGTATAGCCGGTAATAAGTCGGATTCATTTCCTGTGGGTGTTGGACTCCGTCAGGGCTGCCCTTTGTCACCGATTCTATTCATAATTTTTATGGTCAGAATTTCTAGGTGGCGGAAGGCTTCTTCCTTGGTGGCCTCAGAGTCTCATCTCTGCTCTTTGCAGATGATGTGGTTCTGTTGGCTTCATCCTTGGTGGCCTCCAGCTCGCAGTGGAAGGGTTCGCAGCCGAGTGTGAAGCGGCCGGCATGAGAATCAGCATCTCTAAGTCTGAGGCCATGGTCCGCGTGATGGGAGAAGGGAATGGGAGAAGGGAAGGGGAGATCAACAGACGTATCAGGGCTGCTTCTGCAGTGATGCGGACGCTGCACCGATCTGTCGTGGTGAAGAGGGAGCTTAGTGTAAAAGCGAAGCTCTCGATATACCGGTGGATCTACGGACATACCCTCACCTATGGTCACGAGCTTTGGGTAGTGACTGAAAGAATAAGATCACAAATACAAGCGGCAGAAATCAGTTTCCTTGGAAGGGTGCCTGGCCTATCCCTTAGAGATAAGGAGCAAAGTAGAGCCGCTGCTCCTCCACATCGAAAGGAGCCAGTTGAGGCGGCTCGGGCATCTGATTAGGATTCCTCCTGCCCGCCTCTTGAGTGAGGTGTTCCGGGCGTGTCCCACCGGGAGCAGGCCCCGTGGTAGACCCAGGACACGCTGGAGAGATTATATCTACTGCTTGCTACTCTCCATTCAAAGAAGGCTACAAAGCAAAGCCTCTTCCGCCTTTTGGGAAGTCTGACCACACCGCTGTCCTTCTCATGCTGAAATACAAACAACGGCTCAGGCAGGAACCCCCTGCTGTGAGAGAAGTGACACGATGGTCTGATCAAACAGAGGCCACTCTGCAGGGTGCGTTGGATTCAACCGACTGGGACATGTTTCGCAGCAGCGCGGGCGGAGACATCGAGGAGTTTACGGAAACTGTCGTGGGATTTATTGGGAAAGTTGTTGATGACACTTCACTTAGGAGGACCATCAGGACTTTTCCCAACCAGAAGCCGTGGGTGGATAAATCTGTCCGTGACGCCCTGAGGTCCCGCACCGTTGCCTACAACTCCGGCCTTGCCTCTGGGAACATGGAGGACTACAAGGTTGCATCATACAACGTCCGCAGAGCGGTGAAAGAGGCAAAACATCGCTACGGCCGCAGACTGGAACAGCAACTACAACAGTCTGACTCCAGGGGACTGTGGCAGGGACTACGCACCATCACGGACTACAAAGCACCACACACACACCCGGTGAGTGCCGACGCTTCTCTGGCTGATGAACTCAACATCTTCTTTGCGCGCTTTGAGTCGGGAAGCCGACAGCCCGCTGCGCTCCCGGCCGGAGGGGCGGAGACACTCACTGTGACGGAGCGCGACGTGAGGAGGGCGTTTAGACGTGTAAACACTAGGAAAGCGGCTGGACCAGACGGTATTAGTGGACGTGTCCTTAAGACCTGCGCTGACCAGCTGGCACCTGTGTTTACACTGATATTCAACCTCTCACTGAAACTGTGTGTGATTCCCACCTGCTTTAAAAAGTCCATCATAGTCCCTGTCCCAAAGAAACCACACCCCAGCAGCCCCAATGACTTCAGGCCCATAGCGCTCACCTCTGTGGTGATGAAATGTTTTGAGAGACTCATCAAGACATTCATCACCTCCTCACTGCCCACCACCCTCGACCCACTACAGTTTGCATACCGGCCAGACAGATCCACAGATGACGCCATATCCTTCCTTCTCCACAAGACCCTTTCACACATAGACACTGGTAAGGGGAACTATGTGAGAGTGCTGTTTGTAGATTACAGCTCAGCATTCAACACCATAGTTCCCTCCAGGCTGGTCTCTAAGCTGCTGGACCTGGGCCTGGGCCCATCCCTGTGCAGGTGGGTTCACAGCTTCCTGACCAGCAGACCACAGGTGGTACGAGTGGGTCACCTCACCTCATCCTCCCTCACCCTCAACACTGGATCCCCCCAAGGCTGTGTGCTCAGCCCTCTGCTGTACTCACTGTACACCCATGACTGCGAGGCCACGTCAGAGTCCAACGTCATCATCAAGTTTGCTGACGACACTGCTGTTGTGGGACTAATCTCCCACAATGAGGAGACAGCCTACAGGAGAGAGGTCTCCCGCCTGGAGAACTGGTGCCAGGAGAACCACCTCCTGCTCAACGTCAGCAAAACAAAGGAACTGATTGTGGACTTCAGCAGGAAGCAGCAGAGGGACTACCATCCACTTGTCATCAGTGGTGCTGAGGTGGAAAGAGTGGACACTTTCAAATACCTGGGAGTGACCATCTCACAGGACCTGTCCTGGACTCATCACATAAACATCACTGTGAAGAAGGCCAGACAGCATCTCTACCTCCTCAGGCGGCTGAGAGACTTCAAGCTCCCACTCAAGGTGCTCAGGAACTTTTACACCTGCACCATTGAGAGCATCATGTGTGGGAGCATCACCACCTGGATGGGAAACTGCACCAAGCAGGACTTCATGGCCCTAAAAAGGGTGGTTCGTTCAGCTGAACGGACCATCAGAACCACCCTCCCCAACCTGCAGGACATTTACACCAAGCAGTGCAGGCTGAGGGCCATGAAGATCCTAAAACAGCCCAGCCACCCCGGACACTCTCTCTTCTCCCTGCTCCCATCAGGCCGGCGTTACCGCTGCCTGAGGACTAAGACTGAAAGGTTGAAGAAGAGTTTTTACCCACAAGCCATCCGTCTGCTCAATTCTGAGCCCTAACTGGACCATTATTGCACAGTGTAAATATTATAATTTAAAAAGTGTGTATAGTGTATAGTATATAGAGTATAGTGTATAGTGTGAATTACTTTTTTTTTAATTTTTATTCTTCTTATTTATATGTGTGTGTATATATGGTTGCAGGTACAAAATACATTTCACTGTGCATTGTACTGTGTATAACTGTGCATGTGACAAATAAACACTATCTTAATCTTAATCTTAATCTTAATCTTAATATCTCTCGGCTGGCCTGGGAGCGCCTTGGGGTCCCTCCGGATGAGCTTGAGGAGGTGGCTGGGGAGAGGGAAGCCTGGCTTCTCTGCTTAGGCTCCTGCCCCCGCGACCCGGCCCCGGATAAACGGAAGAGGATGGATGGATGGATGGTTGGATGGATGGATAGATGGATGGATGGATGGATGGATGGATGGATGGATGGATTAAAGGACAGATGGATATTAAAACTTACAGAGCTTTGTTGGAAGCTTTAACCACTGGCAGCAGCCTCAGCAGAGCCTCCTCTGAAGCAGAGAATTTCTTCAGGTCAAACACATCCAGATCTTCTTCTGATGACAGTAAGATGAAGACCAGAGCTGACCACTGAGCAGGAGACAGTTTATCTGTGGAGAGACTTCCTGAACTCAAGGACTGTTGGATCTCCTTCACTAGAGAACGATCATTCAGTTCATTCAGACAGTGGAACAGGTTGATGCTTTTCTCTGCAGACAGATTGTCACTGAACTTCACCTTAATGTACTGGACTGTTTTCTGATTGGTCTGTGAGCTACTTCCTGTCTGTGTCAGCAGACCTCGTAGGAGAGTCTGATTGGTCTGCAGTGAAAGACCCAGGAGGAAGCGGAGGAACAAGTCCAGGTATCCATTTGGACTCTGTAAGGCCTTGTTCACTGCACTCTCATGGAGAGCTTGTAATTTTGGTTTGTTAAATAATTTAGACCATATGGAGATTTTTTGTTTCTTTTTCAGCCGACTGACTCCAGAGTTGATGAAGGTCAGATGGACATGAAGAGCAGCCAGAAACTCCTGAACAGTCAAATGGATGAAGCAGAACACCTTGTCCTGGTACAGCCCTCTCTCCTCTTTAAAGATCTGTGTGAACACTCCTGAGTACACTGAGGCTGCTCTGATATCGATGCCACACTCTGTCAGGTCTGATTCATAGAAGATCAGGTTTCCTTTCTGCAGCTGATCAAAAGCCAGTTTTCCCAGAGACTCAATCATCTTCCTGCTCTCTGGACTCCAGTGTGGATCTGTCTCAGCTCCTTCATCATACTTGACCTTCTTCACTTTGGCCTGAACCACCAGGAAGTGGATGTACATCTCAGTCAGGGTCTTGGGCAGCTCTCCTCTCTCTCTGGTCTTCAGCACATCCTCCAGAACTGTAGCAGTGATCCAGCAGAAGACTGGGATGTGGCACATGATGTGGAGGCTTCGTGATGTCTTGATGTGGGAGATGATCCTGCTGGCCTGCTCCTCATCTCTGAATCTCTTCCTGAAGTACTCCTCCTTCTGTGGGTCTGTGAACCCTCTGACCTCTGTCACCATGTCAACACACTCAGCAGGGATCTGATTGGCTGCTGCAGGTCGTGTGGTTATCCATAGGCGAGCAGAGGGAAGCAGGTTCCCCATGATGAGGTTTGTCAGCAGCGCATCCACTGAGGTGGACTCTGTAACATCAGCCAGGATCTCAGTGTTGTGGAAGTCCAGAGGAAGTCGACACTCATCCAGACCATCAAAGATGAACACAACCTGGAAGTCTTCAAAGCTGCAGATTCCTGCTTCTTTGGTTTCAGTGAAGAAGTGATGAACAAGTTCCACCAAGCTGAACTTTTTCTCTTTCAGCACATTCAGCTCTCTGAAAGTGAATGGAAACATGAACTGGATGTCCTGGTTGGCTTTGTCTTCAGCCCAGTCCAGAGTGAACTTCTGTGTTAAGACTGTTTTCCCAATGCCAGCCACTCCCTTTGTCAGCACTGTTCTGATTGGTTCATCTCTTCCAGGTGAGCCTTTAAAGATGTCTTCTTGTCTGATTGTTGTTTCTGGTCTGTCTGGTTTCCTGGATGCTGTTTCAATCTGTCTGACCTCATGTTCATCATTGACCTCTGCAGCCCCTCCCTCTGTGATGTAGAGCTCTGTATAGATCTGATTCAGAAGGGTTGGGTTTCCTGCTTTAGCGATCCCCTCAAACACACACTGGAACTTCTTCTTCAGAGCAGATTTACATTCTTGTTGACAGAGTGAATCAATGTATTCTGAAAATGCAATAATAAGCTATTAAATTAATTATATATTAAGTAGGCCAACATGTTGGTCCATTTGTTGAGACATTAGTAAATATTTTATTTTTGCAGCAGCTTAAATCTTCAGAGAAATCCTCTTACTGCTCTGCAGACGGTCAGCCAGCTCCTCCTGCTTCATTCTCCTCAGGAAGTGCAGTGTGATCTTCACAAAAGCCTCTCTGCTTCTCTTCTGCTCTTCATCCTCACCCTCCAAGGCTGTGTCACCCTCCCCATGACTCTCTAAGCATTCTGGGTAATCTGGACTCAGAACCTTCTGAATCTTCTTCAGCTCGTTCTTCACAAAAGTGATGATGTTGTCCTCCAGCAGCTAGAACAGAATACTATATGAACGACCCAATCAGACTGAATTATAGAGCCAAACATCAGATCCCAATGAGAATCTACTGGTCTACAGCAAAGATGTTTCTAAAATAAATGCAGTCAAACTTCACTCATTTTAGGCCACTGAGATTAAAAATTATGCTTAGTTGTTGGTTGGTTCTAGTTTCCATGATATGCTTCAAGGTCTGTTTTAAAACCAAAACTTCTTCATTGAAACCAGAAACCACTAAAACTTTCAGATCTTATGATATTATCTCTATTTGACCTTTGACCTCTAATCTGACCTTGGATTTGACTTTCCTGCTCCAGTCGTCCCTCACTATATTACGGTTCACTTATTGCAGCTTTGCTGACAACACAGAGATACTTGCTCAGTAATAACAAGATATTGACATCCACACAAAATGTTCTGATCACTTCCTCTGCATTTCCTCTGTTGCTGCTCTACATGGTTAAATAAAAATGGTTGTGGAGCATCTATAGACAGAGATCAAAATCCATAAGAAAAAGCACATTTTCTCTGTGAAGCAGACATCTTTGGTAACAATGTTGAGCAGTGCAATCCACTGGTGTACAAAGTGCAGCATGGAGATGACTGAAAGAACAGATGTAACAGTAGTTGTTGTACATGTACAAACCATAAATATGGAGTCCAGCTGTGTTTGATGCTGCTGGGCAGACTGACCACTGGGAACCTCTGAGCTCTCCTGATCCACTCTGTGAAGGAATCGTGAAGAATTAGCTCTCATCCACACAGGGACCAACACAAGCTCAAAGTCCATGAAGTGATGTTTGGATGAAGAGTGAAGCAGATGACTCCCTGTAGCAGCAAAGCTTTACTAGCCCTCAGTGATCCCACTGAGAATCTACAGCTCAGTCTGCAGCTGTTCACAGCTTTCAGCTCACTGTGGTTTAGTCCTAACAGCTCTCACCAACTCCTTCACAAAGATTTCCTTTCAGCTGAAGCGCCCTGGAGTAAGACAGTCTCTCTCTCTGTGCTTTCACTGCTGAGCTCCCAGTTCTCAACAACTTCCTCTGAGTCACTAAAACACTATAGATCGAATGCACTGTGTGAAATGATTTGCTTTGGAAGTAGCACTGATCAATTCGAGCTCTGCTTCCTTTCAACAAATGCCTGCTACTCTTTGGAAATGTCTTTAGGAGACTCAGCATTTCCTTCCATCAATCTGTTTATTAGCTGAAAAATAATCAGTGTGATCTTTTCTATCTCTGCGTATTAGAGGAACTAATACATGCTTCTACATTTAGAAGGCCTGACTGCAGTATTCTGCTCTCTGTTCTACCTACAAATGTTAGAAATAGAAACTAGAACTGATTCAGAACTGCATCCAGAATGCTTACGAGGACCAGAAGGAGAGAAATGGTTCCACCTATTTGAAGTCCCTACACTGACTGCCTGACAGTTACTGATTTGAAAATCACTCCACTGTTTTTACTGTTTGAAACCTTCATGCTCACATGGAAGCAACGTATGAACCATTACAGCCCCTCAGACATGTGAGGATAGAACAATGATCCATAAACCTTCATGAAGACAAACGTGTCAGCAGGACATCAAATACAGACTCACAAAGGTGTCTCCTGTGTTTGAAGCACAGCTCAAAGGAGCCCCCTGCTGGAGCAGCTGCAGTCCTACAGACACTCAGCCTCTTCACTACACAAACACCTCCTACAACATCCATTCTTTACACTCTGACTGCTGTGTTTGTGCAACAAACTCCAACACACACCGCTTCACATATGAGCACAGAAATGTGTGTGAAAAAGAGCTGAGCTGACATTAAACATGATGGAGAATTTATTCAGAAACACTGAGTCAGGAACAACATTTAGACACACATTACCTCTCTGCAGGAGGAGGAACACCTGATTTAAAGTTAATATAAAAATCCTTTGACCAGTCGCTCTTTAAGGACACACAGCTGGGTTCAGGTTCAGGTTCAGGTTGGTTCCTGTGAATAATGATGCAGCAGTGATGTGAGTGCTGAGCTGTGACATGGAGAAGAGTCATGGACAGTTAGAGATGGTCATCTCACCTCTGAGCTTTGGTCTGGCTCTCATGTTCCCCACACAGAGTGGTTTTAGAGGGAGGGACTCCCTCCTCTCTGTCCTCACACTGATCCATGCTGCTGAATTCACATCAGCTCACACACACTTTCTACCTTCACCTGCAGAGGAAACACACATCAGCCCAGCACACACACACTGATTCACTTTGACACTGTGACGTGTACTTAAAGTACTGAAAGTAGATCCTGTTACACTCAGTAACATGTAAGCTGTACTTTGAATCTGTACAGGCTGAAGTAATTGTAGCTGTGAAAAAGTGTCGAGCAGAAAAAAGAGAAACAACCTGCAAATATTCAAATATAGTAGCAGAACTTTAAGAGAACAAAGAAGTACTGCAGTAAATGTACTTGGATACTTTTGTCTAAAACAAAGGAAGAAAGGATGCTGCACAGCTTTAAACCACTCGTTCTTCTGAAGTGAGGACACAAACAAACTGCTCTCATCCGCGGACTCACACTCACACAAATTAGCGGCACGCTCGGCCTCGGTGTTCCTGTTGTGAGTCCGTTACCGTGAAGTATGGAGCGGCAGATTTGTGGTGTTTCTAAGCTGCACACAGCTGATGTTAGCCAGGAAAAGCTCACAGACTGCTTCATTACCTTCACACGGAGCTTCACACGGAGACGATCATCTGCAGCTCCGAGTTCAGGAGAGAGAAAGTGAAAGTTTAACAGGAAGGAAACACACAGAGAGGCGTTTGAGGTCAAGTTCACAGTCAGGAACATCAGAAACTGATCAGCTGGGCTTCAGTTCTGTTTCCATCTTCAGAAACTTCTGGAAACATTTGGAGGTTTCACAGAAACCAGCATCACTGTCCTGTTCTTGAACGCAGCCTCTAAAATGATGTGTTTATATTGTGAGTCTGAATTCAAACTGCTTTCACTGCATATGAAAGAAAAGAGTGCAGTTTAGTTTGAGTGGTTTTAGCTGAGCTGCGTCCTTAATCACATGTGAATTGAACAGTTTGTATTGTTGAGGAGCAGGAAGCCTCTCAGTGAGCACTGTGAGGAAATCACTGTTTTTCTCTGGGACTCTTTATCTGCTTTATCTTTGACACAAGTTTGACTCTCAGAGGAAAGCTTCTTCCACATGTCTGTTTCATTAAGACTTGAAGTATTCGCTAATGGCTGGAGTACAAGAAGAAGTACATTTGTTACTTTACTGCCAACAGCAGCCAGGACCACAATGAACCCTGACCTCCAGGAGGCTCTCAGGATCCAGCTGCTCCAGAAAGCTGTGCCTGATAATCCAGAACATTTAAATAAGCACATCTGGAAATCAAAGACAGAACATTTATTTGATGTGACCAAGGTTTTTACTGTCCTTTGTCATAAGACACAATAATGTGCAGCGCCTCTCAGTGTACAGAGATGAATTATTGCTCATTTGAAATCAGCTGCTAAAGGCTGAACTGCATCAAATGTGCAGTAAAAGTAAGTGTGTCACATGATCACAGAGCTGTGAGCTTCTCTCTTTACACACTGCACCTCTGGAGGCCAACAAGCCTTTCTCTCCAAGATCGCAGCACAAACGTCAGTGATCGAAGCAAACAGAAGCAACGAGGCACTGAAGGCACACCCAGCAATGACAATGAAATACTGAAGGCTCAATTAATCTGTGATGAAGAAAAAATAATTAAAATGAAAACATTACTTTGGTTTTACCAAAGAACAAACAAATAATCAGAAAGGATGAAAAAATGAGCCGTTTCTGTTTTTGTGTCTGTGTAAATTGTAGTGAAAAATCAAACTGTGTGAATGCACATGGAGCCCATACAGGCCGGAGATGTTCCTGTTTGAGACGATGACAAAGACACTTTGTCCTCATTCAGTGTCCACGAGCTCTGATCATTTCTGTCTGACACTTGAAATTCAAACACCACAAATAACAAATTACTGCTGTTTTCTCACTTTGTGTCTTTAATGTGTTTGATGAGTTGTGTCCTTGATAAAGTCTGGATTAAATTCACACTGATGGGGAGAAACCTCTTAATATGCATTTGTTACAGTGTATCTGCTCTCTGAAGCTAACCTGCAGTTCCTCTCTGTGACCACCTGAGGGCAGTAAGCACTCATCAGCTCATCTCTGCTGACGTCAGTGTTTAATAACCTCTGTGTTCACATATAGAGCGTCATTATCACACTGATGAACATTAGTGCTGAAACACTGCAGGAAATGTGTCATAATGTCAGGATTATTGGATGTGCAGAGTTGTAGTTACTGACAGTGACCACTGGAGGGCAGTGATCCTGATAGTTTCTCTGGAACAGTCCAGTTCATCCACATTAATATGAAGCTGTTGGTATCAGTGTGATTAACAACAGTTAGCAGCACAATTATAAAAACATTTCAATCATTTGATCATTTAAAAACTCTTCATGTAAAACACACTGCTCAAAAACTTCAAGGAACACTTTGGAAACAGCTCAGATTTCAAATGCTGGATATCTGCACTGATATGGAGCGGGTCATGTGTGAGGAATGAAAGGATGCCACATCATTGGATGGAAATGATCAGCCTACAGAGGCTGAATTCAAAGACAGCCTGAAAATCAGAGTGAAAAAATGATGTGGCAGGTGAGTCCATTTAGCAGAGATTTCACTGCAGCAGCTCAGAACAGCACTCAGTAGATTGTGTGACCCCCACGTGTTTGTATGCATGACTGACAATGTTGGGGCTCCTAATGAGATGATGGATGGTGTCCTGGGGGATCTCCTCCCAGATCTGGACCAGAGCATCACTGAGCTCCTGGACAGCCTGAGGTGCATCCTGGTGGTGTCAGATGGACTGAAACATAATGTCCCAGAGGTGCTTTATTGGATTTAGGTCAGGTGAGTGTGGGGGCCAGTCAGTGGTATCAGTTCCTTCATCCTCCAGGAACTGCCTGCATACTCTCACTACATGAGGCATTGTTGAAGCAGGACCCACTGCACCAGCGTAGGATCTGACAATGAGTCCAAGGAGTTCATCCTGATACCTGATGGCAGTCAGGGTGCTGCTGTCTAACCTGTAGAGGTTTGTGCCTCTCGCCATGGATCTGCCTCCCCACACCATCACTGACCCACCACCAAACCACCAAACCGGTCATGCTGATGATGTTACAGGCAGCATGATGTTCTCCTCGGCTTCTCCAGACCCTTTCACCTCTGTCACATGTGCTCAGAGTGAACCTGCTCTCATCTGTGAAAAGCACAGAGCTGCCAGTTCTGGTTTTCTGTGGCAAATGCAGATCAGGCTCCACTGAGTCAGGCAGTGAGCACAGCGCCCACTAGAGGACCGCAGCCAAATACAAACTAGAGAAAAAACAGGAAAGATGAGGAGGAGAAAACTGTCACCTTCACCTGAAAAACCATTCCTGTTTCAGGGGTTGTCTCATTGTGCCCCTCTAGTGCACCTGTTGTTAATTTCATGAACACCTCCTGATTCTCTCTGGTTGAAATAAAGGCTGAAATGTTGGAGAAACACACTGAAAGAAGGAGTTCATCACTTCCACTTACAGGTATGTGTGGGATATTTACCCAAGGTTAACAGTGTGAATGTTTATCATCAGGGTCATCCATCAGATCAGTTCTATATCACAGGAAGTAAATAACATGACCACAAAGAGAAGGTGTTTTATCACAGATGATGCTCTTGGAAAAGCTAATGAGCTCAACAACTTTTTTTTGAGATTTGAAACACAGGACGTTTCCTTAGAATGTGATAGAGTACTACAGTCTATGGATTTTGCTGATTCCTGCCCCAAGCTGAGAGTTGATCCAATCAAAATCCAGGCACTCTTCAGCGGGGTTAGTAAAAATAAATCTACTGGCCCAGATGGTATTTCTGCTTTTACTTTAAAAACTTTTGCCAAAGAGCTCACTCCGGTCTGGTGCCCTATTTTTCAGCAGTCACTTGACCAACAGACTGTCCCTTCTCTTTGGAAAAGGTCAATTACTATCCCGATTCCCAAGAAACCAAACCCATCTGATAATGATGACTACAGGCCAGTGGCTCTTACATCAATAGTAATGAAGTGTTTAGAGGAACATGTGGTGTCCCTCTTGAAATCTGAGATAAATCCTTGATCCTCTCCAATTCACCTACAGACAACGACGGGGTACAGATGATGCCATTAATGGCATCACACACCTAACACTTAAACTTAATTGCATTTAGCTGCACATTAACTGGTTTAAGCATCAAAATGTACTCTAAATTTAAAACCAGTTGATTTATCCTGTGTAATACACTGTGCCTTAGTTGTCTCCATCTAAATGACAGTTGGTGATGTGAAGAGATGACAAAGGAAGTGTGTTGGAGTTAAGTATTACTTGTGTGTAAGATAAACAAAGTTTATAAAGAACAGTAATGCGTTTATGTCGTACATTGAAAGGTTTGTTGGTTATAACAAATAAAAGACGCAGTCTGGATGTGAACAGCAGTGCTCTGGTCGTCATCACTCTCTCCTATTCTATTGTTTTCAGATTGCGCACATCACTGTTGCAGTAATCCTGACACTTGGGACCTGTAACACAGATATGGACCCCTTACCGTATTTTAATGTGGTTAAGTCCTTTGTTCAATGGTGTGATGACCACCACCTCATTATCAATGCCAGGAAAACAGAAGAGATGCTGATCGACCCCAAGTCCTTGAGTAATAACCTCCCGCTACTTATTCATGACCAAAGAATAAACCAGGTCTGTTCTTATAGATATCTAGGTGTTAACCTAGATAACCTATTCAAGTGGGAAATTCATGTTAACAAGTTGTGCTGTCGTCTGCAACAGAAATTATATTTCTTACGCAGACTAAGAGTCTTTGGGGTGAATCAGAAACTGATGTTTTTATTCTATCAGACCGTATTGGAAAGCATCATCAGGTTTGGAATGTCAGCGTGGTACGGCAATCTCTCCGTGCAATTAAAAACCAAACTCAACTGTATGGTACAAACTGCAATGAAAGTGATAGGTAAGAATGATAACTCCACCTTGCAGTCCATGTATGAAGAGTCTGTGCTCAGACTTGCTCGGAGGGTATTGTCCGACCCCGCTCACATCCTCAACCCCCAATACGAACTCTTACCATCTAGCAAACGGTTCAGAATCCCGGCTTGTAGACTTAACAGATTTAAAAACTCATTTGATCCTACATCAATTAGATTATTAAAGTAGGCATATAGTTTCTGCGATGCTCTGATGCTCTAGCTGACTGATTTATTGGCTCGTTCACTGCAGGAATGTATGTGGGAATGCAACATGTGCAATATATGTTCTATTGTTTTAATGTTTCTGACTTTTTTCTTTTTTGGGGGGGGGGGGGGGGTATTTATGCACTTTTAAAATGATTTTTATTGTTATACTGTATTATTGTGGTAGCAGCTTGTTCTTGTTTTTGTACGATGTCCAAGACAAATTTCCCTCCGGGGACAATAAAGTATATTTGATTGATGATTGATTGATTGAAGGATGTTCTACATATTTAATGAGAGCCAGTCATGAAGATCAGAATGTAGTTCATCTTTTGACCAGCAGAGAGCGACAAACCATCAACTTAGAGTCAAACTGCTTCCCAGTTAAAGGAGATGTTAGTTTGATTGGAGCTTCAGTGAACCTTTATCAGATTTAGAGCACAGAGATTTTCTCTGCTGATCAAACAGGAGGTCTCACTGTGATGTGCTTTTTACTCACTCAGTTTTTTATCTGGACTCTGAACAGACTCACAATAAAAGCAGAAATCTGGAGTCAGGAACACAAACTAATGATCCTGCTGCTGTTTTCCTGCTGCATTACCAGGGTTATAATAGTTTTGGATTTTACATTATAGTTTAGTTTTAGTTAGTTTTTACTTTTTTTTCTCTAATTCAGTTAGTTTTAATTAGTTTTCAGAGTGGTTTTGCTCGTTTTTATTAGTTTTTATTTTTGGTTTCATGCTTAGTTTTAGTTAGTTTCAGTATTAGTTTTAGTATTTTCATACCTAATCAGGTGCAAGATTCAAGGCGCAAAAGTGACTATTGTGTAATGAAAACTTGACAAAAGATACAGTTTAAAGAAATATAGTCAACAACCAACTGTTCACAAGACATGCTAAATTTGTGTAATATTAAGGACACACATGAGCATAACCAGGGAGAAACAAAGAAAAACATGAACTCCCAAACTCAATAAATTCTACAATAAACTCCACAATAAACTTCAGCATCAGTGCAGCAGATTAATAACGCCTACATGTGGTGTTAAACAAAAACAAACTCTTTGAAGGAGTCAAAGCTCAAATCCAGCTGCATCCTGATGTTCTCACCACCTGAAGCTGCTTCTGTTTTGGAGCTAGCTTGGTTAGATGCTCGCTAATTAAACCTGCAGGGTCTTTGCGGCCTCTGTACACAACCTACAGAAGTTGCCGACCTCATGTCCGCATTTATGCTTG
This sequence comes from Archocentrus centrarchus, assembly GCF_007364275.1. Taxonomy (NCBI): domain Eukaryota; kingdom Metazoa; phylum Chordata; class Actinopteri; order Cichliformes; family Cichlidae; genus Archocentrus; species Archocentrus centrarchus. The sequence goes on from NC_044347.1 coordinate 5,275,797, forward strand.
TGTAGCTGGATTGTGTGTGTTAATTACCTTGTGGTCGTGTGCAGGTGTTTGTACTCAAAGAACCTCCATACGGGACTCGGCAGACCGCAGCCATTACTTTGCGTACCAGCGCGGTGAGCGCACGCACATGCGCACTCACACAGTTGTCCTGTGGCGCTCCCAGCTTAAACTCGGAGAGCGGAAACAATGATTTCATATCAATCCACAAGGCTTAAAAAACCCCCCCAAAAAACAAGTAAATGAAAGTAAGTTTATCGATTATTTCAGTTAGTTTTAGTTAGTTTTGTAAACTCACAATTCAGTTTTAATTAGTTATCGTTTTTTCCTTTTAATTATAGTTTTTATTTATTTCAGTTAACGACAATGTTTTTTCAATTTCAGTTTTCGTTATTTCGTTCGTTTTCGTTAACTATAATAACCCTGTGCATTACTGACTGAAACTGTCTCATTCACATTTAGTAAATACTCCTTTAGTTTCATACTGTTCAGACTCTCTGCTGCAGGAACACATTTTACAGCTGTATCTGACTAACATCACAGAAGGAAGACGCACACTTTCACTGTTTTCTCTTTCACTGAGTCTCGTGTGTGTGAGCTGCAGGAATTAAAGCAGCAGCAGGTGCTGCCAGTTAGAGGTGAACTATTGTCTGACTATGATGGAGCAGCAGATATATAGAATATGGAGGTGAACTGTGCTGATTGGATTTTGTTTCAATGGATTTCATCTAAAACCATAATATGGACATTTTTGGCCTCATTATTTGTAAATAAATGAAAGTTTGGAAATGCACCAAGTGGAGCAGCATCAGTTAAACCTCACTATGACAGCTGCTCATTTTAAACAGGTTACAATAGTGACTGCACACTGAGAATAAACTGTCACATGCAGACAGTCTGTGGTCATGTGTGGAGGTGCAGCATTCATCCATCACAGCGCTCCATCAGAGACTTCCACATAGGACACATCTATGCTTCCTCAATCTAAGCTCCTCAGAAACCTCCTCTCTCCTTCCTCAAAAAGGAACAACCAGAGTGGCAACAAAGCAAAAACAGCATTGAGGGGAAAACTGTCACAATCAGATCATCATCAATGCTTTGTTAAAGTAATGCAGGGCTGCAGAGGACACTAGAAAATAAAGAGGTCAGAGGCCAGTGAGGACCATACAAATGGAGGACTCAAGTGCAGACACATTAGAGACAGAGGAACCAGCTTCAGGCTTTATTTGTCACAACAGGGATTTTCAGCAGACGAGGGTCAAAGGTGAGACTGACACAGGGAGCAGGTGCCTCGAGGCAGGAGGTCTCTGTGGCAGAAGAGAGACGTGTTAGTCCAGAAGCTCCAAGGAAAGCAAATCCACAGAAAAGGAGTCTGAAGATCAGAGCAGTGAGTAGTGCTCGGTTACTCGGCCAAATGAGCCAGCGTGTCCTAGGGAGGGGTCGCTGCTTAGTTAGTCCATGGGGGGAGTATTTTCAGGAGGCAGGCAGGGAAGCTGAATGCAGACCAGAGAGTGTAGATGAAGAGGAGCAGACTCAGCAGGTGAGTTATGCAGGTGAGCGATAAGGGAATCGTTACATTTCAGACAGCAACAATGAAAGTGGAATAGAGGAAACTACTCTGAGAGGTGGCTTCATGTTTCTGCAGCTTATTTTAGTCTGTCTGTCATCTCTCTATTTCAAACAGTCACAACAACTTTATTCATTAATAACTGCATTGTAAAACGTTTCAGCTGTTTCTGATGACAAAGATAAACTGAGGAAAGTGGAAGTTTTTCAGCTGGGTGAGTTCATCAGCCTCCATATACTAAAAGTGTGCGAGCAGGAAAACTGCACAGGTTTGTACTGTGTAAAGGGAAATGCTACTAAAAATCTCTGCTGTCTGCAGGAGACGGGGAGGAGGAGCCCCTGGAACTGGGCTCCATACAGAGGTCGCTGTTTCATTGATGCTCCACAAGCTTTGACTTGGACTCAGGCTGAGTCCAAGTCAAGCTATAAATGTCAGCTTTGACTTGGACTCAGCTATAAATGTCAGCTAGAACCTGGCAACTACTTCAAAAGCTCTTTCATCAAATTTTCTGATGTTTCCAGGAAGGTTCTTGGTTCTGGAGTGACGGCACATTTACGCCTTTTTCTAACTGCTGTCCTGGAGAGCCAAACAACCATGGTGGCGAGCAGCACTGCATCCTAATGAATCATTGAGGTCAAAGAGCACATCTATATTTGCTGATTAAAGACATGAAAGAAGTGGAAAACATAGATGCCGATGTTTGATGCAGAGATAAAAAGTGCTGGGATGATGCTGAGTGTCGTCCACTCGTCCATCCGTCTGTGTGATGGTGATCTGGTGATTCCTCAGCTGAGCCAGTGACAGGAAGAAGCTTCCAGCAGCTCATTGCTTCCATGTTAGTGTGTGAATCATCAGCCTCATATAGAACTTTATTTCTTCTCCATCACTGGAACTCTTCTTAAGGAAGAACTGATTCTGATTTCTCTGTGAGTGCAGAGGTTACCTGTAATCTCTACTAACTGCTGCATTCTTTCATTCTGACAGATATATCATGCAGAGGGAAAGAGCTTTAGAAAGAAATGATATACATACGGTATATCTCTGCACAACAACAAAAGCTTCACTACATTAAATGTTGAAGAAACATCTGGATAAACTGTGAGCTCATCACACTCTCATTACGCTCTCTTGATGCTCACATTTACAACAAGGCAAACCCAACACGACCTTTCCTGCACGACCACTAGAGGGCGCTTCATGTTGAAACGTAGGTGTTGGTGGTAAGAAGGTGCTGTACAAACGACCTATGAGGTGGTTTAGGGCGTTTTCTCCCCTGCAGTTCGTTCACTCTGCTCTGAATCAGCTGATGAGTTTGTAAACTTGTAGCTTTTTCCTGTGGTTTGGTTTCTTTCCACTCAGAAAAAACTCCAAGCCAACTCCAAGTGAACCAATCTCACATCTGCAGAAGTGAACCGCACCAAGGGGGAACCGAACCAGAGTCAGACTGAAACAGACTAAAGAGCGCAGGTGTGAAAAGAGCCTTAAATGAGGAGAGTCTCACACAGGAGGATGAACTGCTGCTTGGCTCAGTGTGTGTTTGATTCCCGCTGGAAGAAAGATGTTTAACAGAGACACAGACACAGAGATAAACAGGCTCTGACTCAGTGACACATTCAGACAAACACTGAGAGAAGAAATGATGTGAATCATAACGAGTGGATATTAATACTAACAGTCATTTCTATAATGTTGTGTAGCGGGGAATTCTTAGTGGAAACTGCTCCTCTCCTGAGTGCTGCTTGTGAATGCAGCATGAACCCTGAGTCCTCCTCTAGCTCTCTAATCACAGCTGATTATAGGGCTCACCTGGAGTCCATGGTTCAGGCTCTCCTGGCTTTTTGCTCTGATCTTGGTTGCAGATGGCAGTGATGCTCACAGGTATGTGGGAAATGGATTCAGTGTGTTTAGATGAGCTGTTAGAGCACATTTAGTGCTTTCTTTTCTCTTCTAGTCTGATCCTGCTGTTTGTGGAGCGCATTCATTTCCTTTGGTGCTTGTTTGGCTGCCCAGTGCCTGATGGTGGTGAGCAGGATCACAGCATTAAGTGTGTAGTGTGGGATTATAGTAGGGTGGAGCCCAGATAATCACTTACTCCTTTTTATATCTCTGTCCTGCTGCTGTGCTGTTCAGGCCTGTTTTATTGTGTTTGAGCTTGATTGCATATTCAGATATGTGAACAAGTGTTTCTATTTATCTGAGCTGCCCTGTTTTTGGTGTCTGTGGTTATGAATCTGTTTGTGGTTAGTGTCTGTAGACTGCAGGGTCATTTTTGATCTGAAATTTGAAGCTGATTAAATGTAAGGGTTCAGCAAAACAGTATCAAGGAGCACCAAGTCTAGAAAAAGAATCCAGACCCTGGTCCTATCGGGTTCTCAGGCTGTTTATCTCCCTGATGTTCCCTCCTGAGTGAGCAGGGTACGATGACCCTCTCACCAGGAACTGTGGTTCTGCTCTGAGATAGAATATTTAAGCTCTGGGCAGAACCTCTATCACCTTTGTCCCCAAAGTGGAGCAGAAAGGTCACCTCTGTCCTTCCAGGCTGGCTAAGGTCACCACTTTAAGACACTTCCTCCCACAGAGCAACAACTGAGCAGAGGGAATAACTCAACACATGAAAAAAGCCATTTAGAGTTAATTCCTCTTTTATTTATTAATAAAGAAAAATAACATGATTACAATGATAAAGCACTTAATGTTAAGGAGACCTGACAGTCACAGGTACAATATTCCAACAGGGAAAAAGAATAAATCCAGAGGAACTCCTGTCCTAACTAACACACTTCTCTGGCTGACTACTACACACACACACACACACACACACACACACACACACACACACACACACACACACACACACACACACACACCACTCATGTTCCACAACTACCACCCCCATCTTCAGCATTAGTTGTCTTTATAGAGTGGTGTCCTCCTCCTCTTGCGTCAACACATACATAAAAAGATTATATGGGATATATGTATATAAAAAAAAATAGAATTTTTTTCACATTATATTTAGATCAAATACTGATTACAGTGATTTAAAACAAAAAACAAAAAACAAAAGCAGAAAGCAGTATGTCAGCACAGTATGAGCTTTTTGTTCCTCTTTCTGCTGCTTTTGACTTCTTGTTCAGTTTGCGGTTAAAAACACACAAAGTGCTGCAGCACTCATGTCTCCTCCTTTTCTATCACTGCTCTGCTTCTGAACAGCTCTGCATGGTCACCTTATTGGAACAATGAGTAATGAACATAGCTACTTCATACTAAAAAACCAGAAATATCTATGAAAGCTTCATTTATTTTCTAAAATATGATTATCACTACAAACAAACTTTAAAAAAATTAAAGGATTACTTAAAACTGAGATTATACTGATATTAAAGAGAAATAACACTTCTACACTCTATTATTGCTTCTGAGTTATTTCTTTATTGCTTTGCAAAATGTGGATGTCTGTTATGCTTTCATGTATTTGTTTTTGACACACAAACCAACAGTGTTTCACACAGTGTTTCTTGTTGGGAGGTTAGCCACTTATGGTGAGGTCTCCTCTCCACATTGATGCAAAGCAGGAGTTTGAAGGACACAGTTTGCAGTGAGGACTGCAGAGACACACTTGGTGAACAGCTGGTAGCACTCCTCCCTGCAGACGCCTCCCTCACTGCTAATTGTATGAATGTGTCAGTTTGGCTGTGCTGCTGTTTGAACTATTGTAGCTTTGTGGTTCTAAACCTGCTTTTAGACATCTGTGCTGCACAGCTGGATCACATGACCAACTGAGTGGTACAAATAACAGAAGCTCTTCTCTCAGCTTTATAGAACAAAGCAGATATTTAATCATTTGGATCAATAAATGAATGATTTACAGACTTTTGTCTTTTCATTGGAGTCTGAACCACAGAAAAATCAATGTTGGCAAATAATGAAATTTCTATCTATTTTCTAAAGGATCATTTAATTGTCGAAATGCCACCACAGACAAGTTAAAGTCTAGTTGTGATTTCATCATTCTAACAGCAGTAAAATAAATGTCAGGATGAACTCTGGCTGCTCACCAAACTTGTGTTCATTGGACAATAATGTGTGAACGTCTCTGAGCAGTTTGTAAATTGATGTTTTGGGTCAGTGCAGCTCAGTGATTCCTCTCTGATATCACAGTTTGTCTCATCTGCAGCAAACGAACTGCAGCTGACATGAACTGAATCATCTGAGCTGAACTGAGCTTCAGAGAAACACAACATCCTGATATTCACTGTGAAGCTTTGAGTGGAAAAAGACAGAAAAACAACATGTGGATCCTGGAATAATGGCAGCTTCCATCTTTAAAGGACTGAAGAGGAAGAAGTTTACAAGGAATCATTGAGAACAGTTTCAAACATCAACTGATTGAATCCATGAATCTGAAAACGTGTTTGTGAGTGAAAGAGACAGACATGTACAGACTGAACTATCTGTTCAACAGTCAGTCTCTCTGACAGGAGGACACTCTTTACACTAAACTCAGCACAGAGACACTGAGGAACCAGGATGCCAGACTGTAAATCCAGGATAAAGAGGTTCAGTGAATGTGGTGTTGATGGTGTGGAGGTGGATCAGAGTGTCAGAGGAGACTCTGTAGAAGGACAGAGTGCCAGCAGGACAGTCCACATACACTGCTACTCTGTTAGAGACAGAGGAGGAGGAGGAGGAGGAGGAGATGTATGTTTCCCTGTTGTTGTGGCAGACAGAGTAACCTTTAACATCAGAGCAGAACAGACTCCAGGACTGATCATTCCTTCCAAACACACAGTCATAACTGTCTCCTCTCCTGATTCTTCTGTAACTCACTGATATTTCAACCCATCCTCTCCACTCGACCTCCCAGTAACAGCGACCAGTCAGACCATCTCTACACAGCAGCTGAGGAACATCAAATCTGTCTGGATGATCATGATATGACTGAACCTCCTCCACATGTGTTACCTTCCTGTTGTTGTCAGACAGTTGTAGTTTTCTGTTCACTGTGTTTGTGTCGATTGTGAGTTGACAGGAATCTGATGGAGAGAACAAACACAATCCAGCTGCAGTTATTGATCCATCAGCTGTTCATTGACACTTTGATGATGACTCCTGACATCAGAGATGTGAATGAGTGATGTGACAGTTTGAAGATGGTTGAATGTGTGCTGCTTTGTTTTCATCAATCACATTAAAAACACACTTACACTTCCTCAGACCTGGGATCAGCCATCGGACTCCAGCAGGCTCCACCCTGAAAGGAGGAGGGGGGGTCAGAGCAGCACAGTCTCTGTCAGCATGCACACATGGACATTACATCGCTCTCAGACACACACTGTTAGACACTGATTTTCAGATTGTGTCCTCTTTGTGTTTGTTCTAAATGGAGAACATCAGTGACTCTGTGAGCTGTTAATTAACAGCTCTGGAAAAAGATTGCAACAGGTTTGTTGTATTTTTCTGCATGGAAATGATCACAGAGGGACCCTGCTGACTTTTTGTTCTCCTGTCCTTGATGTGCTGCTACTTGGTCTGAATATTAATGATCAGAGTGGATCAATGATCAGATCATTATTGCAGTGCACAAACAAAGGCAGCTGCAGTGAACTACAAAGGAAGCATCTGTCACTTCACTTTTCATTAGTTTCTGTTTTTGGATTCTCCTGCTCTGTTTCACTCACTCTGATTCTCATACTCGTCTGCTTCACTGTGATTTTTCTCACTGACTTTGATGATCAATATTTCAGATTCTCCTAACAGGAACATGAGCCACTGGAAATCAATAGAAAGGCTCATTTATTGATTTATGAAACTTAATCCCATTGATGGTCAGAGGGTTAAAAATGTGAGACTGTTCCTCTGCAGAGATCACTTTGAACTGGTTTGCTCCATTGTTGTTGATGGAGATTTTCTCCTTTGAGACCCCCATACAGATATCTACTGTTTCTGTTCAAGCAGACTTTCTGATAGAAGCAAAGTAAAAAGGTTCCTCTATGTGTGACTGTTCAGATAACACTCGTATCCAGCATGAAGTCATCAGACAGGGCCAGAGTGAAGTACAGCTTCCTCCTCTATCAGACACTGTCTGTGGCTGCAACAGGCCTCTCCATACCTGAGAGTTTCCAGTCTCAGCTGCTCCAGCAGCTTCACTCCTGCCTCTCCGGGATGGTTGTAGCTCAGGTCCAGCTCTCTCAGATGGGAGGGTTGGAGCTCAAAGCTGAGACCAGAGACTTACAAACCTTCTTCTGTGATCAGGCCAGCCTGACAGCCTGCAGACATGACAGATACTCTTAGAGAACAGCAGAGCAGCTGCATGCAGACAACAAACTGCAGCAACAAATCAGTTTAAAATGAAATGACTGAAACAGGAGTTCAAAATAACCAAGTCAGTCTAAATGTTAAAGTCTACAAGTGATAAAATCAGTGAAGTCATAATGATGATCAAATCTACATAAAGTAGGACTGAGGCTGATGGGAGTGTCATTAGTTTTGCTGCTTTTTGGTTTGAATGAAAGTTTTGGTCAAACTAGAAGTCTGAGCAGATGATGGCACTAAATTAAAAGTCTGCTGATTGTTGAAGTTCTTATATTTCATTGTGAGGACAACATGAACATCTGAAACTAATTTGATCACAACCCATCAAATCTTTGCAGAACCAAAGCGGCAGCTAAACATCATCCTCCACTGAACTGTGCTGCTGGTGAGGCTGACATCATTTAAAGGTGCACATGAGGAAAGACTTCATTAAGAGTCAGACACAGAGAGAGGAAGAAGAACAAACTGCAGAAAACAGGATTTCACCATGATGAGCAACATCCAACACTTTTAGTATGTTTTTGCTTTTTGATCAGATCCATCAGCCAGTTTAGAAAAACTCTGAAAGCATTTCAGTCCAGATTCAAGGCTCAGGAGCTGATTTAAAGAAATCTTTAAAATAAAGAAACTAAAAAAGAAAATACTTTGAGCCACAGTTTGTTAGTGTTAAAATTGTATGGAGACATAGGTTGTGTTAATGTTTCATACTGTAATTCACAGCTCCAATCATATGGTCTCCACAGCGCTCTTCAGTGCAGCAAAGTTCACTGTAAGCAGTAATTTGTGAAATATTGATCATTTCCAGTACATGCTGGGTAATGCTAGCTAACAGAGTTGGGAGGAGTTCTGTCACTACATTCAACAAAAAGTCACATTATAGCAAACTGACTGTGACTGACGGACTGTATCAATTTCAATTTCAATTTATTTATTTATATATCGCCAAATCACAACAAACTGTCGCCTCAAGGCGCTTTGTATTGTGGGTAAAGACACTACAATAATACAGAGAAAACCCAACAGTCAAAACGACCCCCTATGAGCAAGCACTTGGCGACAGTGGAAAGGAAAAACTCCCTTTTAACAGGAAGAAACCTCCAGCAGAACCAGGCTCAGGGAGGGGCAGTCATCTGCCGCGACCGGTTGGGCTGAGGGGAGAGAAAGACATGCTGTGGGAGAGAGCCAGAGATTAATATCAATTAATGATTAAATGCAGAGTGGAGTATAAACAAAGTAAATAAGGTGAATGAGAAACAGTGCATTATGTGAACCCCCCAGCAGACTAGGCCTATAGCAGCATAACTAAGGGATGGTTCAGGGTCACCTGATCCAGCCCTAACTATAAGCTTTATCATAATGGAAAGTTTTAAGCCTAATCTTAAAATAGAGAGGGTGTCTGTCTCCAGAATCCAAGCTGGAAGCTGGTTCCACAGAAGAGGCGCCTGAAAGCTGAAGGCTCTGCCTCCCATTCTACTCTTAAGTATCCTAGGAACCACAAGTAAGCCAGCAGTCTGAGAGCGAAGTGCTCTGTTGGGGTGATATGGTACTATGAGGTCTTTGAGATAAGATGGTGCCTGATTATTCAAGACCTTGTATGTGAGGCGAAGAATTTTAAATTCTATTCTAGATTTAACAGGGAGCCAATGAAGAGAAGCCAATATGGGAGAAATATGCTCTCTGTATGAAAGGTCTGGTCCGAAACTGTACAGGCCCTTTAAATCTTGCAGCTAGCCTGTCCGATGTTGCATGATCGCCCTTAGCGTATCAGGTGAGAGAGAGAGAGAACTGTGAGAGGGTGTAATGGCGACCACACCACACCGAACCCTGTGCGATCGCCCGAGCCATATAGACTGCGTGTTTCCCCCCTTCTGGATGTTCTGAGAGCTAAGTGAATGACAAGAAGTAAGTGTCCTTTGAGTTATCAAGTTCTACTCATAACTCTATTCAGCGCACGCAGCGCGACCCATTTCCGGGTTCAGCGCAATGTTCAGACTGACTTCTGTTAATCCATGTTCAGCACATGCGCTGGGACATTACCGACCGGCAGGGAGGAATTGTGTCTCCATGGGATGGGGCATGCATGAATATTATTGTGATTATGGTGTTAATTCAGTTGTTTGTGTTAAACTACGTTCGGGGCATGTTACGTAAGCTACTGGCCGATACGTCCTCTTATTGATATATAGGTAAGCGCGCGCGT